>NC_092571.1:26601563-27300563 GCF_037975245.1 Apostichopus japonicus
CATGTATGATTCCTTTCAGGTAAGGTCGATCCCCCCCCCCCCTCTTAATATGTACACAGGGAACTAAGTATGCCCCAAAAAATATTAAGTTTCCCTATTTATATATATTTCGTCACCATAACATTTTATCAATGGCGGTCATAAGAAATCAGAGAGGTGGAAATCTTTCAAAACTAAAATATGATGTTTGATAATATCCAAAGAGTCTTCGACAATTGGCAAACATTGATGTATTCCCGCAGAATGTGTACAACTATATAATACATTTCGCCAAGAATCATGTGATCCCCCTGATTCGTGACCAAAACATACTCTCAACTATTCTTGGAATCTCTAAGTCTATAAGACAATGCTTGACTCAAAATGAGGACTTAAATATGTTATTAGATAGAGATACATATACATAATAGAGAGTAACGCATTTCTAAGACGCATAGCACATGTAAATGACGGAACAAAACAAAATAGGTAAATGTGTTAATTGCTGTTTACATATAAGACTCTTTGGATAGTACGTATGTAGTTATGTAGTCCAATTGCTATTTATGGCCTTTATCAATAATGAACAGGCGGTTTGCTCGTTAAGTCATTTATGTTTGAGACTTCATATTTTGTTTATTTTCGAGGTAATTCCCCCCCCCCCTCAAAAAAAACCCCCACCAAAATCGCATTCAGCAAACAAATTCTGATAAATTAAATCGTTATACTCTGTATAAGAGATGTTAAGCTAGTGCATTTCTAGTATACTGCAGTTTATATAAGTATGCTTAAAAAAAGCAATCATACTAAATTATCTGCAAAACTAGGTCAACCATTGTTATTGTTTCAAATTTTCACCCAATTTTTGCTGTTGTGTTTGTGAAAATCCGGAAATCTTCGAACTGCAACCTCATATACATACCGTCATGCTGTTCGCAAATTATCTATCTATTGTACCATCATAGTATCGCAGATTAGAATATGTCAAAGTCATTAACAAATCGCCCTCTATTGGAGAAAACATGCAGTGTAGAGTGCCGAATACACAATAAAGTTACAAATATATTGTACCCAACGCCCAGAACTTCCCACATTGTCTGTAGTTCAATCTCTCTATACTCCAAATGTTCATTTGATAGAGTTATCCGCACACTTTATGATCATGATTCTCTAATTCTAAACAAAGTCACTCCAATCTATAATTTTTGTACATCAACATCAAAGAAACTATAACCATGTCCAACTATCATATTGTTGGTTTTCTCCTTTCGTTCACAGCATTATATGGAACATCTCCATCGGGTAAAACCGAAATCAGAGAGATATTTTCGTTCACAGTCTGCAACCAAGTATGAGGTAATGCCGAATTGTTGAATCTCTTAATGTGTACACAGTGGCAGAGACCTATGTTTGCAATAATATTCAGTTTTCTTATTAATATAGATTTTGTCGCCATCATATTTTACCAATGGCAGTTGTAAGAAATCAGAGAGGTGGAAATCTTCAAAACTGAAATCTGATATTTGGTAATATCAAAATGTCTTCGACATATTGCAAACATGGATGTAGAATGTGTACACCTATCGAATACATTTCGCCTAGACTTTATACCTTTCATTGCCTTTGGCCAACTCACGCGCTCTCCTTGGTCTGTGACCTAAACATACTCACAACTATACATGTCTCAAAGTCTATAAGACAATCTCGACTTAATCTTTCGACTACAACAATGTTGTTATGATAGAGATACATATACAAAATTGGGAGTAACGTATTTATAATACGCATATCATCTGTAAATGGCGGAACAAAACAAAATACTTAGGTAAATCAGATCAATGCTGTTTACCAAAAGAAAAAAAATAGTCTTTGGAAGGTACGTATTGATTTAATTTCCAATTGCTATAAATGGCCTTAATCAATAATGAACAAACGGTTTGCTCGTGTAGTCATTTATGTTTAAGACTTCATATGGCAAGATACCGAGCATGAATAAAGCATTACTGAGTGTGAATAAAAACGTACGGTGAATAACGAGTACAGTATAGTTATCAATGCATTTTCTGAGAACAGATAAAAATGACAACTTACTATTTAATGATGAGATGTATATATGTTATCATGTTTTGATGCAATATATATATATTTTTGCGATTTCATTCCCAGAAATATCCAAATCCCATACTGCAAACAAAATCTTATTGATTATATTGTTATACTTTTTAAAAATAAAGCAATTGAGCCAGGTCACTTTTAGCACACTAAAGTATATATATATATATATATATATTTTTTTTTTTTTTTATAATAATCACTCTTATTTTATTGCAAGACTAGGTCAAAGTTGTTATTGTTTTAAATTTTCACACAATTTTGTCTGTGTTTGTAAAATCTTTAAATCTTCAACCAGCAACCTCATATACATATCGTCATGTTGTTCTCAAGTTGTCTAATCTTTGAACCATCATAGTATCGCAGATTAGACTATGTCAAACTAATTAACAAATCGCCCTCTATTGGAGAAAACCATTCAGTGTAGAGCGCCGAATACACAATAAAGTTACGTACATTTAGTAACCAACACAGTACTTCCCACATCGCCTGTAGCACAAAAACTGTATACCCCCAATGTTCATTTAATCGGAGGTACCGGGAAACACTTTATGATCACGATTATGATGACTAAGTCACTCTATAAATAGTTTTTTGTACATTAACATCAGTGAAATTATTACCCTGTATAACTGTCATATATTTTTTTTTTCCGTTCACATATTTGTTTGCTACTTCTCGTTCTAGTAATGTCGAAATTACTTTTTCTCTTCATATGTACACAGTGGCAGGGAACTAAGTTTTCAAAAACATTTATTTTTGCCATTAATATAGATCTCGTCACCTTCACATTTTATCAATGGCGGTTATAAGAAATCAGAGAGGTGGAAGTCTTCAAAATTGAAATCTGATATTGGTAATATCCAAATGTCTTCTACATTTGGCAAACATGGATGTAGAATGTGTACAAGGCTATCAAATACATTCGCCTGGACTTCATACCTTTCATTGACTTTGGCAAATCATGTGATCTCCCTGGTCCGTTACCAGAACATACTCTCAACTATGCTAGGAATCTCTAAGTCTATAAAACAATACTCGACTCAAACTGAGGACTTTTAAAATATTACTATGATAGAGATACATATACATAATAGAGAGTAACGCATTTCTAAGACGCATAGCACATGTAAATGACGGAACAAAACAAAATAGGTAAATGTGTTAATTGCTGTTTACATATAAAAGGCTCTTTGGATAGTACGTATGTAGTTAATTTCCAATTGCTATTTATGGCCTTTATCAATCATGAATAAGGGGTTAATTAACGGTCTACCGTGCGTTACTCACAGGATTAATGCACGATCGGGGGATAATGCAAGCGATGCACGAGGGCGGAGCCCGAGTGCATCCAGCGATAGCATTAACACCCGGAGTGCATTAATCATGTGAGTAACGCACGCTAGACCGTTGATTAACCCCGTTCATTCATACACTACCATTTGTGTGGGGAAAAATCATAAAAGAAAACATTTTTGGTTACATATAACCAAAGATTTATTAAAGTGGTGCCCCGTAATTTTACCGTGCGTTACTCACATGATTAACCACGGTCAGCTGACCTGAATGGACCAATAGGATTTAGGAATCTTTACTAAGTATGAATGAACAGGCGGTTTACTCGTTTAGTCATTAATGTTTCAGACTTCATATTTTGTTTATTTTCGATATAATTCCCCCAAAATCGCATTCAGCTAACAAATTCTGATAAATTGAATCGTTATACTCTCTACAAAAAATGTTAAGCTAGGGCATTTCTAGTAAACTACAGCATATATATTTATGCTTAAAAAAAGCAGTCATACTAATTTATCTGCAAAACTAGGTCAACAATTGTTATTGTTTCAAATTTTCACCCAATTTTTGCTGTTGTGTTTGTGAAAATCCGGAAATCTTCGAACTGCAACCTCAGCTACATACCGTCATGCTGTTCGCAAATTATCTATCCATTGTACCATGATAGTATCGCAGATTAGACTATGTCAGAGTAATTAACAAATCTCCATCTTTTGGAGAAAACCATTCAGTGTAGAGCGCCGTAAACACAATGAAGTTACATATATATTGTACCCAACGCCCAGAACTTCCCATATTGTCTGTAGCTCAAATTCTCTATACTCCAAATGTTCATTTGATAGAGTTATCAGCACACGTTATGATCATGATTTTCTAATTCTAAACAAAGTCACTCCTATCTATATTTTCTGTACATCAACATCAAAGACACTTTTACCTTGTCCAACTGTCATATTGTTTGTTTTCTCTTTTCGTTCACAGCATTATATGGAATATCTCCATCGGGTAAAACCGAAATCAGAGAGATATTTTCGTTCACAGTCTGCAACTGAGCATTGGGTAATGCCGAATTGTTGAATCTCTTAATATGTACACAGTGGCAGAGACCTATGTTTGCAATAATATTCAGTTTTCCTATTAATATAGATTTTGTCACCATCACATTTTATCAATGGCAGTTGTAAGAAATCAGAGAGGTGGAAATCTTCAAAACTGAAATCTGATATTTGGTAATATCAAAATGTCTTCGACATATGGCAACATGGATGTAGAATGTGTACACCTATCGAATACATTTCGCCTAGACTTTATACCTTTCATTGCCTTTGGCCAACTCACGCGCTCTCCCTGGTCTGTGACCTAAACATACTCACAACTATACATGTCTCAAAGTCTATAAGACAATCTCGACTTAATCTTTCGACTACAACAATGTTGTTATGATAGAGATACATATACAAAATTGGGAGTAACGTATTTATAATACGCATATCATCCGTAAATGGCGGAACAAAACAAAATACTTAGGTAAATCAGATCAATGCTGTTTACCAAAAGAAAAAATAGTCTTTGGAAGGTCCGTATTGATTTAATTTCCAATTGCTAGTAATGGCCTTTATCAATAATGAACAGACGGTTTGCTCGTGTAGTCATTTATGTTTAAGACTCCATATGGCAAGATACCGAGCAGGAATGAAGCATTAATGAGTGTGAATAAAAACTTATGGTGAATTACGAGTACAGTATAGTTATCAATGTATTTTCTGAGAACAGATAAGAGTGACATATTACTTTTTAATAATGTGATGTACATATGTTATCATGTTTTGATGCAATATATATATATATATATATATATATATATATATTTCGATTTCATTCCCAGAAATATCCAAATCCCACAAAAGCAAACAAAATCTTATTGATTAAATCGGTACACTAATTAGCAAAAAAGCAATTGAGCCAGGTCACTTTTAGCACACTAAAGTAAAGATATTACTTTTTTTATATAATAATCACTGTTATTTTATTGCAAGACTAGGTCAAAGTTGTTATTGTTTTAAATTTTCACACAATTTGTCTGTGTTTGTAAAAATCTGTAAATCTTCAACCTGCAACCTCATTAACATATCTTCATGTTGTTCTCATATTGTCTATTCTTATTACCATCATAGTATCGCAGATTAGACTATGTCAAACTAATTAACAAATCGCACTCCATTGGAGAAAACCATTCAGTGTAGAGCGCCGAATGCACAATTAAGTAACGTACACTTAGTAACCAACACAGTACTTCCCACATCGCCTGTAGCACAAAAACTGTATACCCCCAATGTTCATTTAATCGGAGGTACCGGGAAACACTTTATGATCACGATTATGATGACTAAGTCACTCTATAAATAGTTTTTTGTACATTAACATCAGTGAAATTATTACCCTGTATAACTGTCATATATATTTTTTTTCCGTTCACATATTTGTTTGCTACTTCTCGTTCTAGTAATGTCGAAATTACTTTTTCTCTTCATATGTACACAGTGGCAGGGAACTAAGTTTTCAAAAACATTTATTTTTGCCATTAATATAGATCTCGTCACCTTCACATTTTATCAATGGCGGTTATAAGAAATCAGAGAGGTGGAAGTCTTCAAAATTGAAATCTGATATTGGTAATATCCAAATGTCTTCTACATTTGGCAAACATGGATGTAGAATGTGTACAAGGCTATCAAATACATTCGCCTGGACTTCATACCTTTCATTGACTTTGGCAAATCATGTGATCTCCCTGGTCCGTTACCAGAACATACTCTCAACTATGCTAGGAATCTCTAAGTCTATAAAACAATACTCGACTCAAACTGAGGACTTTTAAAATATTACTATGATAGAGATACATATACATAATAGAGAGTAACGCATTTCTAAGACGCATAGCACATGTAAATGACGGAACAAAACAAAATAGGTAAATGTGTTAATTGCTGTTTACATATAAAAGGCTCTTTGGATAGTACGTATGTAGTTAATTTCCAATTGCTATTTATGGCCTTTATCAATCATGAATAAGGGGTTAATCAACGGTCTACCGTGCGTTACTCACAGGATTAATGCACGATCGGGGGATAATGCAAGCGATGCACGAGGGCGGAGCCCGAGTGCATCCAGCGATAGCATTAACACCCGGAGTGCATTAATCATGTGAGTAACGCACGCTAGACCGTTGATTAACCCCGTTCATTCATACACTACCATTTGTGTGGGGAAAAATCATAAAAGAAAACATTTTTGGTTACATATAACCAAAGATTTATTAAAGTGGTGCCCCGTAATTTTACCGTGCGTTACTCACATGATTAACCACGGTCAGCTGACCTGAATGGACCAATAGGATTTAGGAATCTTTACTAAGTATGAATGAACAGGCGGTTTACTCGTTTAGTCATTAATGTTTCAGACTTCATATTTTGTTTATTTTCGATATAATTCCCCCAAAATCGCATTCAGCTAACAAATTCTGATAAATTGAATCGTTATACTCTCTACAAAAAATGTTAAGCTAGGGCATTTCTAGTAAACTACAGCATATATATTTATGCTTAAAAAAAGCAATCATACTAATTTATCTGCAAAACTAGGTCAACAATTGTTATTGTTTCAAATTTTCACCCAATTTTTGCTGTTGTTTTTGTGAAAATCCGGAAATCTTCGAACTGCAACCTCATATACATACCGTCATGCCGTTCGCAAATTATCTATCCATTGTACCATGATAGTATCGCAGATTAGACTATGTCAGAGTAATTAACAAATCTCCATCTTTTGGAGAAAACCATTCAGTGTAGAGCGCCGTAAACACAATGAAGTTACATATATATTGTACCCAACGCCCAGAACTTCCCATATTGTCTGTAGCTCAAATTCTCTATACTCCAAATGTTCATTTGATAGAGTTATCAGCACACGTTATGATCATGATTTTCTAATTCTAAACAAAGTCACTCCTCTCTATATTTTCAGTACATCAACATCAAAGACACTTTTACCTTGTCCAACTGTCATATTGTTTGTTTTCTCTTTTCGTTCACAGCATTATATGGAATATCTCCATCGGGTAAAACCGAAATCAGAGAGATATTTTCGTTCACAGTCTGCAACTGAGTATTGGGTAATGCCGAATTGTTGAATCTCTTAATATGTACACAGTGGCAGAGACCTATGTTTGCAATAATATTCAGTTTTCCTATTAATATAGATTTTGTCACCATCACATTTTATCAATGGCAGTTGTAAGAAATCAGAGAGGTGGAAATCTTCAAAACTGAGATCTGATATTTGGTAATATCAAAATGTCTTCGACATATGGCAACATGGATGTAGAATGTGTACACCTATCGAATACATTTCGCCTAGACTTTATACCTTTCATTGCCTTTGGCCATCTCACGTGCTCTCCCTGGTCTGTAACCAAAACATACTCACAACTATACATGTCTCAAAGTCTATAAGACAATCTCGACTGAATCTTTCGACTACAACAATGTTGTTATGATAGAGATTCATATACAAAATTGGGAGTAACGTATTTATAATACGCATATCATCTGTAAATGGCGGAACAAAACAAAATACTTAGGTAAATCTGATCAATGCTGTTTACCAAAAGAAAAAATAGTCTTTGGAAGGTACGTATTGATTTAATTTCCAATTGCTAGTAATGGCCTTTATCAATAATGAACAGACGGTTTGCTCGTGTAGTCATTTATGTTTAAGACTTCATATGGCAAGATACCGAGCAGGAATAAAGCATTACTGAGTGTGAATAAAAAGTTATGGTGAATTACGAGTACAGTATAGTTATCAATGTATTTTCTGAGAACAGATAAGAGTGACATAATACTATTTAATGATGAGATGTATATATGTTATCATGTTTTGATGCAATATATATATATTTTTGCGATTTCATTCCCAGAAATATCCAAATCCCATACTTCAAACAAAATCTTATTGATTATATTGTTATACTTTTTAAAAATAAAGCAATTTAGCCAGGTCACTTTTAGCACACTTAAGTAATGATATATAATTTTTTAAGAATCACTGTTTTTTTTTATTGCAAGACTAGGTCAAAGTTGTTATTGTTTTAAATTTTCACACAATTTTGTCTGTGTTTGTAAAAATCTGTAAATCTCAAACCAGCAACCTCATATACATATCGTCATGTTGTTTTCAAATTGTCTTTTCTTTGAACCATCATAGTATCGCAGATTAGACTATGTCAAACTAATTAACAACTCGCCCTCTATTGGAGAAAACCATTCAGTGTAGAGCGCCGAATACACAATTAAGTTACGTACATTTAGTAATTAACCAACACAGTACTTCCCAGACGTGTGTAGCACAAAACCTGTATACCTCAATGTTCATTTATATGAGGTACCGGAAACACTTTATGATCACGATTATGATGACTAAGTTACTCTAAAAATAATTTTCTGTACATCAACATCAGAGAAATTATAACCTTGTATAACTGTCATATTGTTTGCTCTCTTTTTTCGTTCACAGATTTGTTTGCTAGTTCTCGTTCTGGTAATGTCGAAATTACTTTTTTTCTTAATATGTACACAGTGGCAGGAAACTAACTTTACTAAAATATTCAGTTTTCATAGATTTTATCACCAACATATTTTATCAATGGCGGTTATAAGAAATCAGAGAGGTGGAAATCTTCAAAACTGAAATCTGATATTTGGTAATATCAAAATGTCTTCGACATGTGGCAAACATGGATGTAGAATGTGTACACCTCTCGAATACATTTTGCCTAGACTTTATACCTTTCATTGCCTTTGGCCAACTCACGCGCTCTCCCTGGTCTGTGACCAAAACATACCCACAACTATATGTTGTTATGATAGAGATACATATACAAAATTGAGAGTAACGTATTTATAATACGCATATCATCTGTAAATGGCGGAGCAAAACAAAATAGGTAAATCTGATCAATGCTGTTTACCAAAAGTAAAAAAAAACTCTTAGCAAGGTACGTATTGATTAAATTTCCAATTGCTAGTTATGGCCTTTATCTATAATGAACAGACGGTTTACTCGTGAAGTCATTTATGTTTAAGACTTCATATGGCAAGATACCGAGCATGAATAAGGCATTACTGAGTGTGAATAAAAACGTACGGTGAATTACGAGTACCGTATGGTTATCAATGCTTTCTCTGAATACAGATAAAAGTGACAACTTACTATTTAATAATGAGATGCATATATGTTATCATGTTTTGATGCAACATATTTTGTTTATTTTCGATTTCCTTCCCAGAAATATCCAAATCCCATACAGCAAACAAAAGATGATAGATATAATCCTTACAAAATTTAGAAATAAAAAAGTTGAGCCAGGTCACTTTAAGCACACTAATGTAAAGATATTCATGTTTAAAAAAATCACTGTTATTTTTTTCGCTGGGCTAGGTCAAAATTTATTATAGTTTTAAATGTTCACCAACGTTTTTTGATGTTTGTGAAATCTGTATATCTTCGACCTGCATCCTCATATAGATATCGTCATGCTGCATCAAATTATCTATCCATTGTACCATCATAGTATCGCAGATTAGACTATGTCAACCAAATTAACAAATCGCCCTCTACTTGAGAAAACCATTCAGTGTAGAGCGCCGAAAACACAATAAAGTTACGCACATTTAGTAACCAACACAGTACTTCCAACATCGTCTGTAGCTCAAAACTTACATACCCCCAATGTTCATTTGATAGAGGTACCAGCAACACTTTTAATTATGAATTTCTAGACTAAGGCACTCTATAAAGAATTTTCTGTACATCAACATCAAAGAAATTATAACCTTGTATAACTGTCATACTGTTTGCTTTTTCTGTTCTTTCACAGATTTGTTTGCTACCTCTCGTTCAGGTAATGTCGAAATTACTTTTTTTCTTAATATGTACACAAAAGCAGTAAACTAAGTTTTCCAAAAAAGTTAGTTTTGCCATTAATATAGATCTTGTCACCTTCACATTTTATCAATGGCGGTTATAAGAAATCAGAGAGATGGAAATCTTCAAAACTGAAATCTGATATTTGATAATATCCAAAGAGTCTTCTACATTTGCAAAACATGGATGTATTCTCGTAGAATGTAAGCAACTATATCATACATTTCGCCTACACTTCACACCTTTTTATTGCCTTTGGCAAAGTCATATTGTTTGGTTTCTGTTTTTCGTTCACAGCATGGTATGGAACATCTCCCTCAGTTAAATCCGAAATCACAGAGATATTTTCGTTCACAGTCTGCAACTGAGTATGATTTCGCTAAGGTAATGCCGAAATTGTTGTATCTTTTAATTTGTACACAGTGGCAGGGAACTAACTTTACAATAATATTCAGTTTTCCTATTAATATAGATTTTATCACCAACACATTTTATCAATGGCGGTTATAAGAAATCAGAGAGGTGGAAATCTTCAAAACTGAAATCTGATATTTGGTAATATCAAAATGTCTTCGACATAGGGCAAACATGGATGTAGAATGTGTACACCTCTCGAATACATTTCGTCTAGACTTTATACCTTTCATTGCCTTTGGCCAACTCACGTGCTCTCCCTGGTCTGTGACCTAAACATACTCACAACTATACATGTCTCAAAGTCTATAAGACAATCTCGACTGAATCTTTCGACTACAACAATGTTGTTATGATAGAGATTCATATACAAAATTGGGAGTAACGTATTTATAATACGCATATCATCTGTAAATGGCGGAACAAAACAAAATACTTAGGTAAATCTGATCAATGCTGTTTACCAAAAGAAAAAATAGTCTTTGGAAGGTACGTATTGATTTAATTTCCAATTGCTAGTAATGGCCTTTATCAATAATGAACAGACGGTTTGCTCGTGTAGTCATTTATGTTTAAGACTTCATATGGCAAGATACCGAGCATGAATAAAGCATTACTGAGTGTGAATAAAAACTTACGGTGAATTACGAGTACAGTACAGTTATCAATGCTTTCTCTGGATACAGATAAAAGTGACAACTTACTATTTAATAATGAGATGCATATATGTTATCATGTTTTGATGCAACATATTTTGTTTATTTTCGATTTCCTTCCCAGATATACCCAAATCCCATACAGCAAACAAAAGATGATAGATATAATCCTTACACAATTTAGAAATAAAAAAGTTGAGCCAGGTCACTTTAAGCACACTAATGTAAAGATATTCATGTTTAAAAAAATCACTGTTATTTTTTCGCTGGGCTAGGTCAAAATTTATTATAGTTTTAAATGTTCACCAACGTTTTTTGGTGTTTGTGAAATCTGTATATCTTCGACCTGCATCCTCATATAGATATCGTCATGTTGCATCAAATTATCTATCCATTGCACCATCATAGTATCGCAGATTAGACTATGTCAACCAAATTAACAAATCGCCCTCTACTTGAGAAAACCATTCAGTGTAGAGCGCCGAAAACACAATAAAGTTACGCACATTTAGTAACCAACACAGTACTTCCAACATCGTCTGTAGATAAAAACCTGTATACCCCCAAATGTTCATTTGATAGAGGTACCAGCAACACTTTTAATTATGAATTTCTAGACTAAGGCACTCTATAAAGAATTTTCTGTCATCAACATCAAAGAAATTATAACCTTGTATAACTGTCATACTGTTTGCTTTTTCTGTTCTTTCACAGATTTGTTTGCTACCTCTCGTTCAGGTAATGTCGAAATTACTTTTTCTCTTCATATGTACACAGTGGCAGGGAACTAAGTATTCCAAAATATTTATTTTTGCCATAAATATAGATCTTGTCACCTTCACATTTTATCAATGGCGGTTATAAGAAATCAGAGAGATGGAAATCTTCAAAACTGAAATTTGATATTTGATAGTATCCAAAGAGTCTTCTACATTTGGAAAACATGGATGTATTTTCGTAGAATGTAAGCAACTATATCATAGATTTCGCCTACACTTCATACCGTTTTATCTGAGAAAACCATTCAGTGTAGAGCGCCGAAAACACAATAAAGTTACGCACATTTAGTAACCAACATAGTACTTCCAACATCGTCTGTAGCTCAAAACCTGCATACCCCCAATGTTCATTTGATAGAGGTACCAGCAACAATTTTAATTATGAATTTCTAGACTAAGTCACTCTATAAAGAATTTTCTGTACATCAACATCAAAGAAATTATAAACCTGTTTAACTGTCAGATTGTTTGCTTTCTTTGTTCGTTCACAGATTTGTTTGCTACTTCTCGTTCAGGTAATGTCGAAGTTACTTTTTCTCTTCATATGTACACAGTGGCAGGGAACTAAGTTTTCAAAAACATTTAGTTTTGCTATTAATATAGATCTCGTCACCTTAACATTTTTATCAATGACGGTTATAAGAAATCAGAGAGGTGGAAATCTTCAAAACTGAAATCTGATATTGGTAATATCCAAATGTCTTCTACATTTGGCAAACATTGATATAGAATGTGTGCAAGGCTATCAAATACATCCGCCTGGACTTTATACCTTTCAATGACTTTGGCCAAATCATGTGATCTCCCTGGTTCGTGACCGAAACATACTCTCAACTATACTTGGAATCTCTAAGTCTATAAGACAATATTCGACTCAACCTGAGGACTTTTAAAATATTACTATGATAGATATACATATACATAATAGAGAGTAACGCATTTCTAAGACGCATAGCACATGTAAATGACGGAACAAAACAAAATAGGTAAATGTGTTAATTGCTGTTTACATATAAAAGGCTCTTTGGATAGTGCGTATGTAGTTAATTTCCAATTGCTATTTATGACCTTTATCAATAATGAACAGGCGGTTTGCTCGTTAAGTCATTTATGCTTGAGACTTCATATTTTGTTTATTTTCGAGGTAATTCCCCCCTAATCACCAAAATCGCATTCAGCTAACAAATTCTGATAAATTGAATCGTTATACTCTCTACAAAAAATGTTAAGCTAGGGCATTTCTAGTAAACTACAGCATATATATTTATGCTTAAAAAAAGCAATCATACTAATTTATCTGCAAAACTAGGTCAACAATTGTTATTGTTTCAAATTTTCACCCAATTTTTGCTGTTGTGTTTGTGAAAATCCGGAAATCTTCGAACTGCAACCTCAGCTACATACCGTCATGCCGTTCGCAAATTATCTATCCATTGTACCATGATAGTATCGCAGATTAGACTATGTCAGAGTAATTAACAAATCTCCATCTTTTGGAGAAAACCATTCAGTGTAGAGCGCCGTAAACACAATGAAGTTACATATATATTGTACCCAACGCCCAGAACTTCCCATATTGTCTGTAGCTCAAATTCTCTATACTCCAAATGTTCATTTGATAGAGTTATCAGCACACGTTATGATCATGATTTTCTAATTCTAAACAAAGTCACTCCTATCTATATTTTCAGTACATCAACATCAAAGACACTTTTACCTTGTCCAACTGTCATATTGTTTGTTTTCTCTTTTCGTTCACAGCATTATATGGAATATCTCCATCGGGTAAAACCGAAATCAGAGAGATATTTTCGTTCACAGTCTGCAACTGAGTATTGGGTAATGCCGAATTGTTGAATCTCTTAATATGTACACAGTGGCAGAGACCTATGTTTGCAATAATATTCAGTTTTCCTATTAATATAGATTTTGTCACCATCACATTTTATCAATGGCAGTTGTAAGAAATCAGAGAGGTGGAAATCTTCAAAACTGAGATCTGATATTTGGTAATATCAAAATGTCTTCGACATATGGCAACATGGATGTAGAATGTGTACACCTATCGAATACATTTCGCCTAGACTTTATACCTTTCATTGCCTTTGGCCATCTCACGTGCTCTCCCTGGTCTGTAACCAAAACATACTCACAACTATACATGTCTCAAAGTCTATAAGACAATCTCGACTGAATCTTTCGACTACAACAATGTTGTTATGATAGAGATTCATATACAAAATTGGGAGTAACGTATTTATAATACGCATATCATCTGTAAATGGCGGAACAAAACAAAATACTTAGGTAAATCTGATCAATGCTGTTTACCAAAAGAAAAAATAGTCTTTGGAAGGTACGTATTGATTTAATTTCCAATTGCTAGTAATGGCCTTTATCAATAATGAACAGACGGTTTGCTCGTGTAGTCATTTATGTTTAAGACTTCATATGGCAAGATACCGAGCAGGAATAAAGCATTACTGAGTGTGAATAAAAAGTTATGGTGAATTACGAGTACAGTATAGTTATCAATGTATTTTCTGAGAACAGATAAGAGTGACATAATACTATTTAATGATGAGATGTATATATGTTATCATGTTTTGATGCAATATATATATATTTTTGCGATTTCATTCCCAGAAATATCCAAATCCCATACTTCAAACAAAATCTTATTGATTATATTGTTATACTTTTTAAAAATAAAGCAATTTAGCCAGGTCACTTTTAGCACACTTAAGTAATGATATATAATTTTTTAAGAATCACTGTTTTTTTTTATTGCAAGACTAGGTCAAAGTTGTTATTGTTTTAAATTTTCACACAATTTTGTCTGTGTTTGTAAAAATCTGTAAATCTCAAACCAGCAACCTCATATACATATCGTCATGTTGTTTTCAAATTGTCTTTTCTTTGAACCATCATAGTATCGCAGATTAGACTATGTCAAACTAATTAACAACTCGCCCTCTATTGGAGAAAACCATTCAGTGTAGAGCGCCGAATACACAATTAAGTTACGTACATTTAGTAATTAACCAACACAGTACTTCCCAGACGTGTGTAGCACAAAACCTGTATACCTCAATGTTCATTTATAAGAGGTACCGGAAACACTTTATGATCACGATTATGATGACTAAGTTACTCTAAAAATAATTTTCTGTACATCAACATCAGAGAAATTATAACCTTGTATAACTGTCATATTGTTTGCTCTCTTTTTTCGTTCACAGATTTGTTTGCTACTTCTCGTTCTGGTAATGTCGAAATTACTTGTTTTCTTAATATGTACACAGTGGCAGGGAACTAACTTTACTAAAATATTCAGTTTTCATAGATTTTATCACCAACATATTTTATCAATGGCGGTTATAAGAAATCAGAGAGGTGGAAATCTTCAAAACTGAAATCTGATATTTGGTAATATCAAAATGTCTTCGACATGTGGCAAACATGGATGTAGAATGTGTACACCTCTCGAATACATTTTGCCTAGACTTTATACCTTTCATTGCCTTTGGCCAACTCACGCGCTCTCCCTGGTCTGTGACCAAAACATACCCACAACTATATGTTGTTATGATAGAGATACATATACAAAATTGAGAGTAACGTATTTATAATACGCATATCATCTGTAAATGGCGGAGCAAAACAAAATAGGTAAATCTGATCAATGCTGTTTACCAAAAGTAAAAAAAAACTCTTAGCAAGGTACGTATTGATTAAATTTCCAATTGCTAGTTATGGCCTTTATCTATAATGAACAGACGGTTTGCTCGTGAAGTCATTTATGTTTAAGACTTCATATGGCAAGATACCGAGCATGAATAAGGCATTACTGAGTGTGAATAAAAACGTACGGTGAATTACGAGTACCGTATGGTTATCAATGCTTTCTCTGAATACAGATAAAAGTGACAACTTACTATTTAATAATGAGATGCATATATGTTATCATGTTTTGATGCAACATATTTTGTTTATTTTCGATTTCCTTCCCAGAAATATCCAAATCCCATACAGCAAACAAAAGATGATAGATATAATCCTTACAAAATTTAGAAATAAAAAAGTTGAGCCAGGTCACTTTAAGCACACTAATGTAAAGATATTCATGTTTAAAAAAATCACTGTTATTTTTTTCGCTGGGCTAGGTCAAAATTTATTATAGTTTTAAATGTTCACCAACGTTTTTTGATGTTTGTGAAATCTGTATATCTTCGACCTGCATCCTCATATAGATATCGTCATGCTGCATCAAATTATCTATCCATTGTACCATCATAGTATCGCAGATTAGACTATGTCAACCAAATTAACAAATCGCCCTCTACTTGAGAAAACCATTCAGTGTAGAGCGCCGAAAACACAATAAAGTTACGCACATTTAGTAACCAACACAGTACTTCCAACATCGTCTGTAGCTCAAAACTTACATACCCCCAATGTTCATTTGATAGAGGTACCAGCAACACTTTTAATTATGAATTTCTAGACTAAGGCACTCTATAAAGAATTTTCTGTACATCAACATCAAAGAAATTATAACCTTGTATAACTGTCATACTGTTTGCTTTTTCTGTTCTTTCACAGATTTGTTTGCTACCTCTCGTTCAGGTAATGTCGAAATTACTTTTTTTCTTAATATGTACACAAAAGCAGTAAACTAAGTTTTCCAAAAAAGTTAGTTTTGCCATTAATATAGATCTTGTCACCTTCACATTTTATCAATGGCGGTTATAAGAAATCAGAGAGATGGAAATCTTCAAAACTGAAATCTGATATTTGATAATATCCAAAGAGTCTTCTACATTTGGAAAACATGGATGTATTCTCGTAGAATGTAAGCAACTATATCATAGATTTCGCCTACACTTCATACCTTTTTATCTGAGAAAACCATTCAGTGTAGAGCGCCGAAAACACAATAAAGTTACGCACATTTAGTAACCAACACGGTACTTCCCACATCGTCTGTAGCTCAAAACCTGCATACCCCCAATGTTCATTTGATAGAGGTACCAGCAACACTTTTAATTATGAATTTCTAGACTAAGTCACTCTATAAAGAATATTCTGTACATCAACATCAAAGAAATTATAAACCTGTTTAACTGTCAGATTGTTTGCTTTCTTTGTTCGTTCACAGATTTGTTTGCTACTTCTCGTTCTGGTAATGTCGAAATTACTTTTTCTCTTCATATGTACACAGTGGCAGGGAACTAAGTTTTCAAAAACATTTAGTTTTGTGTCATTACTATAGATCTCTTCACCTTCACATTTTATCAATGGCGATTATAATACTTTATACATTTCATTGCTAACATATGAGAATAAAATGTTGTTCTGATCCTTTTGGTACATTTCGTTTATCACACTTGAGCCAGATTTTTACTCTCATGCCATTTTATGACGTGCTTTCTGGAAGTCGGCATCGTTAACATTTGTGCATTGTTTCCCAATGCAATAGCCTCGTTAAAGTTGCGAGCCCTCACGAGGGTTAGACTGTCTTAGCAAATATTCTTTCCTGCTTGTTACGGTATACAGAATATACAGAATATTACTAAATATAACAGTTTCTAACGGTAACATAGTATTGTTAAAATGAACAAATAAACTAAACGAACCCTGAATTGTGTTCAAAGTTGAAAGTATAGTCTACCATAGCCGGTGATGACAGAAAAAAAAACGACTCTGCCTTCGTGTGTGTGTGCTCTTGATTAGCAGGACTTCTGAGCCCAGTACAGTGTGTTGCGTAGCTAAAGAGCAAAAATAAATCAGATGAAACGTCAAAACTATGCATTATTTATTACAAATCAATCCATATAGCCTATTCACACACACAAGAGCTCTACTTCATACGCGGAAATCCAGCAATTCAACTACAAGTTTAAGGAGCTCATTCATTTTTTCAACTTGGGTGTCACAAGTTCAAATACATGGTCTATGAACTTCGTAGTAATTTCTAGTAGTGCGAAATACGCTGCATTCGTACATAATAATTTGAAATGTACTTTCGGCACATTTGAAATAATCTCAGAAAGTTCAAGTTGTCAAAGACACTTTGAACCTCACATGTACAATTGTGTCACTTTCAGTAGATGTAACAAAAAATAGATTCTTAAACAATCATGTAAACATTGTATAAGGCATAAGTATGTATAAAAGCCTGTGCAACTGGTTCATTACACATAAATCAGGCAAGTGAAATTCAGATACTCTAAGAAATAGCGAGGGCAGACAAAACACGTTCACAAATGGTTTTCAAGTACCTGTAACAACTATGATCCACATAGCTGCAGCTCTTGATTCACGAACACTCTAGCATGCATCAAATGGCGTTGTACAAAATACTTCGATATTTCCTTACAGTGAATCACACGTTTAGAATTTCAACACAATAAATGAGCAAACTTGATATGAACCCGATAACAAGTCAATCACCATGCAGATTGCCCATAATGTTATTATTTAAAATAAATGTTCTACCTCGATAGACAGCCCGAGGGCCTATTGAAGCAATTTCACGATGAGGTTGTAACTTTATCAGATGTGTATGAGGCTATTCTAATTCTGGTGGGGGTGGGTAGGGCGAAGAAATGTAACGACAAGAGGGGGGAGGGGGGAAGCGTCGGGTATAGGGATGCGAAGTTTTATATGAGATATTTGTTGGTCCTCCTAGCAATTTGTTTGCATAAAATATTACAAAGAATAGTAATTCTAAAATGCTTTGAAATGTAAGTATTACTTGGACGTGATGGGGTTATAAGCCATCTTTACTTTGTCGTAAAAAATTGCAAGCGCAAGACGTGCATCTTAAAAAGGTTTTGGCTAGTTCTAAAGTGTTGTAGTTCAGAATTATTATTACCAAACTTGTGTGTGCGTGTGTGTGTGTGGGGGGGGGGGGGGCTAACTGGTAAGAATGAAACGATATTAACAGAAAAATCAGTAGATTATTACAAACAAGGATGAACGGGCAATTATGATAAAGTGTCAAATTGTTTTTAACGACCACAAAATGGCATATATATGTCTAGAACTTGACGAAGAATATGCTACTCGATATTCAATATATATAATTTATAAATAAAGTGTAAATGTTATTGCCCTTTCAACCACGACATGTTACAATTAATTTATGTATGGCCTCCCCCCCCCCCCAAAAAAAAAAAAACATCTAAAGCAGTAAGAGGAACGCAAATGAAGGTAAGAGAAGCGAATATCTTTGGGTCATATGTTTAGTTCATCATTTCGCTGTTTAAATGTTCGAACACCTTGAATAAGAAAGGAATGACCTAACCATGTTAAAGGTTAAATTCACGGATAACCTCTGAATAATTGATGATGGACAATTTTGTTTCATATTTATTCCTAAGAAATTGTATGCGTGTATTATTTATACGTTATCGCATATGCTCGTATTTATGCATGAAATTACCAGCAAATGTATTTTTCTTTAAGGGTCTTATACAGTTCGAGGAAAACCAGAAACAGGTAAGAATGAAAAGATGGCAATATTTATTTACAATGAGGAAGAAAAAGTATATCTAGTATTAAGATTTCATCTTTAATTGAGATAGACCGAATCAATCTAGAAGGTTAACTACTTACTGGCATAATATTTAAAACCTGGGTGAGTGACAAATCCTTTATATTTTCAGGCAGAAATAGTACATGTGTACTATCAATATGTTATTCCACATGCTACTAATTATCAACGAGAAAATAATAAATATATCTTTTTTCTTATTTCCTTCGTGTATAGTTGGAGGAATCGACATGGCAGGTAAGAATGAATGGGAAGTAGTAAAAACATCATAAAAAGCATTTTTTATATATTTTAAACGAGGTAACTCTTATATCTAGAATTCAGATATAGATGAAACATAACATAATAAAGTGGTATATTTAGTGATAGTTTTGAATTAGGTATCAGTTACCAAACCCTATCACTCTATGTAAATTTATTTACCATATTTATCCACTACATATTACTTTTTATTTTGAATAATAATAAATAAATATGAAAAGTAAATAATTAAATAAAAATGTAATGCAATTAAAAGAAAATCAGATGCAGGTACAGAAACGAATATCTTCGGATCATATGTTAAATACAGCATTTATTTCGCTGTTTAAAATACCCAACACCTTGAATTTAGGTAATACTGATATATCAAATACAAATTTTTGTACAGTATAGCTTTTGAATAGTTGATGGATGACAAATATTTATCAACTTTTTCTGAGGGAATCGTATGCGAAATATATCAATATTTCATCGCAGAAGCTACTTATTTATGTCTATGAAATTCTAAGTGAACACCCCTTTTTTATATTCCTGTCGGATACATATAGAGGAAAACATAACCTGGTTAGAATGAACCGATTTTCTCAGAATAATCGATAATTATTACCAACGATAATGAACGGACAATCATGATAAAATGGCAATATTTATTTTAACGAGTACAAAAGAACTGTCATCTTGAAGTTTCCTCATAATATACTACCCTTTATCTATGAATAATAAGAAGGTATATTTTAACTTCTATATGATGCAGTTACAGGAAAAAGAAAATCAGGTAATGAAAACAAATATTTGTGAATCATGTGTAAAGTACAGCATGTATTTCGCTGATTACAAAAACCCAACATCTTGAATTTAGATAGAACAGGCCAATCAATTGAAGAGTTGTCTACTTTATGATACTTTTATGTAACAATGACATCAGTGAATGCCTTTTATTTCCACGATATGCTTTTCTTTAAGTATAAAAATGTAGCAATACCTTTTCCTTGTTTCTATCTAATGCAGTTACAGGAAAATCTATTTGATCTAATTAACTTTGGTGCTACTGTTACGTTGGAATGCGAGAGGTCTCGATAACTAATTTTTAACGAGACACAAGCCTGGGTTCGTTTTCGTAAGGAACACAGACAAATTGACGAGTCTAGAGATTTTAAATGAGAACGTAAACTATATTGAAAAATGGATTTCGAACCAACAACAACATGTGGTAATTACAAATATATAGAAAATTACTCACAAACTTAACAAGATAGGATACACTTTAAAACACGCTGGTCTCTTCCAACGGCGATATCCCTCAGCGGCCACGACCTCGATGACGACGATTCTCGGTCCGTTGTACCGCGAAATTCACTGGTCCTCGACGAAGTTTCTCGCGATCCCAGAAACAGCAGCATATCAATTCCTTCACCCCCCAAAACGACACTAAAAAGTACTGCAATATAAGCTCTTTGAAGGATTAAGTGTGACTCATCGCTCCCATACGTGAGCGCTGTGGATCAACGCGGTCAGGAAGATTGGACTGATCCATTCTGTTGCGGGTTTTTTTTTTTATTGCTGTGACGCAAACTATTGCATTCTCAATGTATATGGGAATTTGGGTGAAAAACTACCAATAAATGTGTTTTTAAACTAATTTTGAGTCCTTAACAGTACAATAACAAATTTTAATACAATTACACATAAACGATTAAACAGTGCGTAGTTACAGTCCCCTATACTAGGCGCTACCACGTGGGCGTCTTCAATAGCGTCTCTCGAGGTTGGGCTAGAAGGTCGATATTTTCTAACGAAGACTCTCATTTGTTACCCCTAGGTCCGATTGAAAACTTGAACCAATCAAAAAAATTTTCATATGTACAGAATCTGTCACTCATTTGTAATGCATATTCAATTTAGACAAAGAGGAGGGCCAGTGTTATAGTGACGCAATTGAACTTTCAAAAATGGGAGTTTCAAAAGCCACACGACGCTACATGTTGCCATGTGTGTTTTACGTGTGACTTTTGGTTTTCAAAAGTTACGTATTTTTACATTTTTTAACCCCCAAAGTCCGATTGTGCCATGCTAAATAGAAACTAGGAAACAACAGAGATATGAAGAGATTTATTCCACCTTTCTAAAGATGTTTTAGACAAAGTGTAATGAAATGAGGAAAGAACTGTTATCAGTGAAGAAAAACATGGCCTAACAGTAAGTCAACGAGGGGTGTGGGTAGTAACTGTCGTGACTTTCCGCCGCTGCACAAGGAAGAGCGCTAAGGAATTGATATGTCACCTTCTTTCCGGCGATGCTCCAAAATAGAAGACGGACTTCCAGCCACAATCGAGTGAAGCACAAGTCGAACTTCTCGCCGACTAAATATTACCAGAGTCAGTCCAAAATCAGCTTTATAGCCACCAACTCCTGGCGTATCGAACTTCCTCAACGGAGACAGAAATTCTTCACCTTCTCCGAAATAAAGACTGAAAAACTGTATTCACAACAAAGTCCTCTTCAAACTTCTGAAGTGTAGAATCAATCTTGGTATCGATATCTCAATCCTTCAGAAACTACTGGTAGTTGAGCACTGACGATATATAGTAGAATGGTATAATAAGTGTCGTCGCTTGAATTCGTTCAGAAACTGAGAAACTCTCCGATCTGGGCGGGCTTTTATACGATTCGCCATGTCAAGAATCCCCCAGATCTTTCTCGATACACCTGAGTAACAACGCGACCCGGTTTCTCCATTCTTGGAAGTCCTTTGCATCGCTCGCGAATATTCCAGAGAATCCACGAAGATGTGTACAGCTTACACGCGATCTCACGTAAACCGACGTCAACCCGAGACCAGAGCGTCATCATGAGGAATATACCAGAACAATCGTGTATTATAACATTGTGACACGGTAACCCGACCTAATTTCTCAAATACTGATTTATCACGTAGGCAATTTCAATTACTCTCCACATTATAACATTAGGTTTCTCACTAGCAGTGACTAGCGTTAGGCTACAATGGGCCCTCGTAACACCCTCCCCCTTAAAGGAAAGTTTGAATGTAATGAAAACTTTCTAATTTCTTACATACTGCTTTTCTTATTAACAAACGAATATTCTATCATAAAATATGAACTTTGTTACACTTGAACAAATCTTCGTTAAACATTTATCAAACAACTTTTAAGTTATGCGTAATAAATAATTCTGAGTGTTCTTTAAACACATGCATAGTGACATTATCTTTGTCTTGTCATATATACAATAAATTTATGTGAATCTGGACAAAGCATCTGCCATCACATTGTCTTTTCCTTTTATGTGTCTCACATCAAGATTGTACTATTGTAAAGTTAAACTCCATCTCATTAATCTTTGATTCTTATTCTTCATTCTATGTATGAAAGTGAGAGGATTATGATCAGTGAACACAAGCACAGGGTAGACAGTAGTATGCAAATATACATCGAAATGTTGCAGTGATAACAAGAGTGCAAGACATTCCTTTTCAATAGTTAAATCATTCCTGGTTTGAACACTTTGTTCTTTGCATCTTTGTCATACCATTGTTTCATTTTGGCTTGACCTTGCTCCAAATTTTGTCTGCCTGATTTCGTTTTAGGGAGAGGATCAAAGCAATCAAAGCAATCAAAGCATCTACTAAAAGGCTCATCAAAAGCAGGGATTGGTTTCACAGGTGCAGGCGGTATTTTCTGGTTGGGCTTCCCAACCACCTGACATGTATTGCACGACCTACAGTAATCAGCCACATCACTCCTGATTTTGGGCCACCAAAAATGTTTTAGAATTCTATCACAGGTTTTCCTGACGCCTAAATGCCCTGCCATTGGACTATCATGGGCCATGCTCATGATGACGTCACTGTGGTACACCTTGGGTACAACAATTTGGTGCACCACTTGCCATTCCTCATCAGCAGGCGCATCTAGCGGTCGCCATTTTCTCATCACCACGCCATTTTGTTTGTAGAAGCAGACAGGGTTATCCTCCGCTTCTTGTGGGGTCACTGCCCCTTTAACTAAATCTATCAGTTCAGGGTCACGATTTTGTTCTGAAATCAATTTGTTGCGGCTCAAAGGATCTTCTTTTTCTACCTTTTGGTTATCTCCCGAAGTACTTTCTGTGTCATTCAACACCTTAAAAAATGTGTCTTCCAAATTGAATACATCACCCTGACAGCTCTCAGACTCCTCCACTTCCGAGACTGCCTTTTTACTCATTGCCCTAGTCATTACACACGCAGGAAATATTTCATCTTCCTCGTGGCTACTAACATTAGAGGGCGTATTTGTAACAATGGGATTATGGAGAACCTTATCCCCTGCCAGGTCATTTCCAAGCATCATGGAAACACCTTTTATCGGCAATTCCGACATAACACCAACCAGCACTTGGCCGGACACCAAACCACACTCTAGGTTTACTCTGTGTAAGGGAACACTGATAATCTCCATCTTTATCCCATGGATTAATGCACACATTCCAGTCGAACTCTGTTCACCAAAGGGCAACGTTTCTTCTAAAATGAGCGACTGTGAACAACCTGTGTCCCTAAAAATCTTAATTTGTTGGGGCGAACAATCATCACTAATTGATATGCTACCCTCCATAATGAATGGTTGGAATACCTTATCCACTTGATTTTTTGGAAATTCCTTCTTTTGGATTTCTTTGTCAATTCGATTCGAATTCCTCTGTGAGGCAACATATCTAACTGTATTAGGAGGTGATTTTGAGTATCCTTCCTGTTTTCTTTGAGAATTTTGATTTTGTAGCAGATAACATTGTGACATGAGATGACCAGGTTTGTTACAATTATAGCAAGTAACTTGCTTTTTGAATCCACTCCCACTTGGTGGTTTCGTGCCCCCAGAATTCCATTTGCCGCTGTTTCCCTTTGAATCGGGTGTCCCTTTTATCTCTGTGTTTATTTTGGGTTTCTGGCTCCTAGCCTGGTAAAACTTATTTGGGCTCAGTTTGTGGGTCAGGGCATAGTCATCTGCTTTCGTTGCCGCAGCATGCAAGGTGTCAATCATTCTCTCATCAATATGAGTTTTGATGTCGGGGTGGATACATCTTTTAAATTCCTCAATTAGGAACAATTGTCGTAATTTGACAAAATTCTCCCCTACATCCTTAGAGTGGAGCCACCTATCAAACATTTGCTCCTTTATTCTGGCAAATTCTACATGTGTCTGATTATCATTTTTTCTAGCCCCCCTAAATTTCTGTCTGTATGCCTCTGGCACCAGCTCATAGGCTTTGAGGATCGCCTGCTTCACTTCATCGTAGTTTTCACTCTTTTCCATAGGGAGAGCCGAATACACTTCCCGTGCTTTCCCAACAAAACTACTCTGTAAAAGCAGCGTCCACACCTCTTTCGGCCACTTCATATTCGCAGCCACTTTCTCAAAGTGTCGAAAATATTTATCTACCTTTATCTCGGTAAATTTCGGCACCAATTTAATATATCTCGAGGCATCAAAATATGATTGTGATCGAGGAGCTGACGAGGAGGAGGATGAGTCAAATTCCGATTTATACTTTGCCTGAATTTCTAATTCTTTCAGATGTGTTTCAGATTCGAGCCGTTTTAGTTCCAGTTCTTGCTTTTGCTGCTCTAATCTGAATTCTTGCTCTTGCTTTTTCTGTTCTAATCTGATTTTTTCCATTTCGATTTCTAACTGTTTAAGCTGAACGGCGTCACCGCCAATTTCTGTCAGAATTTCAACGTTTTTTTCCAAGCATGACTCATCGAGAATTTCTTCGTCAACTAAAACATCGATCAACCCATTCTTTACAACTTGTTTCCTCGTTGCTTGCTTTACGCCTAAGCTATAATATTTGGCTAATGCCATCAAATCTGGCTTCTTTAGGCCATCAAATTTTTCCCAAGTAACATCTTTGAGAAATTCCTCTGGCTCGAACTCCATGTTCTCTCTCGTTTTATCTCTAGACAATTTGCAAAACAATAATTCTCACAAATGAATTCCCTTCAAACGGATAGGTCACAAATGTTGTAAACCTTTCCCGGACAGATCACAAATGTTGTAAACCTTTCCCGGATAAGCCCCCAATTTTGTTACGTTGGAATGCGAGAGGTCTCGATAACTAATTTTTAACGAGACACAAGCCTGGGTTCGTATCCGTAAGGAACACAGACAAATTGACGAGTCTAGAGATTTTAAATGAGAACGTAAACTATATTGAACAATGAATTTCGAACCAACAACAACAAGTGGTAATTACAAATATATAGAAAATTACTCACAAACTTAACAAGATAGGATACACTTTAAAACACGCTGGTCTCTTCCAACGGCGATATCCCTCAGCGGCCACGACCTCGATGACGACGATTCTCGGTCCGTTGTACCGCGAAATTCACTGGTCCTCGACGAAGTTTCTCGCGATCCCAGAAACAGCAGTCACCTTCTTTCCGGCGATGCTCCAAAATAGAAGACGGACTTCCAGCCACAATCGAGTGAAGCACAAGTCGAACTTCTCGCCGACTAAATATTACCAGAGTCAGTCCAAAATCAGCTTTATAGCCACCAACTTCTGGCGTATCGAACTTCCTCAACGGAGACAGAAATTCTTCACCTTCTCCGAAATAAAGACTGAAAAACTGTATTCACAACAAAGTCCTCTTCAAACTTCTGAAGTGTAGAATCAATCTTGGTATCGATATCTCAATCCTTCAGAAACTACTGGTAGTTGAGCACTGACGATATATAGTAGAATGGTATAATAAGTGTCGTCGCTTGAATTCGTTCAGAAACTGAGAAACTCTCCGATCTGGGCGGGCTTTTATACGATTCGCCATGTCAAGAATCCCCCAGATCTTTCTCGATACACCTGAGTAACAACGCGACCCGGTTTCTCCATTCTTGGAAGTCCTTTGCATCGCTCGCGAATATTCCAGAGAATCCACGAAGATGTGTACAGCTTACACGCGATCTCACGTAAACCGACGTCAACCCGAGACCAGCGCGTCATCATGAGGAATATACCAGAACAATCGTGTATTATAACATTGTGACACGGTAACCCGACCTAATTTCTCAAATACTGATTTATCACGTAGGCAATTTCAATTACTCTCCACATTATAACATTAGGTTTCTCACTAGCAGTGACCAGCGTTAGGCTACAATGGGCCCTCGTAACACTACTGATTTATTGCGATACTTGCTTCTTGTATGTTCCTTATTATTAAGAAAGTTACTGTAATGTACGTTACAGTTACTGTAATCCAGCAGTTGAAATGGATTCCCTTTCTTTTGTTATGTTTTAATGACTGAAATGGGAATCAGATTTGATAAAATGACTCTGGACAGCAAAATATGTTGAGAAAATGAACGAAATGATTTCGAGTTTCATAACGTATTGGGAATACCGTAACGAACCGAGGAGTGGATGATCGCTACGAGAACGAGAAATGATAACAAATGTCTAAAAATTATGCAGTCTACTGAAGCTTCTCCAATGGACCTCCACCACGGTCCTGCTACCCCCCCCCCCTCCCTCCCCAGTAGCATGCCGTCCTCAGCCATATCAGTTTAACTCAATCATTACTACTCTCCTGTGTTTCTGCAACGGTTAATACACCGTACAGTATTTATGAGAAATGGTTGCAGTAATTCATAGGGTCTTATCTGCATATCGGGTATGTATGGAGCATTTATCCATTACAAATAACAGTTTTATTATGTACAAGTGGAGAGTAGATTCACCTATGGATTCCATATCTTGATCATCGAGATTCAGTCGTGTCATATAGTTTTTCATTAATGCGTCAAGCAAAAGAATAATCAACATAACACCAGCGCCAATCCTTTTCCCTTTCAGGAAGGAACACCCCGTTTAGTTAAACCACATCATGGACAGGTCGCTCTGGAATACAAACCACCACCTCAGATGACGACTTGTAGGTACACGATCATTTCTGTTGTTATGAAGATCGTAATAAGTGATCTTACTTTTTTGCAATTGGCAATAACTTCTAAATCAATTGTAATGGAAAATAAGCTCGACTCATATAGACGGTCTGTATTGTTTATTATATTTTGTAAAATTGTGATGAAAGTTTGTCATGTGCGAAAGCAGAGGGCATGTGTCGTCGCTATTAAAATTAGACGTTTTTATCAGTGTGTGTTAAATAAAACGTACACTTAAAATACAATGTAATATTGTATACGTATATATATATGGGAACAATTATTGCAATAAAATATATAACTGGTAATTCACGCTATATAAAATACTTGCAGAAATCAGGAACAGTAATTTAATGAAAAGCCATCCATGAAGGCCCAAACGTTTTAAATGATCCACCAAGGAATTTGCCGCAATATAAATAATTGTAACTTGGAGTAGCTTTAATTGATACAGACTGGTGATGATGGAGTGGTTTGTGAATGTATCCATTTGTAGTACAGTTTGATGAATTTTGTACGGTGTCTTATTTTAGTGTTTTCAAAGTGCAATGAATACTTTCATACCTTTCTGCATATGTCACGCTAATGTTGTTTTCTTGCTCTTAGGTATAAATATATGGCACTAATTATGGCATTGTTTGTAGGTACGTGTGGTGCAATATGGAAAACAGGTAAGATAGTAACTTAAACAGTATTAATCTTTATTCAAAGTAGCGAATGTTTCTTGGGATAGCGTACGGTTGCATATGCTGAGCTCCAAAGTTTGCCTGTGTTCAAAGAGGGTAGGGAAGGGGTGGCGTGAGTGTAGGGGGAGCAAACAGTTGTGGGAGGGCAACAAACGTACAATTTATAAAGTGTACATCAGAAAAAAAAGGCATTCATTTTTATATCTTTTGAATGTATCTCAGTGGGGCCAGGGTGGGGGGGGGGAGGCTCTGGAAGCTAAAGCGTTTTCATATATTCCTTCAATCGTAGCGAGTTTAAACCAGAAAATGCATGTGAAAGATAAACAATTATATATCTATGGAGTTTATGTCAAAGCACTGGAAGTTTTTAGATTGTGGTAAGTTCCTTCATTATTTAAGCGTACTAGTCATTTCTTTGCATGCTAGCAGAACTAGGTATAACAAGAAAAAAAAAACCAAAACAAGACATCATGTGTCAGATGATTGATAAACATAGCCTAAGCAAAACCTTGTCGGAACAGATAGCATTGAATCCTGATTATCCATTACCTATGTTTATGATTGATAAGCAAGAGAAACTTTATCGAGAGATAAACATGGTATCAACTCATTAAGCATTTGCCTTCCCTTACAAAACGTGCGAAATATACTTCTTTATAGATTGTCTCACAACACAAAGCGTCCTGGTGGGGAGTCAAGGAATCATCAGATGTCGACTTTTAGAAAACAGTACACGGTTCTACTGGTTCGATATGAATATTGAAGGAGAAGAATCTCTATTGATTAAATTGGAGAATGGCCGAGTCAGTGGAAAAGGATATATGACAGGGGAATTCAACATAGACAGTGATGGCTCTTTGATTATCAACTCAGTAACGGTTCAGCACGAAAGAGTACTTCACTTCGAAAGTCTGAGCCCCAACTTGATTACAAGTACCAAGGACATAACAGTTATTGTTTATGGTAGGTATTTATTACTACTCCATCGTCTCCCAGACGCACTTGTCACGTTTCACTTACTAATTACAATATGTAACATGTTGAATAAAGTTTGTCACATCAATTATTGGCAGAAAGTAGTAATGGATATAAGAGCTTCCTCAGAGTTACTTCAAATTAAATTAGCGCTTTACGCAGTAAGTAAGTGAGTGAGTGAGTAATTTCTATAAATAGTATGGCCTATGTCAGCATGTATTATGCAACTGAGGGACTGAGTAAGTAAGAAAGTAAGAAAAACATAATGACAATATACCAGACAGGCTATGGAGAATATCACGTCAGAAAGGAATAAAGTGCTGTGTCCAAGAATATTACTTCTATAAATCATAGAGAAAACTGTATGCATCTGCGCACAAGATACACGTGCGTCCTTATTTAATATTACAAAGCGAAATCGTCATCCATTCCAGCTGTAAGATGTTTGATTGGAAAAATTGGTTCCTGATCCCCTTTTTTTGTAATTCAGTTAGATTTTCCGTGCAGTGAATTACAATACATTTCTTGAGCATTCACAATAACTCCAGGAAAGTAAAGTTTATGACTTCGTTTCGCAGTTGAACCAATCGATCCAATCCCGGTAATTGCAGAGTGCCTGGGTAATTCTGATTGCATCATGAAAGGAAATCTAGATGGAGTCATCTCGTGTTTCCATCACAACACAAGACCAGCAGCAACTATATCGTGGTTCATGAGAGATGGTACTCACGACATACCACTGAACTCCACCACAAATCAGACACTTTCTGCAGATTTGATTACCTTTTCGGTAACCTCAGAGATGGCCATAGGTGAAATACCCCTTCTTGTCAATATGCAGTCCTTTGTGTTACTTGTGTGCAAGTCTCACAACCCATATTCTATGGTACAAGAATCCGATAGCAAAGTATTGCTTGATCTCTCTCAAAATGACCCTTTCGAAAAGCAATCATATCTACCAGAAGATCCAGTTTACGCTATTCAAAACCAAGACTTGGTAATAGAGTGCCCACTAACCATTGCTGCTGAAGATTCAATCGTTATGTGGATGGCCAAATCGCTTGAAACAAAAAACAGACGTTACCTCAAATATTCCGCGTATGGTGTTCCATCTGTGGAGACCGATGAGCAATACAGTCTCCAAAAAAGCGGTGCCATAGTAATTTCACAAGTTGCATTACATCACGAAGGGCTGTACGCATGTATAGAAAGCACGGGAAGCACTACAAAATCATTTCTGCAGCGTGTTGAAGTAATAGGTGGGTAACGTATTTATTTTGTGAACTGTTTCCGCTGTTTTTTTTTCATCTGTACTAGTTTTCAAATTGTGCAAACATTTAAAAAATTACAATCTATTAAGGAAAATTACAATTACATTTCTTTAATCTTCATACATTATTGGATGATATGCTATAAATTAAGTTTTGGTGCAGACTTGTACTTGATTCAGCATTATGATAACATGTACGGTTAATCGTATAGATTTCTTTTTGTTTTATTTACAGTTCAACCTACACCACCAAAAGTTTTGGTTGAAGGTTGCAACCTTTTTGAACCATGTAGTTTCCATATTACCGAAACAAAAACCATTACATGTCAAGTGAATGGAGTTCATCCTGAAGTGGAACTCAACATAAAAGTCATGTCAACCAAACTTGCTGTCATTAACATTAAGGTATTAACCTATGAACACGAGGGGCTGTTTTACACTAGCATTCGTGGAGACGTGATTGTGGTGGACACTAGCTGTCAAGTTAATGGGACTATCATTTGCCAAGCTGTGGGACCGGCTGCCAACGTCTTCAAATCAGATGCTTTTATCTCAATATCATCTAGTTAGTATATTGTTGTTCTATATATACGTTATTTCGTTGTAACAATACGATTAACTAGAAATCCAAAATGTAGCCAACCTTTATATCGATGTTTTGAAGATATTTAGATATGAACCTTCAAATCTAATATCAACTTTATCCTAGCTTTGCTTTTGAAGTTATTTTAAGTGGTATTAAGATATTTGATCTACACAACTTAAGTTTCACGATCATATTGCAGTAGCTCAATTTACGTTTGCGATTTGCCCTAAACCACTTGTCATGTGTCTCACACCATTTCACCTTGTCATGTTGCTCCCAAGATGTTACATTGCCAAAATGTTGCCAAAACTCCTCCGATATTGACACTGGCAACATTTCTTGTTTTGCACCTAACCTCAATAACATATTAATTGAGTATTGGATTGATTCAGACATTTGCTTTAATATTTGCTTAAATAAGACAAGAAATCTGGTTGAAGCAAAATAGTTTGACTATTAATACCCCTTCTAAATAATATTCCACATAAGTACTGACAGCCAAAAAGCAAAGAGATATCAACCATGTTAAACATAGTATAAGAACTGTCTAGAGAAATAACTATGAAGTGCTACGGCAGGGTTGTCCAACCTACGGCCCGCGGGCCACAGTCCGGCCCGGCGCAGGGTTGCGTCCGGCCCGCCAGAGATGCTCTACGGTGCAAAATTTTAGTGCGCAGATTTATTGATAACAATTTGAAGCTATATAATCAATCATTGGAACCTTCTGGGTCCAAAAAAAACTGTAGGTCAGTTTGTGTGACACTCTCTCAGCGGAGGGGGGGGGGGGCGGCTGGACTTTACTCATCTGTTTTATCAGGAAGGAAAATAAATCAGTGCGCGCAGTGCTCACATTTTGTTGCCTTGGGCTTCGGGCAAAAAAATCGAAAAATCGAGCGTAGGGTTCATGCGGCCCCTCCTTCATCTCAGTCATTCCATGTGGCCCTCCTCTGCAAAAGGTTGGACAACCCTGTGCTACGGTTTTCATGCTTTCACTGCATGATGACCTCTGACATTTATTATGTTGTTGCTGCACTCGATCTTAATGTAGCGTACGGCTACGCCCCATGCATTGACTTACGTACTAAATCGGCGAAGAAATGTGGTCTCTAAGTCTATACATATAAGTTATATGACTAGTTAAATGCGACCCATCACTGGATAACTGATGAGTTGGCCCATTAATGGCACGCTCAATGTTCCGTATGATGACCGCGAATCTTTTGATATGAGAGCTTGAAGTTTTCGTCACTTGTAATCAAACCTCTTTACGCAGTAGTAAAAAAATCATGGTACACTGCTACTGGGAGGCCTAAAGTGGTCTAAATTTCCCTCAATTTGCCTAAATTGTGCACCACATGTACTTTTACTACTATTTTACTACACTTTTACTACTATTTTGAGTGATATTAGGTACTTTCACCTTTCAGGACCAGCTAAGCTCAACCCAAAAGTTAAATTTCTATTACCAAATTGTAAGTGGTTGTTAGCTTGTGTTACAACTTGGCCACAAAATACTTCTTTCTTCTTATCAAAGGCATCCACTGTCCCCTCTTGAAATATTATGATACTGCACTGTTTCTATACACAGAGTGTATTGAACTAGAAGTCCGTCGTAACCAATGGCACAAAGATGTAAAGCATTACATTGTTATTTCTCTGTGCTCTATTCGTAAAACCATGGAGGATGGTAAAACTATACGAATAGCAGATTGTTACACAGGACTAACAGTCTGACTTCACTACGATGGAAAGAATATTAAACCAGAAGACTAGCATCAAACTGAAAATGAAGAGAAAACTGGCATTTTATCCTTGCCAAAAGCAAAAGAAATATGGGACGGTTAAGATTTGCCGGTATGTGTTTTTGACGTCATCTCTACCGGTATAACTCATTTAGTACATGGACGTGTAACGTCATACTGAGTAGTTATTGGCGCAACATTGCGTCTAGTCCAGGGAAGATTCTCCCAGGCGCCCTACTTGGGGATCGATTTCAAGAAGACCATTCACACCCATTACTTTATTACATCCTGGATTCCCCACGGGTTGTCATTGATGAGTTTTTGTTTTTGTTTTATTTTTTATTGCAGACGGGGTAAAGTGTCCACAAATTTCGGCTGCTCCTTTTCCTGCTGACAAAAGAGTGCAGAACAACACAGGGCTTATAATATGTTTGACGATTTCTGTAACATTACTTTGTGTCCTTATTTGTAAGTTTTCGATTCTATCGCAAGTCAAGTCAAGTCACAAGTCATATATATTTTTGCCGCCAATTTGCAAGTCATATATGAAAACAAATTATAAGGTTATGCTATAAGTATAGGCAAATGAACATATAACTGGCTAAGGTGCAACAAAGTAGTCCTAGTTTGTGAAGTAATGTGGCTCCGGTGGATGGCTTGCATCAGTGTAGTTCACCTGCATTGATATATAACAAAAGGAATAATCATGCAAGTGGATTGGACAACAGTTGAAATTTATTTTATACAGACACTTACAAATATGCAACTATATGACATATATATATCACAAAGAAACAATGATGATTACAAAGTATTCAGAATACATTGACTGTCCACAGCCACTAACTATTATACGTTCTGTGGTCGGGGGAGAAGCGAACAGTTTCCTATGGAAAGGAGGGGGGTGGGATGTTGGCGTTTTGACTGAAGGAAAACTTGAGAAACTGGTAGGTGCTTAGATGCAAACTTGGTGCTATTTGTTGTGTATTTTTTTAATGTCCACGGTTGTACTATGCAATTAAGTTACATGTATGATATCATCTCTTTTTGTAATATCCTGACGGTGGGAGGGGACCTGGGGCACGGGACTGTGCCCTTGATGTTTTAGACCTGTCCCAGCAGCAGCAGACGTGTCTACTAGCTTGTGTGAAAATTTATTGTTGATTTTTATACAAAATTAACCTCTTTTGCGCATCACAGAAACCAGTTAATGAAACATCAATACAATTCTGCTTACGAAGTATGGTAAACTAACAAAAGTGGCAGTTTGTTTCATAATTATGGTACAACTGCACAATATCATTTACTGGGAGCACAGGTGGTGGTGCGAAGTTACCGGAAGCGGCAGCATTAAAAATATACGTAAACACATAACAGAAGGAGGATTTAAGATAACGTTCTATGGAGTTTATCTAAGAGTTCTAGAGGGTGTTCAGGGGGAAGGCACGGACGATGTAACTAACTAGTGTAAAATACTTCTTGCTGTTTCTTTGCGGCGAGTTTATAGCATAAAAACACATGTTGGATGGGATGAATTCGATTTCTCTGGAATGTATTGCAAAGCGCTGATAGGGTGAAGCACCCTGCTTCTTTTGCATGTTGGTAATATTCTTTCTTCTCTACTAGCTAATCATCTAATTACGCCTCCGAATGTACCATTTTGGCGTCTTAAGTTTTATAATTTACACTTCTGCTGACCAAAGGCCTTCGACAACCTTTTTCATCTCCGCGTATAATTTGCATTGGGGGGGGGGGGGGGGAAGGAACTACGCAACGGATGATTGTCACCTAGTGATTTGTGATTCCTTGCCGAAGGCCGAAGGAATCTATGCGATGGTGATGGCGTGTGTTTGTGTGTGTGTGTGGGTGTGTGTGTGTGACGCTTTGTCTCGTAAACACGGTATCTCAAACTTGTGTGGCTAGCCGTAGTAAGCAGATTATCCCTTTTGTTTTTCAAGGAGTTCAAAGTTCATTTGAGGTCAACAGTTTTTTTTAATTTGAAACTTAGTATGTGGGTAGCCCTCAGTGAGTAGATGGTCTCTATTTTTTTCATGGAGGTCAGGGGTCATTTGAGAGATCACCAGAGGTCATAGGCGGAAAACATTGTAAACACGGTATCTCAAGAAGTACAAAATTCTTGAACTTTAAACTTGAACTGTGGTTTTACCTAAGATAGCAAATGATCCCTTTTGTTTTTAATGGAGGTCAAAGGTAATTTAGGGTCACTAGAGGTCAATGGCTACAAACAATGTAAACACGATATCTCAAGAAGTAAATGTTGCATGAACTTTAAACTTGGTGTGTAGATATCCCTTGATAAGCAAGTAATACCTGTTGTTTTTCATGGAGGTCAAGGTTCATTTTGGGTCACCAAAGGTCATAGGGTTTAAAACCTTGTAACCACGATATCTCCAGAGGTACAAGATGCTTGAACCTTAAACTTAGTGTGTTGATATCCCTTAGTGAGCAGTGATATCCCTTAGTACCAGTTTCCAGCAGCCCAAATTGACTTCTACCGATTTAAATCGACAGTTACCAGTTGAATTCGACATCATCGATTTAAATCGACATATACCAATTTAAATTGACATATACCAGTTTAAATCGATGATATGTCAAATTAAATTTGTATTTGTCATTTTAAATCGGCATATACCAATTTAAATCTATGATATGTAAAATAAATCGGTATATTTTAATTTAAATCGACATCTACCAGTTTCAATCGATGATATGTCGAATTAAATCGGTAGAAGTCAATTTCCTTGGACTGATACCAGTTTCCAGCAACTCAAATTGACATATTCCTGTTTAAATTGACATATTATCGATTTAGCTCATTAACATATTCCAAATCCACGATTTGAGACTGATGGCCCGCCATACAGGTAATCCCTATGGTTTTCCATGGGAGTCAAAGGTCATTAGAGGTCACCAGAGGTCCATAGCTGAAAACCATGTAAACACGATATCTCAAGTAGTAAAAGTTGAATTGAACTTTACACTTAGTATGTTGGTAGCCTTTAGTGATTAGATGATCCCTATTGTTTTTCATGGAGGTCAAAGGTCATTTGAGGTCATCAGAGGTCAAAGGCTGAAAGCGATAACTCCCATTGACAGGGTCTGACATGTTTGTTAGTTTGGAACTAGTTGTAAATGGGGTAGGGGATCGTTTTCAAACATAACAGTGGTGTGATCCAAGGTCAACAAAGGTCAAATAGGGGTAAAAAACTAGTAATTTTGCGATAACTTGAAACAAAATGTCCGTCAAGGTTGGGATTTACGCTATTGTAATCCATTAGTCGACCCGCATCTTTTATGACCTTTGAACTTAGAATGACCTCTGGTGACCTGTATTAGTTTCTTTGAATTTTTGTGGCCATATTCAGATCTCAAATGATCTTCCGATCAAAATTGTCCATCGGGTGCAAAGTTATCAGAGGTTAAGAGTTTGTTGTAAACTATGCTCATTTTAGGAGATACAGGGCAAAGAAAAAAAAGATTGTCAATATTTTAATATGTGATACAGCTCTGTGTGCTCTATAGACGAAACTAACTCCCGCTTCGATCAGACACCTGGTACTTAAGTTATGAGGTGCCAAAGGTTGTATTTTAAACCTTTTTGATAATAACATTGTGTGAGTACATTGAAGTGCATAACAATTTCAGGATGGAGTGCACATCATTGAGGGGAACATTTTCATTAAAATCGTCATGCCATCCAAGGTCGCTTATGGGCAATAAACTTCCCACTTATGCTAATTTTTGCAACAACTTCCAGTGACGAAGTCTGACATGGCTGATATGTTGGGACAAGTTGTGAATGAAGTAGATGCACGTTTTTCTAAATAACCGTTATGTAATTATGGCTCAAAATGTGTTTTGGGGGGCAATAACTTATGAAACTCCCACTGATGGGGTACGACATGGGTAATGGTAAGCGATCGTTTCCAAACATAACGGTCATGTGATTCAAGGTCAATTATGGGTCAAAAACTCAATCTCCAAACTGATCAAATTGTCCATGGTTGACCCCAGTGCGACCTTCATGCACAAAGTTATCAGAGGTCAAGGTTTTGTTTGGTTTTGAGAGGTGGACCTCTGTTGACCTCACATGACCTTGGAAGAGCACCTCCAGTGACCGTTATAATATTTTTTTAAGTTGAATTGTTGAATTTATGTGGCCATATTTTAATTGCCCATGGGTTGACTCCTGTGCAACCAAAGTTATTAAGTACAGTTAGGATGATTCTTCAAGTTCTTATAAACAAATCTAACAAAAGTCAACAGATTCTCAAAAGGACGAATCATTAATTTGTGATATTTATAGCAATAATATTGTGTGTGTACATTAAACCCGGAAATAACCATTTTTAGGATAGTGCTTAGTCCTTATAAGCAAGGAACCATAGTGCCCTTGGGCTCTTGTGTTTTCCACGGCGGTCAAAGGTCGTTGAATGTCAATTGTCGGTTACAGTCATAATAAGTCTTATTATGCAGAAGTGAAGTTTGTTTGTCCTTCGACCCTCTTTACATAGGTATGCATTACTCAATTCTGCAAAACTTGCCATATCTGCTCAGCAATTCAGCTCGTTAGAAAATCTTGTATCTAAAGTTTCTTCCCATATTGGCAAGGAATCACTAAGTCACGTGACTTTCTGGTTGTTTTTGTTGCTGCAGTTCTAAAATTCGTTGCTAATTAAGTGAATGATTACGATATTGGTCGTGTTGTCAAGCTTTATGCAACGAATCAACCCTCAGCAATTTTTCTTTCTTTCATTATAGCGTTCAAAGGCATCCGGAAATGTTTTGCAAAGCCGAACAGTCATAGACATGTAAGTTTATATGTCCTTGCGTCTTTCAATGGACACATTGTCCATATAGATTGCTACGACTTCATTTCATTGTTCTACACATAGTGCTGAAAATTTCAACAGAAGTCTATGTTAATTGGCCATGTATTAGCGTTTAGTGCATTTATAACACAAATAAAAGTAGGCATCCCTCCTCCAACCCCCTCTTCCTCATGAGATGAACAATTGACATATCTTCATTCAGTTTAACGCAAATGTGTGTTTTTCATTGTTCAATCAATAAAATGTCAACATTTTGTAAGAATATTTGCCACTTTGACTAGAAGAATACTTCCAAATTGAGTTTGAGGTAAAAACTCTGTTACTGTAGATATAAACAATTATCATTGAGCATAAGTAAAGTAATGGAATAGAGAAGGGTGGTAGAAAGGTGAATGTTATTGAACTTACATCGTACGACAAAACTCTTTGTAATGATCTCTTAATAAATGCAAGTCATTTTGTGTTTCCTTTCAGATGCAAGTGGTACAAGCTAATGAATTAAATTACGCATGAAACGACAGATACGTTTTACATTGCTACGACCTAAATTAAATTATAATCATTAACAATTATAGCTACCAGCTTGTCAGTTGGTTTAATCCTTTTCTAGTTGTTTTATTTGTTTAATTAATTATTCATTGAATTTGTAACGGGGCACTGCTCTTAAACGCATTAATGTCCTCTGTTCTATTAATATACACCAATTGATCATTTATAATAATGAAAATAAATCTTCATTGTAAGATCTTTAATAACGTAATAAGCTTTCTAATTGTACTAGAATTGATATACACTGTAGTGTCATTCCTCAAATGTTTATCGATGCGAACTCATATTCAGAGATCACTATCACTTTTGCACTCTTAAAAATGTCTGTTAAAATATGATCAGATCCCTGTCAAATTTGAACAGTTTGCTTGATCAGACGGGCACCGAACAGACTCTGTTTACATTGATCAGAATATTTTATTAAAAAACACGCCAGGAATCTGATCAAATAATAAAAATAACCAGATTTTCAGACCAGATGGGATCTCATCAGATTCTATTTAAATTGAGAAGTATATGATCAAATACTGAATGCAATAAATTGATAATAATGTCACACCGGTATGTGGACAAGAAATCAGGACAGAAACAAAAACTTGATTTAAACAGAGTATGTTAGAGCTTCATCTGGCTAGACATCTACTACTGTATAAAAATGGGTGTGACAGGGGAAGGGGCAAGCTTCATTGAGCCTTGCTAATCATGGCTCCTGCAGGTTGAATCACACTGAATACAATTTGTGAAATTACATCTTATCAACTATTTGACAATGGATTACAGAGGATGGGACAGCAAGTTACTTTCCACATATATACCTTTGTCCTTAAACAGAGGTTATAATTAAGCTACTAAGAAATGGCCGAACTATGACATGGAAATAACATCATACTGAAGGTTACTTTATTGGTAGAGATCTGGTGCATAGACAGGTGTAAGGTTGTCAGTGATCTACTTGGACTTAGATGTTGGAAATTTATATGATTATGTTGACAGCTTGTAAACAGAAACTGTAAGTAATCTTTCTGAGAAGTGTGATATAGGAGAAAGTCCTGTCTGTAATACTAGTAAAGAGATTGTGTTGAATGTCCGCTAATATGCAACATTGTTTGAAGGTAAAAAGTAATTTTTGTTCTCGCTCATGTTTAGATGAGCACTGAAAATCAACACCTTTTTCTTCGTGCCTTTAGCGATCCCCGTGATAATGAAGACTAAGTGGGTTTTTTTTATGCTGATATGTCAATTATAAACTAAATTTTTTTTCGGTGCCAACCGTCGAGCACCACATTGTCTATTGAGTATTTTTGTCTCGAAAGTGAGACATGTTTCTTTTGCAGATCCTCACCAGTTTTCGTCAATTGTTCACCTTACCACAATCATGATTAATGCTATCAGATGGGATACAATTGTGTTAAGCCTATTCTGTAAAGATTTAGGTCATGCAAGTATGATGTTTCTAGAGACATTGTTATTCTAGGAATGACCAAAATGTAACGGCGGTGCCATGGAGAGATTTGGCTGAGCGTTCTTTAATATGGTTAGAATGTTATCGTCTGTGATAATGAATTTGTCTAACTTGACAATTGTCATTTAATCTTATGTTTTTCCTTGTTGTTTGCATGAGTATATTTAACTTTTATATATTGAGTAGTGAGTTTGTGACTCTGCATGTGCACTGGGTCTATTTTGATAAATACTTATTTTTTTCTTTGTTGTTTGCATGGGTGTATATAACTTTTCTGTTTTTAAATGGAATTGATAACTGGATTATCGATTTTGTCACTCCTCTCGGATTTTTGCTGTTCGTTTGCTTTAACGTTATGCTTAACCTAGTAGTTTGACAATCGTTAGGATGTGTCTGTGTTTGTCTAGACAGCGCATAGAGAGAATTTCCTATATTATATAGTTTTCTGTGTATGTAATTTTTGGCAGTTTCAGCAGAGTTTCAGTCGAGTTTGAACTGGCTTGAAATCAGAGTTACAGTTCATCTGCAGAATTACTTTTTCTGGGCCTCTATAGAATTTGGGATGAAGTCCGGAGAGTTTGTTTTAACAGTTTAAACCTCTAACCGTAGTAAGCATCGTCAGGGGCGTAGCGAAGGGGTTTTTGTTGGGGGGGTGTGGAGAATTTGATTTGCCGACGGATCTGGAAGTGGTGACTGAAATGGGGGAGGGGTCTAAGGGGAGGGGATGTCCCCCTCCCCTTTGGCAATTTTTTAGTTTTGAAACGTCCTTAGATGCAATCTGGTGCATATTTTAAGTCAAATTTGATTTGCCGACGGATCTGGAAGTGGTGACTGAAATGGGGGAGGGGTCTAAGGGGAGGGGGTGTCCCCCTCCCCTTTGGCAAATTTGTAGTTTTGAAACGTCCTTAGATGCAATCTGGTGTATATTTTAAGTCAAATTTGATTTGCCGACGGATCTGGAAGTGGTGACTGAAATGGTGGTGTCCCGCTCCCCTTTGGCAATTTTTTAGTTTTGAAACGTCCTTAGATGCAATCTGGTGTATATTTTAAGTTAAATTTGATTTGCCGACGGATCTGGAAGTGGTGACTGAAATGGGGGAGGGGTCTAAGGGGAGGGGGTGTCCCCCTCCCCTTTGGAAAATTTTTAGTTTTGAAACGTCCTTAGATGCAATCTGGTGCATATTTTAAGTCAAATTTGATTTGCCGACGGATCTGGAAGTGGTGACTGAAATGGGGGAGGGGTCTAAGGGGAGGGGGTGTCCCCCTCCCCTTTGGCAAATTTTTAGTTTTGAAACGTCCTTAGATGCAATCTGGTGTATATTTTAAGTCAAATTTGATTGGTGACTGAAATGGTGGTGTCCCGCTCCCCTTTGGCAATTTTTTAGTTTTGAAACGTCCTTAGATGCAATCTGGTGTATATTTAAAGTTAAATTTGATTTGCCGACGGATCTGGAAGTGGTGACTGAAATGGGAGAGGGGTCTAAGGGGAGGGGGTGTCCCCCTCCCCTTTGGCAATTTTTTAGTTTTGAAACGTCCTTAGATGCAATCTGGTGTATATTTTAAGTCAAATTTGATTTGCCGACGGATCTGGAAGTGGTGACTGAAATGGTGGTGTCCCCCTCCCCTTTGTAAATTTTTTAGTTTTGAAACGTCCTTAGATGCAATCTGGTGTATATTTTAAGTCAAATTTGATTTGCCGACGGATCTGGAAGTGGTGACTGAAATGGTGGTGTCCCCCTCCCCTTTGTAAAATTTTTAGTTTTGAAACGTCCTTAGATGCAATCTGGTGTATATTTTAAGTCAAATTTGATTTGCCGACGGATCTAGAAGTGGTGACTGAAATGGGGGAGGGGTCTAAGGGGAGGGGGTGTCCCCCTCCCCTTTGGAAAATTTTTAGTTTTGAAACGTCCTTAGATGCAATCTGGTGCATATTTTAAGTCAAATTTGATTTGCCGACGGATCTGGAAGTGGTGACTGAAATGGGGGAGGGGTCTAAGGGGAGGGGGTGTCCCCCTCCTCTTTGGCAAATTTTTAGTTTTGAAACGTCCTTAGATGCAATCTGGTGTATATTTTAAGTCAAATTTGATTGGTGACTGAAATGGTGGTGTCCCCCTCCCCTTTGGCAATTTTTTAGTTTTGAAACGTCCTTAGATGCAATCTGGTGTATATTTTAAGTTAAATTTGATTTGCCGACGGATCTGGAAGTGGTGACTGAAATGGGAGAGGGGTCTAAGGGGAGGGGGTGTCCCCCTCCCCTTTGGCAATTTTTTAGTTTTGAAACGTCCTTAGATGCAATCTGGTGTATATTTTAAGTCAAATTTGATTTGCCGACGGATCTGGAAGTGGTGACTGAAATGGTGGTGTCCCCCTCCCCTTTGGCAATTTTTTAGTTTTGAAACGTCCTTAGATGCAATCTGGTGTATATTTTAAGTTAAATTTGATTTGCCGACGGATCTGGAAGTGGTGACTGAAATGGGAGAGGGGTCTAAGGGGAGGGGGTGTCCCCCTCCCCTTTGGCAATTTTTTAGTTTTGAAACGTCCTTAGATGCAATCTGGTGTATATTTTAAGTCAAATTTGATTTGCCGACGGATCTGGAAGTGGTGACTGAAATGGTGGTGTCCCCCTCCCCTTTGTAAAATTTTTAGTTTTGAAACGTCCTTAGATGCAATCTGGTGTATATTTTAAGTCAAATTTGATTTGCCGACGGATCTAGAAGTGGTGACTGAAATGGGGGAGGGGTCAAATTTTTAGTTTTGAAACGTCCTTAGATGCAATCTGATGTATATTTTAAGTCAAATTTGATTTGCCGACGGATCTGGAAGTGGTGACTGAAAGGGGGGAGGGGTCTAAGGGTAGGGGGTCTACCCCTCCCCTTTGGAAAAATTAGTTTGAACGTCCTTAGATGCAATCTGGTGCATATTTTAAGTCAAATTTGGCACGGAAGAAGCTCCCGTTCTCATTTTTCTATTCAGCTTTCCTTCTTTCTTCCCCTTCCGCTCTCTTCACCTTTTCTCCTTTTGCCGACAGACCCAAAATTTGCCGACAGCGACCAAATTATTGGGGGGGTGTGACACCCCCCCACACCCCCCGCTCGCTACGCCCCTGAGCATCGTGTTTAGAGGTTATCAATATACATCTTTAACATGAAATTTTTCGTCTTGTGTCTTCATTCTGTGTTCCGCGTTTAAATTGTGAATCCAACAATATGTAGTTTTTCTCGTAATTCAATATGCTAAAGTCTCTTATATTGAATCCAGTTGAGTAACATATTAAGTTTTGGTTCAATGTTTTCTAGAACTGTCTGAAATTTGAATCAATAGTTAATTACCATGATATCATAGTGACAGACAATGGTCAAGAAGTCGACATATTCAACACTTATATATTCATCAATTCTATGCTGAGTATCTCTTGTGAAAACAAAGACGGTTACATAATGGACGATTTTAATATTGATTTACTCAAGAATTGGTCTTCTGATTCACGAATATTGTATTTTCCAACAACCTTTTCCCCACAATGACAAAGTCCACTCGTGTAAGAGACGTTTCTGCCTCTTTAATTAATAATTGAATTCATAGTTTCATTGATTAACACAATATTTTGTTTAAAGGTCAATACGGCTTCCGTCCATGACCCTCAAAGGAACTTGCCTTAACAAACGCTTTGGATAGGTTGTGTGACGCTTTGGACAAGAAACTGACCTCAGTGGGTGTTTTTTTAGATTTTAGTGAAGCGTTTTACACCATCGATCACCAGATTTTATGTATGAAACTATGTATCATTATGGTATCAGAGTTAAAACACTTAATTGGATTGCAAGTTATTTTTCCAATAGAATGCAACTTACAACATTAAAAAATGTTAATTCCAATACATTGATTATTGTATGTGATGACCCACAATGTTCTATTTTATGACCGCTGCTCTTTATTGTTTATGTTTATGACATTTACCTTGTTTCAGAGAATTGTTCCACCACTTTTTTGCGGACGATACTAATATTTTTTACTGGTCGAAATCCTACTACCATGTGAATGATACTGTAACGGAAATGTATCCCTTTAAGTAATTTGTTATTGTAATATTCGTTTTAGGATTGAGCGTTCTCTCAGTTCTACCCGTCGATGGCCCCTCTCCCAAAATATGTGTAGAATGAGCGTTCCCTCAGTTCTACCCGTTGATGGCCCCTCTCCAAAAATATGTGTAGAGCTTTTGCGAGTTGCAGGTGGGGACAGCCAATGAAAATCGTACACCTGTTTGTTTATAAATCTTGCTGAATCAGCACCCGAATTTTGAGATGTTTCCCCTTGTTAGTGGTAGCGCAGATTGTTTTATTAGTTTTAGCTCACCACGCTCACGAGGTATTCCGAGATTGGCCTCTGACAGAGAGAGAACCGAGAGAACGCCTATTTTCTGTAAGTTGCTACCACTTCACTGGTATATTTTTGTTCTATCACACGATTATGTGCTTGGCATGACTTCTAGGTTTAATTGTTTGTCTTAGGAAAGATAAAATCGGGTATCTTTGGGGTGACTGGGGATATTGTTCGTACACCTAGGGAATTCTAAGAAAACTATCGTTGCGCTAAGTGCATTTAAGTAGTAAGAAACTAGGGTGTATTTTTAAGACGTCATATTTGTTGTCACATTCTATAGGGGGTTCGATAATTGTAATTTCGACTTCACTAGGAGGCTCACAAACGCTATACCGTGTGTTTCATGTGGGCGTTTGTTTTATAGATATCTTTTATGTCTTCTTAAGCAAAGCAAGTAGTGAGAAAGACTAGTGTCAACAAACGCTAGTATTGTCCTTCATCTGTAAAAACATTTACCACGTACTGGTTCGGTTGTGATTCAAAAAGAGATGTTTTATTTAGTAATCTAAACAGGTTAAGTCTTTAAGCCTGTTGTTGAGTAAGTCCCAATAAAATATCTTGTATGCCTCCACGAGTTAGCGTAACTGCGTAAGTGCGTAACTGCGTAAGTGCGTAACTGCGTAAGTGCGTAACTGCGTAAGTGCGTAACTGCGTAATTGCGTAACTGCGTAATTGCGTAACTTCCTACGTGCATAACTGTGTTACTGCTTAAGTGTACAGACAATTCCTGTACCATTTCTGTTAACTGCTTATCAAAGTCTCTGTAAAGTCTGCCAATGCCGTAATCTGTGGTAAATTCATGTGCCAGTGGATCAAAGATCGACTTATTAAATCAATAAATGAGAGATCAACCAGTCATCAACCTCTTCTCCGATTTTTGTCTTGATATGTGTTAAAGAGTTTTATTAGTTCAAGCAGCTGGACTTCGGGGACACTGGTCAACGTTACAATACAATTTGCTATGAACTTTCTCAAGTTTACTCATGGTTTTCTGCGAATAAATTACCTCTTTATGTGAGCAAGACAAATTACATACTTTTTATAATGATGTTAAGAGAACAGTGTCATTTGACATTAAAATGGATGGAAAGTGTTTAAATAGGGTAAATTATACACGTTTTCCCTTCTGACCTGAGATAATCATATTAAATTAATTTCAACGAATACTGCTAGAGGTGTTGGAATTATTTTTAAGCTGAGGCATTCACTACCTCAGAAGATTCTTCGTTCATTGTACTTTACTCTTATTTTTAGTCTGGTACAGCGTATTATAATATTAAAAACTTTTCACTCTCGCGAAAAGAGCAATTCGCCATATATCGTGTGCTTACTACAATAATTACAATAGCAAGTTATTCGCTTCAGTCAATATTCTCAAACTTCCTCACTTAATCAATGTTCATATAGCCACTTTTGCTTATCGTTCTATAAATAACATTACTCATCCAGTCTTCAAAGATTGTTTTACTTACAAGACAGAATTACAAATACACAACAAGAGACAGGCCGAAGACATGCGCATGCCACGTCCTTGGATTAACATTACAAATCATAGTTTACGTTTTCGTGCTATTACGTGATGGAATTTTTTGCCCAATACTCTTAGAATTTTTTTCACCACACTCATTTACAAAGAATCTCAGCTCATTGTACTCAAGTAAGTATTAGGATTGTTCCTTTCATTGTTCTCCGATCTTAAATATCTGCCTCATTTCAGTTGACTTATTTCTTTTTTCTCAATATGTTATGATCATTCTTTCTTTCTTTTCCTCGGGAGTGTAGGGGGCCTTTGATTTTGTTGTGTCTTTTGATATGTTTTCTCTTGCATAGGGAGTTGCACTACTCGTTAAGCCTTGCGAGGTGTTCTAGGCCACTTCCTTCCTCGTTTTATTTACATTTATGTCAGTTACTATTGACTGTTGAACCTGTATATTGAGGAGAAACAAATACCTAAAATAAAATGAAATATTGAATGTTCAAATACTGCATATGATTAGCCTAAAGTTAATTCACTCAAGATAGAAGCTAAATCTAGGGTGGCCTATTCAAATCCGTGGTATTGTGGCAGTAGCCTGTAATACAAAAAAAACCCAATATGATGGTGTCAAGGTGTGATACCAGTTTGAAGTTTACAGCCTACAGCAGGGTTGCCAGTTTGTCTGTAGCACAACCGGTCACATTTAGAGAAATTACCGGCCATATCGAGTGAATAAAAGGCCAAAAACAGTTTTGTTCGATTTCTGCCGCTGTATTCGTGGCCAACACTTTATTAGTTTGCATTCCTTTGCGATAGGGTGGCTCTATGTAGGCTGCCGGCTTAGATATCTTTTCAAATGTTTGGGGGGCAAAAGTCTTAAATATACCTATGCCTATGAAATCTATGTTTATTCATAAATGGGAATGAGATATTCCAATTTCCCACATTAAAGCTTTGTGTGAGATCTCTCTATATTGTTCTCCAAATTCTCCCCACTCATGGTCCCCTCTTTCTCTCTCTCTCTATTTCTTTTCCCCACCTCCCCTACACCCCCCTCTATTTTCTCTCTTTTTTCATTTCTTTTTCACATTTATTCTCTCATTTTTTCACTGGGGTGGGGCGCCCTATCGCCCAACTCGCTACGCGTATACCATCGTGAGACCAGTAATAAAGCTTCAATCAGCTAAACCTATCAGTTACAAGCTAGGTAAGACATAACAGGACTAAATCAGAAGCTTAAAAGACATAAATAGATAGATGGCTCTGTAATTGGGGCAAATATCCCCCAAAATGACATTTTACGGTCAGGTGTTGGAAGATCGTTGGTACACATGTACCGATTACTTACACGTACTAATGAATGTGTAAAAGTAAGTTAGCCTGACGTTTCGATCCTGGCAGGATCTTCTTCAAAGGCTAAATGACAAGTAACAGTACCAGAAGGGACAAAAACACGCACAGAATACAGACAGGTTAATGAGCATGGTGAACACAAACAGATGGATGTAAGGGGATTAGAAGACAAGGGATGGAGAGAAGAAAGAAAGCAACAAACAGGGGAGGAGGAGAGGTAGGAGATAAACAGTGGAGGGACAAAGAGAGGATTAAGGGAAGGGGGTAGGGAATAAACTGGAGAAGGACAAAGACAGAAAGGTGTGGAGAAAAAAGGGTGAAGAGAGCTATTAGAAGAGGAGTGATGGGGGGGGGGGAGAACAAGGGGAGAAGGAGGGAGGGGGAAGAAGAAAAGTTAGTCATGTCCTTCCTGAATGTTGAGCCCATGAGGTTGAATGGTGCGAAGGCGTTGCACCTACAGCAAGCCTCTCTCTGCTGATTCGTGCTAGTTCAGGACGGCTACCTAAGGATTCAATCCCCTGTAGGGACATGTCGTTAATGGTATGGTTGGGAAAGTTAAAGTGTTCTCCAATTGGGGTCTCAGTCTTCATGGTGTTGACTGTGGATCTGTGACCATAGAATCGCTTCTTGAGGGTGGGTTTGGTTTCGCCAACATACTGGATGCCGCAAACTCTACAAGAGAGACAAGAGATGACATTAGTGGTTGTGCAAGTGATCATGTGACCCTTAGTCTTGTGGGTTAGTTACATGCTGTGGCTGGTGATGGAATTGGATTCAACAATGTGGTGGCTGCAAATGATACAACTCGAAGTACGATCACATTCGAAAGTACCATGCTTAATGGGTGTAGGGTTAGAAGTTAGAGGTGGAACAGCAGCACGCACAAGAAGGTTTCATAGGTTGCGGGGTCTTCTGTAGGCGAAAGGAGGAACAATTACATGAAAGTTTACAAAAAATTCGTTTATGTGCGCTTTCCGTGAGGAGTGTCATACCTTGATTGAGATATGACAAACAATATACACATTGGGAGCTGATGGCCGAGATGGAAACTTTTATTGTATGCAGCATACAGATTGATCTCTACCAAAGGCTTATTATCAGGCCTCGACAAAGAAGTCGCTATTTAGCGACCGTGACTAAAAGACTACTCGCCATAACGCAAAATTCTCTCGCCACCATGGGCGTCAGCAGGTTTCAGAAAGTGAGGGGGACACTATCATCTATCTAAGCGGAGCGCCACCATTGGTTGGCGCGTAGCGTACCAGAAAATTTTGGGTACATAAGACCCCCTAGATCGCAGGAGATGGCCTTCCTGAGTCGTTTTTAGTTACGTCAGAACCAAATCTGTGAGGAGAAATTTTGTCTCACAAAACTAAATTCCGACAGAAAGTACTGGTAGAAAGATGCCGTTCTGACACCAAGGGAGACGAATTACACAGCGTCCATCTCAAACGAAATATTGAAAAAGTGGCGCCGTCACCTCCGGGATGAGTGGAGTGGTATATATCATACATGCATGTAGGTGCGAGACGTCAGTTGTTATGTGCCCAGGTACTTTAATAATAATAATCAGAAAAAGGCACCGCGCGCAGAGCGTGTGTAGCGCCTAGCCGGCACTCAACAATAAAGATCTACCATATTCGGCGAATACATGTAGTCTTAATTACTTAACACCTACACCCCTATTCGTCCGTCCAGTCCAAGGGACTGGAGGTTGTGATATGAACATAGTAACTCATCACCATCTACCTGTATGGCTTACCTAATCCCTTGGAACCCATGCAAACAACATGTGTGCAAGATTCAATACACTTTCGAATGGTCTCCCCCCCCCCCCCCCCCCCGAACGAATTAAATGGGCAGATTTAGGATATTGGGAGAATGGGAGATAAATGACGGTGCAAGTGATAGATAGCAGGGGCCCAGGGAGTCCAGATTTCTTGACCTTAAATATTTGCAGAATATATCACTGGGTCACTCGGTGCTTGTCCCAACACCCAACTTAGGAGAATTCACCGCAGTTTCAGAAGTTCCCAAAAATCGGTATACGACTGTCTGATGATCTGATGAACTCTCCTGCGATTCTCTGTGGACTCAACGCTGCCAGCCTATCGCAATGCACATGGCAGATCATGAGATGGTTAAGGCGCTGCTGTGTCATGGTGCAACGGAGCCAGGTCTTCATGCGTCGAAGAGCACTGAATGAACGTTCGGCTGTGCACGAGCTTGCTGGGGAGATGAGCAGGAGACGTAGCAACCGCTCAACCTGGGGGAACATTCGCCGGACCTCTGGAACCATGTCCTTGAAGAGGCCTAAAATATATGATATTACCTTCCTGGTGGGGTCTTCGCCTTGTTTTCAAGTTGAAATGCGTCGTTGTTTTCTCTGATTCACAGTGTAGGGCAAGGGGAATTCCATTTCTGGCGAGAAGGGGTGCTTCCACAAAACACTCTAAAACATCGTTCAAACATCGCACAAACTTTTATCAGAGGTCTCGGACGAAGCGGGAAGGGTGAATATCGGAGGAAGGGGGGATAAAGGGCCAAGCACTGTTCTAATTTCCAGTGCAATTTATTGATAATTATTCTTAAGTTAGATTCTACTTGAATCAGCTCAGCAATTGTGATAGAAAATCGCGCATATGCATGTGATTTTTTTTAATAACTGCTCTGAAAAGTGGGTGGGACAAATGATATGATATCCCCTCCACTTTTGAAAGTGGGGGGACATGTCCCCCCCCCCCCGTCCCCCACCTGTTGACGCCCATGCTCGCCACTGTGATTGCTGTTCAAGTCTCCACAGTACAGATCTACAACATCAATACTTTCTATTCACAAAGTTAGGCAATACGGCAGATACATGGTGCTACGTAATTGAACCTTTGAAAATTATGTTATTTGAAGTATGAAATTTAATTTTTTCCACCAAAAGTAAAATGATGAACAAAGTAAAACATGTCGCAGCCAGGCCTACTGTAGTGTCTCAAACAATTAAAAATAAAACAACTGCAAACAATCCCTACGAAGATAGCTTGGTTTCACATATCTGGAGATTGAACCAATGACATTAGGGCTCCTTTGTAGTATATACTAGGCATATACTATACAGTAGCTAGTCTTAAGCAAATACAGTACCTCACTGCTATTTTGAACCGCTACGCGTTCAGCGCGACTTCGTACATTTTCTCAATTCATTTTGTCTTTTAGCTGCAGATTGGTGTCCGAAAAATTATCTCTATTACCCCATTACACTGCCAAAGAGCAAAGCGATCTTTTACGCAGTGAAAATCTAAGGTTGAAAGAGCATCTTCCACTCACACCTGGTTTTGAGTGAAAATCTTTGTAAAAAAATCCTAGCAGCAATAATAACAAACTTGTCTCAAAACTCCCTAAAATTGTTGTATATTTTGCGAATTATGACTGATTGCATGTAGGAAATACATTAAGAAATAATTCAGGAGATGTTTGGCCACCTTAAGTGTACTAGTCTGGTATTCTGATACAAAACATTTTTACCTTCACGTTGTTGTGTTAACGAACCCAATTTTATCCTACCGTTGTTATTGTAGGATTACATTGAAGCCTAAACAACTCGGCAGTTCCATGCTTCGTCGTCGAAAATGTTTTACCAAAATGACAGATAATCATGTATTGTAGATTTGTTTTCTGCAGATCAACACTCAGGGTCTTGTGTAGTTAACTTTAAATATTTAATATTGCGAAACTCGGAATAAATCGGTTGCCTACAACTTGTTAAAGTTTGTTTATTAGGCTATAGTAATTTAATGCTCTTATTTCTAAACACAGATAGGGATGTCCAATTAATGTTTATGGTTAGTAGTCTACCTGGGCCGCTAGTACTATACTACTATTGTGTACGGGGATGCCTGCGCTGAACCAAGCCGTCGTGATATCAATGTTTAATAAACTTTTTTAATCGGTTGAGAAATTAATGTATGAACACAACTGCTTTATGAATGCCTTTAAAACACATTACGTACTTCGTAAGCTCAAACCGTTCCCTGTAATAAATTGTTAATTTAGATTTTAAATGCATGTTTTCGCTATAGTTTATAAATGCTCTGTGAAGTTTGTGAACAATCTCCGCACATGAAAACTTCCCATACATAATGCACGTGCAGATAGCGAACCATTTTACGCAGTTAATTCGCATTGAGATTAGTCATTGATAAAAATCTAACTAGGCACAGTAATTTTCGTAAACGGCGTCGAGTAATTTCCCCAACGTAACTTCATCCAAACCTGAAGTTTTTATTTGGCACTGAATCCCGACAATTGCGAAATACGACGGAAAACTTTAACCAATGGAAGCAAATATATACTGTAGGCCTAAACCATATGATTCACATCGGTACTGTTGATGTCTACAGCAACGTCGTATGAACAAACAGCACACCATTGTCATAAAACGACGTATGCAGTGAACTACACAGTATAGCTATATGCAATTTGTTCACGACTTCTGAATTCGGATTCTATGGATGCCCATAAGTTAATTTCCAATTGTCAACAACCTCTCATATTGTTATGAGGCGTAACTGACATGCTATCTAATATGCTGGTCGGTTGGAGATACGGTAGATTATAAGACAGGGTTTCCACGATTTGATATCTGGTGACTCCAAATGACCTTTGACCTCCACAAAACCAATCGGCGTCTTGTACTTAACGTGTCACAACTGCATATGAGATTGGTCCAAGCTTAACTTCTTGAGATGTCGTGTTTACAAGCAAAGCGTCACACACACATTCATGCGCGCACGCGCACACACGCATCCGCCTGCATGAATACAAAGGTTACGATTTCATCGAAAACCCAAAAATAAAAAAATGGTTTTCATTCATTCATTTCTATATTCCAGTATAAATTTACAGAGAAATTTATAAATAGGATAAAAATATAACAATATACAGAACATCAAAAATACAGGTTAAAGCATATAAATGTTTATGAGATTAAGATAATAATGAACGATAAAAAGCGTTAAAAAGTTATCAAAATTATCAAAAAGCTACAACAAAGGATCTAAGAAGCTGTCTTTACCAGTTTACAAAAGGGGCTGCTCTGTAAATAAAACGAGTTCTTAAAGAGTACAAATTCTAAAACATCATCAAAAAGGTACAATAAAGGATCTAAGGAGCCGTTTTGTACAAAAAGGGCTGCTCTGTAAATAAACGAGTTCTTAAAGAGTATAATTCTAAAACACGGCGTGATATTTGGATTTCTCAAATAATAATTTGTTTTATTGCACAGAGAGTTGAGCTTGGAATGTAGAGGATGTTCGTTTAGTTTGAATATTTTTGACAAGTCATACAAATTCATTCCTAGCAGATTCATTGACTCTATATACCAGATTCTCATAATTAAGCCTGAAAATTTTTGAACAAAATTTAAGAAAACTTCTTATTCTTCTCTATCTTTAACGTGTACAAAATGATACCAAACTGGAACCGCATATACTAGGATAGGAAAGACAGACGCCGCGAACACTGTATCACTGGAAAAGTATGGGACAGTGAATGCTAATGTCGAAACAATATAATAGGCCTACGCTTTAGCTAACATTTACGAGATATGATTTGTAAAAGTTAACTTATCGTCAATGCACACTCCTAGATACATAGTGCAAGAGGTACGTTCAACGCACGAGCCCTGAATTATAGTTCTCTGTTTTCTAACATTCATTAAACCTTTGTGCTTAACATTGATATTTTCAAACAAGTTTCTTTTGATTTATTTGGATTCAAAATGAGACTTTTCTGCTCACACAAGCTAACAATTCTAGAAATAAAGTCCTGATAATCGTCTTGATCTTTACTGTGTGTGCTTTTACTGATTCTGCAGGAAACAGCAGTATCATCTGCATACCTTAATAACATTGCAGTTGGAACCTGAACGTATCTCATCCGTGTAAATGGTGAAAAGTAGAGCCGATAGAGGACCCCCTTGAGGAACGCCAATTTTAATATCCGATTTAGAAGAAAATCCCTTCTGTAATTTCACTTGCCTAGACAAGCCTTGTATAAAGTTTGCAAGCCAATGAATAAACCATGGTTCTTCAATAAAGCTACATAGATCTTGAATAAGGCGATTAGGCAATACCGTTTTAAACGCGCTTGAAATATCTAAGAAAAGGACTTTTGACAATGTTGTGTCTTTCTGATTTAGCCCCGAAACGATGTAATGTACAAGATTAAGTATGGCATCAGTGCATGAAACTCCCTTTTTGTAGGCAAATTGATTTTTGTCGCCATGTTCAATGATAGACTTCATTATGTATGGGCCGGAGTAGAATTTTCTGCATGCAGTTAAACCCAATACTTGAAATATCTATTGGTCTGTAGTCTTTAAATGAAATAGGATTACCTGTTTTAGGAACAGGTGACGTTTTAGCATGTTTCAACGAAGATGGAATCAGACTTTCATTAATACTTCTATTAAAAATAGTTGCAAAAATACTTGACAGTTCGTCAGAACAATATTTGAAACCCTCCACGAGATGTTGTCGAAACCTGAGGCAATTCCACTTTTAACCAGGCTAAAATATTTGTTAACTTCATTCTTTACGAATACTACAGGTATATCATTAGTTCTTTCTGGTAAGATCAAATTAACATGATCCTTAATAACAGCACTGTTAAAACGTCCAAAATGTTCATTTAATTCAAATCCAAGTTCACTAGATATCAAGTTTTTGTGATGGTCACCGGGTTTGCTTATAGATTTTAGTAGGCTCCACAGAGAATTCGAATTTCATGTAACTTTCTCAAAATATCTATTTTTGTGTACGTTTTCATTGATTTCTCTTTGTAAGCTGTTTCTCTTTGCTGTATCACCAGTTTCGATTGCTTTCATCTTCTCCTTTTCTAATTTCTTTATTGTCTCATCCGCTGGTAATCTCTTCATCATCTCCGAGGCAGGTATAATCTTATGTGGGATGCATATATCACTTGTGAAGTTAATGTAACATGAACCACTTCAGTTAGCTCATGCAAGGTATTACAGGTCTCTGTAAAAATACTCCAGTTAGTTGAGTCCAACATTTCTCTTAAGTTCTTGGTATTGTTCATACTAATGTCCCTCTCCCTTCTTCTCGTCTTCTTTTGGAACAGGCGATGTTTCTCTGTGTACTTAAATTTGGTATGACGCATATGCTGATATGGTCAGATGTGGCTATGGAATGTAGTTTCCTAGGTTGGTAATTATCGTCTTTGACATACACAGCATCCAAAGTAGCCTGTGATCTTGGATATGTGATGAAGTTGGGTTTTTGTAACCCATAGTCTCAAGGAGAGGAACTCTGTTTCTGTTGATGTCCCCTAAAATGACGACGTTAGATCGTGGGTTGTTTTTCAAATTTTTTGTTAGTGCCTCCTTCATCTCTGTATCGGCAACTGAAACATTTGATGTAGGACGGGTATAATTGTTGACAATGATGATACTGCTTGTACCACTCGGCAAAAAAAGGGGACGGGCACTCACAGCCAGTATAGCTCAATGTCCGGCGTTGACAAGGTTAAACATACTTTGGGGCGGAAAATATCCCATTCTTTAGTAACATAAGTTATTAGACCTGCACCATTTGCCGAGAACTCCCTGTCATAGCGAAACATATAGAAATTCTCTAGTTGTAAGGCCTCATCTGTGACCAAGTGTTGTGGGATCTCGTCGTTCCATGACTGACATCCGTATTTTTGAATCTTTGTTTCCTATAGGGCTATGAAACAAAGATTTGGCATATTTACGATAGTCTGTTCTAAGTGTGCAAACTTGCCCTGAATACTGTTTATGTTGGAGGAGAATCCATAAGGAAAGCTGAAGTTAGCAGGCTTCGTTTGTCTTATTCTCTTCTGTATACCAGATCGTTTGCTTCTCCGTCGACAAAAGTACTCACAAGATTTGACAGCGAATTATTCAGTGATTAAAAAGAAAAAATATTGTATCCTTGCCTCGTTTGCATCTGATAAACGCATGGACCTTAAATTTAAAGTGATCGCTTAGAACACAATTGTTTTTCGTTAAAAACAGAGCCGTATATTTAGATGCCAAAGGGCGCCACTTACACTTTCCTGTATAAAATATTACGTAGATATATAACTACAATACAATCTTTTTTGTTGTTGTAAAAGGAAGAAGCGTTATTCTTCAATCGTATTCTTTCATGGAAAGTATGTGACGAAAAGCTAAAGAGAATGTCCGTGACTACCATTCAGTGTTTTCTGGTGCTGTGCATTTATACCGCTCAAAGTAAGTGTACATTAAATAAAGTACATTCTGCATGATTCTTAGATGACACTAAGCACTCGTCCCGAGCATAATAACAAAATAAAGAAATACATTTAGTTCTTTACAGTGTATTTAAGTTAATGTTTACTAATTGTTTTACCATAACACATATAGTAGAAATGGTGGCTTTATCCACCAGCCGAATACATAAAATTCTATATTAATTAATCTTCTACGGTACATAACATTGTATCCATTAGGAACCAGCCAACTTGGTCAACCTGCTTTATATTAAGGTGTCTAATTTATACTTATTTTGGAAATATTTTCAGCGACAACGAGTAGTGATCAGTGCAGTGACAAGAAAACTCTTGGGAAACATGTTTCACTTAATGTCGGAGGATCAGTTTCCTTAAAGTGTAATGTTACGGATTTTTCTCGAGTATTATGGTGTATCAATAATACTATAGTGTTTCTTGGATTTCGACGCAGCGATCAATATACTTCCAAACTAGCGGTTTCGTCACAGAACTATACTCTCGAAGTGAACAATTTTGATGAGAATGACGCTGGTCTTTATACCTGTGTACAAAATGGCCACACAGTCGACAGATACAGTATAACAATAACAGGTAATTTAAATTGGAAATAAATTTAAAAAATATGTTTCAAAGTCACAGAAAATTCAGTTTACTTTTTAGATATGATCGTGTCTTACGTATGTTACGTTCAGCTATAGACCAAAGGAACGTTATCGATTCAGCTTAAGCCAAAGTTTAAAAAAGTGCACTACGTTAGTTACGCTGATATTTTATGGATAAATATCCGGCAGTGGGTTAATCTATCGTAGTGCAAATAAATGCATTTTGCGTCGTCAAGTCGACAACCAGTAAATGTTGATTTATAAATATATATATATATATATATATATATATATATATATATATATATATATATGCTTAAATTATTATATATATATATATATATATATATATATATATATCATATAACATATCTGGGACTGGGAAAAAAGAAAATCGATCAATTCAATCGCCGCAATGAAAGAAGTCAATATGTGCGTGATGGAATAGCGTGTTCATACATATATCAATCTATCTGTACACACACACACATATATATATATATATATATATATATATATATATATATATATATATATATATATATATATGCAGATATATATTATATGAATATATGTATGAATGTATGTATACTTCTTTAGTTTGTCAGTTTTTATATAGTGAGATATACCAACTTTACACACGCTTAACTTATTTTGATCGTTTCGGCTACATTACACCCCACGCTCCATGTTAAAGAAAACGCAGGAAACCTTCAGTAGTGTAATGTAGGCCTACAGCGCTGATGTTAATGCATACTACTATTGTGTCAACTTACGAAGGGAAATACCAATCCAAGGGAACATAGTTAAATTAAATTCCGAGTGAAGGCAAGTGCCTATTAAATTTTCTATACTGTCAATACTAAATAAAAAACGATTCTTTAACATATAGCAAGGAATATTACGTAGTGACGGATTCAAAACTGGATAATCGTTACCCGAAAGATGTAGACACCGAATTAACCCACCGCGTAAATTCTAACTCAATCGACCTATCCGACCACACCCTCTCAACGAATCAGACCACAAGATGATTCAGAAATGCCTTCCTTCTAGTACTCGGAAACTGATCGGTCTTAATATTGTCTTTGATCTAGAATATTTCACATGACGTGTGCGAATTCGAGAATATCTTTATCATCCCAATATTTCAATTTATACTCAATACTAAATATTTTTATTTCAGCGACAAGTTCAAATCAGTTTAAACAGGAATATTAATTACAACAGGAAGCCGCATAGCTTTTCTTTCCTTTTTTTGGTATTTTAATACTCTGCATTACACAGCATCTGGTCTAACTTGTACTTAACCATAATTATGTAATTCTGGACCCTCAAGAAATTGCACATTTGTAATGACTTCATATCTCTTGTCCTGTACTTTTACTGGGCTTGCATGGCAATATCACTCCTTTTCTTCATAGATTTTCTTTTCGAATTTCACCGTATGAACTATACAGAACTCTTCTCCGTGTTTTAAAATGTTTGTGTCTCTTAATTAATCAATAGGCGTACATAACGTAGTGCTCCGAGGATGACCAATTAGTTTCTCTTTCAGAAAAGGAAAGTGATTTGTAAACTCTAAGAGGCGGTACCTTAAAATAGGGCTATCGAAACATATTCTTGTCTCCAGAGCTCTGCACGAGTTTCCTATTTAAATCATTAACGTTTTGGTTTCTATGTGTAATATCTATTATTTGCAACAATAGCTTCACATTGGTTGTTATTCAGTTCTTCGATAAACATTTGACATGTTAATTGTTACTATTAAACACAGACTCTGATAATGACTTTCGTTGTTTTCCCAAAAGATCAACTATGCATCACTGGTTGAGTTATGAGTAATATTTTACAGATACAATATTGGAATAACACACTTGTTTACACCAAGCAATCATTTAAGAAACACATCAGGTTTACAATTTTGCTTTAGCATTCCTAACAAATGTTACCTTTTAAATCCTTTTTTAAAGACGACATTCTAGTTAAGAATTGTAATTATGAACCCATCGTGTTCCCTCTCGTAACTGGGATACAAGCTGAACTGTATCTTCCTTTCTATCATGGTATATCCAGTATCCATTGCTTATTTCACTGATGGTTACTCTAATCTGTAGCTATAAGTATATCAATGTATGCCGGCTTCGGTTAGTGTTGTTAACAATCAATGAAAACTATGTAAACTAAAACTAACTGATAGGGTATGTTATTCATCCAATGTGTAAAGTTTAAGATCATTAATCAGACCGTTGCCATGGTACGGAATATTCCGTTTGTTGAAGTAGTAGGTTCTTCAACACCTCGGATATGTAACTACGTATCATACCAATCAGATTCCGTACAATTCTAGATTACAAGATAAACTCAGAATTTGAATAATCCTTTTTTGTGATTAAAATGTTAGACAAACAGAACAGTTATATTACCCTCTGACATACTTTCTGGTTTGTTAGCTTTAAAAGAAATATTTTCAACACGACGAACAAAGTGGTCACATAAGAAATTTTAGACAATGGAAAAAACAAAGAAATGTATGGCTAGTACGGGATTTGAACTAATTCCCTCTGGATAACAAACCTCAGCGCTCCACAAACCGAGTGATCCAACCCTCATATGGTGGTTATCCCTATATATATATATATATATATATATATATATATATCCCTATAGTCAGACGTCACAGTACCTTGCATGCCGTGTAACCAGGGATCACTCCTGAGTTTCATTCAATACAACCCAGAAAGCGGCATGGAAGAGATGTCACGAGAAATTTGTTTTTATATATAATTACATAAGCTAATGAATAATGATAAACTGACCGAGAAATTTTAGACAACCCAGCGGTCACTAGTATGAATCTCTTACAGCCACGTTCCATCCTTAAATCTTGTTAGAAACACTACTTTTCAGGCAATAAATCCGACTGCTATCCTACTGCTACAGTTCCATATCTGGTCTCATCGATGATCTTGAAGGCTCGTTCCAAAGTAGGAATACGTACCAACTATGAAGGGTCATGTGACGTGCTCCCAGGTGTTACTAGCATAGTATGCATTCCTCTGTCAGTTCAAAGGGATACGAGTTTCGTAGACAAAAGAGTGTCAAATGAAGGGAATTTACGATGAATTTCACAATAATTATTTGTGTTCGATGATAACGTTGTTGAGATTTATTTCATATAGGAGGCTTGATCTGCTAGGACCCTGGCTGCTATTCGAACATCTACTGTCAGAGTATCATAGATTGGGTACGGCTATGGAACGTCAACAGGACCACAGGTGGCGTTGTAACCCTAAACAGAAAGTGCTACTACCCTCAACAGGAGGTGCTATACCTTAATCAGGAGGTGGCACTACCCTAAACAGAATGTGCTTCTACTCTAAACAGCAGGTGCTACTACCCTAAACAGAAGGTACTACTATCATAAACACGAGGTGACACTACCCTAAACAGATGGTGCTGCTACTCTGAACAGGAGGCGCCACTGCCCTAAACAGAAGGTGCTATTACTACTAAATGACGAAGCTACTGTAACAAGGTGGCGCTTCTACTCTTCCGACCGTGTATAGTTAAAACAAAGAAACTGACAGGGGCGTATATTTGAGAGGGAGACGGGTGGAGGAGAAGAGATGTCGCCCTCCCCCCCCCCCCAGAAGTCGATCCTGAAAAGTGAAGCGGATACTTAGGTAAGGGTTAATATCACAACTACATCTAGTTTCGCCATCTGCTTGTGTTCTCGGAATATGAAATCGATACATGTTGAAATGAAATTGCACTTAACACTCATTGGATTTTGTTGCGCGGTAACAAGGTCATATTATTTGAACAGTAAGCTTAAAGGAGTAGGAACTGATACATGAGTAATGGGTTAAGTACCCCTTTAACAATTTGGTAAAAAACAAGCCTTGGCAGAGAATGACGGAAACACATTTCCAATGTTTCATACATTTCAGAGTAATTCCCTCTTTTGCAATTATTTGTGTGTTTCAAATTCGGTACGAGAGACAAGCACTATCTGAAAATGCTACCCCCCCCCCACCCTGGACTGCACTTCCATCCATTACTGTTCAGTGCACATATTCCGACATAACCTTCTCTAGCTTACACCTCTGAGTGTACAGACATACTTATAACGTACAAATTGACGCTTTTCTTGGTTGTTTTTCGACACATTTCTTCGGCCAGTCTCTCTGAGGTCGCTGTCATATAAAGCTAGTCAGTCTCAAAGTCGATCTACACATCTTTGAAAAATATTGGAGATGTTCAACAGGCAACTATAGCTGGGTTCTTTGAGAATTGTCAGTTTTAAGCAAATGTACTCTTAGCAGTTTATAGGCAGATGTGCAAGCTTTAACTTAAATGTCAAGGTATAAGACTTTAACGGTAAACTACATTCACGGTAGGTCTACAGGCAACAGTTAACGAGTATATCACCGTATACAACAAAAGTGAAAGCTGTACAACTAATTGCCAGTACGTTTGTCGTTTGGCAGACATAGCGAAATTAACGAGTTTCATATTCACAAGGATATACAATTACGCAGGCAAAATAACACCTAAATATCAACTTGCTGAACATTCTGTGTGAGAGTGACTTATTACAACGGGAATTTTATTGTTTCCATGCAGGCAGTATATAATAAAAAAAATGTTATACCGAAGGACTGCATGCATTTCGAATCTTTGAAAGATCACTTCAATCTCAAAACATTACTGTGACAACATTTAAACTTTCAGGTCTGCTACGACGTATTGATCTTATATAGTTGGCATGCGATACAAAGAAGGATAGTCCATGCACGAAAATATATTTTTGACGGATGTAAGAGAAAACATTCAAAACATCCTAGTGAAATTTGCGTACCGCACCTTTATAGCATGCACTATTGGGTAATTGAACACTGTCTTAATTTGTGTAGTGAATGAACTTTACAAACAGTGAATGAACTATGCAATTATGAATGAACTATGCAACTATGAATGAACTATATAAACTGTGAATGAACTATGCAACTATGAATGAACTATACAAACAGTTCAGCGCAATGTTGCACACTGCGAGCAGTCAAAATGTTTGTTTTGTCTATTATATCTAGTAGTTTGACTGACTTTGGATTTGAAATGGTTCCAATTTTGCAATAGGGGATGTCTATAAGCCAACGTATATGACTGTTCATGCATGAAGCTTTAACTCTCTCTCTCTTTGTAATTCTTTTATATTTTCAAGCCAGAATGTTACCAGTGTTGACACCGAAGCCAAACCCACATCATGTGAAGAGGTGCAACATGTTAGGTTTGGCATAGTACACCCATTTCCATTACAGAAAACCAACATCGTGGTAAATATAGAAAAACAAAAGCAATTCGAGCACATGTGGCTGGATGATGTATGTCACGTTAGACTTGATCATTAGACAAGTTTCCCGCCAATGTGTGAAGCAAAACCGTTAAACCTGTGATATCTCCCAAAATAGATTTGTTGTAGCTGTTTGGAAAAGTTTTTCATTGTTGTCTTTATCATTAGGCCTGTAATGAGGGTTGGGTATGTGTCTCTTCTTAATGGTAGGTATTTTTTTTTACAGTGTAGGCCTACATATTTTGATATCACAACTGTTTGCTTCAAGTTCACATTTGGCAGAATACTTTTCAACTGTCGTACGCTATTATTTCGAATTATTTGGTGATGTTGAGTACACGCGTTTGCAAAGCAGAAAACACAGCACAGTATCGTAAAGAGCAACATTCCTCTCCTACAACTTGCTCCAATAAAACAATTGCGCTAAGAATAATAATAACGACCACACTACGGTATATGGCTATTCTCCACAGAATATCTTCTAATACGACAGGTGGTTAATTGAGTGGCCTCAGCAGAAAGTCACCACCAACAAGCTGGCTGCTGCAAAAATTAACCACATACATAATGGCCGTATGGCAGATTGATGATCAATGTACTGAATTTTAGTAACACCATGTATATTTAGAGACTGGTGTTGCTAGGTGGCAACGAGTACTGTCGTCTGCTTCTCGTGTCTATGTACAGTCCTAATAAGCTGCTTGTGTGTCAGCTGCAGTTCGAATGTTTGACAGAAAATACTAAAACTGGCAATTTTGAAATTGAAAGTCCCAGTATACATTGGAAAAATGTACCCCATTTATCTAGATTCAATTATACGCGTAGCTTTACAAGAAATGGTATCTATTAGTTTTATTTGTAGAATACACATTCAAGAAGTACCGTATTATAATAGTTGAATGCGACAAGGCAGCTTGTCGCATGATCCTCCATGGTTGGTTCTTTCGTATTTTATTTTATGCGTTTGCTTATTGACAATTGGTCCAGATGTATCCGTTATATACGCCGATGATATGTGCTACGATCACCATCTTAGAAATACGGCATAGCATTTTCACGAAACGAATAACCGAATACAAACAAACACACGAGTACAGGGCCAAGTTGGCTTCGTCGTAAATTCAAATAAAGTTGCTACTCTCTTTTAGACAAGTGCACTGCAGATGAAACGAATGTAGCTTTTCAGATTTCAGGACTATACGCAATGTTCATAGATATATCAGCAGACGGAAGTATCAGATTCGACGTTCCTTTGCAACACCAGTATCATAGTCGTATCTACACGTAACGAGCGCGTAACATACTACGAATGTCCGCCATACGCAATCGATTACACTCTGATTGTAGATGTTCAAACAGAAGCATTGGATCATGCAGATGAAGTCTTTCCTGACACAGAGAAAGTACCGTAAATCTCAAAATCATTTCATGCAAACCTAAACAACTATTCTCATATTTTTCGTAAATGCTTACAGAATTGCCATATTTCGATTCTTGAAACTTCTTCGCTGTATTCAATTTGCTAAATAATGGCAATAAAAAGTATTCTTTTCGTTGTACAGGTAAGGAACCTTAGCAGCCTGGTAAAACAAGAAATCAGGGATGTTTTATTCCTAATTTAGAGTTAATTCCAGGGAACTGTGTTTCTACCAATTTGTAGCAATTAAGGTATCTTTCATGCAGAAACATATACTTAAAAGAAATGAAAATTACGCTTCGGTGCCATTTCAGTAAAATGTCAGTTACCTGCCTCGAAGGAGTTATAGAAGACTCCTGGCTTACCCAGGAAAAAATTTACCGCTGTAACATACCACACTTTTACCCCGGTAAAACCGGGGTAAAAACGCGGTAAATTTGTTGTACATTACCGCGGTGTTTTGACCCTATGGACGCGGTAAACCGCGGTTTACCACAGTCAATTACCACAAATTTACCATGGTTTTACCTCACTTTTTACCCCAATTTTACCGCAATTTACCACGGTGTTACCATACTTTTACCACGCTTTTACTACACTTTTACTACGCTTTTACCCCAAATTTACCACAGTTTTACCGTTCTTTAACCCCAATTTTACCGTATATTTACCACGCTTTTTCATTAGTTTTACCTCAATTTACCATATTTTACCACGCTTTTACCACAGTTTATCGTTCTGTTACCCCAATTTTACCCTAGATTGACCACGCATTTATTACTCTTTTACCCTAAATTTACCACAGTTTTACCGTTCTTTGAACCCAATTTTACCGTAGATTTACCACGCTTTTACCTTAGTTTTACCTCAATTTACCATACTTTTACCCCAATTTGACCGTAGATTTACTACGCTTTTACCTTAGTTTTACCTCAATTTACCATGATTTTACACTAATTGTAGGACAGTTTTACCTAACATTGAGCATGATCTTGTCCTAACTTCTGTCAGCATGTATACCATATATTTCTTTGAATTTCACCCATCAGTGTACTGTATCATAATTTGGCTATATGACTTTACCCTTATTGTAATGGTTGCATGCCTGACATGTAAGTCCTCAGTTGTAGAATGCAACAGTTTTTAATTCATCAGTCCATGGAGGTGTCACACATGAGAAAGCTTTGTTGAATTTCAATTACCCTAGATGGTATGATTCCTGACCCTCTTCTTTTGACTTAATTGTTAGTCCAGATTGGACTTTTGATCTCTTATTGCCTTCAAAGATTTGTTCTAAATGGTGAGTGTACTTTGATCATGATGATATGATATGATACACCTCGTATTACGCTTCCACCCGAAGGTGCTTCAGCAGACTAAGGAAATCCTTAGTCGGAAATCATTGAGGTTCCAAGTTTTTGTGTGTGGAAGGACACCGGCGAATCTCGCCTTCTCTTTTCGAATAGTGCCCTGAAGTAACGAGGCAGGGGTGTGTAGTCCTGCTCCCGGGACCGCAATTTAACGTCCCCTCCGAAGGACGTGAGTACCGCTTTCCACGTGTAGCCACTTTCCTACCACGAGAAAGGAGCGGGTGGAAATTGGTGTCAGTGTCGACACCGAGGTTTGATCATAGATACATAGACTTGTCAAGCCATTTAATGGACCTGACAGAGAACACCCAAATCGGAGGACACTGATTGGTCAATTTTTGTGTGCCACAGTGTTGATGCACAGAAGCTATGCCTTATGTGTGCTAGTTTATATTGTTCTTTTTTTCATTTTAAAGGCTTTTAGGTTCTCTCTAATAATGAAAAAAGAATTAGTTGTTGTCTCCTCTCAGATATATCAGGGATTCCATGAAGGAATTCTCTATTTATCTATCCTCTGCTAGTTTTTTTTAGGAAAAGAGATGCATACTATAACATATAAGAATAGCAGTTTGTCTCTCTTCTTTATTCAACTCATATCCACAGGTAATTTATATTGCCAACATTAAGATATGAATAGAACAAAAGGTTTGTCATATCAGTATTGCAAAAATATGGGACAAAATCATGGAAAATTGCTGTAAATGAACCATCATGTTTCATAGTGTGACCCATATATGTTCTACTGTGGTAAAATCATGGTACAATGATGGTAAATTTACCATAGTATAATTGCACCGTATAGTTTTACCCTATTTTTACTGTGGTTAATCATGGCACAAATTGTAGGAATTTCACATATGTAGTTTATGTACCATATAAACTTACCCTACTTTTACTACAGTAATATCATGGTAAAACTATGGTAAATTTACCGTAGTAAATGTACCACGCTTTTACCCTACTTTTACCGCGGTAATATCATGGTAAAACTGCGGTAAATTTACCGCGGTAAATGTACCACACTTTTACCCTACTTTTACAGCGGTAATACCATGGTAAAACTGTGGTAAATTTACCGTAGTAAATGTACCACACTTTTAGCGAGGTAAAACCATGGTAAAACTCCGGTAAATTTACCGTAGTAAATGTACCACACTTTTACCGCGGTAGTATCATGGTAAAACTGCGGTAAATTTACCACGGTAAATGTACCGTACTTTTACCCTACTTATACCGCGGTAACATCATGGTAAAACTGCGGTAAATTTACCGCAGTAAATGTACCGCACTTTTACCATACTTTTACCGCGGTAATACCATGGTAAAACTGCGGTAAATGTACCGCGGATGATTCTACCACAATTTTACCACACATTTACCCTATTTACTACACATTTACCATAGTTTACCGCGGTAAAATTAGGGTACATTTTTTGCTAGGTATAGCTTTTGGCCTCTGTTGTCTATATCGGTACCACGGAACACATAACATGGCAATTCGCGTTGTACAATATATCTGGTCTTTACTGAATTCCAATTGCCTCTCGATGGACCACATGGGATAACGAGGAAGTTCTTTCATCCCTTTTGAAACTTTTTGCAGTGGATTTAGACTGTCACTGTCTACGAATATATATAGTCTTATTATCTTCACCTCTGTTGTTCTCTTTTCATTACAGATCGATCTGCTTTGATTGAAACGTATAGGACCGTAGAATCTGCTAAGACCACCAGTTGATGTCGAAGAACTATCGTCAAGCTTCTCATTATTAATCTTTATTGATAATGGCTATAACCACAAAGTGTCTGAATCTGATTAAGGTACTACGGATAGTCGATATTTTAAACCAGTGAAGCCCCACTCCGTTTGAACTGCCACGCGGTCACAATTCATGTGGAATTTTGAAGATATCTCCCTCGTATGACGTGGTTAGCCTGTGTGTTCAATTCATTGCATTACATCTTGGAACGCAATTTTCGTGTAGCTGATTTTAATGAATTGAGTCTTTAACGATTCTATAATATTGTTCGGACTCGATTTCGGACTCCGCTTAACTCTGGACTCAGACTTGCTCGGACTCGAGTTCACTGGAATTTGACTATAGGCTCTGATTTGACAGTAGCTGGACTCGAATCGGAGCCGACTCCAGTTGAGTCCGTCAATTGTTCAGATGAATAAACTTTAATTATAATACTGAACCCTATTATTACCATCAATGTGATAAATCTTGTCCCACAAGAACTATATAGTTCCATGTACCAATTTGTCAGACCAGCACATGAATGAAGCCTAAATTGATGAACCTGAGCTTGATATACAAATCATAAACAATGAAATAACTGAAACTGTACTGTTGAAAGAATACTCCAGACCAAAGTGAAAAGTTCAGACAAAACAATTGAAATTACAAAAAATTGAACCCAATTGTCAAAAACCTATAGCTATTCCATTAAGATATTTTAAGTTTATCCAAATTCTAAATTGATTCTGCAAATAACAACTTTAGCTGAAAAAAATGAATTCTCCAAATATAAATAAATACGTAGACTTTTGTAGACAAAGTGAAACGATATGTATGTACTGTAAACATTATGAGAACAGTACACAGAGTTATCAACTAGTGATATTCTCCAAGGGTGTAGTCAGGGGGTTGGGGAGACCCCCATCAAATGATAGAAAAACGAGAGAGGTTAAAGAAGTCTTATAAGTCCACCATGTCGTATAGCTTCCAGAGACCAAGCCTGGGCCTCACGCAGATAGCGCAAAGCGTTCTCGTTGACAGGTCGAGAAATGTAATCCCCCCTCCACCCCCCAAGATGAAATCTTAGCTACACGCTTGACTTTATCTACAATTTAGATAGTTAATCATTTTAGTTAGATTATCACTTAAACAATTCAGCGGATGAAACTTAGGGTAAAACAATATTTATAACAGTACCGTTACCATGGTTTCCATATTTTGGGAATGGCGCATGTCGCAAAAGTACCTAAAACGACCGAACTGGTCTCACGCGAAACTTGCCACCCACTCGAACTCTTCGTTCCCTTAGACCCCCAGGTGAAAAAGTCTGGTCCAGTACAATTGGTGATAATGCTAAAGTTATGTTTCATCTCTTTATTTACGTCCTTTTGTCACCTTGAACCAGGTCATCCGACCAGATGTCAAGAAACACCATATAAACAGTATAATTGCTGTACCAGCTATGAGTATCTGCTGCCAGAAGTGGGATATCGTGGATTAACAGCATAACGGCCCCTTGTCCATGTAAGACGGTAAATGTGTTTTTTCTTCTTATTAAATCTTTTTCGTTCCTGCTAAACACTCTAGTCCACAGGGGAGCGACCGTCTGCGTCAACGACCGGTGATCCAGCAAATTCTACTGGATGTGCGGGATTAACTTTTACTTTGTGGCTATGTTAATTACTTGAGTGCGTTGTCGATTGCAGTTTCGAGCGTCACTTGCTGAATTCTGTAGGCGCGTAGTCGACTTAAAACATTGTGCTTTAAGACTAAATTTCTTCATCGCTGTATAAAATTGCTCAGTTCCGCCTCGTTCGTCACCGTCAAATTCACTTAGTGCGTTGTTGTATAACTTTCCAGTCTTCACCGGCTCAATTCCTTTCGGTGCGTTGCCGACTTCGCCTAATAGTTAAATTCCCTCCGTGAGCTGATTTCTCGAACTTTTGATGTCAACAGCTAGACTACCACTAGCGGAGTTTCAAAATCACTGTGCCGCACCAGCTTAATTCCCGTTACGAAGTGTATCAAATTCTGGTGGTGTGTAGTTGTTGTCTCAACCTTCGTGCGTTACCCACATGATTCCCTAGGAGCGTAATAACCTACACCTAACTGTGTGCAGCCAACAAAATCACACCCGGAATCAACTCAAACTTCGTCTTTCACCTGTTACCTTCTCTCGGGTACGGAGTCTTCAACATATTCGTGATTCAACGGCTAAAATGCATCTGTGCGTAGTTGTTGAAGTCTCTGAGACTCATCGTCTGAAGTCCCTCATTGCGTAGTCGGCTACACATTATTGTGCGTCACTGATTCAAGTTATGCTGTGCGCAGTTTTGTCTCATTCTTCGTTCGTAAACGACAAAATTACCTCTACAAGTTGCGGTATCAAACCAGTGCGGTTCTCACTAAACCTTCGCGAGACACTGACGAAATTCTCTTCGCAAGTTAATGTCGCAAATTCTATAAACCAGCTAAATTTCCTCGTGCGTATTTATTGTCTGAATCTTCATGCGTCACTTGCTGAGGCTTCTCATAAGAATCCAAACCGGTGACATTTTCCCAGTGCATATGTGTCTCAACTGTCCTTTGGTACCGGCTTAATTCCCTTGATAAATTGTGGTCTTAAACTTCTTACGTCACGATGTTAAATGCTGTGTAGCGTAATCGATTGCAACTTCATGCGTTACTCGCTAAGTTATGTAGGTGCTATAGAGGATAATTCCCTCATCGCCCGCTAAAATCGCTCAGTGAGTACTTCTGCACAACCTTCGAATGAAACAGAGTGGCTTTCTTCAATGCATTCTTAACTAAGCCTTAACTGACGAAATTCACTTCTCAAGTCTGTGTCTCAAAAATCTTTTCACTAGATAAATTTCCTCGTGCGAATTTATTCTTTGAATTTTATGGAGTCACCTGCTGGATATCTTCGACACGCAGTCTGCTAAAATGTGTGCTTAACCGGCGTCATTTACTCAATGCGTTCTTGTCTCAACTGTCTTGCGTCACGGCGTATTGGTGAGTTAAACTTCGTGCTTCAGCAGTTAAATTCCTTCGGTGCGTTACAAACAACAAGTTTTTGCACTTCAACGGTTACATTTCCTCTACGTTCTGTTTTCTCAAACTTCTCGTTTCAATAGCGAACTACCATGTGCGGAGTTTTCAAAATCTCCGTGCATTACCAGCCTCATTCCTTCAGCAACTTGTCTTCAAGTCCTTCGACGCGTTTTTTTTTTTTTTTGGTGTCTGACCTTCTTGCGTCAGCCGCAACCTTATTACTCATCACCGACTAAGCTCAAGCGCCGAGTTAACTCAAACTTCGTCTGTCATAGGAAAATTCCCTGTGTGCAGAACTTTATCTTCTTCTTGATTCGCCGACTCTTTTAAATCTGTGCGTGATTATTTTAATGTTATTGCGTTAACCGCTAAAGTCCCTCATTTCAAACCCGGCTACATCTATTTGTGTTTCATCCGCGAGCTATATTACGAAACTCCTGGTGTCAATAGCTGAACAACCACGCGCGGAATTTTCAAATCTCCGTGTATCACCGGCTTTATTTCGTCCGCGAACTGTCTCAAATTCCTTCGACGAGTAGCTGTTGTCTGACACTTCCAACGTCAGCCACAAAATTCTGTCGGAGCGTAATCAATCTAACCTAATTGTGCGTAACCGACTAAAATCAAGCGCAGAGTTAACTCAAACTTCGTATGTTACCGGAAACAGAAACCCCTTTGTGCGGAATCTTTAACATCTTTGTGCTTCACCGACTCTTCTCAATTGGTTGGTAATTATTTTAATCTTATGCGTCAACGGCTAAAGTTCCGCATATCAAGCCGGCTACACCTATTTGTGTTTCATCCGTTCATCTCCCTCCGCGAGCTATATTCTGAAAATCCTGGTGTCAAAAGCCGAACAACCACCTGCGGAGTTTCAAAATCTCAATTTGATCCACGCGTCATTCTCTCGGCGAGCTGTCTCAAATTCTTTCGGCGAGTAGTTGTTTCTGACACATCTTGCGTCAGTCACAAAATTCTGTCGGATCGTTATTAACCTAAAGTAATTGTGCGTCACCGACTAAAATCTAGAGCCGAGTTAACTCAAACTTTGTAGGTTGCCGGAAACCAGCCCCTTTGTGCGGAATCTTTAACATCTTTGTGCTTCACCGACACTTCTTAATCGGTTGGTAATTATTTAAATCGTATTGCGTCAACGACTAAAGTCCCGCATTTCGAAGCCGGCTACACCTATTTGTGCTTCACCGGTAAATTTCCCTCCGCGAGCTATATTCTGAAACTCTTAGTGTCAAAAGCCAAACAACCTCGTGCGGAGTTTCAATATCTCCCTTGGATCCCTGCTTCATTCTCTCAGCGAGCACTCTCAAATTCCTTCGGCGCGTAGTTGTTGTCTGACACTTCTTTCGCTAGTCACAAAATTCTGTCTCAAAGCGTTATCACCTTAACGTAACTGTGCGTCACCGACTAAAATCTAGCGCCGGATTAACTCAACCTTCGTAGGTCGCCGGAAACCAAGCCCCTTTGTGCGGAATTTTTAACATCTTTGTGCTTCACGGACTCTTCTTAATCGGTTGGTAATTATTTAAATCGTATTGCGTCAACGGCTTAAGTCCCGCATATCAAGCCGGTTAAACCTATTTGTGCCTCACCGGTTAATTTCCCTCCGCGAGCTATATTCTGAAACTCCTGGTGTCAAAAGCCGAACAACCACTTGCGGAGTTTCACAACCTCCCTTGCATTCCCGCGACATTCTCTCAGCGAGCTGTCTCAAATTCCTTAGGCGCGTAGTTGTTTTCTGACTCTTCTTGCGTCAGTCACAAAATTCTGTCGGAACGTTATCAACTAAACGTAAGTGTGCGTCACCGACTAAAATCTAGCGCCAAATTAACTCAAACTTCATAGGTCGCCGGTAAAAAAAAATCCTTTCTGAGGAATTTTTAACATCTTTGTGCTTCACCGACACTTCTTAATCGGTTGGTAGTTATTTAAATCGTATTGCGTCAACGGTTAAAGTCCCGCATTTCGAGGTCGGCTACACGTATTTGTGCTTCACCGGTTAATTTTCCTCCGCGAGCTATATTCTGAAACTCCTGGTGTCAAAAGCCGAACAACCACTTGCGAAGTTTCGAATCCTCCCTTGGATCACCGCGACATTCTCTCAGCGAGCTGTCTCAAATTCCTTCGACTCATTTTTGTTGTCTGACACATCTTGCGTCAGCCACAAACTTCTGTATGAGCGTAATCAACTTAACCTAACTGGCTGTCCCCGACTAAAATCAAACGACGAGTTAACTCAAACTTCGTACGTCACCGGTAAAAAAAAAAATCCTTTCTGAGGAATTTTTAACATATTCGTGCTTCATCGCCTCTTTGCAATTGGTACGTGATTGTTTGAATCTTATTTCGTCAACGGCTTAAGTCCCTGATGTAGTAACCGGCTACACCTATTTGTGCTTCATCGGTTATATTCCCTCCCCAAGCTATATTCTGAAACTAGCTGAACAACCACGTGCGGAGTTTCAAAATCCCTTTGGATCCCAGCTTCATTCTCTCGGCGAGCTGTCTCAAATTCCTTCGGCGCGTAGTTGTTGTCTGAAACGTCTTGCGTCAGCCACAAAATTCTCACGGAGCGTAATCAACTTTACCTAATTGTGCGTCCCCAACTAAAGTTAAGCGCCGAGTTAACTCAAACTTCGTTTGTCACCGAAAACAAAAATTTGGTACAGAATCTTTAATATCTTTGTGCTTCAACGACTCTCTCAATCGGTGCGTAATTATTTTAATCTTATTGCGTAAATGGCTAAAGTCCCTCATTACGAAGCCGGCTAAGTATATTTGTGCTTCACCGGTGAATTTACCTCCACGAGTTATATTCTGAAACTCCTGATGTCAAAGGCCGAACAGCCACGTGCGCTGTTTCAAAATCTCCCTTGGATCCTCGAATCATTCTCTCAGCGAGCTGTCTTCCTTTTGCGCGTAGTTGTTGACCGACACTTCTTGCGTCAGCCACAAAATTCTGTCGAAGCGTAACAAGTTAACAACTAAACCTTATTGGGCGTCTCTAACTTAAATCAAGCGACGAGTGCACTCAAACTTCGTATGTCACCGGTAAAAATCCCTTTGTGCGGAATCTTTAACATCTTCGTGCTTCGCCGACACTTCTCAATTGGTTGGTAATTAATTAATTCGTATTGCGTCAACGGTTGAAGTCCTGCACTTCGAAGCCGGCTTCACGTGTGTGTGCTTCTCCTGTTAATTTCCCTCCGCGAGCTATATTCTGAAACTCCTGGTGTCAATAGCCGAACAACCACCAACGGAGTTTCAAAATCTCCCTTGGATCCCTGCTTCATTTTCTAGGCGAGCTTTTTGAAATTCCTTCAGCGCGTAGTTGTTTTCTGACACATCTTGCGTCAGTCACAAAATTCTGTCAGAACGTTATCAACTAAACGTAACTGTGCGTCACCGACTAAAATCTAGCGCCGAATTAACTCAAACTTCGTAGGTCGCCGGAAACAAGCCCCTTTGTGCGGAATCTTTAACATCTTTATGCTTCACCGACTCTTCTTAATCGGTTGGTAATTATTTAAATCGTATTGCATCAACGGCTAAAGTCTCGCATTTCGAAGCCGGCTACACCTATTTGTGCTTCACCGCTTAATTTCCCTCCGCGGGGTATATTCTGAAATTCATGGTGTCAAAAGCCAAACAACCACCTGCGGAGTTTCAAAATCTCCCTTGGATCCCCGCGTCATTCTCTCGGCGAGATGTCTCAAATTCCTAAGACGCGTAGTTGTTTTCTGACACATCTTGCGTCAGTCACAAAATTCTGTCGGAGCGTTATCAGCTTAACGTAATTGTGCGTCACCGACTAAAATCTAGCGCCGAATTAACTCAAACTTCGTAGGTCGCCGGAAACCAGCCCCTTTGTGCGGAATCTTTAACATCTTTATTCTTCACCGAGTCTTCTTAATCGGTTGGTAATTATTTAAATCGTATTGCAACCACGGTTAAAGTCCCGCATTTTGAAGCCGGCTACACCTATTAGTGCTTCACCGGTTAATTTCCCTCCGCGAGCTATATTCTGAAACTCCTGGTGTCAAAAGCCAAACAACCAGCGGAGTTTCAAAATCTTCCTTGGATCCCCGCGTCATTTTCTCGGCGAGCTGTCTCAAATTCCTAAGACGCGTAGTTGTTTTCTGACACATCTTGCGTCAGTCACAAAATTTGGGCGGAGCGTTATCAACTTAACGTAATTGTGCGTAACCGACTAAAATCTAGCGCAGAGTTAACTCAAACTTTGTAGGTCGCCGGAAACCAGCCCCTTTGTGCGGAATCTTTAACATCTTTATGCTTCACGGACTCTTTTAATCGGTTGGTAATTATTTAAATTGTATTGCATCGACGGTTAAATTCCCGCATTTTGAAGCCGACTACACCTATTTGTGCTTCACCGGTTAATTTCCCTCCGCGAGCTATATTCTGAAACTCCTGGTGTCAAAAGCCGAACAACAACGTGCGGAGTTTCAAAATCTCCCTTTGATCCCCGCGTCATTCTCTCGGCGAGCTATCTCAAATTCCTTCGACGCGTAGCTGTTTTCTGACACATCTTGCCTCAGTCACAAAATTCTGTCGGAGCGTTATCAACTTAACGTTATTGTGCGTCACCGACTAAAATCTAGCGCCGAGTTAACTCAAACTTCGTAGGTCGCCTGAAACCAGCCCCTTTGTGCGGAATCTTTAACATCTTTATGCTTCACGGACTCTTTTAATCGGTTGGTAATTATTTAAATCGTATTGCATCAACGGTTAAAATCCCGCATTTCGAAGCCGACTACACCTATTTGTGCTTCACCGGTTAATTTCCCTCCGCGTGCTATATTCTGAAACTCCTAGTGTCAAAAGCCGAACAACCACGTGCGGAGTTCCAAAATCTCCCTTGGATGCCCGCGTCATTCTCTCGGCGAGCTGTCTCAAATTCCTTCGACGCGTACTAGGTCGCCGGAAACCAGCCCCTTTGTGTGGAATCTTTAACATCTTTGTGCTTCACCGACTCTTCTTAATCGGTTGGTAATTATTTAAATCGTATTACGTCAACGGCTAAAGTCCCGCATTTTGAAGCCGGCTACACCTATTTGTTCTTCACCGGTTAATTTCCCTCCGCGAGCTATATTCTGAAACTCCCGGTGTCAATAGCTGAACAACCATGCGCGGAATTTTCAAAATCTCCGTGTATCACCGGCTTTATTTCGTCCGCGAACTGTCTCAAATTCCTTCGACGAGTAGTTGTTGTCTGACCCTTCCAACGTCAGCCACAAAATTCTGTCGGAGCGTAATCAACCAAACTAATTGTGCGCAACCGCGCGGAGTTTCAAAATCTTCCTTGGATCCCCGCGTCATTTTCTCGGCGAGCTGTCTCAAATTCCTAAGACGCGTAGTTGTTTTCTGACACATCTTGCGTCAGTCACAAAATTTTGGCGGAGCGTTATCAACTTAACGTAATTGTGCGTAACCGACTAAAATCAAGCGCAGAGTTTACTCAAACTTCGTATGTTACCGGAAACAAAACCCCTTTGTGCGGAATCTTTAACATCTTTGTGCTTCACGGACTCTTCTTAATCGGTGTTAATTATTTAAATCGTATTGCGTCAACGGCTAAAGTCCCGAATTTCAATCCGGCTACACGTATTTGTGCTTCACCGGTTAATTTTCCTCCGCGAGCTATATTCTGAAACTCCTGGTGTCAAAAGCCGAACAACCACTTGCGAAGTTTCGAATCCTCCCTTGGATCACCGCGACATTCTCTCAGCGAGCAGTGGACAGGCTGAATGGAGAGGCCGTGAACCGGTAAGAACCGGTAAGAAGCCCCGTTGTAATGGAACATCAAGAAGGAACAGTGGTCAACAAAGACCGGAACGTGAAGATAAGCGCCATGGAGATCGACTGAGCAGGCCCACAGGGCGGGCGACAACCTGTTCAGGATCAAGGGGAGTGTCTTTAACCGAAACCGTGGAGGCGGCTGAAGTGGTTCAGCGGTCGTAGGTTGAGGATGGGTCTCCAACAGCCGTCCTTCTTCGAAGTTAGAAAGAAGGTCGCTGAGAAAGGGACAAGGTATCGCCAGAAATAAGGGCGATGGTACCTTGTCGGAGAAGAGCCTGAACTTTGTTGTGTGGGGCGTTTGCCCTGGCGGGATCTGGCGGGATCGGGGTGAGCCGAAAAGGAGGCTGGTGGCTGGGAGCTGGTGGCCAAGAAGTGAATTCCAGTCGGTACCCCTCCTGGATCGTTAATAGGATGTAGTGGTCCCCTGTGACCCCTGTTCCACTCGCAGGCAAATGCCCCCCCCCCCAACCAAGGGGGCCGGCACAAGGCGGTCCGGGCCCGACGAGTAGCCATTTGCCATGTTGACTTGCTCGTAACAGTGCAAGTCTCAGGAAAAGAATGACCAGGCAAAGGCACCGGATCTGGCTAGACCGCTTGCTCTTGGCAGGCGACGGTATAGTTGGTGGTAATTTATAGTGAGTGGAGCCCCGATGGCGCGGGACAATGCAAAAGTATATTGTCCAGAAGGTAAGGTGTTCCCAATGTAGATTGACAAATTCTTTGAGGGTAGTGATTTCTTACAAAATAACCGGTCATAAATAAAGGAGGGAGCTACTCACACGATGGGTCGGTTCAATAAAGAAGGCTCTGTAACCTATTTACCGATCATCGGTTCAAATATGATGAAACTCTTATTTCTGGTTGGAAAGGAGTTGTGAAAACTGTATCACTCGCGGTGTCCAAATGTCCCAATAGCGTGGTCTAATGTCCATTTTTTGTTTCCCGAAAGGGAAAACTATGGAGTCACTCTTACCGACCATGAACATTTGTAAGGGGCCGCGGTTTGAAAAGTCGGCAATGACTATAACGGGGATCGCAAAGTAGCTATGATGGTTAGATTCGTCCAGTACAGCAACATACAGAGTCGATGTACTCAAGACGAATACTTCGTTGGTACAAATCCATTGGCCAGCGACGGCTAGACCGTAATTTCTCAGAAAGGTTGCTATTACTAAACTCGTACTGGGTCTGCACTGTGTGTCAATGTTAGAAGAAAACATTCAAGAGATAGAATAACATTATAAATGGAACATTCAAATTGTACTTGGTACTATTAAATTAGTAAATGTTGATAATACTTTGTATTCAACATGCCTTTAAATGTTAAAATATGTTGTGTTTGATACAGAAAATGTTAACCCCCTACACAATAGTCAATGCACCTGAAGTTTTGTGGAATAGCCATTATGATGATAGGGGTAACGTAAGTTGGCTTTCAAAAAACGAACCTGGATATATATCTATAACGCAAACAACTGCTTGTACGGCAGTATCAATGTTTCTGTAGGGAACTTAACACTACTATCAGTTTCTTAAGTGATTTCCAGATGACCATTAAACTATCATATTGCTAAACGTGGCTTGTTCAGTCTGAGGGAGCAAAATTTCACTTCCTTATCATGGACATCTCACCCCCCCCCCCCCAAAAAAAATATATATATATATATATATATATATATATATATATATATATATATATATAAAGCTCTCGGGGAGGATACCAAACTTTGGATTTTCGATAAATAAAAACAATTGACCGTAGTAGCCTCCCCTGGGTTTACTAACGATTGACTGGTTTCTTCTATACCTGGACATTAGTGTGCCATATACAGCTATGTATTGTGTAGCCAGGATTCATTTGATCAGCAAACCTTTAAATATATGGGAGACCTTTCACAAGAGAGCAGCTGTTCATTACTTTTTACTACTATCAAACTCATACGGGAGGGAAGGGGATTCTTATTCCCCCCACCCCTTGTGAAAGGCCATGTTTCTCACCGTTGTCTACATAGGAACAAAACAAAACGAGTCAAACATTTTTATTTATATGACTGTTAATTTATTTGATATCAAACCATCTTCATAAATGAAAGATATCATGTTTGCTATGTATACATGGGACAATATACATACAGAAAAAAAGAACGAGAAAATATCCAGAAATAAAACATAATAATTAATATACAACAACTAAACATTTTTCCACCCTTACTGTTCTATGTCACACTTATCTTCAGTAAAATATAACCATCATTATGACATCAGCGTCATGCTGCTATGACACCGGTTAGTAAAATGCATATACTAACATCCGAGTTATCTGCATGTAGTTCGGATATTCAATTATTACCTACAAAAAAAAAAGCATTGGAAATCACTGCAGTCACCATAGGTTAACATCATGTATTTATTTTTAGACTGGTAAATACTCGGAAAATCTGCACAAAACAATAATAAGTTTTCTAAAGATTATAAACTTTCCAATTTATTCATGTTTGATTCGAAGAGAGTTAACAATCCTGACAGGGTGGTAGAAAAGAGGCATAGCACTGACACATAATGTGACCATTTTTTAGCCTTTTTAGCATATTATCTGAGGTAATAAACGATTCCCTTAAAATGTCATACACTATAACTGCTTTAATTAATATCACTTCGAGAGAAAATGGCAGATTACATGCAAACAATGTTAATTGCGAAATGTAAGTTTGTAAATAGTTGCCAAAACTGGCAAATCATGTTTAAGTATTTCACAGCATTTCTCTTCACAGAATTACATAATGCAACATTTTTCAATGTTCGTGATTCAGTTGGAGAGCTTAGTACGTCAAAGATTTAGCATCTTTGATCGTGACAAATTTTGAAGGCAATAATGAAGACCTTTTATTGTACAGCATTCCGAATCTTATAGAACAGAAACATTTCCAGTTTGTTAGGGGTGAGGAGGAGGGGTCAGACACCATTCCAAGGGGAGAGAAGGGGCAAGCAATCAAATACTCTAGGGTCAACAATCTTGCTCGTGATGAAGTGAACAGTGCACCCTTAACCTCCAAAAGTGATGTCTCTTCCACCTCCCACCCCCCCCCCCCACCTCATCCCCCAAATGCACCTCCTCTTCTTAAATTAAATATACAGCAACATGCAGTCAAAAGCTGGAATTTTTATAAATAAGATAGAGAGAGAGAGAGAGATGTCAAAGATGAAGGAGAAAGGTAAATATGGAGTACATGTTCTACTTGGTAAAATGTAATCTTGACTTTCAATAAATTATATTAGTATGAGGACACATAAAGGAATTTGTTGAAGATCAACTTCAGATCCATTTGATTAACTTAAGCCTCATTTTCATTAATGTTCAAAAAAACAAAAAAACATACATGACTATACATATAATAAAGTTATTTACAAAACAAGCCTAATGATTCAAGCGGTAGTTTTGGAATGGTGGTTTGGGGATTGGGTAAACAATTTAAACAGGTTTGGGGTTAATAATAATAATAATAAGAAGAAGAATTTATATGACCAATTAGCCCCAACAAATTTTGGCATGTGCTGCCTCACTTCACGAATTATGAATGCTCTTATTGCCAGTCAATTTTGAAAGTTCTATCCTTGTTGGTGGTATGAGGGTATAAAGTACAAAATATTTACCATTACAGTCCAGCCATGATAAGAGTGCTGGGACTGTGAGGTAACAGGTAAGCAAAGAACAAAAGTAAATCCTATAATATTCCAGTTTGGCAAACTTTTAGAAACTATCAGCGTAGTGGTACATTTACAATTACTTCTGAGAGATGGGGGGGGGGAGGGGGAGGGAAGAGGAGAAGGAAGTATCAGAGAAGGGGATAGATACCAGTTTACTTTAACCAGATACACAATGTTCAATATTAAGATGATATTATTGCAAGTAATCTCTGTTTTCTCCCCCTCAAGTACACAAAGGGCAAAAGCAACATCTTCCAGATGGTCAGTCAAGAAAGGGATGTATACCAAGGATAATTTAACCAGGGACCCTGATCCAGCTACCCACTGGAGATTATGACTATTTGAATCCATAACAGCCAGAAGAACAAGAAGAAAAGTATACAATATTAAAATGCATACCACGGCAAATTAGCCAGCAGTGCAGAGCAAAAAAAAAATATTTAAAAAAAAAAAATTGGAAGGGGTGTGGGAAAGAACCAATAGAGACTTCACAATTAAGATACTGGAGACAAATAATGCTGAGTTTATCTGAGTGAGAAGCAGAGAAAAATGTCACCAATCTGCATACAAGTGGACTCAATAAAAATGAAATTGAACTAAGGAGAGAAAGATATTGAAATGAAATTCCCTACATCCTGTTTCTGTTTGCAACTTCTGGAATGGGGGGGGGGGCAGGGGCTTGTTTAAAGTCTCTGTTAGCCGACGAGACATGAAAAAAATTAAAAGAAACTTTTTCTCTACAACACAATATACAACTTATAATCATACTGGCCAATGTCAAAAATATCATTATCAATTAATAAACGAAACTGGACAGCTCAACAAAATATTCTAAACTTAAAAGCCACAATTTGGAAGTACATGTATTATTAAAACAATGCAGTAACCTCAGCGGTATTAAATAATTCACAGGGGTAATAACTATAAATGTGTATTTTCTAGCTGTTTTTCTGTCATTTTTCGTCTCATAGATGGTAACATTGAGACAAAAAACCTAATGTTTGAAATCCCTGGATCAAGTTTTAGTGATCTATATTACTCTTAATCCTTTTAAGTCTCATTTAAAACTGTTTAGGTCAAAACCACATTCAGAATCAATGTTATAGTTCTTATTCTTACTGAGCTACTGTAAACTTTATAACCTGCCCCACCCCCTGTTCCACCCCTCCCCCTAATTGCAAACAAGTTGAGCGAACACACTTCAAGTCAACAATTGGAACATGTGTTATGTAATTTAAACATTAAAGTGAACCAGTTCATAACCCAAATCAGAATACTAAAAGTCAAAGTCACAAAATCTAATACTGTATGCCTCATGCCTCATTAACACTTCTCATAATTGGACACAAGTCTGTTTTGTTTTTTGTTCTGTTTACTTCTTTGATATGACTGGTTTGTACTTCCGATGTATTTTGTGCGCGACCGATGTAAATGAACCACATATCATCATGGTCAAAATACAGCATGCAATTAAGATTTCATTATATATTACCATGGTTCGTTTACATCTATCCCCCTACATTATTATTTGGAGTATGAACCGGCATTTACACCTGTAAATTGTTGAAGGAGAGTCAAAACTTTGTGTACCTACATGAACGGGGCATGGGCAATGTCACTGACAGGATATTATCACTTCACAGGCTACTGAATCATGGACATTTTTCTAATCATCTATCTTTTTGTTAGTTGCATTTGACCAAATGATAGCATGGCAGAAGGTACATTATCCCTAACACATTGCAAAGATGTACATACTATGTGATTTGACTTAACTACAAAAATTTAAACGAACCCTGTTTTCATTCCAACCAGTCAAAAATAAATCACAGACTACAATTAGTATAAAGGGAGGAATATCAGAATAGCAGATAACAAATATCATTTATAAGAGAACAGGTAAGTTTGTAAGGAAACCCCCATCACAATCATGACTGCTATAATCCAAAAAGGCTGATAAAAAAATTGTATGCATATGTTGTTGGCAGATGTATCCATGTACAGGGTATCCATGACCTTTGACACAGTGATGCAAATAGAACAGTACCACTACAGAACCAAGAATTTCCAAATGTAGTAGAAATTATGATCTTTGTATGGAGTAATATTTTTATAATTTATTACTCATTGAAATTTAATTGCAGATGGAAGTCCAAATATTTCACAGAAAGGTGATAACGGTCAAAACTTGACGCAGCATTTGCTGCTGATCTATTAAGATGAGGTTTAAATTCCTTCTTTTTTTTTCTTGTGCTACACTAAAATCCTGTATTAAACAATACAGGTAATTAGCTTGACTGTTAAGGTTTAATTTCAAAGTGTTTTCAAATATTAAAGGAAAAAGAAAAGTATCATTTATCACTCGATAAATTGAAAAGAAAATGAGATTCTTGAGTTTCAACCGGTATTTGTGTAGGATGTGGTAGGTTTTGGTAAAACTGTCATGAAACTGGTGACAGAATGTGAACAGCTGCTTCAAAATATGTTATATGGAAATAAATATATGGTTAAATGGTGGCTGCCCTCTCTATGTCTTTTGACCTGATAAATGTATCTACATTAACATGATATACACAGCATGCCAAAAAAACAAAAGGAAAAAAGAAAGAAAAGGAAATTGATCAGAGAACCCTCCTGGCAAGATCAGTAAAAGATCGACCTCCAACGACCAATCAGGATTACTCGCTGACAGCTTGTTACTATGACGATGTGATAAGCTACCATGTCAAGCAGAGAAACTGCAACGGCTGCCAAATAGCATGCAGGCAAGGCTGAATCAGTATCGAACAATAGAGACTATACCTGCAAACATGCAGTGTCAATTGTGTGAACCGCACGACACAAAAGGTCATGTGCGATGCAGCATGGCTGCAGCCCCCTCAGCTTCCTGCAAAATAGCATGCAGGCAAGGCTGAATCAGTATCAAACAATAGAGACTCTACCTGCAGACACACAGTGTCAATTGTGTGAACCGCATGACACAAAAGGTCATGTGCTATGCAGCATGGCTGCAGCCCCTCAGCTTCCTGCATCCCCAAGAATGACATCCATTCAATGGATCAATTGAAGCTCATGTGTAAGGATGGCATCTGAAGCAGATATATATTTGTAATACTATGAAATCGTAATTTTCTTTTACATAAAATTCTGCAGCATTGAAAATAAAGGAAAAAAGGTAACACAAATTGTGGATTTTTTTGTGTTTTTGGATTCCTTTGTTTAGAGTGAAGTATTTCAAATTTGTTTTCTATCTACATTGCAACTACTTCTTTATGTACACCCCCAACACAGCTGGGATAAATGCTAAAAAAGTATATTCATGGAAAAAAAATAACCAAACGATGTTCTCTACTCAAAGAAAGAGAGAGAGAGATTATAGCGCAATTTTTTACGTCTTCAGAGGAGTAATGTGTCCTATGGATTTCTTCTTCCAAGACACAGTGTATGAATTCCTTCTTAAAACTGATCTTACGTCGCTGGTAAACCTGAGAGCGTCGAGAAACGGTAGTAGACTGAGAAGGTTGATGTCAGACGCATCAGACATCCACGAAAGGATTGGTATGCCGTTATCTGTTGAAGAAGAACAAGATTATTGGAGATATCATTAGGATGGAATCTTCAGAGTGGTACAACATTGTCACAAGCAGATCTCTTGGCATACTTTGTTCAGCTTCAGTGATATATGCATTTCATTTGAATCTATGTCATGAATGTAAACATCAGTTACACAATCTGACAAAAAAATCTTCATTATTAAAAAAGCAATTTAAAAAATAAAAAATAAATTTTTTAAATAGTTTGAATTTATTTTTGTGGAGTTTTGAATGTTTCATATTTTTTTTCAGTTTTATGAGTGCATTTATCTGGCAAGTGACAGGGGGCTACATCATCAATGAAAGTATTAACTATCATTTTACTTAAATGGTAAAGAATTATCAATAACAAAATTTCACATCTTTATAATATAATAATGCTTTGAATTCAGTGAACAGGTATACTGTAGCTAAGCAAACCTCAAGCTGAAATCGAATAGAATATTCTGAGTCGCACTAAACTTCTTTAACATTTGACACATTGATATCGTAGAACAAGTACTGTACCATACTGTATCTGTTTAGCGTGGCATGATACAGTACAGTAAATCAAGCAAAACATAGGGTACTGGTTGAAATAACCATATATACTGTAACTAGAATTATGACCAATATAACTCAGAAAGTGGTGGAATTTTTATTACCCCTTTTGCCTATTATAGCCTAGAGCTTCACCCCAAAAAGGACCACATTGCGTCTGTTCACGACATCAAAAACTTTTACGATTGAAGTAGCGCCATTGTGTCTTTCAGAGTTTCAAATTACATCATCATAATGCGATCAACATTCTTCTACTTACCATCTGGTAATGCCAAATGTCAAGGAATCAGAAAGGCTCAATTTACTGTATAAAATGCTGAAAACTTAGCAGGACTACGGTAGACGTTTGTGTTGGGTTTTCAAAAATAACAAAGATCTACAGAACAGGAGAGTAAGGTTTTCTTCTTGATGTTTGAAATATGAATTTACTAACAGAGCTGTGTGTGCTTGAAGGGTATCAGACTGCACTGTATGTTATAAAAAGTTACAGACCTATACTACCAGATCCGCTTTCAAAATTGAATAACAAAATAAGTTGTACATGGGAACATGTTCTTGTAGTCACATATGTACTATTGCCGCCGTACAGTAGTTTCATGTCTGTTTCAGTGTCCAAACCACACTTGAGGTAACATCCATTCTGAGTTATATTCACATGAGATAGTTTTGCAGCATTTTATTTCAACAACTCTTAAAAACAACTTTGAAAGAAGGTCATATTGTGGGTCAAATGTATTGCAACTAGCTGTAGTATAAAATTGTACTGTCTGACTATAATGATCATTACCTACAAATGGCTAACGTAAATACAGCACTGTGATTCACCCACGAGTCGGTCATGATGATAAATCACTATGCAAAGGTTCAATGTGAGTGCAGACTCATTATTAATGTACTGGATAGCTGTCTGTTTTTATTATATAGCCAGTCTCACATACCGACAAGCTTCTAGGAATACAGAATGTAACTGGAAGCTAGCCAAAAGTGTGTTGTTCCTGTTTTCAAGCAGGTTAAACCAGGACATACAGTACTAATACCTAGAAGAAATTTTGCAACAATAGGATGTTGTTAGTTTCAATTGCAATAGCACATGTTTCTGTATAATTGCTATTGGTCTAGTTGAGCAGCAAAAACAAAATAATTAAAACTACACACTAAATTAATCTAAACTAAGCTGGATTTTTTATCACTTTTGCAACACTCTATTATTGTGTACTGTGATGCACAGTATAACTTGTGCTGGCACAGTAGTTGTCTAACTTATCAACAAGATTTACAAAACAGAGGAACTTTTAAGAACAATCGAAGTGTCTTGTGCCTATTCTCTTGCTGATACCAGGATATAGTGATACATGTATGGAAATAAGCTAGCTGCAATAGAACCATGTTACATTGTTTCAACAGCAATTCAAGTACTGGTCTAGTTGTGCAATCCATCTAGTACTGTACTTAAAGTACAAAAACAAATTAAACTAACTTTGAAAGATTGACTAATCTACAGACTTAAACAAATTTGACCGATTGGGTTCATTCTTGAAAGACTTCTGTGCATAATGTGTGAACACCCAACAACCGAGCCTTGGCGAGATAAAAAACTGTTTTCCACACATTTTTCAGACCCAGACAAGTCATTCCAAAGCTAGACCATTCTCGTTTTCTGAGTGGCATTATGCATCAGTAATATCTATCTGCCTTCAAAACCACTGAATATTGTAGATCTGAGTAGATCAGTTCCAAAAGGCAAGCCACACAAAAAGGTATTACAAAAACATGTAACCGAGATGATGGAACCACATGTACTAATTTTTAGTTGGGTTTTTAAGGTTCGGTTTGACAAATCCAAATAATAGTTAAACATAGTGTCTGTATAACCATGGATTAATAAGACCCAGAGATCTGAATAAGTACTAAACTGTTTACTACACATACTGTATGAACATTCTTGTGTCCCACCAATTTGATGTGCAATTTTAATTTCTGTTCATTGCCAATTACTGGTGCATCCTTTTTTGAGCTACACATACTGTACATTTATAAGCAAGGTATAATTTTTTGTTAAATTTAGCAGAGCAGTTTTGAAAGCCTTCAACTTTGATTGGTAGCTTCAATATGGAGGTACAGTATTTGGGAAAAACTCCCTAAATTAAAATTTGTGATATGGGTTGGAAGGACACTTAATTTCACCAGTGTGATCAAGCCACAGAATATTCACCCATAACTGGATTTAAAGAAGAGTCATAGTAACTTATCAATGTGATAACAACCAATTTGACAACCGGTAACAAGCAAGTAAGTTAACAATATAGGTTAACTTTAACTAAAAATCTACGCACCACACAAAACAAATTGATACTGCTTTTGTAAATCACAATCATAGATATAATGGTTGTCTCCTGAATACTTACCTGGGTAAAGTCTGTAGGCGCTTGGAGAATTATCAACAATAAATATAGAAGAAAGATCGCTATTAACAGCTGATAAGTCTTTGGCATAATAACCAGAGTCAGGTTTACAATGCTGGAAAAGAAAACAAAGAAATCAAGCTCACTGAAAGTATTAAGCATTAACCAATTAGTGAAAATTCCTGAACTTACCGAGTTGGATGTTTACCAGTGAGGAGCTTACCTGTCTCCTCATAACCTCAGCACTCTCTTTCTAACTTATCTAGAGTGAACTGGTAACCTTTTAACACTGTGGGCCCTCTATGGTTGGAAACCTGCGGCCAATGACCTCCCTTCTCATCCTCCTACCACCCAAAGTGTCTAGAACGTTCGTTTTGTGCTCGGATTTCTTTCCGATCCAAAAAATGCTACTTCCGTAGTTAATTGTGCAGTTTTATGGCACTCAGTCTCATTAAGATACAAAAGCAAATTTATATTGCCTATTGAAAGTAGAAATTCTGAAAAACAAAATTTCAAATTCTGTTTCTTCGACTCCTGTGAGATCAGATCAGATCAGATAATTATTTACAAAATTGGCCTTTGCATTTTCTTTACATTCAGTACTCTAGGTACAGTACTTCAACTGTTTTCCAAATAATGTGAACAGAGAGTGTTTAGTACTTAATAAATTAATTGCCATAATGACTAGAGCATTCATTTGATTTAAAGATGTCAGCTGGTTGCAGTCACTCAGGGACCATTGAGATTGTATGTTCTGTATACAGTAATCCAATATCAAATGATACTGTACAAGTTTGTACAGCAACACTGTTTCAGATCACTTGACAATCCCTGATGACAGGTCAAAGAGCCCCAAAATTGCTAGAATATGTACTGTATGCCAAAATGACCATGACTTTTAAAAATCTTTCAATGTACTGTACAATTGTTTTTTACATAAAGACACAGCCCAAAGTGGTTTGGTATTGAATTTACAGATATAATTCTCAAGGGTTTAAGGAAGCCAATGTCAGTTTTTTGATTTAATCCCTAAATTGTGGATGAATGCCGGCTTACATACATTCTTTTCCTGTTTCGATGAGTGTCCAGACTATACTGAGACTCACAACTAGCTGTCCATATGACAGAGCGGACCCAGCTTCTGTAGGCACCCACTCATTATAACCCCATCACAGCCACGGTGAACACAATTGTTTCATTATAACCTTTGAAAGGACAGAGCCATGTCCCAGTTTGCAAACCAAAAATACTAAATCCATGCTAGACTGTAGTTTTAAATTGGGAACCTAATTGTCACGGAGAGGACACTTTAACCTCTTGACCATATCTTCAAATTGGGTAGGACAATCTTTGTCCATCACTGAATCTACCATAACATATCAAGGAATGTCTTTGTCCAGTTTGTTTCCATTCAGTCCCACTAAAGCTTGCTTACAGTACACTAAAATACTTACTTGTCTGTAGTATCTTCTATTTAAAATCCCCCTTCCATTGTCTAACCTTTCTACCACGGGTGAACCATATATTTCCATGCTTGCTGTGAAGACAACTAAATCATACCACTGGCTTACCTGAGGAAAGAGATAGAGAGACAGAAACAATGATTGACATTAATGCCTCCGATAATTAATGAGAAAATATTCATACGTCTTACAGGGTTCTGCCCAGGGTGGAATGAGTGCCGGCAGGACTATCTAAGCGGAGCGCCACCATCGGTTGGCGCGGAGCGTACAAGAAAATTTGGGGTTTTGGAAACCCCCCAGATGGCCGGAAACGGCCCTTCCCGAGTATTCTGAGCCACATGTAGACAGCTTTGAAATGAGATCTCATGTCTGGAATTTTTCATAATTCATGAAAAAAGTTAGGACAAATATCTGGAGCACCAGAGTACAGACCAGCCGGTGGTGCCTATTAAATAAATGATTAACTCAATGCTAAATATTGTTTCCATGTTCTTGTAGAAAACGTAAACTCCGTAAAATACAATTAGTTGTGATTTTGTAGTTACGTGAGATCCGTTATAACCGCCGAGGTGGTTAGGCTATTTGCTATACACTTAACTATGGTAGGATATTATTTTTTCGGTATTTTTGGAAATGCTAGAAAATACTTTCTTTCCCCCCCCCCCGCTTAACACCAGATGTGGTCTTACGGTATATTCATAAATGGATGCACTAGAGCTTTGTTTACATGACATTAGTTGCATTTAGTACGATATGCAAGTTTGGCGTGAATTTTTCGAAAGTGCTTTGCTCGATCTTTCGTAAAATTTGAAAGGTGTATCCTACCACCTTTCCGTACACAATTGGTACACAATTGATTTTCAGTTTTTTTTCTCTATACGGTCAAGTGAATAAGTTGTACATTGAGTATAAACTCATGGCGAATGCAAAAAACGATGTGGGGATTTCCAGCAGACAAATGTTTTCTTTGCGGGATTACTGAGTCAGTTGAAGGGAATCCCGCACCTTAGTGGGAACACTGAACTGAAGTCAAATTCACACGAAAGAAAACGTTTACTAACCAACATACAATACAAATATAAAAGAACGTGGAATGGCAATATTGTTCAAAACATTTCCCGCGAGGCTGATTTATTACAGCAACCTTCCCGCGCTGGGCCGTGGGTGTCCGTGTGACACGTATACCCTGAAGCTTGCGAAATAGCCATTGTAAGTGGGTTGGGGACACATCATTACTCGTTGGTATTGTGACTAAAATTGAGAGCACGCTCTCTGAACATTTTCCTTTTGCTTCTGAAACTTTTCTTGTGAAATTTTACTTTTTTTTTTAATAGATGTACTTATTTGTCCTTTGTGTTTTTTTTTGTTTTTCGTCCCGTTTTTTTTTCTATTTTTTTTTTTTTTTTTGTCCGATTTTTTTTTTCGCCAGCCGGGCTAGATTTCCCGCGTGCATCGCGGATTTCCCGCGAACCTGGTTAGGACGGTTCGCAAGGTTTTCCAGCCCTTGTCACTCGTGCCTTATGCAATATGATGTAAATTCACCCGCTACGAAGGTTAACGGCCGTATGCGTACTAGCTAGCTGGATAGTGCCTGTGTCTCGCGCGATAAAAAATATATGTAAATGAAACTATCAAAAGTACGATCGGGAGTTGGAAACGGAAAACAGTCATTGGTCTGGAATGCGGAACTCTGGTAATTTTTACTAAGTATGACACTGTGATGTGTTGGATATTTTGAACAGTTATGAACTGGATTTTCCCTAGTCTCAAACAGATTGTTTCTGTACGTTCGACCCTCCGGCTATGGAGCTGTTTTTTGGAGTTCCTATCGAAAATAAGTGCCGGTCGGAAAAGTCACTCAGGCAGATTGTGGCGGTCGGTAATTCAGCGTGCTGGTCGGGCCCGACCGGCGCCGACCGGCAGCGGCAGAACCCTGGTCTTAAAACTTTAACACACAGCACCACGGCAGAATACATACATGTACAATGTGCACATACTTGATGAAGTGCATGGACGTGATAACGCTGGCATCTCCGGAGGATGTGCCCGGCAGTTCTGAATGCCGCCCAGCACAAGTTACAGTATCTTTCAAAACATTTTCTTCCAGGCACTTTTTTTATGCTTAATTTAACAAATTTTACCATTACCAAATATGGGTGAATACTTGGCACAGACGTTAGCATCAGAATAGGAAAACAATAGCACCATTTGCAGTCTTAGCATTATTTCATTAGTAAACATTTTCCAAAGGTGAAGGGGCACCCCACCTGAGACCCCTCCACCAAGACTTGGATCACACTTTCACACAAATCTGCCTGGTACTCAAATATTGATGAGTACATGTATCCCTGCAGTCGCCAAACATGGTCCAGTACAGTACAACTACTTGTAAAATGGAAAATGTATAGCACATTTACTGTACATACAAATATTAATGTCAAAATACAATTTTTTTTTTTACTGCAGGCTAACATCCTCTACTATGTATACTGCATTGTACACTCACACCCGATCAAAATTTTGCTTGTTTTCGGAATGCATCTTACTGTACTTCCTAAACATTTGCAAAACAGGACGTACTTTCTCAAGTATGTACAGTGTGTCATACAATACATGTATGTGTATTCAGCAATTTACGGTAAAATTTGATTTCCTTGAAGGTAAAATGTGTTTCACATTCAATGAAGTAGTATGTACAGCATGAGTCTACTATACAATTTGTGAAAAGCTACAGATTAGAGCGTGAACCCCCTTAGGCCAAGACTGTTTGCCTACCGTACAGTACTGTAGGTAGACTGCTAGGGAAACGTGTTAAAACCAGTGCTACGAGAGTCAAAATATGCTGTGAACGTGTAATGAAGAGATCACCATACAGTACAGTACAGTACAGTACAGTACAGTTTCTTTAGTATTTTGGCTAATTCTTTAGCTAGTTCGTGTGTCTAGCTTACTTTCGCTTTAATACTGTACAATTATATCCCAATCTTAGTTCTGTGATTACTGTATTCATGAATTGTTTTGGAATTTATGTAAATATGAAGACAATATAGTAAACCAGATCTATATTTAACAAAGTTCTGGGTATTTAGTGACTCATTGCATGAAGCCAATCTTGACATCTATACTAATGTACAGTGTACTCCATCTATGCTGATTTATGAAAAATATACAGTTGAACTTTAACTAGAGTAAGCCCTTCCCCCCCACCCACCCAAAAAAAAAAAAAAAAATTGTAGGGAACAATTAAATAACACCATTTGATTCTAAGAAAATTGCTCCCAAGGCTATCATTTAACAAATCAAAAACATTTAAAAAAATATATTTCCTTCAATTTTGAAATGCAAATCTTGACTATTAGAACACTGTGATCAAGCTTGAGACCTTAGCCTTGAACACCTTGAAGGCCTACTGTACACTGCACATGTATACTGTAGAGCTCAATCTCCAAACTGTATAGTTAATCTTTGTCTGTCTGGTTCACAACCAAAGCATCTCTCTGGCACTCAAGAAAAAAAATTACTTGAAAAACCCTACCATGACTGCACATTGAAAGAGATTTTATAGCCACAAAATTTGTCAGTGTTTATTACTATTTTCTACAAATTATTTTCTGTGCTCAACTAAACCTTACTTGATGAAAACATTAACGACATTAGTTGACCCTTTGAGTAAACATCTCTGCATAGCAAAAACATCCAGGGCAGCTGTAGAACTGTAAGTAACTTTTTTTACATTTCCGGAAATGTACACACTTGATCTCTTAAGTCCAAATGGCAAAACAATGATAAAAGACAAGGTTGTTGTTCTGCTTGAGGATGTACAGTATGCTACAGTCTGCCCTTCAAGTGAGCACTACAGTATCATTGACTGGATCCTTCAAATTTCAACAATAATGTGTAGTATGTGTTGTTTATATTGCAAAGTGTTGGTACAATAGATACTGAAATAGGCTGGTAGAATTGCTTGCAAATGCAATGCAAATTTAATCAATAATAGACAAGGGAATACATGTTGGCCAAAATGGAAGAAACCTCAGAAAAAGAGAACCAAAGAACTCCTTTGCTTGGATTGTAACCTTTCTTTGACTCTTCAGGAACTGTAACTGAACTATTCTACTTGTTTATACTCAAAACTATTTATAGAAGGTTAAATAAGTCACAATACCACATATTGCAATGGAACCTAGGCACATCATGTACCTACTACTGTAGTTGATATACGTTCATAATGCACACACAGATTGTACAGTACATGTATACAAACATGTACAGTATGTATCACAACCATATTGCACAGCTTCCAATACAATACTGTACAGTAGAACTTAATTCCAAATAGACTGAAAACCGTTAATGGTAATAAGAAGTAATATGAATATCAAGAAAAAATTTTTCATTGCTTTTTTGGATGATTAAATTGTTTTTTAATTTGAAAGAACTTTGTTAAAAACAACTTCATGAAAGTGTCAAGTCTTATACCCCCAAAATAAAGAAAATAGTAAAAACTTTTGACAATTTTTGATAGTTTGCTTTGTGCATGTGATTAATTTACTAAGAGTCCTTGAGGTGTCTGGGTTACAGAATGTTAGTGCAGAGGTCATGTTAAAGCTGGAAATATGTCTTACTTTGATGAGCTGCATAATATACAACATTTTCGGTGAGAAATACTGTACTTTGTACTGTAAAGTTTAGTAAATTTGCAGGAAAATTGGGAAAGAATTACATGGGAACATCTGATTCAAATATTTTATGTCGACTATCTAAATTCTAATTTTCTCCAATCCTTATTTGATGTCGACTACTTAAATTCTAATTTCCTCCAATCCTGTATCCTTGCTTCATTTGCAGTTTCAGTTAACTAACTTAACTGTATATATTGTGGTAATACCACTGTTTAACATTTGATAATTTTACTGGAAAGAACCACACTCCGTCCCGAACCACTGTACTACAGTATGAGCACAGTACTACAGTAGTACAACTCAATGTATGCAGATCTTAGCTAAATAATATGATACTATGTACAACACATGTATAGTAGTCACCTACAATACTGTACTCAAATAAACATTAATACAGACCTTAGCTTAAACAGAAAGCAGAACTTAAATGCAAATTGACTCATTGCCAAAATTGTTCCATAAAAGGCATACTGTATAACACTGTACAAAAGATTTCTGTTTTTGATCATTGTTGAATGATACAGTAAATGGTGATATTCTCATATCCATTGATGTGTAGCCTACCAGCGTACAGTAATAATATTGTAAAAGTCAAGAATAGAGTTCATTCATATTGTGCTTGAAATCAGAGCTCTTGTAAACAAGGGTTACAGACTTTGACCTCTACTAAAGACAGTATGTACTGTAATGTAGGTTACTTGTTCTCAAGTATGTACACACTACAAGTGTAGTTAATTTACATTACATTTTATATCATGTATCAAATTCATACAAGGCTTACTTCGGGAGCTGTTTTTACAAGGTTTTCAGACCTTTACCTAGAGATAAAGTATTTCAGCTCCCTAAACATGACAATTTTGAATTTCCCAGACCTGTCTTACAATTTGAAATAATATTAATAATAATACAGTGGATTTATATAGCACCAAGTCAGACACACGAAGAAGCTACTCTGGGCGCTTTAAAACAAAACAAGTCCATCGCTATCAATTGGACATGTAAAGGAATGCGTTTTATCAAGTTTAATACAAACAATTCCAACTAGACAGTCTCTGTTGGTCTTTGACCTCCAACAGAAAACAGTAAAGGTGTTTATTCACTTTACTAAACTGGATGTACTACGTATGAAGTTCATTGGATCTTTACCTATCTACAGGATTTTGAGATAATCACTTTATAATGCTGGGGTATGATCTGCCTAGACAGTACATGTAGATTATGAGATCTATGTACAATATACATGACATTACAGGCAATCTTTGTCTACTATACAGACATACTGTAATGTAATGTATATTGTAATCTTTTAAATAGTCTTTCACCTAGACTACTGTAGTCTGTGACACCGTAACTTAAAATCATACAACTTACATAATTTAATTACTTTTACAAGCAGCCCTGAAAGAGAAGAGTAAATATTGAATTTTAATCTTGGAGATCTGGTAAATAACAGTTACAGTATAGCAACAGATAAACGTACAAAGTTCAAAACCTATGTACGCATAACAAGACCTACTGTACTGTACTGTACAAAAGGACATCACAAATTATGTGTGTTAATTAAAAAAACTGGCTTGGTGGTTTAATAATTAATAAAGATTGGAAATACACAATTTAATTACTTACTCTTCTGTCTGTTCTCAGATACAGTCTCCCAAAACAAAAAGTTTTTAGAGCAGCTTTATAAGTTGATTTTGAGAAAACACTTTGCAATGATTTTGATGGTAAATCAGGTACGAAAAGAAAAGTGAATGATTTAGCGAAATATACAAGATTTAGTTTCAGTGGGACATTTAATTTTGCATATAAGTGAATTTGTTTTTTGAGCTTCCAATTCAAGCTATGCATTTGATAAAAACATATCTGAAATGAACAATTGGTCATGAATGCATTTCAGAGGACATTGAGTCATTGCTTTTTTATCACCAAGTTTTGACATATGAACTAAGTGAGCTCTTTTAGTATTCATGCTTGGTCTTTCATAACAGCCTTTGTCAGAGAGTTGCAACCTGTTATTATATTTGTTGTTGTTTTAGTTTTATGTAATTACAACCTAGAACTGAATTTTCAGGCTGTATTGCTACCAAAAAACAAAACAAAAATCCAAGTTACTTTAATAGCTATGCAGATATTAAAAACAGCAATATCCCAAAGCACACGTGACTCTGATTGACACGTTGGGAGGAAATTTAATAACATTTTTGAAAATGGTAGAAATGCCATTAATTTGTTGGTCAGTATGACTTTATGCAAATTTCACAACTCCCTTTGGTTCCACACTACCAACCTCAGGTGGCCGGACTGCAGACTTATTATAAAATGCCTTCAATGTGCCGGACATACAGGTGTTGTAACAAAGCTACAAATGACTTTAAAACATCACTGGCCATCATCCTAAATTCACTAGACTGGTCAACAGTATATCGTTTTGGTTCACTCTTTCCGGTCAAACATCGGTTTACTAACAGATCAAAAGTATTGACTTCTTCGAAGTAAAGGGAAAACTTTTAGCGGCTCTTCGGTCGCATCAGACGACCAACTTTCTGTCGGGGCGACCCACAATCACCTTTGGAGGTCGTCCAGGGGGAGGACTAGTTGTTTAAAACAAGTTCAAATTGCATTGTCAATGAATACCCCTATTTTAAAGCACTGGTTAAAAATACATTGCCAACAAACCCTACATATCACTCCTACAGCATTGTGTACATATTGGTCATGGTTATTTTACTATATTTTTTGGGCCATACAAATTGCTGGTACGACAACCAAACAGTAAACCCTCCCTGATTGTCCAAGGGACAACCATATACCAATAACTAAAAATCTTATAGAACAGGATATTAACATACTGTAAATGTATGATACTTGTCAATAATGTCATCACACTGTAACGACCTAGAATACTGTTTTGGAAACAGGGTCCAGGAAAAGACCTGTACTGTAAATTGCAAGTCATTTGAATAGTCCGGGACAATGTAAATCTTTGATTATCACCGCCACGTTCCTAAGTACTGCTACAAATTTCTGGGGTAATATTTCAATTTGAGCGATATCATCACAGATTGTAACTTACAAATAAATTTAGCAGTCAATACTCTGGTTGTAGTGTCATTGTGTATTTTGGAGGGTACTCTGAACTATTGCACAGTACATATACTGTATACTGTATTTGCAATTTTTTTTACAATGAAAGTGAATCGACACATTTATAAACTCTTAAAACAAGTAGCAAAAAAAATTTAAAAAATACTTACAACATTCAAAAAGAAATCAACGTGAGGTCTTTTGTAAACATAAAACCTTTCAGGAAGACCATCTATAGTAATCTGCAAAAAGAGAAAATATTAAGAAATATTTTAATTAAAGTTTTGTACTGCCAAAAAAAAGGGAGTTCAACACAGTCATTTTAAGTATCTTATAAACTACAGTAATACAACTAAATAAATCCCACTACACACTTTGTTTTCTGCCAGTGCATGATCTAAACTACTGTATGGTTGTTGAGAAGTGGGCCAAGTGGGGGGGGGGGAGTGGAGGGCCAATGGGCGCAGCTACTGTACTATTCTGTTAATCGTACTGTATCCTTCTCCAACAAAGAAAATGATTTCCAACAGATTGAAATTTATGCAAATGTAGTCACACTTTTATACATGCTTGCATCACGGTCTCCTGTAATTTGGAAGTTTACTATGCCCTCCAGCTCCCTGCCACTACTCCCCTCCAACACTCCCCTCCACCACTCCCCTCCACCACTCCCTGGAGTTCAAATTTTCATCGTCTGTTCTTGCAAGTAGTACACAAATATGACTGTGCAAGCAAATGTAATGTTGTAAACCTCTGGTAACTGTTAGAAGACTGAACTAGAGAAGACATTATGCAAAGAAACAAATGTTTGTCTAGCAGGCACTCAAATAATTGACCACTGGATGATAAATCCTGGACTTGTAAATTTACTGAACTGATGACAAATATTGTGATACAATCTGAACCAACACGGAGTACTGTACGTCAGTTGGGTCTGTTCTTTCTGACAGTACTGCCGACTTTGGCCATTCTCTGTTTACCTTTCAACTGCATCGAATTTCAAACTATGCTTTCAATAACGGTTCATCAGAGACTATTTAAAGAACAATCTATATGCAAGAGGTTAATAGTGAGGGGAAAGAAGAAATTGAGTGGGTGTTGAACGCCTTCAGTTTTCTGCTACAAGTTCTACAGTACCAATCATTTACATCAACAGTCTGTCTGAACATAAAACAGTTTTATAGCAGCTTGTCAGAACTACACATTGTAAAGCCTAGGGCAGTAGACATTCAAACCCAGGTCTCATTTCCTGCATCATATATCTACATTTAGTGAATACCTTTACTGTACATGTATACTGTATAACACAACCAAGGTTTCACTTTGGCGAGGTTGACTTCCAGAAAGATGTCTGTAACAGATTAAGGGGCCTACTTAAAGGACTAACGGAAGATCATTGAAACTCAACTATCAAAATACACAATAGGATCAAACTGATCCATTTACTGAATGATTTAATTCCCCAAAAACAACAAAGATAAATCTTCTCTCTTCGGAGATAAAAGTGTTCACGGTTCTTGATATAATTGAACGTGACAAAGACTTGTGCAAGCCCTATTTATGACATCCTACAGAGCAGTGCTATGTAGAGAGTACACTGCTTGAGATCTGTATCTCATGTTTTTCATTGTTTTCAGTTTGTGATGTATATACTGTATGGTAGTAGGTAATGTTGAACAGATGATGCTAAAAGTTGTACATTGTGTACATTACTTACCACTGTCTTTGTTTCACTAAAGGCACTACATTAATTACTGACTTCACCATTAAAATATTAGCAGAAAAACAGAGGTACAAAATTAACCTTACAAAACATGGAAACCTTGGCTCTCTTAAAAATTAAGGAGACAAAATTTTTGTTTCAACATTTGGATGGATGTTTTTCAATCGCAAAAATCTTTAGAACACAAGATGATGATGGTGGATGGGATTGCTTCTCCTTTAAATAGTGAAATTAAAATTGACCACAACTGCACCCAGACAATGGCTACATGAACATACAGACACACAGTAACAGACACACAAATTGATACAATGTGCTGTATCTTGACTCTTGAGTGCTAAACGTTGATCCAGTAAATAAACAAAACTTAAAGTTAGTAATGTTGATGGTTATATGTCACATGAATGCTAAATTGTAAACAGAGGGTCTCAACAATGGCACCAATGGTTAATGGAACCAATGGTTGAGTGGGTGAGTGGGGGGAGGTAAGTAGATATGGGTGTTTGAGTGGGAGGTGTAGGGGGGGGAACTGGGGTGGATGAGTGGCATCTTTACAGCTGGGTTCTGTTTTCATTCATCCCTACCAGTAAACAACCTGTTTGCTAAATGGAACTGTGTGGTAAGTACTGCACCTAACCCACTTTACTTTTACTGCTGTAGTGGCTGGAGTTTATATAGTACACAATTCACGCTACTTACAGTACTTTATAATTGTTATCCGAGATCTTTCTACCTTAAAACAGCGTCACATCCTGATACAGAAACAGATCTGGCTAATGAAGCAGGAAATAGCTCATGCAATATTTATTATAAGTACTGTAACATGAATGGTCATTACACTCCTCCATAGTAAGTTGCACACATTGCCTTCATGTCATGAATATTCATGTACTCTATGTCCAGGTTTTAAAAGAACTGACCCATGATATAAACTAATAAGTCTGTAGGTTGCTGATAGAATTGATAGACACACCTATACATTACTGTGTACAATGTTCACGTACAGTGATATATACTGTAGACAACACAATAAATGGTTACCAGTTACCTACAGTAGTCAGCACATCTTTCTGTACAACATTTCCATGAGCCTTTGCCTGCTCTATCCAATGTACCATACATTCACAACTTCAAGCAACCTTAAAGCCCAGTCACATCTCACCGGATTGCAATAACGGAGAGGGAACGAAGACAAAAAATGGCACTCCGTTGATGTACGTTAGTATCCGTTTAGTATGCGGTTCTCCTCCGTCCATCTACATTTCATTACCGGAAGGGTCCGGTTTGTCCGGTGTCGATTTTGAACATGCATAAAACTTGGAACGGACATCCACCGAAAAATGTCTCCGTTATTTATTCGTTACTAATCCGTTACGCTTCCGTTTTATCAGTTTCTCATGCGTTTTGTTCGTTCTGTATGTGTTTGGCATACTGTATTTCTCCGTTCGTCTCTGGTTATTGCTATTGCTCACCGGATCATTAACGGACAAAGAACGGATGGAACGTAGAAGTGCAGTACATATACCGTATATTCGACGGACGCTAACGTAGAAATAACGGAAGTGCAAAGGAATAGAACTGACAATGAACAGATAGGTAACGGACGTTACACGGAAGAAACGGAAGAACTCAGGCCAGGAAAGTATAACAGACGGACATAGAACGGAGATGCAGCGTCACCTCCACCTTGTCCACTCCAAGCGTCCCACGCCTCATTCTGCTCCTATAACCTCTACCGTCAACACATACATCATGGACCCTTCAGAAAGATTCAAGCTTTAGACCACAGTGTCAGCTTTACAAGCACAGATGCTTATCATTGAAGCCAACATCAAGACCAATGAACAAGTCAAGAAGAGAAGGAAAAGACGTGCTCGGCTGAAATGCTGGTCTAGGGCCTTGCTAGGTTCACAGAGAAGACGGCAGTGTGGTCTTTATGACCAACTAGTGCAGGAGCTGCGAATGGAAGACCAAAATCTCTCATCAACTTCATGAGGATACCCCCTGATTTCAAGGCACTCCGGAAGCCCAGGTTTTAGGCCGTTTCTTCTCCGTTGCTAGTCCGGTATGTCCGTTACTTTTCCGGTACTCCTACGTTTTGTATGTTCTTTATCTGTTAATTTTCCGTTGTAAATTCGTTACTATCCGTTGGTGTTCGTTAGTTCGTTCGTTGTTGCTCCATTGTTCATCCGTTGTTCGTCCGTTGCTGTCCGTCCCTTGTACGTTTGTAATTCATTTTCGCCGTTGAACGTCCGGTACGCTGCAACCCCCAGATGCATGCGCGACAACTTTTGCCAACGGAAATAACCGGATGACTGTTTTTCGCGCGTACTCTTGTCCGTTCTTTCAATCCGGTGAGATGTGACTGGGCCTTTAAGTACAGTACTTTACCCTACATACTGTGCACTATAAAATAATTGCAACATTTTACTGAGCGACACGTCCTACATGTTATACTCCAGTACACCTATACACCTTTATGATATTCTCTAAATGGAAACATTAAATATCTTACATACAGGGTACATACCTTAAGTACAAAATCAGGTGGAGTGCTGGGTCTATTTGGTCTCATTTTACCCACATGTTGCGAATGTACTAAAGTTTCATCTAAGTCCAGTATCATTGTTTTCCTTTTAACAAGCTCTGTGGAAGTAGGAAAGAACAAAATGATATTTTTTCCCCCATCAGTGGTGCTAGGTAATCTCAGTGCTGTGGTGTTCTAAACCATGCACAACAAGTGCCTGTTTTTAGCACAGACTATACACTTTCTAAAATGATATTTTTTTTAAACTACAGCAAGCTCAGATTTCACAAATAATAAAATTGGCCTGCATGATTTACATACAGGGATATACTGTAGAAAAAAAAATTGTAAATATTTGCTTTTACAGTAATCCATTATAAATACCAGGCAATTGGCTTCACGCCAGGTTTATATTGCAAATTAATTTAATATTCCATGTGATCAAGTTTCCATGTCAGCCACATTTCTGCTTCGTTGAACAAGTCTGTTCATTCAAGCATCCAATGCAAGATCAATACTGACGTTGACAATTTTGACTTACAGCCTCCAATTAAGCATGCATACTGTATCGTTAATTATTTGTGAGTGAAATTGTGACATTAATTACTATAAACCTCGGAATCATATATAACAGCAACCAAAGTGTTGGTTAAAAAAAAGAGAAAAAGGTAAATTTATGAAAAGGCAATCCCACATTGAGGTCTGGAAACCAGTGAAACCACTTTGAGAATTGTCTAAAGTACAGAATGAAAGACATGATACTGTACCAAACTTATAACATTTATAACTAAAGTTGTATGTTAAGTGCATATATACTATGTGAACAGTGAGTAGCATCCAGTGTGGTGTGTTTGGCTGTCATTAAGTGCTGTACAGTATGTCATATATACTGTAGAAAACCGTGTTAGATGACCAGTGAGGTATTTGTTCAACTTTAAGAGCACTGCTATAATTTAAATGACATGGATACAATATTAACCAAGGCTGACCTTTGACCTAAATTCCCTCATGTGGTAATGTTCACTTTCATATCAGTTCTGATATAAGTCTGACAGTCAGTTCTAGGTCAAATGTTGACAAAAATACTGCATCCATACACACAGATCATTGATCATATTTGGTTTAAAGCTGTGGTGATTCAAACTTCACTAATTAATAATTATTTCAGTACTGCTCAACAAAATTACTTCTAAATCAAGCATAAAAATCAGGATTTCCATTCATACTTACGAAGTTTGTGCCTAGAGATGGGGCATAAAGGAGATATGTCATATTTAACTGTCTGGTATTGAATAATCTGTAAAGAGAATGAAAGACACCAATGTTATTAATTGTCAGCTAAATATATCATGTAACAATAACATGCATTCATTTTCTTTGATAACATACAGTATATAAAGCCATATCAAATTAAGCTATTTGAGGCCAAGTACTGTACTGTAGCTTGGCATCATATGAAGAGTGCCAGCAGGGCAGTGTACCTACAGTATGCCTAGGGAATGGTACCTACAGCAGGCCTAGGGCAGGGTACCTACAGTAGGCCTAGGGCAGGGTACCTACAACTGTGTGCTTAGAGCATCGTACCGACAGTAGGCCTAGGGCAGGGTACTGACAGAGGTACAGTAGGGCTGTCGTTGATTACATAATGGGGGCATGAAGGGTACAGGAAACAGTACTGTACTTGCATAATTGAAGCACAAAATGGAGTGACCTTACTGCATATGTTTCTTGTCATAAGTTTGTTTCTAAAGACCACCAGTGAGAGAGTCTTTGTGCTTGCAGAAAGCAAGTGTCAAATGATGCTTGCACGTTACATGTAGTAAAACTCAATCATTACTGTCAGCTTGAACATACAGTATGTACACTTTATATTTCCTTTGATTATTCACATCTTATGAAACATATATGCTGTCAGAGCACTGTACGTTCAATGTTTAAATATATATTTGCGATTGTGATTTAAACAATTTGACATGGTCATACAAACAAACATTAAAATTGCAGTTTCAGATCGTTGCATGCAACATTGTTGTACAGAGCTTATAGTGTCATACACACAAATTTCAAGAATGTTTCTAAGAAATAGTGAAGGCGTAATATCGATTCTGGCAAAAATTATCGCGATAGTATCAAAACAAAAATTTGTTTTCCAAAATATCAATAAAGGCCCTTTTTTAAATTGTTGTCCAAATATCTGATCGGAAAACTATAATCAGCTCTGGGGGTCATCTAACTGACGACTATTTGCTAATACACATCAAGTACAGATTGCATTGACTACCGCGTAATATAGGAAAACAGTTAAAATTTGGTATCACCCTCCATCACTTTCGAGATGAAAGTCAAAGGAGTAGTTAGGCCAATGACCGACGCTTAGAATTTTTAATGGCCAAAGGCTGGTGTTCTATTTACTGAATCTAAACATCAATCCTAGGCTATAATGTACAAATTGGTCATTATTTGTAATGTTGCTACTTTGTCGGACAACCAAACTTGCTATATGTACACTACTGTATTCTGCATATATAGCCTAGTACTTGGGAAAATATAGTAATAATGATTTAAAATCATAACTATTTGCTTTAGATTGAGTATTGTATGACATTGCTTGAAAACTACTATCAATAAATATGTAATAGCAAAGCAACATTAGTACTAACTGTTGTAGGCTAAAATTGAGCGGAATAATTAACTCATCGGTTCATATAAATTAGACCTAACTTAGGCCTAGGCTATGCATTGGTATTGGAATAGCGCCCGCCTTTCATACTGAGCCTACATAGGCCTAATAATACTTATATAACGCTAGTACTGTTAGTAGGTCGTTACTAATGTAATGTAGGCTAGGCTTTACCTTCCTACAGTTCTTCCTGATTAGACAGCAAAAAAACTCCCACAACTTCGACGCAACTAATATCACCATCCGAAAACCCATTAGGAAAAAAGTAGGCATTTATTTGGTATTTTGCTAGTACTGTGTAAGATTAGGAGAAATGTTTATACTTGATAATTTAAATGTACGTGTGTAGATCTTTCAACTTCCGTTGCAGTTCCCGTTAAGCGTTATAAACTAATATCGCTCCGTAAATTTTCCCAGTCCAGTAGTTCTCACCCATGACCCCTCATACAATATACAGGCACCACATGTTTGATCACATGGTTTACCTTTGGCAGACATATCTGTCATTGTGTGCAATACATGTAAATAAATCGATAATTTACGATCAAATAAGTCCCAAGGAAAGCAATCATCTCAATCTTGGTATGTACATTTAGAAGAGATACTGTTAATACACTTATGATGAGTTGAACTTCTGCTCTGAGCATCCATGTCTCTCTGTTTACGTGTATGGTACTTTGCAGTTAAGTGGCATTTCACTGATATTTTCATAAACATTGTTTAGGCGTCCTCTCCAAGTAAATGACAAGCAACCGCAGAATCGTATTAATTTTTATGCGAGGATCCCGGGTTTGCACCCTATAGCTGTTGTACAACGTGTACGTGTAAGGCAAGCAAAATGACAAATAAATTGAAAATCGAAAAACCTGTTTATTCTTGATAATCCAGATTAATCGATTGATAATCAATTCTATCAGTCGAAAATCTAGGTTTAAGAGTTGGTCGAGAATCTTTGATTGTCGACGATAAACCTGGATTTTTCAGTTAAAATTCTAGGCTTTTATATAAATAACTTTGATAAACCTGGACTACAAATTGAAAATCTGAGATTTTCCAAGCGTTTTTCGATATTCCAAGCGTTATTCGAGAATCAAGGTTTCTCGGTTGAAATTAAATCTTGGTTTTTCGCCGGGCGAAAATCCAGGATTCTCGGCTGATAAACCTGGCTTATCAAACTATCAAAATTGTTTTTCTATTATTGGGCATTTAGCCATATGTGTAGTCGATCATTATGGTGCCTTTTTACTTGGTCTCTCGGCATCTTCAAGCAGAAACATAGTCAGTCTGAGGGGGGGGGGGTTGGGGCGGGGGTAGCCTGGAATAGAACACGAGCCCGGCCTAGGGGTCCAGACGCTTTGAGAGGCGTGGTCGGCCGGATCCCGGGGCAATTAGGTCACCATGCAGGCTCCCGTTGTTCACTCTTCAGTTTCCTTAAGTTAAGTATGGGAATTAAAAGTTCATCCTATACTTTTCCCGGGCGCCCCCCCCCCTCATATTTTCCTGGGCCTCACGTTGTCGGCCACTCGCCCTCTCGAAGGCTTCAGCCCGGTTGGCTTCAGATAAAGCCTAAATAAACCTGTGTCTCTAACAAAAACACAAAACGATGGTTGGGCTTGTGGCTCCTTGATATTTCATGATGGTCCTGGTCCTACTGATTGCCCACAGACATTCTATACATTTGAATTACATATATGCAATTACATGTTGAAGCAAAGTGCTCTAATGATGGCATTTTTTTTTCAACTTGCTTAACCATTATTGCAATTTCCAGCATTTTGGGAGACAATGATCGGTAATTAATAACATGATCAGGAAATCTAATGAGCAAATTGAAATATAAATTACTTTAAATCAGCAAATTTCTGCTTTTGTTTAACTATGCCTGACAAATAAGGATTCACTCCAGGCCTTCCTCATCGGGGGGAATTGTTGCATGAACGGCTAGCCATGGAGTATCACATAACGAGCACAGAAATTATCTAGCATGTCTTTGTATTCAATTTTGGTCAATCAATTTTCGCAAAGATGGCTGCAAACGAAGAAAACGATAAGGACATTCCAAGGCCAAGTCTTTCCAAGATTTTGTTAGAATATGTGAACGATACCGTTTCTAGCAGGAGCCAGGCGTTAAAAGATTTACATCAAAGAGTCCTCGTCAGGGTAGTCAATCCAATTTTAAGCCGAATCGGTCATTTCGACGACCGTTTCCAGGCAGGAGAATTGGACGCAGGCAGTTGCTATGTGGGATTACAACACACTAAACCCTACGAATTTGACTGCGTGGTTATACTGCACAGTTTAACCAGTAACAAATCCCTTCAAACAACTGATGAAGGAACTTGCAACTCAGTATTTTTGGATTCATCAGCATGCGATAATCCCTACGTTAGCAAATTACCCGGTTATGGCTTTCTTGTTGTTGATGAAAATAAAACTTTGGTTCATAATTTGACAAGTGAGCAGAATGATCCTGTGAATAGTGAACAATTAGTAGAAAATGAATGTTTTTTATGTCCAAAGAAAGTCACCAGTGTCTTTTTCAAGGCTGTCCAACGTGCAGTGAAGGAATTACAAGATGAGCAGTGGTGGGAGGAAGAACCAAGTGTATTTGAAGTCAATGTTTTTAGACAAGGTGAGATTAGATCTGCTATTGTACAGTACAGTACATTGGAATATGAGGACATTTATAATTTTGCCAAACTCAATGACAAGGAAAGAATTTTGACTAGATTAATGTCACATAGTAGGAGCATTGATATTATCAATGTTCCTACTATGTGACAATATATTTAGGAGTATCATTGCTTAGCCAGTTAAAAGCCAGCAACATATACATTTCTGCACTGTTACTGAGTTTAAGAATTCATGTGAATTTCATTGAAAATTTCCTTTGATGTAATTTTTGCTTATATTATAATTTATAGTATGCTATGCAGGTGCGTATCCAGGGGGGGGCATTGGGGGCGTGCCCCCGGGGTAGAAAAAGAGGAGAGAAAAAAAAAGAGAAGAAAAAAGGAAAAAAAGAGGGGGGAGAAAAGAGGAGGAGGAGAGGAAGGAAGGGAAAAGAAAAAGAAGGAGAGGAAAAAGAGAAAAGGAGGGAGTAGAAGAAAAACGCCTAGACACCGGGAAGAGAAAGAGGAACAGTGACATCATTACAGCGCTGATCCCTATTATATACACATGGCCGGGTAGCCAGTCACGGATCGAGGATTTTGTGCGCCTCACCCTACCCCTTACACCGACAACTCCATTTTTGACGTTTCCATTTTTCCTCTCTCACTAATGTATCTATATGGTAAATCATAATGCGTGTGTTTATGGAGGCCTTAAACAATTGTGCTATGAAACCAACTGTGGCTGGTCTCGAACTCGATCGAGTCGTCGGGGGAACATAACGCATTTCGGGAAGGGGCAACCCCCCCCCCCGAGCATATTTTTTATGATATCGCTAGTGATTTCAAAATAGAAAATGCTTAGATGCAACTAACAAGGTATCGGAAGTGTCATATCCAGCGATCTGGGAGGCATTTTCGGCCAACATTTTCTTCTATGCTTCGCGCCAACCCGTGGTGGCGCTACGCTCAGATAGTTTGCCTACAGGCTCTGCCCCTCCCTTGGCAAATTATTCTCTACGCGCCTGTTCGAATTTGTAATGCAAACAGCAGATATCACATCATATCAGTGAGCATGGAAATGGAGGTTCCAGGATGAACCTTGAAAAACCTTGAAAAGTGGGGCTGTCGGGTATTGTGGGCCGCGACGTAGAATCACCTACAAAAGCAATGATCCACAGGACATGCGATGAGGTCAAACATGATGTGTGACTGGTGACAATCTTCAAAAAGGTTATGGATGGGGAAAAAACTATTGGGAAGTACTTGGTTCTCAGGCAAAAGTGTATGTCTACATCTGGTTGGTCATTTTCAAGCCCGAGAGGTGCCATTTCCGGTGATCTGGGGGGTATTAAAACCAGAAATTTTCTTGTACGCTGCGCGCCAACCGATGGTGGCGCTCCGCTTAGATAGTAATTCGCGCCCCCCGGGTTACAAAATCCTGGATACGCCCCTGCTATGGAAAGTTCGGGATTACGTAGTGGGTGTAATTGAGTGCTCAAATTTCATGTACAGTAGCAGTTTGGAAGGCTCAGAATTTTGTCGTTTATAAAATAGTATCGTATATGTGTGACTGAATACATCTTTGGACTTGTGTAACAATTTGATCAATTTGCCATAGCATTTTGCAAAGCCATACTACTGTAGATAAATTCATCCATGCAAATGTGAAGATACGCGGGAATAAATAGGCAGGAGAGAGTGCTGATTTCTACCACCGCTTGTTCTGGTGGCTGAGGGGTTTATTACTTCTTCTCTCACATAGCATGGTTGAGATTATATTATATGATTACGTAACAAAAAGGACGGTGCAGCACCTTCAGGTAACTTTCCTGAAAGATAATAAAAAGAGAAACAAAACATAAAAATAAAGTCACTTAAAATTGTGTACCAGACTAACTCTACTCTCTGTGACCCAATTAGGCTGGTTTCCACACTGTCTGAATAGCTACAATGACAAGGTAGAACTGGGAGCACCACTAGACTTAACACATAATAGTAGTAATGATGAGATTGCGACATTTAAATCACGGCACGTCTGCCTTACAATCTCTCTGTCCATTTATGGGCAGAGCATTACACTTATAAAACAATAACACAACTTATCTAGTCAATTACATCTCAACCAGTTCCCAGTACACAGAACGTGTAACTTATTACAGAATACATCGTTTAACAACTAATTGTGGTTACCACAGCAGCGAGAGACATTTTGTCCAAAACCAATATCAACAGAGGTGAATTTAATCTTAATCAGTGCTGGATAACACATAAAGTGGTGAATATAGAAAGAAAATACCTTAATGAATAATTAGATAATGTTACTCAAGCTCACTTGGGTGGCTCGCCTATTACGTACACATAAATTCAACGATAACATGGGCGCAGCCATCTTGTTTGTTATGAGAGGGCGCTCTATCGGAATATAGTACGAAAATACTTTATACACACTTAGTAATTCACCGTAAGGCACGCTTAGCCTAGACAATGAAACACACGAATAACACGGTTCCCTCGAATACAACAATAACAAGGCATGTGAACTTATAATAACATATTTTTAAGAGTACAGAACTTACTAAGCCCTTGAAAATACTCAAAATGAACTTGAATACCATCGTGATGCATTCTCGAAACAATAAACCTAGGCCTACCACACGATATCACGATAGGCTAACCCACGCTGAGAATAGGTCCACGTTGTACAAACTAAAATACAATTTGTGAGTCACAAACTCACTTATACTTCCCTATACTAACATGAGCAAAAGCTTAAATATAATATACATATAATTACCTCAATTACTTCTTAAAAAGCGACATCTTCAGCAATAAAACTCTACATTTCTAAAGAGCGTAATATTTGTTTCGTGTTCGTTGTAATGATAATGTGACAATGGGTACAGCAACGAACGCCGAAAGGGACAGATGTGCAACCAACACATGGCTCCCTGTGGGATGCACTACACAAAGCTAGGGTTAAAGGTACAGTATGCTCTATTGGTCCCAAATATGCTAGATATGCAAATATGGTCACGTTTGGTCAAAATCTTAAACTGTTTTTATTACAACCTTGGAGGTTTACTACATTCAGTCATCTTGTGTGTTCGTTAAATATGTTTGAGAACGATTTAGTGAATAAAGACCAGCAAGGAAAGTACTTTTTGAAAACTTCTAGCAATTATAGTGTGCTAATTTTTGGTGCCTACTGTATACTAACTACCAAATGTAATGTACAGTATATTAACATTTATATACCTGTGACCAGAAAAATGTACATCTTGTAGCAATACTGAGCACAGTCATTTACATTATGGTAAATTTAATGGTTTTGTTGTGAATCTTGATGTCATTTCACCATCTAAGGCATAAAACATTTTGTTTTGCAGTTAACAGTGATTCTGCTAGGTCTACTCTAATGTTGGAAACTTGGGAACATCTTTGACCCACTATCATACATAACATTATGTTTATAAGTTAACTTCTATGACAATCAGTATTGTATTAATTTAAAAGTTTTCCTATCAGAGTTGTTCAGGTTCCCTTTATTCTCTCTTCACTCAAGGTCCAGCAGTCACACTCACAGCATATCTCACTGGGGAGATCTTTACCATTCACCTTCTACCAGGGGTTCCTTTTACTAGCAACTGGCCAGAGACATTGAGAAAATGGGGACCACCTTCAGCAGTGAGACCAAATCCGTGGCTAGTGAGTCCGTTAATGAGGGAGGTGATGGAAGACTTTATTGCGTTTCCTGGACAAACTCCTGACCAAGGAGATAAGAGACTTTGGGCAATGTGTTTTTATTACTCTGAAAAGAAACTCTGTCAAATTACAGAAGAGAATACAAGCACTATTCACAGAGAGGTTAAACTTGCCCTGGAAGCTCTGTGCGCTGAAAATGAGGAAGCCTTTCATCCAATAACTCCTCGATTGTTAAGGATGGTATTTCTTCATCAGTGCATGCAGTTCCCACATGAGCAGGACTGGATGCCCAAGAAACTGGGTCGAGCTTTCGTGGACTTGTTCCTCGCCGTCATCACTTGCACCAGATCTGGTTCACTGCCTCACTTCTTCATCCCACAGCTGGATATGCTAGGCCATCTGCGTAAGGGAGACTTGAAACGAGTGTCGCGACATCTGAAAGCGATTTTAAACAACATCGTCGAAAACCCAAGTAAAACAAAATTCCTACCCCGTAAAAAGCTTACCCGTAGAAAGAAGGTAGCACTGTAATGATTATTTGGCCAAATATTTTTTAGGATGTTGTTAGATTTAGGATAGCAATGTTGGATTAGGCTGGCATTACACAATAGTAGTTTATTAACATACAGTATTCATCTCGATAACAGTACACAACATATTTTACGTTGCATAACTTTTAAAAAATTTGTAATGTTGAGAATCATACTTTCTGATATTTCTGTGCAATTTTCTGTATTCTTAAACTTTATGTTTCATGAATGATCATTGATAATATGTATAGTTTGTGGTTATAAATTCTGCAAAGTAGTGTACATAGAACTCTCAGGGAATGGTGATATTTTGCAAATACCATCAAACTGTGGTATCTATTACATTTGTTCCCATCATTCATTGTGCAGTATTTTAAACTCATACATTTTTCACATCATTTTGTGCAGTATGTTAAACTCATCCATATGGGCTAGTGATACTAAATTTGTTCCTCTGCAAGACAGCCATAGTTGCTCTCAAAAATTGCTTAAGTTTTACCTATTTATAGGCAAGAGCCTATAAAGTTTAAGTCACCAGGCATGCTAAGACTAATGCTAGGTGCATCCAATGCAACTCTTTCCTTTTGCACCAGACAGTTTGTGCAATGGAATCAGGGACAGGAAGATGTCATGCTTGAGACAATATTAAACAGTACACATTGGCAGGGTTAAGGCACTCAATCGTTAGGAAATATCCATAAGAAATATTCTTCTTTTGGGAATGATGTGTACTGTATGTGAAGGAAGTGTGTTCTTTTGTACAAGGAAATGCATGGTTGAGGCTGAACTAAATAATAAATACATAATAAATACATAATACATACATATTCAAAGTTCTTGTTTCCATTTTTTATTGCACAAGCTTAATGCATTTCTGTCAATTGTTTGGTATATATAACATTATAGTCTGTAATTTCTCAATGAAATGATGTGTTCTCTCTCTTTCTCTCTAGCACAGAAATTATGGGATTAAACCACTAGTAGGATGTGTATCATTACTTAACTAAGTAGTAAAAAAGTAAAAACTAACTGGGAAATTAAACAGAAATTTTGAAAGGGCAAAGAAATTTTTGGTTAGAACGGTAATCAAACCATGAAGTCACATAGCGATCAGCAACTAATTAAGAAGTTACTGGTTGGATCTTGTTCTAGCCAAAAACTCTCAAAATTGAAATAAATATGCATTCACATTCTCATCTAAACACAAAATATTTCAGTTTGCCCTAAACATAGACTGTAGGTACTAACTAACCAAACTTAAATAATCTCGAGGTTGAGAGCTGAATATTCTACTGACATATGATTCAAGAAAGTATCTGTTGTGAACCTGTGTCATTCAGGGGCATTAATTATGCCCTCCAAAATAAGTTAAACAATCTCAAAACTTGATCACAAAGGAACTTCCAAAAACTTTAGTTATGCAACCTGCCACATTAACTTGTCTTAATTTGAAGCTCCTTGATATCTAGTTATAATTTGGAGGGTAAGAATGAATTCAGAAAAGTAATCTTTTCTTTAGCATCCTAAAATATGAAGGCGATTCTGGTAACGTTTTATAATTACAACAAAGTATGACAGTTTGTATGGGTCTTTACTTATTACAGCATTTTTTTCTGCCCTACACTAATGGGCACATGTCCAACCCGACCGTATATGCTTAAGCAGTCGGTCCAAACATCTTTCATACACTGTTCTGAACCACTGTTGGCCCCATCTGGCCTAGCTGCCTTGATCCACCCCTTATCTTCACGATATGACATTCGATTTGGCCTGTGTGTACCTTCCACTATGAAGCATCAAGATCCTTAGAGGCCAGTTAGTTGCACAATTAAACTTTACAAATTATTTACACTTTCATTGCTTCCACGCAATATTTAACATCCACGTTTTATCTTGTGGTCAGCAGGGAAAAAACTGACAGTCAGTTACCAGAGTGGGAGATAAGAGGGGTCACCTAGCTAACTTTTGACCCATATTTCCTACGGGCAAAAATTCGCAAGGAGGTATGATGGTTACACGTTAAAACAAACAGTCACAATAAACTCTATTTATCGTTACAATTGAGGTTGCTCAATTTTATCAGTCTTATATTACGTATACAAAATATGATGCAAGTTATGATGATGACACCCCATCCCACCCCCACCCCCCCCCCGTCCCTATCACACACATGTATGCAGTAGCTTTATCTTTCTCTACAAAGATAACAGTTACCTATATAATAAGTTAACAGTAATCATCTTAACAAAAATACAACTTATTAGCTACAAAATAAGACTTTCCCCCTTTTCTTTTTCAGATTTAGTAAACTGGTTTTTTGCTGGAACTTTTGCTAAATTTTCAATACTATACTTGGTACAAAACTGCCAACTTAATGTAGTTCATTAGCTTGATAATTCAAGTTTCGAAAGAAACAAAAAATGATGACTACTCCAAGGAAATCAGTGTCTGGGCATTGAAACAGTTGGAGTCCGACAATTGTTAAACAATTAGTTCCACCTTACAGTAGGCCTTACGTTTACTTGGTAACAAACACTAGGACATCAAACCCCAAACACACTGCTCTAAAGCACACATTGGAAAATAATATCTAAAAGATAAAATACTGTCAGCAATGGACAAAGTCAAACAACACACCATACATACTCTTTGTTGGTCTTAGACATTTGTTTGCATTTTCAAAGTTTTTAGATTTTTCAATCAATGTGTTTGCTACTCATTCACAGATGCACTTAGAAGGCCTCAATATTTCCTACATTTTGAGTGTGTTGCTATATAGTTTACTACATAATTCTGCTCATCATTAATTCATGTTCGATCTTTGATATATGTAAGCCAAAGCTATGACTCTGGCATCCTTCTCTAAAGAAAGACATTCACAGAAAGGCCATGTTTACCCGTAATGCCCCTTCAAGACATAAATGAATACATAGCCAGTAAATATCTGTAATATAGATACACCTTCAACACATTAAATAAATAGATTCTGTTTCAAATAGAGATTCCAACTTGCTCACTAATTTAGTTACCTGATATTCTGATTACAAAACTGTATAGTTATCAAAGTCTACCCAAATTTACAGTAAATGGCCAAACTATGTTGCTTTTCAACAGTCTCCATGGAAACGTGAATGGCTGGAAAACTACATTGCTACCAATCATGCTTCAAAAATTGGTATATAAATCAAAGAAGTGATTTTTGGTTTAAAAAACAACAACAGAATGATGTATGTCAAATTAAATAGGAACATGTCTTTATCTATTCCCCATGACTTGATACAGATGCACCATCATGCCAATCTCACATACGTAAAAACAAACAACATCTTGCTAGAATCTTCCAAACTACGGAATATAAGCCTACCAACAGGTTACACAACTCTCAGTTGATAAGACTAGAGACTGCCGCTTCCAAAGGGACAGCATCTATCAATCCATCAAAACATCCTCCAGCAGAGGCAGTCTCCATAGGACTATGCCAGCCCTACCTCTGGGCAAAATGATCAAGCTTCATATTTCATCTTCACTTCCCCATCACATCAACTGAAGAAATAAGTTGATTCCAAGACATTTTTTAGGTCAAATTCTCCGGTCTCCGGAACCTTCTCCACGTAATCTTTGACCTTCAGGATCTCCATGGGGTTTCCTTGTTTTATCCTCATCCCTGGACCTACCTCTCTGTAATTTGAGATCAAACATGAAGAAACTTAATGCATCAACCTCAAAGTAAATTAGAGAGAAACCATGATAAATATATGGTTCAATTCACTGGTAACTGGTAGAAATATGCATCACCATCCAAAGGGTAAGGGAAGCACGAGAGTACCCAGAGTTTATGGTATTGTCGCATACTACTGAATGCACTAAACATGATTAATATTATGAATATTTCATTTAACAGCCTACAATTCCATCTCACAAAGGCTTTCACTTTGTTTTAGCACACAATAAACTTGAATAAGACCATTTGACCATAAGACCAGGTTTGTGTATGTATATGTAGATGTTACAATCACAACAGTTTGATACTTACAGCTCTCCAAACTTCTCCACCAGATTTTTAGCAAGGTTGTGCAATATCGGCTGCTCATGAAGCATTACAAATTGTTCTCTGCAAATCTACCCAGCAAAAGGAAAGAGAAAAAAAAACACTTCTAGAAATCATGATTTTTAAAAGCATCTTGAAAAACATGAGCCATGATTTATTGTACTTTCACAGAAACACTGGAATGCAATATATCACATTTGTTTTCTTCATATTCCATGAATTAGGGCAAAAATAGATATTAATTTACACTTCTTAGAATGAATGTAAAATATTGTTTTCATGTGAGATGACAAAGTTCAAGAAATCCTACTGAATTGTTACATCCTTACCTCGTTCATCAGATCTACAGAACACGGGTGAGTCCAGAAGCAGTCGTGGACTGATGCAAATGTAACCCCCAACCTTTGACAATGAAGTGAGGTTAGCATCATGTGTGTTGAATCCAGGGAATGAATAAAATTCGGTGGGAATGCGTTCTTCTGCTTCTGAGCATCGGGTCGACTACAAGAGAAATGAACGGTTATTGCAATAAAGGGGCAGAGTAAATATTGATGCAGACAAATACAACTGAAATGCATTAAAATCCGAAGTGGTGGAACCAGAGGGCACATGCCCTCCCAATTATGTGAAAGCCCTAAAAATAGCCCCTTTCTATGAATTTCAAGTGCCCCTTCTTGGTAACAAAATGTGACGTTTGTAACCTCTGTAACCTTTGATATGCTTTGTAGAAAAATTGTAAAATATAAAGACAGAAATGTCCTTATACTGGAAACAAAACTTAAATACTGGAATTTTTGGTACAGAGGATTCATTTTGCCGCAATGTTTTGGTGATAACTTTGTGGGTTGCCCCCTCAATTCAAAGTCATATATCCCGATGCCCGACCACGTGTGTGCCCGTCCAGAATGAACCCGCCTCCCCTGCCCCTGATTATTAACATGATAGTATTTTGCAATGTGCCACAGTTATTACTGACTCCAGAAAAAACTATTATCATCATTTTTGACGTTGGCATTACCGAGTCAACAGTATATACAACAGGCAGACTGCCTTAAAGCTACTATCTCCTGTCAATAACAGGTTTATCTTATAGCGGCTCATCTGTAGCGAGTTATTTAATAACAACAATATTTGTATCAGCAATCTTGAAGACAGTCTTAACAGAGGAATTGAAGTTTTGAGGATGAATAAAGGAGGAAACTAGAAGGTTGAATGAGGTTGTTCAATCTGAATATTTGATGTTTAGCTATGTTAAAGTAACTTACCCTTTTGCATTGGTGGTGTCATTGTGGTACAGGGACCACTTCTCTGTGGTACTGACCCACACTTGATTCTTCTTGTGGTACGGCTGTACGATTGGTAGACCCAGGGGCGTGACCCACTCCACAGAGGAGCCTCCTTTGGCGATCATTAAGGCACTCTCGGTGAGCCAATCCTTACAGAGAAAGATATAACAATGGATGAAGATTACATGGTGTTGTGTTCTAAGAGATAAATCTGAACTTTGTGTTGGATCTTAACTGTTTGTCCATCTGACCATGAGCATGTCATATTTGCAATATGAAGCTACCTAGTTGTTTAACTGCTCTGTAATAGAGAGTTTCTGTTTCATTCAAAGCAGTAAAAGTTTGCATCCCACAAATTCAATGGAATGTTTTGATTTGTTGATCCTGGAAAACCCTTGTGGTGGACCAACATTGGCAGATTCTACTTTCAGGTGTGTCAATTTTGCACAGTTGTAACTGTTATGGAATAAAGAAATTGAGGAGACTATGAACAGCAAAGTGAACCTAAGATTGCTTCACAAGATTTTGGAGAGTTCAAAATGCAGTAATTAATGATACCAAACAATGATAAAATATTCACAGAAAGGAAAACTAAAAATATTAAAGCCAAAACGTTTTAGAAAAACAGTCAATTATATCTGTAATGGTAACAGAAAATAATTATCAGTTACAAAAGTTGTGACTGTTATGGAATAAAGAAAATTGAGTAGACAATGAAAAGCAAAACAAAGTTCTTAGCAGAGAATTAAGCTACACTGGAACAAAGTTTGGAGACTGACTTAATCAGGAAGAAAACAAAAATCAACAAGAATCTGCCGAATCACTCACTGACAGACAGACCAAGTCTGACTTTCTGAAATACCTGTATTTCTCTGGTTTTGGCAAACATCTTTCCCAGCGATTGAAAGACTTTTAGAACCAGATAGCCGGCTGCATACCAGGCATCGTTCTCTGAGAGGACTTCCGCGTCCTTCAACTGGCGGAAGATTTGATGACGTCCTCCGAATGCTGTCACACCGTAGACCACAGTCATCACTGTTTGCTTAACAACCTGTAGAGTATTGAAACGATTATCACCAGGTAACGAATATTACCAGGTAATGAACATCACCAGGAAACGAATACTACCAGGTAACGAATATTACCAGGTAACGAACGAATATTACCAGGTAACGAACGAATATTACCAGGTAAAAATGACAGATAGTTGCTTTATATACACCCAGTACATTGCCCAATACTATGGCTTTTAACTTGTCCCTCCCATCTTACACAAAACACATGTAGGAACAGACATTCAACAATACAAATATTGTCTTAATAAATGTAGGCACTATGTAGACGATTTTGATGGCATCTTTCTCATCACAAGTTATTTTTTTTTTTTTATGAACTTGTTGAGCTCTTATAAGTTTGATACCTTGGAATGTTTGATCAACAACTTTAAGCTACATCCATTTACTTTATATTAACCACATAGCAGAATATAAGACCAAAACTTCTGCTACTTGCTTGTTGAAGTGATGACAACATGCTACAACTTTTATTGATGACTTTTGTTTATTATTTGCTAATTATAAGGGTTATAGTGAAACTGGCTTATAGTTAAACTGGATCATAACGAAGTATTACTATTCTTAACTACAGACAAATTTATTTAGGATACAACATACAAAAGTTTAAAATTACGAAAAAGAAAGGAAAAAGATGAAAAAGCAAGACTCTGATTTCTCATCTGAAATATTCCAAACTTTCCACCAAAATAAAATTAGGAACTTCTTAAAACAATTACCTTCCTGTGAACAGAACCCTTCAAAGTCTTTGCAATTTTCAGTCCATTTTGTGCATCTTTCTCTCTCAGTTCTTCCACCTGATAAGCAAAAAAAAAAATTTAATAATAATGGTTTGAAATTAAAAGAATTATGATTAACCCCGACATTTTATTTAATGTCAAGTACATTTTTATTAAAATAAACCGCAATGGTTTAAAACTAACAACATCTTTTTACAATGTCTGTGAATGTTTCTGTAAAATTCACTTTTCAGCCTAGATAATTAACATATGTGAAGGACTCCTTCGTGTTGCCTTAACATCACAGATTGAGTAATCCAATCTTCCACAGAACTTTTGCTTTCATCAAGAATATGCTAATCTTTTTTGTTTCACTGTGAAGTTCCCATAATGCAGTTCATCAGCATATCACATTTATTACATAAACAGTGACAGCTAATAATGGAAATTATTGCAAACAAAGAAACCAAAAGACATTTGGCAACTAATATTATATGAATAATAATGAAGATAAGAAAAGAAAAATGAAAGACAAAGAGACGAAAGGTTTATCAACTTAATTTGTCATTTTAACAACTTTAAATTAGCTAACTTAATATGTGAATTCAACACTGGAACTAGGATGTTTCATTAAAGCAGCTTTTTGATTCCTTTTCTATCATTTTCTCAACTCTGTTGACCCAACTATGCCATAACCACATACATAACTAGCTTATTTATTCAAATCTAACTTTGAATGGTGGAATAAAAGTTGAAAAATTTACAACTTCGAACATTGTTTTTCCCAAAGATATTTTCCAAAAGCGAATATCAAATATTTAAAGCTGTCACCCTCGAGGAGCTGTCCCACCTAAGATATTTAATCTGCTTTACTAATCACTCCTCAATGCTTTGGAATGATATGGTGGGCTAGATCTTCACAGCAAAGTACCTTTGAAATTCCCTTAACAATTTAGGCATGCTCAAAACTTGCAATATATACTAATGATTTAGAGATTAACACAAGCTGCAGTCGAACGATTATCGTAGCTCTTGACATTGTGTCGATGACGAGCAAAATGGGAATGACTTAATGAGACCATGAGGAACTCTATCATACCATCTGTGCAACACCGCTGTAGACATCTTGTGGAACTGGGAACGGGTGGAGGTTAACCTGCTGTGCCCCTATGATGTCACGGCCGAGAGCAGCGTAATGTTGAAGACCGTTACATGAGCCATCCTGAAAAAGTGGTCGGCAAATTAATAATATTGGGAAGAGGTGCTTGCATTAATCACAAATATGAATAACCAGTGCATGAGAGAAGAATTTAAAAGTTCAATACTTAAAAAGTAAAAAATGCTCTATGATTGAAAAACCCTGTTTGCCCCTTGTTATGTTTATCTGGACCAGACAAGGCCTTGTCTCTTACCCCTTCTCTTAGGTGAACCCCTATAGTCAATAAGCATCTCCTAAAGCAGCAACAAGGGTAATGAAATATTAAAGGGATTGTGTTCTCTTTTATTCCAAAGAAATGAAGTGTTTAGAAATCAAGCTGTTTCACTTTAAGGCCCAAACGATATTAGAAAAATTTAGAATTCAATTTAGTAGTTTGTTCAATCAGTATGGGGAAGGATGTTGGGGAGAGTGAAGGAGGAAGTGGGATTGACTGACAGCTAATGTGTTCATATATTTTTGGACAATTTTTCTTTTTTTTCTTTAATAAATCCTCAAATTTTTAACTCTTTAAGATGGAATCTATTCGAAGCCAATCCTCCCAAACTTCAAAAAATTCACTAAGTTTTCACAAAATCAACCAGCAAAGTGCCTTACTAAGCATTCCTTACAACAATGTGCCTGACTAATCATTCCTTATTTGCCTGAGCATCTGTTAAATATTTACTTGGAAAATAAGTAAGGGTTCTACATCTGGTTCATTCTGCTCAACATAGCATTACTCTATGGCATGTTAAAGAGATCTAATGCATTAAAGAGTACCTTACCTGGTGTATCGGTAGATGACTGACATATTTCTCTGGGTCTGGAGATCTAACAGCCTCTGCTATGTCCATACAACATGCCAGAGCCTGCCACGGTTCATCCGTTTGCTGCCACCACTTTTTACCCTGTTTAAATAGATAAAGCTGATACCGTGAACGGTCATAACAGATAATGTTCGGAACTATACTCGTCTTATTTATATCTTTCCATCAAATAATAATAACAAGATGATAGTAAAACAAGAGAATAAAGTCTCAGACAAACAGAACATACAAGCAACTCAAAGGAACACTTAAATTATGCTGAAGTCATTCATAACAACATACAGTATAAGATTTGGACAATTCCATTCAGGTAACGCTTATATCACAGACAACCTTTGTAATACACCAGTATATCATTTCCAGTAATTTTATCACCAGTGTCACCGATCGACGAGTCATCTGTGGATCCGAGACATGAAACATTCAAACAATCTTACACCTTGCCTTCCTCTATTTCCTTAATTTTCAACTCAAATTTAAAATTCCAATTCATTTTCTTGACAACTTTCCTCTGACTGCCTCCATTGCTGTCATCATAGAATTTAATAGAAAATACACATCTTCCACTGGTTCGGTCATTTCTTGCTTCTCGGGGAATCTTGATCTAGCGGATCTCTAACATCTGTAATATATAACATGAAACTCTCCAAGGACATTTAGAACATTACAAAGGACTCACCTCAAATGGTTGATCAGCAGAATCCAATATGTCAGGAAGTATCTCATTTGCATATGTCAACCTCTCGGCCAATGAACATCTATTGAAGGAAAGCCATTACAAGCAATAAGACTACGAAAATAATGTTGAAGTGAAAGTCCCGAGGGACGAGAAAAAATACTAAAGACGGTGACAAGAGAGAAGGTTGAGTGGGAGGGTGCATGGGAGTAATGTGAGTGCCAAGGAAGTAGAGAGTAACAGGGTTTACTTAGACCAAGAGAACTGAAAGACATTTAGAAAACACAAAGCAGAATCAAATTAACTATGGCTAAAAAGAGTATGCTTAAAACACATATTACAACAAATTTTTCAGAATGTAATATTTAACTACTGATCCTAAGATCTTCTAACGCAGACGGTGATATACATTTATTCATTCAAGAATAATATTTGTACAAGTAGGCAGATCAAAGAAAGACAAAAAACAACTAACAAAGATAGTGATATACCTATATTCATTCAAGAATGATCATTTCACAAGTAGGCAGACAGAAAAACAGTTAATCAAAATACAGCAATCATGTTAGTTTGTTAAGACAGAACGAATAGACTTGCCTTTTCTTCAGCCCACTTAAATTGATCAAGTGTATCTTAAGCCAGTCCAGACCTTTCTCTCCCAAGGGTTGTCCCTGGGCAAACTGCAGGAGGCTTCTGGTGACATCACTGCCGAGATGATTAAAGTGAGGCGGACAGGGGTAAACTCGACCACGGAAATCCATGTTATGTGGGAACCAAAAGATATCATCCCGAAACTGTAAGAAATTCACAAAAGAACAGAATGTTTATGATTCTGTGTACATCTTAAATATGATTAGCTATGGAGAGTTTACAAACTATGGATCATACATCAATGGTGAGAAATGTTAGAGTTTACAAAATATGGACCATATTTACAGGATTTAGCTCTTGAAGGTTTAAAACTATTGATCATTGTGACATAAAATGGATCATACTGATTTAAAACTATGGATCACACAGCAATGGTGAGAAATGTTGGAGCTTACAAAATATTGATTTTATACTAACATGATTAGTTCCAGAGGGTTTACAAACTACGAATCATACTTTCTTAACTTGCTATTTAATTGTTGCATGGTACGGACCATACTTACATGATTAGCTATGGAGAGTTTGTAGAGCATGTCCATTCTCAAAGAATGCATCTCTGCTTGAGATTTTCTCATAGCTGCCCTCTCCTGGTGGATCTTGGCTATTTCCTCTGGTGTAGCATCACTATAACAAATGTAACAAGGACAAAATAGAAATGACATACAGGCCACTAGCAAAGCAACTGTAGAAAACATAACAAATTAGAGCTTGGTAGGAGCATACTTTATTTTCTCGTGTATATGTGTGAATGTTAAGGGGAGGGGACATGTGTGGGAGGGGGGGGGGGTGCTAAAGGTAACTAGAAGTAAATATTGCATAGCTTGCTAAATATCTACTCTATAGAATGCTGTGACACCATTTCTTACCCTGGAAGAAGTCAATATAAAATAATTCATTTCACAAAGTATCGATAGGTTATTAAAGCATCTTATAATGGAATAAACTAAGGATTTTCTGAATCAGCAGTTGTCACACCAAATTATCTATATCCTTGCTTGCTAATATCCATATGAAATGTTCTGGTTGGTGATGGATAATTCATAAATGCCAAAGAAATGGAATATTTTGTTCATGAAGATGGATTATCTTTCAGATATATCCTTACACTTATGCCTGACTGTGCTTATTAGGTGGTTATCAACAAACTGTTAGATTAAGGATAAACTTTACCTTGTTATAGGAGGTGGAGAGGGATAGACAGAGGATGGTAGTGGTATGTCCAGCTCTTTGCTGCCCTCCTTCTTAAATATATCAATTATAATGTCCAGCATCTACAGAAGGAACAACACAGGGTAAGAAATTAATTTTTCCATAAGTAACTCAATACATGCCAACAGAGATGTAATTGTCAGAGATTACTGTTTTAAATAGTATCTTAGTGTAGGCAAAATATTTCTGTATGAAACAAAAGTTCTGTTTTTGGTAATGATGTGCAATTGACACATCAAAGTAATTGGTTGTCATCAGTATGTGAACATGAGAAGATTGAAGTACTCAACAGGTAAGGACTAAACAATCCATATCTTTGAGCAGCACTTGGTAATGATGTGCCATTGACATATCAAAGTAATTGCTTGTCACCAGTATGTGAACAGGAGAATATTGATGTCCTAAACACGTAAGGACTACACAATCCATATCTTTGAGCAGCTCTGTCACACTTGCTAATGATATGCCATGTCATATCAAAGTAATTGGTTGTCATGGCTATGTAAACAGGAGAAGATTGAGATACTCAACACATAAGGACTAAACAATTCACATCTTTGAGCAGCTCTGTCACACTTGGTTGATATTATTTCTTTTTCAAACTCACAAAGTTTGACAATGAAATCCTCACCTTCTTGTTAACTATCCATGGAACGCTGCTGAGTTGGTTCAAGGAATCCAGGACAGGGTGAAGCTCTGGTGTTTCAGCTTTGTCTAAAATGAGCTGGGACTGGAGGGAGCCCTCTTTGCATCTCATTAATTTAGCTGATGAAGAAAGACAATGGATGGTCAGTCAGATGTGATGTTAATCCATAACTACAAGGTTTTGTCAATTAACTTCAGATTGCAGGAGAACAAAGAATCAAATTAAATTTAGGTCATTTTTTTTTTCTAATGACATCATTGTCACATTTGAATGGTAGAATTTAGTTGATTTGAATTTTTTTTATGAGAGAAGAAGTCAATCTGTCAGCTGTTTATTTTAGAAAGTTTTTCAAGTAACTTTTACTTTTAGTCAACCCTGGTTGTTGTTGATGGAAAGTAGTGTCCAGGGATGTAGGACGATTTACATAAACCCTAATCCCTCTATTCACTACAAAAGTACAGGGTAGCTTAAGATAGTTTGAGTATATACAAAAGAAACATCATCAGGTCAGGGCATAGTTAAGATACAGTAATACAAAGGTACAGGTTATTGTTGATAACATTTGGCTGTGTGGCACTACTATAAGAATATCAACATTGAAATAAATATTGTCACACAAGAAATTTGATGTCCTACAAAATTTGTATAAATAAAATTGATAAGTATTGTATGCATCTTAATCCCTCAGAAACAGCAATACCAAAAATTAATGTCAAAATTTGGCTTTTGAAGACAATCACTGGAAGCAAAGTTGTGATAGTGTCCGTAATAACAATAATTTGATAACTTATTGGGCAAACAACTGAATAATTAAGTAAAATGTGAAGATATGAATAACAGTAGGGTAAGCATCATCACAGCAAATGAGAAGCATTTGCCTTTGGGTCATATTTATCTTACAGTTTATGGCAATCATTTATCCAGGGGTGAGATCAAAATTCTTACATTATGACTGCACCATTAATTAAGCCTGCACTGAATCAGACATCCACTGTAAAACAGATGTTGCAAATATGCGTCACATTGCAAGAGCCAAGGGGGAAAAAAATGTTTAAAAAAATAAAATAACAAATTAATAGCATTTCCATTGATGACATCACAGAGTAATGCACTTAGATTTTAAAATACTTAAGTAGCTGAGATATCTGGTATGACTGAAATTGATAGCTTTACAAACTTTTTATGAATCATAGTCATAGCATTTTGTATTGCAAAGTTTGATTTATCACAGTACTTACTAGCACTGAGGGGATAGCCACCAAACCTGGCCGATGTCCAAGGCAGAGGAGGTGACACCATGGGTAAAATATTACTATCAAACGGAAGGTCAGGATCCTTGGCTCCCTGAAAGAGGTCGATTACCAGAGGATGGGGCTGCAAAGGTGGAGGAAACAAAAGGGTGGCAGATTAGTCGGGCTGGAATCATAGATAATCCTGATTATTGAACAGGAATAATAACTCTTCTCTGTCTTGTACAACCTCACCTCATCTTCCTTCAAACTGTTTTTTTTATTTTTATTTATTATTAAATAGAAGCAAAACTAGTAAATATATGATTGAGCAGTCTTAGAATGTCTAATATCCATCTTTGTTTTTCTACTGAAGTGGGATTTCTCTCCTTCCCCTGAGTGAGAAACTGGGAAAATCCCCACCTGCCACTGCCTCTACAAAACTGACCTCCCAACCCCCCTACACACACAGACACACACTCTGTTCATTAGAACAATCGTATGTGATGTGAAAAGTGGTGGGGTATGCTTTGTAAGTAAAAACAAAATCTTAGAGAAGTGAACAGATAGTTTAAAGATAATGACACTAATTCAACACCTGTTTCATAAAAAAAAAATTGCAATCAAATCTTCCTTAACTTATTATTTGTGAAAAGTTTTGAAGATATTACTAATTAGGACAATAGAGATGATCGTGGTAGACCAGCACTGTGTCTTCTGTGTGAAAACTGCACAACATAAAAATTATTATGTTCTATGCAGCCTGGCTGCAAGATGCTGCATCCCCCAGCCCCCCCCCCACCCTCCCCCTCCCAGCATCCTACTTTTGACACATTGCCTAATATCACAAATACTTTTAGCATCATTCACTCACCTTGATAAACCCAACTTGCTTCATGCTTCTATAAGCATACATATGATACAGCCCTGGAATCAACTTCCTACAAAACAAATGAAAAAGAAATAAATATATAATCAGTATTAGTTAAGAGAATTATATACAAAGTGGTTGACGCTACACATATAATACAACCAGGTACCATCTAAGAGGTATTTTGTAACTCTCCCTGTATTATGTTGGCACATTTCCAAGAGGTTATTTGTCCATAGACCTAGTTCTAAATTTGATGTCTTGTTTTAGGGTCCCTAGTGAAATCTACACAGTTAACAAAAGGAACTTGGAAACAGGTTGTTTCTATGAGTTGGTTTTAATGATTAAACTGCTTTTGTTTTTTTCCACTTAAACTTGGAAATATTTGTTTTAATAACCAGGCTGTACTTACTGTTCTTGTTTACCCGTGGATATATTAGCATCGATTTGAATTTCTCTTAGCAGAATGTCGGCCATAAAGTTTCCCACCTGAAAACAGGGAAAATGAGGACATTAGGAAAACGACTTACCTCATCTTTAGAAAATGCTGGTTACAACTACCCAGTGTCTTCACATTATATATACTCTTAATATTTTACATGGGATTAGTCTGCAGGTCGGAACACTTCATTTTAAAATACTGCCAATAAGAGTTAAGCCAGCCCCTAACTGCCCCGACTGAATGATACAGAGCAAGCTAAGTGGCAGCTGGACTGTCCTGACCTAGATTTCCAACATCCTTATGAACCATAGTCATAACACTAACTAAACACACTCAGCGTCTGATGCCTAAACAAATTAACAGCTGCTTTCTGTTAAATGTCAGACATTTGCTGGCAAAATCATTTCCCTGTGATTGGTTAGTTCTCTCGTTCAAACTCAGGGGCATGCTGAAACCACCGGCTAAGCCGACAAGACTTAAACCTTGGCATAAACCTAGTAGAAGTAAGCACATGCACACTGTACTGACTATCCAATGATAGTCACATAGAGTCAGGTTGGAGGCTGGAGGGAGTCGGACATTCAGCTTTAGACAACAGAGTCGCTAGAGATGTGCTCTTGTATTTGTATGCAAATTTTTATAGACAACTTGATGGATAAAAAACCAAGAAGTTTGGGACTATAAAACACAAAAAGAAAGGGAAGAATTTATCATCCATAATGTAGGTGAACACATGCACAGCTGTGTGTCTTACATGACCTCATGTGTGTAGAGGTTTACACATAAAGAATTGAGCGGCCTTCAGAAAAGTTTTGGGGGAAGTTAGTCAAGATCACCAGTGAGGAATTCACATCAAGAAGCTGATACAACTTCTTTTAATTCTTATAAACAGGAAGCCACTTGTAGACACAAAAGTAGTATGACTGTCAGGTTTTGCTCTTACAACATGAGCACAACATTAATCATGTTGCTTCATTGGCATATGAGAAAAGTTTCTGGGTTGTGGGGATGCCCCACTTTTCCCTGTCACTAAATGGGGCTGGAAAAATGTTGGTTTGGAAAAATGTTGGTTTGGTTTAGGTATTACACAGAGAAGGTGAAGTGCGATTTGTTCGTACCTTCCCTGTCTTCGCAATGTTTCTTTATCCAATCAAATTAGAATTGCAAACGTAAATAAAATCTTACCTTTAAGGTAACACTGCTTGGCCAGATATGGGTATCAAATTCCTGGAGAGTAAAGAAGTAAGGGGTAAATAAGACAGGGGGTTAATAAGTGGGCTCCCACTTTAAGCTAGATTTCCGTGAAAATATGCAATTTATTTATTTAACACATAGCAGCACACAGCCAATCAACTGCATACATAGGCTATTTTTTCTACAAAGTACAAATGAATAGAAAACACCCCTTCCCCCCCCTTCCTAACATGCAACCTTGTTGATGTATCACAGTTGTGTATATGAGAGGGAGTATAAATGATAGATTAGAAAGTTTCCAATTTCCCCAACTTTCAAGTGGCCCCTGTTTCCATTGAAAAGCCACTTTCTGGTCCGAAAAACCTATTGGTTTACAGAAATATCACACCACAATTTACAAAAATAGTACAATAAGCCTTTGGAAGAAATTCTGCTCGTCTCTGAACATAAAAAACCTTTATATCTTAAAGAGAATCATCAGGCAATCTGAGAAAGTAATGTCACTTTCGTAGAGTCCATTTAACTGCCCACCCGTTCTCCCCATTCTCTGCCTTTCCAATAACAACCCCCTTTCCTACAATTGATATGTGTTCTGTAACATCTTCAATGGTCATGACCATGAATGGCATTTTATGAGGTAGATACATCAAGAAGAATCTCATCTCTGTCTCTCATAACATACCATCCATGGCAATAACAACAAGATATGAAATAAATAGATAATTTGAGATGTTTTATGAAAGATCAAAGAATGGTATAAATGAAAAACTGGGATTTTCAAACATTCTTCCCTTAACTCCATTGTACTCCTGCGCCTTACTCCGCTTAATATATCTTTTCTAGTACAGTTCAAATAACGGATCAGACTCACTTCTTCTTGATGAAGTTTACAGACATACAACTGGCAGTCAATTGAGCTACCAAGTTATTGTTGATAACAGTAGGAGTATTAAATAGGCCTCATCAATGCATTGTACTACTGAGAAAGTCACTATCTGTACTCTGAATTCAAGGTTATGTATGATGTGTCCATCACCTCAGACTGTGTAAATATCATGTTTGCTAGCTCATTAATTAACAGAAGAAAAAAGTAATTTTTGGAACTTGTCATTCAGCCTCTGAAGAAGATCCTGCTAGGATAGAAAAATATTAGCCTTTGAAGAAGATCCTGCTAGGATCGAAACGTCAGGCCAACTTACTTTTACACAGGATAGAAACAGACACACTTACTTTTACAAATTACATTAACTAACAGCAAAGCTTAGGCTGTTCACTGGAGCAATGGGACAATACATGAGCAGTAGAATAAGCTGCAAATTATCCAGTGTAATATTTCCAGGTTGATTTTTGTCATGGTTTCTAATATTGCATTGTATACTTACCAAAGATGGACCAGTCTGATCATGATGCAACAAGTGCTGCCATTGTTCTCTGTGGGTCCATTTGTCCCCTTGGTTCTCTTTCATTAAGCCTTGAATGTACTCCCAGTAGAGTTTCTGAGTCTAAATATGGAAACCACACAACAACAACAAGAGAGAAAGAGAGAGAAAAGTTAAAACTACTTTTTTATTTGATCGTCAACAACTTGAAAATGATTCCAAACAATAAAATGTGTACACAGTGAAAGGAAACAGAAAGAAACGAATATATGTGTATACATTTTTGTATATTAAGTGATGTTGTTATTATGTGTCCATTGACTTATGAATTTAATTAACTTGAACGTTATTAGTGCACAAATGCATCAACTCTTTTCATCACATACAGTAGTAACAGACTACAAGCAAATAATGCATTTTAGCTTATCTGTTCAAATCTAAATCCATGAGAGATATACGTATGATGGGTGCATTGATGTAAACAAACTACCCATAAACTGTGACAAGCAGTGCTTCAATACTTCCCATAAAGACAACAAGAGAATAAATCTGTTTAAGGTAACTTTTCCGTTATTCAGAATGGAAAACACTTCCTTCTTCTTTTCAAGTAAAGGGAGATAGTTGACATCAAATTACCTTTTCTGCAACAAGACTCCTTCGTTTTTTCCTGATGATGTACCGTTGGTTCACCCTTGACCCCAACTCCCTCGCCAGGTGAAGAGTACCGATCCCCTCCGAGGTGGCAGCAAACTTTGGTAAAGACTCCAACATGAGCTGCACGTAATCATCGTCGTTAAGGATTGTCATAAATGGATAGACATGCTCTTTCATATGACCAAAGGCTGGAAAGAATTTGAAAAAAAATACAAAACTCAAGTGAATCACAAAAACGTGAAATATTTATCTATCTGTTTAATAATAATCATAATAATATTTGCTTTTTATATAGCCCTTAATACCAGCGATAGGTCTCAAAGCACTTTACAGACGTTATATTACCCCTGGTCAATCCCTCCAGTCGGCAGCAGTTATATACTGCGCCCAATGACAAGTTACCTCAGAGATACTGTACTCATTTAACCCCTGGGTGGAAAGAGGCAAGTGATCACAAGTCCAACGCCTTAGCCAATTGGCCACCACCCTCTCATGTTTCATCAGTAAAGAATTCAATAGGACTTCTCGTTTGTGCAGAAAGATGGATGTGGATGTGTCCCAGATAACTTGACATATTTCCATGATATCGATTAAAATCATTACAGTTCATTGAAAGGACCAAAAAGGGAGACTTAACTCACTCTTTTTATAACTCTGTTTTTTCTTTTGTTGCTCCAAACCCTTCTTCAGTGCTCTCCACCACATGCCTTTGTGTTCAGCAAGAATTTTCCTCTGAAAAGAAACAAACAAATTGCAGCCTTTATTAAAAATTTGAAACTAACTACCAAACCCATGGCAACAATAAATAAAACAAAAACAAATAGAATAACACCATCAGGACAAGAGAAAATAATCCCTGATTAAGCTTGAAATATTGAAACATGTGACGACTCAACTTTGTGATGCTGCTACATCAATTATAAATTTCTTCCGTGTCAACAAATTGTATTGAATTTAAGATGCAACATCTCCAGTCCATACAAGTCCCTGTCTACCAAGAAACATTTCAAGTTCTGAGCTTATCAAAAAATAGGATGTGAAGACTACAAGCACATTTGGATTTTTTTTAATTTTTTTTACTCAAAGTTAGCTTTTCAACTAGAAATGGATATAAACAAGGATCATTTTGAAACCATTACGAGTGCAATAGCCATATATGATCTGTATTTGTAGACTGTCTTCTATGCTATATGTTGGTTACTCGTTGATCATACGCATTCATATTTCGATCAATCTCATAGCAATGATAACATTTCTAAAGCACTGGTTGGATGGGCTGAAGCTAATAGTCAACGTTTTTTTTGTTTTAAATATCGTCTGCATAAATTTTTCTTTTATATAAATTGAAAATCAACAGTTTGAGTTTGAGTATATTTCCACAACAATAAAAGATGAGTAGTACAAAGTCAAGATAAAACAAGGTGGTGGAGGAGGACTGAAAAAGCATTAGCTTGTACAAGCAGTCAAAACCTTAAACAGGTTAAACAGTACAGATAAACACAATACAACAATAGAGGAAAAGAACAAGAAAAAAAAAAGGTAATTAACAACTAACAAGCAATAATGATTTACAAAATATAAGTTGACTGGGACAATGGCAAAAATCAAGTCTTCTTTTACCATATCTCTTGTCAGTGAATTTCATTTATTATCAAGCACCAGTCTGGGACATAGACAGCATACAATACTGCCATAGACTTTCCATCCTTTTTTTTTTTCTTTTGATATTTCCATTTTCTATAATTTGGGAATTGAGGAAAGAAACTTTGGCTAAAATGCAGTTTGAGCTCCGGGATACAAGCCTTGGGCAATATCAGCCAAGCTAGCCAACCCTCATATGTTGGTGATCCCTGCATAGCCATTTCTTTGTTGGGGAATGCCAGTCACAAGGCTTACAATTAACTATAATGTCACTGGTTCTAATCCTGATCCACCCAAAAATGTCTTGCCATTTTCCAGCTTGTCTCTACTCATTTCAAGAGGATGTGTTACCTTCTCAAGAACATGTTGGCTGGGATGGAGATCTTCCTCCACTGATCTGATGTTGATACATTCCTTCTCTTCTGTCTTCCACTGGAGATCAAGCTTACTCCTCATCTCATCTTTTGAAATTAGTTGAAACACTGCTTTAGGTGATATCTGATTTAAAAAAAAAAATTAAAATTGTTTAAAAGAGAGTAAATATATATTCATAAATAAAAGTGAACTTCACAACTTTTGGACACTTTGACTCCTAACTAGAACAGTAACATTAACAAAATGCTCAGAAATTGTTTGTAAATTTAAACAAAATGCAAGATTGCTTAAACACATGTTTAAAGGAAAGAAAGTATTCTTGGGAATTTTCAAGCATATTGTACTGGCAACTTGGTCGACTAATTCTGAGAACTAAACATTGTATTGATATACCACTTAGTCTTTCATTGGACACTCCAACTGTCCTCTTTGATGTACAAAGCTTTCATAGCATTGTTCATATAACCAATGTGCCAAACTAAACTCGCTTTCTTCCCACATGATTTTAACATAAATTTGTAATTTCCTTAATATTTGTTTTTGTCTGTCAGTGTGCTCCTCAAGCTACTCTGATTGGTTAACTTGATGAGACACAGGTTCTTTGGTTTAGTGCATCACAAGAGTTAGAAAGCTTACAATAGCTCATCTAGCAATGCATGATGTTACATGGATTCTCTGATCACCATTTAGATATTCATACAGGCAGTTGTGTAAGTTTCACATCTGTTTTTGCTACCAAACCTTACAATAAACATCCCAACTGATGGAAAGAGACTGAGTGTACCGAAAGGGCTGACCACTCTCTCAAGTACTGATGGAGACACACAGCTGAATGTCAATGCTGTGCAACCATGGTGAAAAAAAGCTATTAGTGAACCAACAATAGACTGAATCAAAGCATGCTACCACATTCAAAACCTAGGGCACCAACCATGCTAATCTCACACTCAGGCATCATTCATTAGTAATGTTCATTAGTAATTTAGTTCATGAATTCACTAATGAATCTATGAATTCACTAATGAATTCACTTATGTATAAAGTTCATTAGTAATGTAAAGATGAAATGCCAAATCCAAAGATGCCACTTTGCACTACTTACTAAACTGCAGTGTAACTTTACTGTTTTTTTTTACCCTAATGACTGTGGGGGGTTGACACTCTATCTACAGTATGTGCTGCACCAAGCCTACACCTTAACTATCCAACTGTCCTCTATTTATTACCTCTGTTGTCTCAGAGTACATTCCTTTTACAACTTCTAGAGAACAGACGGGGAGTTTCGGAGGTAAAGGATGTACAAATTCTGGTTGCACAGCTTGAATGACTGCGAGAACGACCTCTCTGCTATCTCTTCTGAAGTTGTGTTTCAACATGACATCATTTAGAGTCATTCCTGCTTGTTCCAAGTCCTTGATGATCCTCTCGACTAATTCCCTATCCAGAAGTTTTGTCCTGCAATGAATTGTGCAGCAAAAGAAAAAAATTGGTGAAAACTGAATTTGGCAGTTACTAGAGTAGTGAACCTGTAGTGCTTTTGCAACATATTGTACTAGCCTAACACAGAATCAGAGCATGGCCTAACTTAAGAGAAAATTATTGGGGTTATGAATGAATTTGTCTTTAGTGATTACGAATCAACTTTAATTAAGTTTTTAAAGATGGTAAAATTAAATATGAAATAATGCCAACAAACCTCCCAAGACATTCCAAGGCTGAACCAAAGGAATTTATATCTGGTTCGACTTCACTTTTTGTCATCAGCGAGAATAGTTTCTTTACAGCACCAATGTTCCCCTTAGCAACCAAAGAGAACAAGAAAGAGAAAACAGAACATTACTCAACATATTGCAGAAAGACACACATACTGTACTCTTCATCAGCAACTGATGTTTGATTTTTCAATTTTCAAAAGTTATTGATACTCAATTAAAAAACAAAGAAACGAGTTCTTGATCGTGATTCTGCATTGATCCTCAATTTTTAAAAGATCCTCTATCAATTCCTAATTTCCAGCAAATTTTAGTTTCCTTAGAAATTACAGTTTCCCTCGATTTTTCTTCCATAAGAGCTAAAATATCTTCAAAAATTAAGATATCAGTCTTTCATGTCCTCTGCAGTTTGGAACAAATATTCCTATCCAGCTCTGCACTCTCACTTTGAATGAATTCTTTTTCTCATTTTCACACAATTTCTAATATAACGATAATATATTAATGGTTTTGTCCTTGCAAAATTGGTAAATCATAAACATGCATCTTGAGGTAATTCTTGATAGTGTTTATACTGTAGACTAGAGGTTGAGAATGAACACACTGAATAAATATAAAATCCACAATTTTGATAAATTTTTACTTGATTCTGCACTTGCAAGGATATTGATCAGAATATAGATACTGTTGGACAAGTTTGATAATATTCTCTTGAAATATGCAAATACTTACCCTCTCAGCCCAACCTTGAAGTAAAATATTGTAAACCTCAAGATCTTTGAATCTTCCATGCTTCATGCAAGTATCAAATACAGACTGGGCATACTCCATCTGAAAAATTAATATAATTGAGTGAATTTGTTTTCAGTTGTATCTCAACATCATGTAGTGTACCTGCTGCATAGGTATCAGAGATTGGAAAATCATATTACTGTATATGCAACAACATAATGACCAAAAAAAATAGACTTATCAAGATGACAAGATCAACCAACAGTTAACTGTATTGTAATGAAAGTGGTACCAACAACAACACCACTATAAATATGGAAGGAAATTATTAATTAGTTAAATGTGATTGGTTTACAAAGTACAATGTTTGTATCCATCTTTTCCATTCTAGTTTACTACATATAATATTTAAATATAATATGACTGGTAATATATTACAGGGAACTGTGTTTAGCATTAACATCCCGATAACGCATAAATTTAATAATGTTAGTCTACAGTACATACCTTCCCTTGATACACATATAAATCCAGGAGTGGTATTATATATTGGTGGGGGTTCTCCTGGGCTAATTTCTTCAACCGTCCCCCCTTTGGAATCTGACTTTCCTTTTTGGATCCGCTCTTCTTTCCTTTCACAGCACTTTTTTCTTCCATTCTCCCATCACCTGATGGTTTCTCTTTAACTGTCTCTGGTCTCTTATTATCCAACTGTATTTCCCTTGTAGTTGCAACACTGTGATCATGTGACATGTCAGGTGACTGAATCGACTTCAAAGATCGTGGGGTCTTTGACGTGGTGTGATCACTTACAATGTTGCTTTCACTGACTGTTTGTTTGGTTCCTCTAGCTTTTTCACTTACTTTACTGACAGCTGGAGATGACATTGCACTGGGGGCAGAATAAGTTGCCTTGAACTTTGGCTGTGAAAGAAACATCCTGCTAAGAAAGCCGATATCTACGGGGAGTTCTGAAGGTGGAATTTCTGGGACGAGTAAGACCAACTTCTTTTCCTGTGATTTCATAGTTGTTGGTCTGTTCTTTGTTTTAGACTTTGCTTTTGTTTTAGGTAACTTGTCCTTAGGTTTGCTTTTAACTGGTTTCTCTGATGTCTTACTTGGAGATACTTTAGTCTTTACTTTGGAAGTTCTAACCTCCTTCGATGTTGAGGTTCTCTTGTAATTAATCAGAGCACCAGTATTTATTTTGTTCAACTTTACTTCAGAACTTTGCGTGGAGGTTTTAGCAGTGGAAGACTTTTCTTTGGATGGACTTTTCTTTGACAGAGTGTTTGCCAAAACACTCTGATTATCTGATGATTTTTCTATGGTCTTTTGTTTTGGAATCTTCAAACTTTTGATGTCACTTTTCACATAGTCTTTAGTTTTTTTAGATGTCTTTTTGATGCTTTCCTTTATACTTGATTTAGGAATCTTCAAACTTTTGATGTCACTTTTCACATCATCTTTAGAATTTTTAGACGTCTTTTTGATGCTTTCCTTTATACTTGATGTTTTCTCAGCTGTATTGCACAATGGATCACTGTTCTCAACATGGATCTTTGTCTGGACTTCAGATTTACAATCTTGCTTGATTGCCGTTGATGACCATGTAGGCCTATCTGTCTCAATTTTCTGAGCTGTAACAGTTGAAAAATTTCTTGCCTCTGTCTCATGAGAGAACACCTCGCTGTTCTTGGATGGAAGATGAGGAGATAGTCCAACATTTCTGCTGCCAGTCGTTTCAGATGACGATGAAGAATCTGATGTGGGGTTCAGAGTTAAAGGCATTCAACAATTTTAAATTTTTCTCCTTACTGTCAATTAAAAGTGAACTGAAAATTGCTGAGGCAACCAGTTCAACTAAAAATGTCCATGAGAATCATAAAATAAAATTGAGTAAGCATGAATTGTGTATAATGTTGTACTATGAACAGTTCCCTTGCAGTCAGTGATATTGAATCACAAGGCATGTATAATAGTAATAAAAAACATGAAATTGTTTATGATGTATGTCCAAACTGATCTAAGGTTTGAAGTACTTAGCTTTCAAAATATTACCATAAATACATGAAAATTGTGCTTTTTGTACAATTTATTACCACAATTATTACTGTATGTGGCGCCTCTGATGATAAGGAACGTTAACCTCTTTCTCAGGGACTGTGAAAAGGGCAAGGGGAAGGGGGGGGGGTCTGAAGGATGAATTCCCTGGAAGCTCTTGAGATTAAGCACTTTTGTGAGACATTTTCTGGGGTATGGCAGGTCCTGGCTCAGTCACCATGGGAGATCATACAGTAGCTTGTGGGGACAATAGTTTCATTAATATAATAGATGTACTGTAATACATGCTGAGCTCTTATTACAATTGTACAATCTGTCATAGTTTGTCAAGACTACAACACAACGACTACAGTTCTGCATGGTGTGAGCCTTCCTAAAAACTACAAATATGTCACTGGCAGATTTGTATTTGATAGCACAAGGACCACATTTTGACACAACTGATTTAATCTTACTGTGGGACAATTATACATTATATACTGTATGCAGAGCTGCTAGACATTAAAAATACAAAAGTATGCAGCCTACCCTGAGTAGAAGATGACACTTTCGAGCTCCCCTCTGAGGGTTGTGTCGATGAGTGAATTTGAGTGGCTGAGATAATTGATTGAGTTCCTGTTCTACTGCTTGCAAATACATCAGTTTCTGGAGATATGAGGAATCATTTTTATAAACCTGTTTAAACAATTTCTTACAATTTTATATTTCTTTTGGGTGTACTGAGAAGCGGGCTGTGTAAGTTGAAAGATGGTACAATACATTGAACACATGACTACTAGATAATTAACAACAACAGTACAGTAGATATGTATGTACTGCAACACAGAAGTATTCTTTTGTAAATGTTTTCATTCATGAGCCTACTAGTTCTCAGTCAGTAGAGATGAGTGTCAAATCCATGGTATACACGTTACAATAATACAAAGGAGATTTCAAATCCTAATCCAAGTCGCAATATTCAACATTGAAAGTCAACTGCACTGTACAGTACTTAAACTTACTGTAGCATGCCTATTACAAAAATTTCATATTCTGATTCAGTGATTGTAAGTTGTACTAGTCTAATACTGTAATTTAGTTACAGTAGCCTACCTCACATACTGTAGATATATTTCAGTGATGAGAGATTTAAAGGCATTGAAGACTTGCACACAAAGGAACGTCTCATGCCCGTAATCTGACCTAGTTTCGAATGAGGTGTAACAGAAGTGTTAGACACCACCATCGATCCCAGAAATTACACACACAGCTTGCTACCGTCGGTAATTAGACACTAGTGTACAGTCAATATATACATATGCAGCTACGGTCAATACCGACAACACAGTGTACAGTACATAGCAGCGATGGACATCTCAGATCTAGATAAAAGATAACAAGGTATCACGTTTCATAACTGTCTGCATTTTGTAGCGACAAGAAAAAACCTCACTTGCAAGCAACAGAAAGTTCACTTTTCAGATTGCCGCACGTGGTTTGGGGCGAGTCTCCAATGCCTTTAAAGGGTGTGAAGACTCGCGCAAAAAGAAACTTCTAATGCGGGTAATTTGACCTAGTTGCGAATGAGGTGTAACAGAAGTGTTAAACACCACCATCGATCCTAGAAAATACACACACACAGCTTGCTACCGTCTGTAATTAGACACTAGTACAAACGATACGAGTTTTCTTGCATTGCAATTGCAATGCCTTTAATAAATCAAAGTGGCTATTGTTACGACTAGTCGTAAGAATAATTCCCGACTACGCATGCGCAGTTGCTATTTTCATGACCAGGAGTACTATTTTTACGACGAGGAGAAACAATAATTTCCGGTTAGGGTTAGGGTAAGGGTTAGGATTGAGGTTTAGGGTTATGTTTAGGGTTAGGGTTACCCCTACTACATGCGCAGTTGCTTTATTTACTTTACTGCGCTTGAATTTGCCTTTGTCGTAAGAAAAGTTTATAAATAATTGTTACGACTCGTCGTAAAAATAGCCACGGCCTTAATAAATCAATGAAATTGTTTCCTACCATTTTCATATAAGCTCATGCAAATGTTGTACCTCACACAATTAACACATGATCAGATACACCAACACACTGATGACCAAACTTTCAAACTAGGGTTGGCCTAGTCTTAGGTCCAAAATTGTTAGCCTTACTTTCCCTATCAAGTATCATATTCATCAGGCCTACTGTACAGTATAGGCCTAATTAGGGAGGCAACATGTTGAACCTGGCTCATTTTAGTGTAGGATTCTGTGGATGGGGCCTACACCTATTTGTGTGGTCATAGTAAAGGCGAAATGTTTGCCGTTGCTTCTGTTTGCAGGCAGTGAACCAATGTGCTAGCTTGCCTTACTCTAGGCGTCTATCCAACCGAGGGCCTAGGCCTTATGTAACTAGCCTAGGCCTTATGTAACTTGCAAGTTAGTGTGGGAAGTAGATTTGCGAAATCTGAGAAAACCACGAACTAGGTCCATCAATAGAAGAACCAAAATTAAAACAAAGCTCAGATGGATATGAAACAAGATAAATGATCGCTCATGATCATTTGGCATAACAACAATGCAAAGAGAAAGTTTTTCGTACCTAAACATCGTTTCCGATTTTGACCGACAAATACTATTGATAGCACAGGTCTGTGTTTCAACTTCGGGTTCGAGAGGGTGTATTTGCGTTTCTGTGATACTTGCATGAAATGATTATAAAAAGGCAGATTTCGCTGTCTGTAGCAAGTATCCATAGAATGCATCACAAGGTTGTAATAACAACGAGCCCAGTTTAGTCTACAAAGATTCATGTTCTTTCACAGTTTATCAGTCATTATTAATTTCGCTATGTCACCCAACCTTACTCGTATTTCGTAATATTCTAAGCACGTTGAACCATGAGTTTTTCACCAAAGATCTACAAGGTAGCATAAGCGTATTAAAAGCCCCATTGACTCAGACACTAAATCACAAAATAAATGTGGTTCGAAGTCCGGATAGAAGTTCTCACAAGCAAGCTAAACGCTACCCATGACTGGATAGCTGATAAGTTGGCCATCAATGGCACCCATCAATTGTCCAAAACAGGACCGTGCAGATGTTTCGCTATGAGAGCCTGAAATTTTCGTTACTTTTAAACAAACCTTTTTACTCAGTATAGTAAAACGATTTTCGAAAGCTGCTCCTGGGAGGCCTCAGCTAAACTGATCTAAACTTGCCTCAATTGACCAAATTTGTGCACCACATGTACTTCCATTCGTGTTCTTCAACATGCCATCCACAACAACCAGATCCTGGTGATGCCAAACACAAAAAAAAAGATGTTCTCCTGCTGCTTTTTGGTACTAGAACGAATTCATATAGACTCTACTAGGAATATATAAGCCACCATATGCACGAGTCATGTTAGAATAAGAATAAGAATAATAACATTGAGGCACAGTCCCCTACACGGCCCACCCACTCAGCTCATTTGCCCCCCCCCCCAGTAGGTCCCATTTTAGCATGTAAAACAAATAATGATAACACAACCTAACAATTAATTTACACCTAACTCGCTCATATGGCTTCCTGCAGCATAATATAGGCGACAGCTACCAGAATGCCCTATCGTGCTTTTATATATTCAATTACCTGTGCAAAATAAAAAAATTAAGTAAAGTAAGGTAAAGTCCTATTTTTCCCTTAGAAAGTAATTTTACCGATTTTTTTTTTTAATTTCTTAGTGTAAAAGTCTAGAACATGAGATCTAACAAATAAGAGTTTTTAGATGCAATTTACAAGGCATGGGAAGTTCCATTTCCGGTAATCTGGAAGTTATTTTTTGCAAACATTTGATTGCTGCGCTACGCGCTAACCAATGGTGGCGTTCCGCTTAGACAATTCATGATGGTCCCTTTTGGGAATGCCCCACCGAATATTTTTTTTTTTATTAAAGCATGCATGCCCAGGTATATACGCACATCAAAGCACAATGTAACATTTTGACGATACATAACACGTCTCTCGATGTTCCTCAACTGCCACCCTATACTACTTAATTTCTGCCCAGGTTACGGCCCTGAAGTATCTTTAGATAAAGTGAATGTGCCCAGTCTTATTTAATTTAAACCTAATCACTTGTCGGATGTGACTTATGTTCATATATATTTATGACTGACATATCCATTCCGGGACCAAAGAGAAGCAAACTTGAAGATTTGTAGATGTGAGTCCGCCCCTTGGACCCTCCAGGTGCCCTAAGGCGGGCCCCTGGACCCCATCCGATAAAGGCTTTGCGCCAACTTGGGACTCGCGGATTCATCCGGTTTTATTCATGTCCAGTCATTTATGCCCAACCCCCCTCCCCCTCCCGTCCACACTTTTTCGATTCGGATTGACGCCCTTGCTTGTACAATATAGAGCAAAGATCGAAGAAACGGTGTTTTGAAATAGATTGCCAGGACCATTTAATCAAACGTGTATATGTATATATATATATATATATATATATATATATATATATATATATATATATATATATATTGATACTAGATGAGACTAGTGGAACACTAGTAGTTGTAACTCGGAGTTTCACGCGTTATAGCGATCGTCAGAAAACTGGTAGCTTCAAGATACGATACGATACACCTCCTGTTTGCTTCCACCCGAAGGTGCTTAGGCAAACTAAGGAAATCCTTAGTCGGTAATTATTGAGGTTCCAAGTTTTTTGTGCGTGGAAGGACACCGGCGAATTTCGCCTTCTCTTTTCGAATAGTGTCCTGAAGTAACGAGGCAGGGGTGTGTAGTCCTGCTCCCGGGACCGCAATTTAACGTCCCCTCCGAAGGACGTGAGTACCGCTTCCACGTGTAGCAACTTTCCTACCACGAGAAAGGAGCGGGGTGAAAATTGGTGTCAGTGTCGACACCGAGGTTTGAACCAGGGACCTCAGGTACTGCAGACGTGCCCTCTCCCGTTCTGCCACCTCATCGCTCTAGTTTCAAGTTTCAAGATACGATACGATACACCTCGTGTTCTGCTTCCACCCGAAGGTGCTTCAGCAAACTAAGGAAATCCTTAGTCGGTAATTATTGAGGCTCCATGTTTTTTGTGCGTGGAAGGACACCGGCGAATTTCGCCTTCTCTTTTCGAATAGTGCCCTGAAGTAACGAGGCAGGGGTGTGTAATCCTGCTCCCGGGACCGCAATTTAACGTCCCCTCCGAAGGACGTGAGTACCGCTTCCACGTGTAGCCACTTTCCTACCACGAGAACGGAGCGGGGTGAAAATTGGTGTCAGTGTCGACACCGAGGTTTGAACCAGGGACCTCAGGTACTGCAGACGTGCACTCTCCCGTTCTGCCACCTCATCGCTCTATTTCAAGTTTCAAGATATGATATGATACACCTCGTATTACGCTTCCACCCGAAGGTGCTTCAAGCAGACTAAGGAAATCCTTAGTCGGAAATTATTGAGGTTCCAAGTGTTTGTGCGTGGAAGGACACAGGCGAAACTAGCCTTCTCTTTTCGAATAGTGCCCTGAAGTAACGATGCAGGGGTGTGTAGTCCTGCTCCCGGGACCGCAATTTAACGTCCACTCCGAAGGACGTGAGTACCGCTTTCCACGTGTAGCCACTTTCCTACCACGAGAAAGGAGCGGGGTGAAAATTGGTGTCAGTGTCGACACCGAGGTTTGAACCAGGGACCTCAGGTACTGCAGACGTGTACTCTCCCGTTCTGCCACCTCACCGCTCTAAAAGTTCAAGATATGATATACCTCGTATTATGCTTCCACCCGAAGGTGCTTCAGCAGACTAAGGAAATCCTTAGTCGGAAATTATTGAGGCTCCAAGTTTTTGTGCGTGGAAGGACACCGGCGAATTTCGCCTTCTCTTTTCGAATAGTGCCCTGAAGTAACGATGCAGGGGTGTGTAGTCCTGCTCCCGGGACCGCAATTTAACGTCCCCTCCGAAGGACGTGAGTACCGCTTTCCACGTGTAGCCACTTTCCTACCACGAGAAAGGAGCGGGGTGAAAATTGGTGTCAGTGTCGACACCGAGGTTTGAACCAGGGACCTCAGGTACTGCAGAGAATACACCAACAGCCGAACACCGAAGAAAGTCTTACAAACCCACCAACAGAACGGACGCAAAAGAGAATACACCGGCAGAACAATACACCAACAACCGCATAATCCCCGGTAATCCCGACAAGGACCCTATATATTCATGGAGCATAACTTGAAACTTTGTTTTTTTTTACAAAGTTTCAAGTTATGCTCCATGAATATATAGGGTCCTTGTCGGGATTACCGGGGATTATGCGGTTGTTGGTGTATTGTTCTGCCGGTGTATTCTCTTTTGCGTCCGTTCTGTTGGTGGGTTTGTAAGACTTTCTTCGGTGTTCGGCTGTTGGTGTATTCTCTTTTGCGTCCGTTCTGTTGTTGGGGTTTTTTGCCTTCCTTCGGTGCTCGCTCCTTAGTTGTGTGTGGTTCTCTTGACGGTGTTTGGTGGTTGGACTGGAGTTGTTTATGTAGAACTTGTTTTCGTGGCGACACTTCGATATGAGCTCTGGGAGTTTGTTCAGGAGGGTCCGTTTGTCTGCGTTGATAATGATGAGTTTTTCAGTGAGACAGGGGTTGCACCGCTTCGACTCGTTGCTGTAGGCTTTGGCTCTGCTGGCGATCGACCAATTGATAGTGAATGGCTGGTTGTTCAGTTTCAGCTGCCAGATGTGCTTCGAGAGTTCCGTTGCGTTTTGGTGTTTTTCGTGGTTGAGCGCCATCTTCTTCTTCTTCTTCTTCTATACATAAGTTGCATTTATCGTTGCGGGGTTGTACGGACTATAGCTTTTTGTGATAATTCTCCACTATGTTGTAGTCTTTTTGTCATTCTTCAATTCCCATATGTGTTCCCTTCCCCACCCCCCCCCCACCCCCCTTACCATCTTACAACCCTCTGCAGAAATTCTGAACTTCCAATTCAAAAAAGGTTAGCAAAAGGTTAATTTGTGTCTAATTTAAAATCGGCCACATGTGTCAACAATACATTTGGGGAGAAATAAATTGCTCATAGCGCCTTCGTTATTTGATACCTTGCCTCTTCCAGCTTTTGATCGTTATCCTAAATGGATCAATTGTTTGCTATTAGTTACAGGATAAATTCAGAAGAAAAGTAAAAACATGGAAAATATAATCACAGATAATCGGCTAATCGTATAAGTCACTGAATAAACCTCAAGTACATTTTCCAAAGGCGGTAGAAATTTAGTGTGGATCATCCTCGACTTCACTGAGAAGCATTTAAAGATGTCCGGCTTTCTCAATGCGTTCAGTCTATACTTTGCACATTTATTTGAACATCTTAGGGGATCATAATTTTCGCAGGAATTCCTTCTCCCTCTTGTTGATATTAAGTGCAGACGGGGAGGGGGGGGGGGGCCTAAAATGGTGGCTACGATTGTACATTTAAAGTAAAGGTTGAATTTCTTGAGTATATGTCACGAAAAGTGTTCAAGAGTGGGGATGAGAAAATTATGTAATCATCTGCGTCTTAGAGTGTGGATTAACTATGTGTTTCACAGTTAAACGCATTCAAGATTTTGAATAGATAGGTGGTGGGTTGGGGGGGGGGGGGTGGCTACGAGTTGTATAAAATCAGGATTGACAGGCAATTGCCAGTTGTTTCTATACTAATAGCAGGACAAAATGAGTATAATATTAAGATAATTCGGGGTTTTGTTTGAACAATTATTGGGAAAGTTTACCCATCGGGGACACTTGCAAAGAGTAATGGACATCACGTGAATTCCGAGGAAAATTTAATTCGGCGGGGATATATCGTGAAATGTAGGGACTGTTTAATGAATCAGAGGACGGCCTGTGACATCATATCTTGTTGTCTAATTCATATAAGCAATTGTAGAGGGTCAAGAACTTTTCAAGAACTTTTGAAAATCCTTTAGCAAAAGGCTGTTTAAATTGTAAACTCCTTTATCAAACTTAATGACTAAGCATTAGTACAGGGATTAGCACATTTCTGGATCAAATACAAACAGACATGTTTTTTCAGCTTTATTTAACCGATATTCTAAGACCAAAAATGTACAGCCTACGTCTTAAAGCAAGATTAACCGATATTTGATGATCGTTAATTTAAAGAAAGTCACGGCTAACGAATAACCTAATGAGTATGGTAGGCCGACGGTTAGGTATAACGATACTAGCTTTCGCTTTAATTAATCGCGCGTAAAAAATCGCTTTTAATTGCAAACTAGACAAAAAATGATATACTTGTTCATGTCCTTGAAGAACGCAATCACCCCTCCCCCATCAAAGAAAAACAAACAATTAACAACAATAAATACTGAACGTTTGACTGCTCATAACCTACGCACATCCGTGTGCCGTAAGTAAACCGAGCTTTATATGTGACTTTAAAAATACTTTACCGTGTAAGCAATGTATTAATATTGTTAATATTGTTTGGTTTTGTACGTCTCCAAAATTTTGGCAGCCATGGGTGACTACTTTTCTTTTAAATTGATACGTATTCAGTAATTTTGGTACGATCGAAACTTCGAAAAAGCAACTTCACTGAAGTACTTCTTAAGGAAAACGCCGGCAGCATTGACCGTATATATATAGTATTTAACAAAATCGTCATCAAGACTAAAAGTTAGTCAGAATAGGCCCCAAATTACAGCACGTTACAATTGTTAGAAGTTTAAAAAAAAAGTATTTTCCTGGAGGTCTTTACTCTCCAAATTGTTCTCAGACATTAGATTCACATTTTACGTCCATTATTAAGAATTGTTAATTGTCAACAACTCTGTAACTGGACGACATACAGTAATCTTGGAGCGACTCGAGCTCGGGACCTTATGATTGAAAGGCACCGGCGTTAACCACTGAGCTATTACTCCATGTCAAACTCCACGTAAAATGACAAACCGCTTGGAAGGATCTGTCCCTCCAAGTATTTCCAAGCGTGGTGAAAATTGTCACAATTAGGGGAATGAAAAGGTTTTGAAAGCGGTCATGGATAGCTGAATAGCTTCCTTGTTCAGTTCAACATTTGACTCTATATAGATCTGTATGTTACATCTGCGAACACTACTGTTATAGGATACGTTTATACGTCGCGAGGGTTACACGATATGCTAGAAGACTTACAATACAACAGTTGAGTCACTCGTTTTCGCTTTAGTCGAGTTCAGTCAACCGTTTATACGCTCCGTGCCAAGCAAAAATAAATATTGAAGTAACCATTGGCTTGCTGTCAGTGGCAGTCATTCTTCGACGAGAAGAGGGTTCGGTTGTTTTGTGTGTAATTCGCCATACATCGTGAAACCATCGACTATATATATCACTACCGTGGCCAGGTTAAAACTACAATGGAGGGGAATGCATCTCGAGACCGTTATGGCTGTTTGCATGCTACACCATCAATAAATGTCATATTTCAAAGTGAGCTCATTTTGTCTTTTCTTTTTCATCTTTTAAATATTCGACTGTTTCCTAGTACCTTTTCACAGTGTTGATTCAAATCCATCAATCGCATTTAAGATTTGGCCGTGGCTATTCTTACGACGAGTCGTAACAATTATTTATAAACTAGTCTTACGATAAAGGCAAATTCAAGCGCAGCAAAGTAAATAAAGCAACTGCGCATGTAGTAGGGGTAACCCTAACCCTAAACATAACCCTAAACCTCAATCCTAACCCTTACCCTAACCCTAACCGGAAATTATTGTTTCTCCTCGTCGTAAGAATAGTACTCCTGGTCATGAAAATAGCAACTGCGCATGCGTAGTCGGGAATTATTCTTACGACTAGTCGTAACAATAGCCACTTTGTTAAGATTTCCTTCAGGTTAAATAGACACGTAGTATCGCCATAATGTGCTATAAGCACACACTATAATGATATATGCATGGGGACGTATATAGTATAGCATCACCGGTACAGTATAGTATAATAACAGAAATGCAGCATAAATGATAAGTACGTATCATAATAGGGATGATGGTATAATAATGATAGCCATATGACATAGCGATATATATGGTTATATTAGTTATTATAATTATAAGAATGTCTATATTATAATCATAGGGATAATGTATCAGCACAAGAATGTATGATTATCACAGGATGGATTATCACGACAAGATTTACAGTTTTAACTATAAGGTATAGTATTGTTAACAAATGGATGTATAGTATCATAATAGCGATGTGGTAGCGATACATCACCACCGTTAGAAGTATTTATGGATGTAGTATCTTCATAGGGATGTAGTATCATCACAGACATATTATCACGAAAGAGATACATCATTAAAATGATATAAGGTAAAGTAATGCCACCATAGGAATTAAGGTACCACCATGAAGGTATACTGGTCTGACTCTGTAGTATCACCATCGTCAGCAGTTATCATCATTATAGGAATATGGGAATAGGTCTATGTATAAACAAGTATAATCATAGTGATGAAATGTCACCATGTGAACGCAACGATACCACCATAGAGGTACAGTATCATTGCATGGGGACGATGAACTAGGACCTATAAGATGTGCTGTATCATCATGGAGATGTATAGTACAGTGACAGGGCATAAAAGATTCAAGTATACCATCAGAGGGACGACGTACCGTATAGCATGGGCAGAAGTTTGTGAGTATATGTATATATATATATATACATATATATATATATATTATATTATATATATATTATATTATATACATTAATTAATTACTTAATTACAAACCCGATAAAGTAAACTAAAAGAGTAACAGAACTGAGAATAGTGCAATAAATATTATAGACTTAACTATTTCATACACGGACAGTATATAACCTTGTAGGTTTAGTTATAGTGTCCCTCACACAGATTTAACAGCAAGGATGCATGTGTGTTACTCACAAACGTCAGAGAAGACGTTCTCATCATACATGTCCAAGCGAACTACTCGTCAAAGCTTAACTATATATTGATAGTGCTAGAAATAATGAATCTGAAACACAGGAAGGTGAACGATTATGTACAGATATTGTCATTCTATAGTTGCATTTTCAGCTGCTAACGGTTATTTTTGGAATGCGTTTGGAATGTGTTTTATTTCTTTGTTATAAAACAAAATGCAAATCAAGCAAGAAAACGGATATGCTCTATCTAGTTTAGAGTGACCTTAAATCCATGCAGTTTAGCTCTCAAATTGTAAAGTGAATGTGAAAGAAAGAGCTCTTGTTTCAAGTACAGTGCATAGGCATATACAGGCCGTCCCAATATGAGGGGAGTGGGGAGGGAAGGGAAGGCAGAAAGGTTTTGGCAAATCTTTGAACTGATTGTTTCTTAAGGAATCGGGAACAATTCGGGCCATGGGCGGCGATCCGTACTTCCGAGTGGGGGGGATATGACCTTGTTGACTATCTAAGCGTAGCGCCACCATGAGTTGGCGCGAAGCGTACAAGAAAATTTTGGGATTTACAAACCCTCTAGATGGCCGGAAACGGCACTTGCCGAGGTTTCCAAGCGGCATATACCCAACTTTAAAATAGGGATTTCATGTCCGAAATATCTCATAATCAGGATCCAAAATACTTTTTTTTTAAATTTCGGGTGTTATTTTGGGAAAATTGCCCCTGTCAATCTTGTTTCAGGCGCTACGTTAGAATGTTCGAGAGCTCTTTATATTATTCGATGAAGAAAATGGCCTCATGCAGGCTATTATAGGCCTATACATAATTACACATAGTTACATTCCTAGGTACCGATTGCTAGGGCATCCAGGTGAAACGTACGTGTATTAACAGGGGCGTCGGAAGCTATTTTGGATTGGTACGGAAGATCAGAGTGTGGCCATCTACCATAATTATCGGGGGGGGGGACGTTTGGAAGGTCAAACTACGCTACGCGCCACCATTGGTTGGCGCGTAGCGTAATGGAGAAAATTTTGAAAAAATGCCTCCCAGATTGCAGGAAATGGCACTTCCGGAGCTTTTCTTCTGTGCATTCTCCCTTGTCTGTTTTTGCACCCGATTAATCTTCTGAAACACATTTTGAAGTATGTTTTCATTTTGGTTCTTTATTTTTTGCCTTTTTTTCTTCTTAGTGCTACTTTTTTCTCCTTTTTTTTTTTGCGCCGTGAATATTGGTCCGGCGAACCGCTCCGACGCCCCTAATTAAGCATTACCCTGGTAACATGAGATTCTCAGCTGTTCGAGGGTACATGTACGTGTGTAGGCCTACTATAGGGCCTATATGAATACTATGAGGGTGCATATATGTACTATATCAATACCGTGGGCGCAATAATACATTTTGTTGTTATAGGGCCAATGAAGCCTACAGTCAACTATTCTTGCTTTATAAAGACGGTTTATTTGAAAAGATCGCACTGCGTTTATGGTATAGGCGAGAAATGAAGCTAAAAAGAGCCGTACATTCACGATGATGCATAAATGAAGGCATGAAAATATTCTTATTCCTGGCATTTGGTGGGGGGGATATGGTGTATTACATCCCCTCCACCCATTTTCATGGGGGGATATATCCCCCCCATCCCCCCCAGGATCGCCGCCCATGATTCGGGCACGAATCGAAGAAAATTCGGACAAGCGACCGTATCTTCAAATCTTTGCAATATCTGTCTAATATCTCTGTAGAAGCTGCCCGAATTTTGCAACAACTGTTGCCCGAATTTTGAGTCCCCTGAATTTTCATTGGGTGGGGGGGGGGGGAGTCTGCCCACCCCGTCTTGTACGGCTATGGTATTCTGAGTTGTGGATATGCAAACAGAAAGTTTGTCAAATGCCTTTCTATCTTTATATTAGTTAAGTTCTGAATTGACAAAGACGAAATAATGGAGGCCTGCATAGTTGATTGATATAACAGAAACGAAGAACAAATGCCATCCCTTACCAAGTAATGTGTCTCTTGATTCTGATTGTGGCTTTGCAAACAGAAAGTTTGTTAAAAATTCCTTTTTATCTTTATAGAAAAGTTCTGGAATTGACAAAGACGAAATCATGGAAGGATGCATAATTGACATAACAGAAACAAAGAACAGATACCATCCCTAACTGTAATATGACTCTAAATTCTGATTGTGGCTTTGCAAACAGAAAGTTTGTCGGATTCCTATTTTCCTTTATAGAAATTTTTTGAAATTGACAATAACGAAATAATGGTAGGCCTGCATTGTCGAGGTTTCCTTCAGAGAATTAGTAGCAACTGGAATGTAAAAAATCAACAGTCAACAAAAAATCGAAAAAAAAATTGTGGCTTTGCAAACAGAAAGTTTGTCAAAATTCCTTTTTATCTTTATAGAAAAGTTCTGGAATTGACAAAGACGAAATCATGGAAGGATGCATAATTGACATAACAGAAACAAAGAACAGATACCATCCCTAACTGTAATATGACTCTAAATTCTGATTGTGGCTTTGCAAACAGAAATTTTGTCGAATTCCTGTTTTTCTTTATAGAAATTTTTTGAAATTGACAATAACGAAATAATGGTAGGCCTGCATTGTCGAGGTCTCCTTCAGAGAATTAGTAGCAACTGGAATGTAAAAAATCAACAGTCAACAAAAAATCGAAAAAAAAATTGTGGCTTTGCAAACAGAAAGTTTGTCAAAATTCCTTTTTATCTTGATAGAAAAGTTCTGGAATTGACAAAGACGAAATCATAGAAGGATGCATAATTGACATAACAGAAACAAAGAACAGATACCATCCCTAACTGTAATATGACTCTAATTTCTGATTGTGGCTTTGCAAACAGAAAGTTTATCGGATTCCTATTTTCCTTTATAGAAATTTTTTGAAATTGACAATAACGAAATAATGGTAGGCCTGCATTGTCGAGGTTTCCTTCAGAGAATTAGTAGCAACTGGAATGTAAAAAATCAACAGTCAACAAAAAATCCTTTCGTTAAAAATTACTACTATATTATGAGGGAGATCTATATATACCTTATACATATAACTTCGTTTCCGTAAAGCATCAACAGTATATCATGCCTGTTAAGATAACACACTTTAAAGACCTCTCTGTAATGGTGGAAGAGATAATCACCCTTTAATGGAGGACAACGTATATGTCTAGACAATAAACTGGTTGTTTTGCCTATATAAACTACCCCTGCGGTACCCATGTTAAAAAGAAAATCAGCCAACAGCAAACAAGAAACAGCAACGAGCAAACAGAAAACAGCAAACGAGCAGGTTAGCTGTGAAGGGAAACGTCAATGAACTCTGACGTCATATTTGCGTCATTCTAACAAATCTCTGGAATGATGATAGCAATTAAATATAATACAATGCGGTAAAAGTCATTACGATCCACCTATAAGTGACACGGATTATTCGATTTCTTTGTGGTGCGCGTTTTAACGGTCATGCATAGTACAGTACCTTGTTAAGGTCTCTACTCCCTTTAAGAAGGAACTGAAAGTGAAAAAGAAACGTGTGTTACTTCCGATAAATTTCCTATAACGTAAACTGAACAAGAATTTTCGTTTTTACTTTAAGCTGTAGTTCGATATTGATGGTGATATCATTATTAAGTTTAGTCATACTTATTAATAGCTAGTAGATAAATGTTAAAATCTTCACATAGACCTGTTAGGTACAAATGATAAAAGGGGTGTATATCTCTTTCTTGTCTTGCAATTGACGAAAATTTGCCTTCCCATCGATGACTCAAACATGCATAAAAACATCAAGAATATTTGCATATTTGCAACAGCTATGGCAGTTAATATTAATAAATTGTAAATTAATCATTGAGTTTATTAGCAACAGTATTTCGATATGATTGTGTGATTTTAGTCGAATTTATTGACACAAAATGACGAAAATTGCCCAATAATATATAAAACATATATATATATATATATATATATATATATATAAACATATGTATAAACACACATATATACATATTTACATATATATATATATATATATATGTATATATATTTTTATAAATATATATATATTTATATATATAATTGTATATCTATCTATCTATATATATATATATATATATAGATATAAATATATATATATACATATATATATATACATATGTATATATATATATGTATATATATATATATAGATATAAATATATACATATATATATACATATGTATATATATATATGTATATATATATATATATATATATATATATATATATATATATATATGTATACCTTCTAATCATCACTGCAAATAAAAAGCTCCTTCAGTTCTAATGCAGCTCTGAATTCTGAGTACATAAACAGGTACTGACGAAAAATTCTAATTGCATCATACGAAGGAAACTTTATTACAGGGTTACAAGCCTCGGTGATTGAAGCTATGATCCATCTCTCAACTCTCATACATCACCTTTATTTCAATCTAATCATATCATATGAAACAATAAAAATGAGATAGCACTAAACATGCGTGAAAATATTGCCAAAACAATATGAAATAGGTATTAAATCACAGAGTAAGACGAACACTGAAAAGATGATTGATTGATTGAGAGGACTGCTGAGAAAGTTTAACAACTTAGAAAACTTGTAGAGTATAGAAGTCCCCGAAAAGCAAGAAATACAAGCGAAAAGAAAAACAAAGAAAGAATTGTCACACTTTAAAGACAAATGAGATCCCCACCCGCACACCCGCACACCCCGGACACCCCGGACACCCGCACACCCCGGACACCCGCACACCCACCATTTACCCCATACTACAAAACAAGCTACAGTGAACTATAAAATATAGATCTGAACGAAAATGGTAAGAAACATAGGAATACTTTTATAACAATTCTCTTTGTAAACAAGTTTTTAAAGTGAGCAAAGAACGGTACGTATAGGGCAGCCAGACGGATACTCTACAATGGTTCTTATTATTCTGCACATTTAATTCACATTTCTAAGATACGAACTGTGGGCTAATTAGATATAGGAACGAGAAATTGGGATGAATGCTCTTACCGTTTACCAATATGGAGTGGTTTTGGCATATATAGTTACCGTGCGTGAAAGTCGAAATAAACAGCTAAAATTGATACGGGAAAAGAAAACATAAAGCCATTTGGTATTTTCAATATTTTGAGGCACATGGAAAATGTCGTCCATTCGTTCGGATTCCTACAGAACAATGGCATGAATGTGTTGGAATTGGTGAAATCTGATCAAAACATTAAAAATAAAAATCGTCAGAATGATTATCATTACCGTTTTAAGTTTGGCCTATAAAGGAACATTCTGTGCAGTTGTCAGCGGCATCGCATAGTCATCGTATATATATACCAATCCAACATAATCTTCGGTTTAAGTTTTTAAAAGGTTTTACTGTATACTAATGACTTTCTATTTATTTCTTTAGTTTATTTTATGGAACCGTGGAGTTCCTTCCTTCTGATTGCGGCGTTCATTTCAACCTTCATCACCGTTGCAATTTACATCTACGCTCTGGTTAAAGTAAGACAACACAATCCTCTTGGAAGTCAAAGACGCGGTGCTCTTCAATTAGTATTTGGTCTCTTCCCGGTAAGAACATTTCACTCTATAGCATAACTCCTTACCATCATTGGCAACTTTTCTAAAGCAATTATGGTTTTTAAGTGTATGAAACTAAGAATACCTCATTCTTTATCCCATAATACACCGCCTCCCCCCACCCCCACCCACAATGGACACCGAGCCCCGGAGGCCGTCACTCATACACATTTTACAGTTTTAAAGTTACGTGATATCAAGTCGATCTCTGATTATACAAGATGAATTATTAATTGACATTCATACGTGTATCTAAATTATGTCGACAATTGCACGCATGTCTCCATTGAAGGCCACTCTGCCTTTTGAGATAGGCAAATACATGTACAGTATGATATTATTAAGGGCATTATGTTTCTTTGTTTCTATAAATGTTATTATATTTTAATTCCAATACAATTCTTTGGCATATTGAGTTCAGTATATATGATCAAAGCTATTAAGTGGCAAACAAAGGTTGCTTAGGATCAGCATCATAATCCACACATCAACATTTATCCTATGATAAACTACATCTTTGTTCTCAATTGTTTCCCCTTAATTCATATTTTCTTGACAGGTATTTGCCCTGACGTCATTATGTGGCATTATCATTCCGAGGGCAGCCTATAGTGTAGAATGGGGTGCAAGCGTGTAAGATTTTCTTTATATTGATAGTGACTTTCTGTAAACGTTCTTGTACAACATATTCCACTTCAAACAAACAAACAAACGGTGTTGGGTGTCATGGGTGGGTTGGTGAAAGGTGAGGGGGGGGGGGGGTTAAATCCCCTTAAAATACTATTAGGTTGTCACAGGTTCAAGGTAAGCCTACATAATTATTCGCTGGTACCTAAATAATTGACACCGTATATGTACACAAATATTTTACTATTCTGACTTTATCGTGAAACTTACCAATCTAAGGAAAAGCCTCACCATGGACTTTACGTTAAAAGAATCATATAATATACGGTTTTGTCCATGGAGCTATTTTTGTTAATAGATCTATGAGTTAACTTCATGTTCTTTCTAATCGTTTCATGAAATTAAATCTATATGTGGTCAACTTGAAGCAATTCTTGCAGTGTTTATTCCCTTTCATTGTATCTTTTACGTTAAACTAATAAGTGATTTGGAATGTGGCGAGACCACTTCATATCCCTTTAGTGAATAAGAGCGTCTTCAGAGTTGAAAGTTGTCGGGGGGGGGGGGGCAAGGAGAGGGTGAGGTGTAAGGAAGTAGGTATGGTCAACGAATCCACGTAATGCATGGTACTTATAATGAAACAATAACTCTGAACTATGAAACTGAACTTCTGAACTATGCAATGACATCCTGATAGTAGTATGTTTTGCAAAGATAACGTGTTGTAGAGTTTTGTTGAACATTTATCAATTTAGGTGGTCGTGCCACAGTGAGTGACGTCATCGTCTAAAAACGAGTTGAAAAAAAATGTCTAATTCTTTTCCAAGAGGAAAGTGCTGTTATTTTTTAATTGAACACTTCTATCACCTTCCACGAATAAATGAACAACAAGCTTAAAAATAAAATAAAAAAGCCTTTCGCCATGATGACATCATACAATAGGCCAGGACTAATAATGCGTTTTTGTTTCAATGTCAATCATGCTTGCATGGAAATCATGTGCATGCATAAATTATATTTCAATAGCATATTTTATATCCCTTTTTATACAGATATTTAGCGATAACTATTTACTCTTTTCTTGGTCTCGTTACGGAGTATTTCGGCGGCACAGCTGCAATGATGAAGTTCTTTGAAGAGAATAAAGTTTCTTACGCACAACCACCCTTCGCGTGTTGTTGTGTTTGCTTACCCGAGGTTTACATGGATGAGTAAGTAGGCTTGTAACTATAGGGTTACAGCTGTACGGGTAAAGCAGTCAACGCGAAGCTCTTGTAACGATGAGCGTAAATCATTCAACTTGACAAAATCATTTTGAATTCGAAACTGGAGAGGATTTTTTTCAAGTTTGCAGTGTTTGTATCAAAGATGGGGTAGATGGCAAATATTGTATCAAGTATTTCTGTAGATAAAGATTTCACGTCGACTGTTTTCATTGAAGCTGTGGCTGAGGCCGTCAGAATCTAACGAATTGGGTCTTACACCCCCTCCCCGCCCCCCGAAAGAAAAATACAAAAAACATCACTATCAGGCATAAGGGGTGCCCAACCCTTTCAAAACCAATGCAAATATATATATTTTTTCTTCCTAAACAGAGGCACTTTATAGTAAAATGAACATTTATGAAAGTTTATTGTATTTAACTTTATATACTCAGTAGAGTATAACTCTGACTCATATCCGAACAGCAACTTTGCCAACGGCATCTTTGGTTAAACTGCATCTACAACATCTAGAGCTTTATAAAGAGATACTTTTGGCTAGCCACGATTATGTCCGAAGTATTGAACTGTCATTATAATCTAATAGCTCTATTCTCTCCTTACCAACAGGAGAAAGTTTAAATTTAACCGTTACCTAGTTTTACAAGTCATTATTGTACGACCGCTATGTGTCTTCATCGGGGCCGTTCTCTGGTCTGACTCAGTTGAAGAAAATTCTGCGGTAAGAGGCAAATTTATAATTACTTTTGATATTTGAAAAATTATTGAGCAATCGCCAGCTATCAAGATGAGACTGAAATTATAGGACTTAAAGAATCATTTAATACTCTGCAATTTTGCAATTAGCCTATTCAGCACCTCCCCCATTCTTTTCAAGTCCACCCCTCAGATCCCATACCTCCACCGCCCTCATCTTCAAAATTACATGGGGATACACCATACGTATCTATATGGCCATATCATTAAAGAGGCGGGGGGGGGGGGACAGAGTTTACTCAGTAAAATTAATTCTTCTAATTATGTGTGACCATCTGTTTGTGTGTAATATGATATGGCGGCACGACTGAACAAGGCTGCCTTCACGGACGGTTGGTAGTTTCAACAGAATCGTTCTGCTTTAGTTTTGATTCACTATAAGAGTCTCCTTCATAGTTTATATGCATGGTTGTACGATATGATCGGGGTTGCCAGTTTCAAGTTTCTGACGTTGCAGTACCCCAAAGTTGTTAGACACAAATTGACATCTCTGTTATGATCTACGTCGTCTTACAAACTCTTTACATTTACTGAGCAGCTCTTGCTTTGGTCACCTCAGTACGTGGCCACAGCCAAAGCCTATAATGTCTGGCCCAGTCCCCCCCCCCCCCACACTCCCCCCAAATAAGGGAAAATTTGGTTCTAAAGAGTGAAGCGCATGGCAGTTGATTTAAAATGTATTCCTTTGATTTGAATATTTTGCTCCAGATACAAAACACGGACGCCCTTAACTTCTGGCTTGGGACAGTTGCCGGTTTCTCTACCGGTATTGCGGTGTACGGTATTCAGGTCTTCAGCAAATCGTCCAATCACTACCTTAAGCAGTATTATGTGAGAATAAAGCTAACGGTTGTGCTATTGGTGCTGATTTTGACCAGCACAGTGGCATTTGTACTAGATGTGATGAGTTTCGCTGGGTCCATTCCTTGTCAACCCAGCGGTCCCTTCAGCTCGCGTGAGAGGGCCCAAAGTAAGTCAAACTGGTACAATATGACCACGTGAAAGTGAAATAGTTTGGAAGGGGGAAAATTACAAGTAGATCTTACGGATTTGAACAAACGGGCCTATTATGTAGATGTGTCAACATTATGACCAGAAGCTATTAAAAATTTAATGTAAACAAATAGGCCTACAATAAAGTATGTAATTTACTACTTTACATAATCCAAAAGTTAACTTCTTGAAATAGTTTCGAAATTGGTAGTCCAGAAATATGCGTGTCATTGTTATACGCCATTCCGCATAGAGGTACATCACATTAAAGTAAGGTATTGCATAAGTTGCATATAAGTAATGCACATTTCAATATCAGACATGTGTCGAAATTCTGTTGGCCTAAGTAAGTTAAAACTTCTCATCAGCTTTAACCTCAAAAGAATTGACATAAACTCAACCATCAAGTTAAGCTTTTTAAAGAACTTGTGATGTCTCTAAAATGGATTTTTCTTTTAGCTATTTGGGGAAGTTGATTGTGACATTCATCTTTACCACATAGACGATTAATTGTGTGTTTTTTCTATAAACATTGATGAGAGAGAATATGTTATAATCCAATACTGGACAGACACACGGAATGAATTAGGAAAGTTAAGTGTTAACCATGTATAGAAAAAAAAAATGTACTGCAATCAATATGTAGACTGCTTATCCTTGTGACAGGTTTGTTGTGGTTAGTTTGCAGTTGGAAGGGAAGTACTTCACTTCCTTTAAGATTAGGTTCCCGTAGCCATGGTAGTTAACATGCAAATATCGTGATAACACAAACGGTCACAATTCAGAATCTCATCTGGGAGCAGAAGGATACTCATGTAACTTACACGCTACAGTTGCACGTGCGCCACTATCTGCTATAATTACAAGTTGAGACTTTTAAAACTTGTCTTATTACTGTTTTATCAAACACTTTATTCCCTTTATTTCTAATCCAGCTATGTACAACCACGTGACCATACACCTGATGGCTCTTACCATATGCGGAATATTTTGCTTTTGGATCTGGCTAAGCAAATTCAGTGACAACAAAGATGATGTTGAACTTGTTCCAGTGGTACCTAGTCCCGGCGGGGGAAACACGCCAGTTGAAAACCATAGCAGTGCTGATCAGACAGCCACTGTGATAGTTGACACACAGGGTACTTTGACAGTTGACAAACAGACGAATGACACTCAAAGTGACCAGCAGGACACTCAGACAGATGACAAGCAGGACACTCAGACAGATGGCAAGCAGGACACTCAGACAGTTGAAAACCATAACAGTGCTGATCAGACAGCCACTGAGATAGTTGACACACAGGGTCTTTGACAGTTGACAAACAGACGGATGACACTCAAAGTGACCAACAGGACACTCAGACATATGACAAGCAGGACATTCAGACATATCTACAAGCAGGACACTCAGACAGAGGATAAGCAGGACATTCAAGACAGTTGACAAGCAGGACAGTTGACAAGCAGGACAGTCAAGACAGTTGACAAGCAGGACAGTCCAGAAAGTTGACAAGCAGGACACTCAGACATATGACAAGCAGGACACTCAGACATATGACAAGCAGGAAACTCAGACAGTTGACAAGCAGGACAGTCAAGACAGTTGACAAGCAGGACAGTCAAGACAGTTGACAAGCAGGACAGTCAAGACAGTTGACAAGCAGGATAGTCCAGAAAGTTGACAAGCAGGACAGTCAAGACAGTTGACAAAGAGGACGATCAGATAATTGACAAGTGGGGCGAGGCTCTCCAAAAGTTGAGAAGTGAAATCCTAAGAGTTCACAAGCAAAGATAGATGAAACAGCAATGTAGACAGAGAGGACACACACAAAATAAAAGGAGAAAACAGAGATTTACTCTTTGCACAATGTCTTTGATAAAACAGTACAGACCGAATAATAAAATGTGAAAACAAAAGTGCAATGGGAAAAGGGGCTAGAAAAACAAAACAATTGGGGTATGGAACACAATGCTCAATTTTACAATTAAATATTTGCCCCAAAAATACATTTGCCAAAAAAAAAATCAAAAATTGTCATTGTTTTCTGACCAGATCTTTGCACAAAGTTTTCAGTTGTCTAGAATCAGTGGCTGAGTTTTACAAGAACTTTCACATGAAAGTAGACTATTATTTATACCACTTTTAATACTATTAATATTACCAAATCAACAAAAGGTACTGACTGCATGCTGTTACACTACAAAACCTCTATATTTACACCTCAGTGTAAATGCTACTTATGTAAGCAATAATTTCTTAGTTACTATATCAGAGTAAGTCAGTCCACATTTTTATGGCAGTTAAATTTGGTTAGTCTTCCAGCCCTTGTTAATGTATAACATGAAATGTGCAACAGTCCGATCCAGGATTTCATAAAGTTGTTGGTGGTTGTCCTGTAGTCGTGGAAGCCAACTCCAGCCCGAGGGGTGGGTAGAAAAAACTAAATTTAGGGCCTCACATAGGAGGTGTATTCTGTGGCATAGTTAGATTGTAAACAAGGTTTATTGTAAGGTCAAAACCGAAGGCTGTGATCACAACTACTGGATGTCTGTGTGATGTTGAACAGGGTATGGGCAGTTGTACAATGACTTCATAAGAATGTTTTAGTTACATTGCTGACTGGTTAGTTGATTATATTTATGATAATTCTCTGCCAGCTGATAATTTGAAGTAGCTGCCGCAAGTTTAAAGTGACAGTGTTGTAAGACAGACAGACGATGTACTTTAGCTGTAGTGTAGAACAGACAATACACTAAAGGAGAAGGTGAAACACTAAAATCAGATAGAAACACGATTACAATCTGTTTCTGACATCATAAGCATTCTACTGAAAATTGTGTCAACTTGACAAGTCGCACGAAAGCCTTCACCCTCCATCTAACAAAAGTACCATCAATGGGGGTTGTAACCATAGCAACCTGTTAAAGATAAACGTGGCTGGATAACAGAGGAACGACCCAGGATTGATCCATCATTTATGCTATTTTGGATTAATATATTTAAAATATGCATTTTTGATCTGTCAGGGTGTTTAATGATTCTCATTTTAAGTTTCAGTTTATAAGTATGTAACTATTTGTAAAAAAAATCATATAAGAAATATACATATGAAAATATCTCACAAGTGGAATTTGCTTGCTTGCTTATGTATTGATGTGTGTGTGTATGCTAGTATGAATAAGAGATGTCACTGCGATATGTTTTATACAGGACTTCTGCAACCTTTGAAAACAGAAGATACAGCCAGAACATTTCCACTTGTTACTTGAAAGGGTTAGAAGAGTACCATTGTACTTCTTAAAGTCAATGGTAGGTCCACAGCCACTGTGAAGTATTTCACACTACTGCTATCGCTAACATATTTAATTCCAGGATCACCAGTTTTCCCTCCCAAGTTTAGTATCATAGAAACAACAATTGGTTATAGTTTTTTCTTAAAATAATCAGTAGGATATTGTGACTGTAAATTATTCTCCTCAAACAGTGATAAGTGTTAAACTGACAATGATAATTCTTTGAGTGAGTTTTGCAGGTAATTGGGTGAAGGTTTACACAGCTGTGACTGTGTTTTATTGGACTGTCTGTCGGATTTGGGTTCAATACCGATAACCTTTACATAATACCAATGATGCATCTAACTCATAATTAATTAAATGGACAATGATAGTCTCAGATAAAAGGCAAAGGTATACTGTAAATACAGTTAACAAAAAATATTATTGTTTAACATCCATATTCACAAATCTGGAGCACATGTGAAATTAGCTTACTCAAAAATAACCTAATACCTGTCTATGATGGGCCTGAAAGCATCTCTATTCATAGAGAATGTCTGGTATGTGTGTTGGAGGACATGATCATTCTAACAAACAGATAAAACGTCCATGGTGGGCCTGCAACCATCTCTATTCATAGAGAATGTCTGGTATGTGTGTTGGAGGAAAGGATCATTCTAACAAACAGATAAAACGTCCATGGTGGGCCTGAAACCATCTCTATTCATAGAAAATGTCTGGTATGTGTGTTGGAGGACAGGATCATTCTAACATACAGATAAAACAAGAGCAGGGGATAACCTTTCTTGGAATTAGATTGAGTTCCAACTAGACTGACAACCTCAAAGTTCTTAAAACATATGCAACGGTATCAAAAGGAGACATATTCTGTGGTCGGTTGAGTGGGTCACAATCATTCCATTTTGGGTGAAATGTAACTCCCAGAATACGTCTACCGAGAAGCTGCATGATCTAGTCAGGTCTTTAAGCCGTTTGCAGAATGGTGATTCTCTAGACAGAGACTAACATGGTAGCTGGCACACATCGCCTAATTTTCAGGTGGGTAAGTCCCCTTTACAGCACCAGATCCAGAGTCACTTTTTCCCTTTGAATTAGAAGCATTCCACCCGCGCCGAATCCTTGCCAGATTTTAACTTTCCTCTAGACAATTTTCTCTATTTCGTCTGCGTCATCGGTGAGTAATCTCTCAATTTTGCGACCTGCAATAAACGAAGCGAAGAAATAATGCATGAACAATGACCAGCCATGTAGACAGATCATCAATAAGGGAAGGTTGAAAGTGCACTAATTGATGTGCCAAGTACTACTATTAATGGGTGTCACTAAACAGAAAATTGATATGACCCAGAGTAACCACAGCAGCATGTGAAGGGGGGGGGGTAGGGGCAAAGGAATTGGAGAGGGGAAAACGAGAGCGGGAATGGCAGAGGGTAAGAGAGGGGGACAGATGGATAGGGGAGGAGAGAGGAAGAATAGAGGGAATATTAACTATGCTGAAAGAGAGAGGGGAAAGGGGGAGAAGAGGGGGAATGATAATTAACCTGAAAAGTGGAACAGGGAGGAATGAGAGACAAGAAGAAAGAGAGAGGGGAGAGAAAAGAGTAAGAGGGGAATGGAGGGGAGGGAGAGGGGAAAATAGTAACTAAGCAGAAAGCTGAAAGAGAGAGTGTAGAGACAAACTGCTTTTGTTCCAGCTAATCTGAGTCTTTCCAAGCTAAAGTATCTACGATATGTTTTCTACTAACCAAAGTGCTGCTCTATCCTTTGAAGTTTCTTCATCGTTCTGGGTCCATCGATGAAGTTAATAGCCAGACCAGACTTGCCAAATCGACCGGTTCGTCCTATTCTGTGAAGGTATGTTTCAACGTCTGGCTCACCACTCATGTCAACAGGAAGATCAAAGTTGATCACCAATGTGACCTGTTCAATGTCAATTCCTGTGTGTTGAATAAAAGTTGATCATTTTCAGTACGAAGTGAACTTCATTATCAGAGTGTAATGAGATAGGACATACAGAAAGACTGCTATTTATAGTATCTACAAAAGGTGAGAATTTCAGAAATGATTGGCAAAAGCAGACATGCTTTTAAAGTCATCATCAATCTCATAGCTACCAATTTTGATAAACATTTCTACTTACTTACTAAGAATATCTATCGTTTGTGAATGGGAGAGTTGATATCGCACATTCCCAGTTTTTGTATTATTGATGGAAAATTAAAAAAGTTTAGCTACTTCCTAACAAAATGCAAGTGCTTAACATACCAAAAGGCTAAAATCAAGTTTTCACTGCATTTTCCTGAATAACAACACATGTACTTCAGTTACTGAACTGACTTTTCACAGGAGCCCAGTAATAGTAGCACTGATGATAAGCAGAAATACAGGGCTAATGTTAGGTACAGAAATTGTGCCAATTATTTGACCTATCTTGTGTTTATCTTCTTAATGTCTACTGTCAGAAAAATGCCTGTGACTTATTTTCTTCTAACGGCAATCCACTGGATTGTACCAGTAAACAGCCTGCAGTTTGAGGCAGTGTTACACAAAGATGGATACAACTAAATAGATAGATCAAATGTCTATAGTAGACATATGTTATAGGTATATGTGAGGAGTACTTTAGTTGAGGTAATTCATAAGGTTAGGCCACAGTTTGAGGCATGTTGATGCAAGGGTATACGGTGCTACACAATGATGGAATCCAACTTAAATCGATAGATCAATTGTCTATAGTAGACATATGTCCTAGGTATATGTGAGGAGTAATTTAGTTGAGGTAATTCATAACGTTAGGCCACAGTTTGAGACAAGTGTATGAAATACAGTTATAACAGTGTCTGTCTGTTATACCATACTGACGAATTTGTAACACAGAGTAAAAGATGCTTTTAAAGGTTTATGGACAGGTAGCTACAACTTTACTCTATTCAATAGCAAATTACATCTACTTTTCACATATGCCATCAAATCCTTGAAATTCGATTTCAAAAAGTGAAAAAATCGGGAAATTTTGAGCTTCACAAACGTAAGAATCGATAACCACCTCATAACGTATTGATTTTTTGTGACGTAGAATCGAGATGCGCAGACCGTATGTTAAATGTAAAGTTCTGCGCACTATCTTTTAACGTTGATTTCGCTTGGTAACCTCGAAAATGGAAGCTTCAAAACAACCCGAAATTTCCAGTCCAGAGGTTTCGGACGACGAAACGGGGACAGCAAGTGAGGAAGAAGGCTCTTTGGAATACGAAATTCCGAACCAATAGGAAATTAGGCCCTATCAATTTGAGCCAGAAGCCGATGAAAGTGACAGCACCACAGACTCGGAAGGTGAACCTGACAGCCATGAAAATCCACGGCGTCTGTTGAATACTGATTGGTGAGAATACATGTAGGCTCATATTTCCACTGTTAGTGTTACTGCAACCTCCTACTATACAACGCCGCGGCATTCTTACTCAAAACTCTCTCCAAACTTAAGACTTAGAACAGTATTTCCAAAAATAAAATTGAATACGAAGTAATCATACAAAATTAGAATGTAAACAAATTAATTCTCTTTTAAACAGCGTTTTGAATAAACGAATATGGATGTAGGCCTACGAAAACAAATTTGTCAACGAACGGAATGGTAACGATTACGTGCTTCGGGTATAGATTGATACACAATATATACCCAGTTCGATGACTCAATGTAAACATCCGGAGTTTTCACATATACGCATGCTCTTATCCCTTCTCGATTCTACGTCACATCGTGTCAGAAGTCAAATTTTAGAAACGTGCTTTCAGGCGTTTGTTTTTCGTTGATCTGAGTAATTAATCCTTAATATCTCAAAAACTAGAGCAAATTTTTAAAGAGTTTATATTGAGAATATGCTCGGACATACATAAGCAATACATTCATAGCAAAATTGCTACCTGTCCATAAACCTTTAAGATTTTGAGTATTTTAGACGCAACAGAACGGCTAATTGCAGAGGCGTTGACGTTAAATTTATCCCCCCCCCCCTGGCGTATGGCAGTTTGTCTCGGTACTGTACCTCTAGCCATTAGATTTGTGGTGACAAGGAGCTTCTCCTTAGCTTCTTTGAACCTCATAAGTACTCGGACTCTCTCGTCGATGGACAGATCACCCACCAACAGCGCCACTGCGTGTCCCTCCGCCTTCATCTCCTCGGAAAGCCACCTCGCTGTTGCTTTTGTCTAAACATACAAAGATAAATATCAGGTAGATAAACAACACAATAAAGGGCCATAACAGACCACAGGTGACCCCAAAGGTCAATGCAAATACAGGGCCATAACAGACCACAGGTGACCCCAAAGGTCAATGCAAATCACACGCTTCGAGAACACATTTGTTATGATACTCATACTGCCCTGGGAACCCTTACCCACAGCAAGGAAAGACAAGTATCATGCACGGTTTGAGGAGTTTTTTAAATATAGTTCCTACTCGTGACAAATTTGTAGACAATTTCTGATATATGACCCTCTAATTTTATCAAATTTGATATCTACCTCGCTATCGCTTTCATCAAAAATCTTTGATAGAAGAAAATCAACGATGGAAATAAGATTGGGTAAAACAAAAACTAATTCCAAAAATGGCATAGAAAGTTCTGGCAGAGCAGAATTGGATCAGTGACCTTCATGATTGTAACTACGAGGTATTAAAATGGTTTGAATCCTGTCCAGCTAAAACTTTCTTCTTCTTTTTTTTTGTCAAATTAAAAATGATTCAAAAAGGAGTATTATTAATTCTTAACAACACCTTATGCTAGCCAGCTTGCTGACTGCTTGTCTGTTCTAAGATGCCAAAGATGTATCTACATTACGTCAAGATCAAGGATATTACGGGCTAGTATTAAAAATCAAGAATGCATTTTGAAAGTCACTTCTCAATATCCTTCCTTGAACTGTTGTCAATTCATGACAGGCGAGCAATGCCAGCAAAAGTTTAGTCATTTCCTTGATCATCTTGGAAAATAAAATTGTTCAGTGTTCTCTCATATACCTTGAACTACAAATAAACAACAAGTTGTCTAAAGTCAAATTCTGAGTCTGGTTTTTAATTACAGGATTTCTGAAAGTTATCAATCACAAATGTTTTTCTTCTAGTCTCACATTTCTATGTTTATTAATTTTAAGAGTTATCAAGTTATCCCAAAGCAGAAATTCCTGATGTACATTCAAGTTAAACAAGGAAATAAATACACTTTGTTGAACTAAGACAGACTTTCAGAACAATTAGAGGTACTGTTGCTGCTGTGGGGGTGGTGCAGGGGATTACTAACATTATGATATTGATATATGGAAAAGTCTCAGATCGCAACAACCTTACACTTCATTTTCTGAAGAGAGGAAGACTAGGAGAGGGGGACCCAGTTCTTACACCAATTTCTCTGGTCCAATCTTACATGGGCAAATGCCTGAATACATGGCTAAAGTCCTCACCTGACAGAATATAATGGCTTGCCCAATGCTAAGGACACCATAGATGTTTGATAAGGCTTGAAACTTTTCATCCCTTGTACTGCAGAGTACGTAGTACTGCTTGATGTTATCCAAACTCTCCTCTTCTCGCTTGAGTCGGATGGTAACAGGATCTGCGATGATCTTCATGGCAAATCTCATGACTTTCTCGTCATAGGTGGCACTGAACAACATCATTTGACAGTTTGGCGTTAACTTCCTAGTAGCAAGAGGAATTGTAAATATAGCAAGGGGGAGTTTTTTTTCTCCAAAAAAAGGACCATGCACCATCATGGTCAAAGTTTAAAGAGAGGGCAAAGAATACCCAGGGTACTGTCATTTTATACACAATATTGACACTTTGCAGGTGTACCTTCTCAGACGTCTAGGTTTATTCAAGATATTCACATTTAAGAAATGCTGTATCTTTAGGACTGCACCTTTAAGGCTATCCAAAAGCAAACCATGTTCTTTGAACTCTGTATAAACACCTGAGCACCCTTCGATGACATTCAACAACAGAGCACCCTTTGATGATATTCAACACCACTTGTACTTTATTTGATGCCACAAAACTCTTTGTGTTTTTTGATGAGTTTGTGTCGCATCTGAGAAACTGACCTAATGGTCTGTGAATCCAGCCACTTTTATTGACAAGCCGTAGGTCTTTAAAGAGTAATTTCTAAAAAGTATTAAGAGCGTTATAGAAATACAACCTGAACAGATAGCCATACCCGTTTTAATGGTCTAAACTGTATTAAAATTAACGTTGTGCCTAAAGTCATCATTTAAAAATTGATAGATTATTCAGTCCAATCCCATTTTTTGAATACCTGTGTTTTCTCATTTTTTTTCATTTGAAAACCACAAAGTTCACAGCTTATTAATACACTCTGCTGCAAGCCTGCAATATTGATAGGCTTTGGAAACAGGTCATGTTTTCAGGTACTTTATCTATCCCTTAATAATGGTTGAGTAGGGGACCACCCGTTTGTAGAAGATTCCGCTCAAAATACAACTGAAGCACAGTGATGGATGATTGCTGAATGTAACGTCCTCCTAATTTAAGTAAGTTTGCACCACCCACACTTCAGGAACTGATTTTATTTTATTAATAAAGGGATTGAAAAAATTTGCACTTCATCGAGGGATCCCATTTTTTTTGGTTTCTTTCAAACAGTGAGCCTCAACTTACTTTTTGATCCTAGTAGATTGGTCTTGATGTCCCTGTGTGGCTATCATAACATCGGCTTCGTCCAAGACAAACACTTTGACTTGCTTCATATCGATCACGTTGAACTTGTAACACCAATCCAGAGTGGTTCCTGGTGTGCCGATGACAATCTGTTCGGTGAGACATCTATTTCTTGTGATGTTTTCTGGCAAAGGTGGTTATGAATAGGTGAGGGGAAATAACAGAGACAGATGGAGAAAAACTAACATAGCTTTCAACTTCGGGCGAATACCTTCAAAACCATTAAATTATTAATATTGCAGAATGGGTCACACCTTCACTCACAAGGTGATAGTTTCACCAAACTTGTCTTTTGTTATACGTAGATGGTCCTTTATCCAAAACAAAATTCGGTTGTTGTTTCTTTTCCATAACTCCTTGTCTATTTTCATTTATAAATAACTGCATGCAGAACAAAACCCTAAACAAAGACCTAAACAATCAGATTTTACAGAGCAAAGAAAAAATGACTAAAACTATGTTTTTTTTTTGCATCAAGGGATCAGATTAATAATCACTACGTTGAGATATTCCAGTTGTCATGTTATGTCAGACAGTTATATCAGTTAGAAGCTGGACTCCGTATAAATTTAGCTGATGACTTGATTTACCTAGTAGTAGAAGATGTCTGCATCTTTAGGTGAAAACCATATTCTCATATAGCTTTTCGTAGCGTGAAGATATGATTTTTTTTTTTACATTTGTTCATATTTTGCATCTGGTCACAGCACAATGATTGATGTTATCAGCTGTGTTTTATTATTCATATATATGCTTAAGTCAGGCATCCATAGATTGAAATAATATTTCTACAAAAAGTTGCATCTGGCTGAAATTCAAACTACAGAATAAATTGATCAATTAAAAGCTGAGGAAACGTTCCAAATGTGTCAGGTTGCAAGGCTATGATTCAACGAGAATATTATATTTGTTCATATTTTGCATCTAGTCACAGCACAATAATTAATGTTATCAGCTGTATTTTATTTTATTTTATTCATATATATGCTTCAGTCAGGCATCCATAATTTAAAATAATATTTCTACAAAAAGTTGCATCTGGGTGAAATTCCAACTACAGAATAAATTCATAAATTAAAAGCTGAGGACACATTCCAAATGAGTCAGGTTGCAAGGCTATAATTCAACGAGAAGATTCAAAATATCCTGAGTAGAAATTTTTGAAGAACATAATTGCTTTTATAATGTCAGAAACCATTCACTGTGGTCTACATCTTGAAGTAGTCGAGGCTTAGTCAGTCAAAATGGGTCACATTCAAGCAACCATAGCTTGAGTTAGCACACGATACTGACATGAAGCTATCTACATAAAGTGTAGTATATATTTCTTATACTCTTTATCTTACAATTTTTATATTTCATCAATTAGTACAATGATTACCTGTCTGTCCCCTAATAGAGTAACGTATCTTCAGTCCTTCTATAAACTGTCCCATGGTTTGGGCGACCTTTCCAATCTGAAGAGCCAGTTCGTACGTGGGTGCTAAACATAACGCCTTTGAAGAAATAGAAAGTAACATTGCTGATTTCGATATTTTTTATACAATAGAACAGACATGCATGTGGCTACAATACATAAACTAACAATTTCACTAGAATTCTCTAACTTTCCTCTTACATTCTTTCAACTTTGATGAAATTAGCACCCTTGTGTTTTGTTGAAAGAGTGGGATTAGGTAGAAACAATTAAAGTTAAATGTTTTGGTTGCATCTAACTATCCATTCTGATTTAATTTTGAAACAGCATGTTACTACTGTATTTGTAACTCAATTTGACAGATCTTCACACAATTCAGAGACTAATTCAGAGTCTAACCACATCTATCAAATTTGTGTTTTTAAACTCTTAAACATATTCCCATATGATGCAGAAACTAGCATCTATTCCCACAGCAATTCTGGGCAGCACACTACATCGGTTTGCAATTCTTTATGCGATCCTTTTACCATAAAAAGTAGAATAAACCTAGACTGCTCATCTCACCTGAGGGTATTGTGCCTTGGGGTCCACCCTACTCAGCATTGTCAAGACAAAGGCAGCAGTCTTCCCAGTTCCACTCTGCGATTGTGCAATCATATTCTTGGGTCTGTAAAAGTATCAAATTATGCATTAGGGCTAGACCTCTCTTAGGTGCACTTCACTCATAATGTGACAAAATTCAGGGATTGTGGTGACCGCTAGAAAAAGATTTCCCTTTCCATTCTTGAAAAGCATAGTTGAAAGAGGAACGCACTCACAAACCAAGTACTGCAGCCACCTTTTTCATTTTTTTTAATCATTCTTCCCTTGAAATCAACTACTCAGTACAGTACATCAATAGATTAACCCTCCATCTTAGTGCAACATCTATGTGATTTGGCTGTGCCTTAATACGAGATAATAGTTCAACATTTTGTTCCAATACGTGAAATTTTTTGAAACCACGGAAGTCATGTCAATTATTGAATGCTTTAATTGACAACCTCATTGACAATAGTTCGTCTTATTATTTTAATCATTCGCAGTGCAAATCTGGTGGATTTATGTAACAAATAATATTAATGGGTAACTCATGAATCTATTTTCAGCCATTACAATATACAAAAAGTAATGATTCTGTTGAGGATTTTGTCAAAGAAGGTTTGAATAACACATGAATGCTCAGACGCTACCAGCTACTGTATGGTGATTAAAAGCTGTATCATGACAGGTTCTTTGTCTACGAAAGGCTTGTATTGTAAATCCATCAAATCTACTTACGGATCCACTAATAGAAGAGGCAGAGCTGTTTCTTGAATCTTTGAAGGAGCATTGAACCCCATGCAGTAGACACCTTTCAGCAACTCAGGGGATCTGTACAGATGAAAAAGCAAGAAGATGAAAAAATTATTTGATAATTGTTTGATAACCTCCCCACACCTTTCAGCAACTCAGCTGTTATAATGTAGTATGAGGAGAGGAATGTATGAAACATCACAATATTGGATGGTGACCATAACTGAGCCCTACAATATGTAACACACAGGTGCTTTACAATTTACAAGTGTAAGTAATAAACCTTGAGTGATGAAGTACATGAATAACCATTGGGCAAACCTGAACCTCCTACAGTAAAACATTGTTCAACAACTAACTGCTATTCAACTGATTGAATGTAATATCAAATGAGAAATAGACATATACAAAGCCAGGTTATACTAGATTCTGACTGTCAATGGATTCATATAACATGGATCCCTTTCAATGAAACAATGCAGCGTATCAATGAAAGAAGGAATGTGACCAAAATGGAACCACGCAAAGCCGAGCACTTTCAGCAAAGGTCTCTGACTTAGATTTGTTTAACTCTCTCTCTGTGATACTGCGAGCAAGTTAAACAGGAATGTTAAGTGACCAGTCTCCAGCAGCATAACATCATCTGCATGCCAGACTCGTAGGACGTGGGTTTGACTACAAATGCAAAATGCCCAATGGTATGGGCACACAGTACAGGAGGCACAAGTTCAAGACTTTAAGCACGGCTACCGGTACTTAATCCCGCACGTGGAGCTAACACGCAATTACGGGCACACACAGCTACGCCAGAGTATTAGTAAGAACTGACTGACCGTATGCTACTGAAGTTTCATCTCAGATGAAAAACAAAAATGAATGTATAGACTCTCTCTCAGACAGAATGTACTGTATGAATTTAAGTTCTGAAATACTCACAGCCGTAATTCTTCGAATGATTTCACAGAGAAGAGTGGTGAGTTTGGATCACTCTGTTGAACTTCCAGCTGTGATGATGATTTGATCTGTACAAGTCTTGAGTGGAGGGCTTTGTTCAGCATAGAGGCATCAGCCGCTGCCTGGGCAGGATCTTGTGTCTCTCCCTCACTGGCTATGAGGCGGGAAAAACAACATAAGGAATGAATATTACATTGCACATGATGTATACTTACAATGTTACCAGCAACTTTGGGCATATAGCTCACAATTTGACCAAAATTTACCAAACATTATATGATATTTATGACTGACTGTACTTAGGGATCCTTCTTCATAACTAAAGCTTTTTTTTTTTTTAACTTGGCGGTTAAAATAGAAAAATTTGATGGTGTCATTCAGTTCTCACCATTTTGTCTCTCAGAAAGCTTTGCATATTCATAAATTAATCTCATGTAAAACAGAAGTTGAATAATATCAACATTTCAAGTTTACTTTCACACTGTATGACATGAATGAGGCTACTCATGCTACCTAGACTTTCAATGGAATTGTAGCATGGACTTACATTTAACAGACGCATGAACAATTGCATTTGTACGACGGATAAATGCAGCTGTTTGCACCACGCACCAAATAACTGAATTTTTTTCAAGTGATCCCTAAAATGACTCTCTATTATACAGTAAAGTAGGTGATTTACTTAAAAAAGGGTGTGAAGACTTGCGCACAAAGAAACGTCTCATGTCGGTAATCTGACCTAGTTTCGAATGAGGTGTAACAGAAGTGTTAGACACCACCATCAATCCCAGAAAATACACACACAGCTTGCTACTAAATTAGACACTAAAGTGTACAGTCAATACATGCAGCTAAGGTCAATACCCACAACACAGTGTACATAGCAGCGTGGACATCTCAGGTCTAGATATAAAATAACAAGGTACCACGTTTCATTACTGTCTGCATTTTGTAGCGACAAGAAGAAAACGTCATTTGCAAGCAACGGAAAGTTAACTTTTTCAGAGCCAGGCACGCGGTTTGGGGCGAGTCTTCAATGCCTTTACACACAAACTTAAGAAATATGCCAGGTTTGGGACTGAGTCTTTCATGCAACATTGTACCTGTTCCCTGCACAGCTGTTCCCTGCACAGCCGTTCCCAGTGTAGCTGTGCCCTGTGTAGCTGTTCCCTGAGTGTCACCACCTGCTGATGGTCCAGGTTTGATGGCCATCTGTTTTACCTGAAAAAAATGCCAAATCAAAACATGGTCAGTGGTAATAACTTCCCTTGTTGTTGGCAGGACAGAATGGGCTGAAAGCAAAGCTTTCCTCAAGAGTCGTTGCAGGTTATTGTTAATGTTTGGATTCAATAAGAAAACCCACTTTAGCGATCTACTTTATTTGCTTTTATTTCAAAACATTCAAACACAAGACATTTTCTGGAAAATTTCAAATGTGCTAGCCTGTCATACTATACGTACTACTTTCATTGCATACATGATGAATATAACCTAGATAGAGCGACTGATCAATGTAGATTATCTGTAGGTGTACATGTAGAACACATCCAGACATACAGTTTGTGGCTGAGAATTGTACATAGCTCAGGAAAAGAGCACAACAACAGTAACCATCATTTACACGCTCTATAATTATTATATTACCTATAAGTATTCTTTTGTTTGTCATAAAACTTGTAATATATCCTTTACATGTGTTGATGTATCTATGATAATTTGATGTTTGGTAGAAAATGAATTGAAATTACATTGAGTGTATATCCAATCATTTTTGTCATTAAGCGAATATTGACAGAATTTGTTCATGTCAATAATTTGTTTATGAAGCAAAAGCCATTGCTGCCTCATCATAAGCTATAGCCATTGTTGATGTACTGTATGTGAATGTTACCTGTGAATATCTGTGTATTGTGCGGGCATTGTATGTACGTGTGACGTGGCCAGTTACAACAATGGACTTATATACTGTATGTGTTGGTGGGTATCAGTTGTACCAAAGGTATACACTATAATAACAATTTCTTTCCTAACACTTTTCCTATCAACAGTTATCATACCAAGAACTCTAATGCCTCTAATGCCAAAGCCTCCCTATAGTAACACTGCCTAGATGGTGGTGTTTTAATATTATTGGGTATTGGCATACATTATAACTGTATCGGAATTCGGATGCTATCTGTGATTAGGGGTGCACCAGAAATCAAATCCAGCCAGAAGGAATTTTAATCGAGCATCTGGCCAGATGTTTTGCTAAATCTGACTGGATCATGCACAATTTAATCCTTAAAAGCATCATAAACATAAAACTCTGCTTTTTCATTTTTTGGCTTAGCCTACTGTAGCCTAACGGCAACGACACTGACAGACGTTTCGTATCATAGACCTTTCTCTCTTGTTTATATCTGTCAATGTACAACAATATGATGCAGCGTAACCACCCTTGTTAGTTAGTGATGATTTAGGCATATGACTAGCCTGTATGCTACGGTTAGGGCTTATAATGCAACCAAAGCTCACTGAAACCTAGGCCTAGCCTAGCTTTGGCCAAATGAGGATATGAATTAAACACAAACCTGTTCAGCGAGATTTGGCTTCCCTGCTTGCTGTTGGAACCCTTCATCCCAATCAAGAGCCGACATGATTCTGAAAATGAGCTATTTTCCTTAGAATTTTAGGAAATTAAAGAAATCGGTTTATCATTCATTCAAATGAACCGGACTGAATTCGCGAGACTTGCTTAATTTCGGCTTCATCAAAGAACTAGAATATAATTAGAAAGGGGCTTCACCTCTTAAGTCTTGACAGAAGCGTTAAGTTACAGTAGGAAACATGCATATAGAATGCAGTGCAATGCGGACTAAAAATCATGACAATGATTCTGATGTACACATGTGAGAGAAGATGTTATGGACCGCTAAATGCGCAAAAAAGCGGTTCGACATGAATCCATTTTTTTTTCTATACTGTACTCATGTATGTCCCGCTTCAAAGCACTCGTAGTGTCAATATGCAGTGGCGTAGCTACGGGGGGGGGGGCCTGGGGGGCCGGCCCCCCCCCCCCCATGAAATCGGCTGGCCCCCCACTGGCCCCCCACTGGGAATGGGGTAAAAAAAATTGTAAAAAAAAAAAAAAAAAACTCATCAGTGGGATTCACTAATATTTTTTGTTCAATAATTTGGGAAATAGAGTTACACAATTTTCTCGTCTGCATCTGGCAGAATAAGAATAATACAATATCTGTAGTAATCATGAGAATGGTCATACAGCATGGCATGGCAATGGTCGATGCGACGGTTGCGACCATACACCACGAACCTTGTGCATGTGCTGCGCGATATCGATATCTACAATACATGTTATCGGTCATCGATTGGCACAAAAACCCAGATTCTGATGACAGCTGCCTCAAGAAACCCAATAAATGGCCTAATTAGCACCGAGCCACCAATGTGGACCATTACCGAAACATCGATGCGTGTTAGTCTTCTATCCCCTTCCTCTAATGCTATTTAAGTCCACATGTGGGCATTTCCTGCAAACCTACCGGTAGCCCACAGGGGTTTGAGTTGGGAGAAAGGCCTTGACACCTTGAAACAACAAATGATGCCAACCATAGGCGTACGAGGCGGGGGTGCAGGGGGGGGCAGACTGCCCCCTAAATTTCCAGAGGACAAGAAATTCGGGCAAAAGTCCTGAAAAATTCGGGCAGCCTAAGAGGAGAAATATATATATATATATATATATATATATATATATATATATATATATATAAATATGCAGTAGCTTGCCCGAATCTTTTTCAAATTTTTGCCCGACAATTCCATGATTTTCTTTATTTAGCATCATGATGCCCGAATATTTCCGTGTAACACCACCGTAAGCGCAGTTCATCTGGGCTACCATCTGGGCTTTGCACGATCAATTTTTTTTCTTCTAACTAGTCAATTGTATACCTGGACCAAGGGCGGCGGAACCGGGGGGCACAGGGGGCACGTGCCCCTCCCCCACTTTTCCTCAGGTTAGAAATGTGCCTTTTTTCTACATAAAACTTGAGGTGCCTCAAGTTAGCAAGAGGCCAGGGAACCAGAATGAACACTCGGGAAGGGCCGTTTCCGGCCATCTGAGGGGTTTGTAAAACCAACAATTTTCTAAAAGCACGCTCCGCGCCAACCGATGGAGGCGCTCCGCTCAGATAGCCGTGCATACAACTTTGCAAATCCTGGCTAAGCCCGTGACTTTTAACGAATTTCTGTGAGTCAAACTCAAAGCATTTTCGAATGGAAAAAATTTGTTAAGATATTAACAAGAAAAAAACTCTAATTCGGAAGATTCCTACATTAGCAACTAGCATGATTTCACCTCATTTTGTCTCAAAAGAAAACTTGTTCCTTGTTTCCCAATTTGCGCATTGGATATTGCAGTGCTAGTATGCATATTTTGCTTGAGGGTGGGGGGGGGGGCGTTGATGGAGTGATGTGTATACACAAATAAGATAATGCAATAAGAGTTATAAAGGGTACTGAATATAACGCTGCATCATTCCAATCGAATTTCTGCAAAGTGCCCTTTGATGTCGGTGCCCCCCCCCCCAGATTAAAAGTGCTCCCGCCGCCCTTGACCTGGATATCCCCGACATGAGTGTATAAAAGAAACATTTTCTTTTCATGGATGGTGGGGGGGGGGGGGGGAGTGTCTACAAGCCTAGAAGTACAGGTTTATCATATTCTTTGTTATATTTTATACTTTTTTGTGAGACAAATTGCAGTCTCACCCGACACAGCGACATTATCCCGCCTACGTGTCGTTGAACAAGGTTTTTCTGGAGGTAGCTGAGTACTGTGTTAAAATAATAAATAAGGTAACTAAATGTAGCAGCTTAAAAAATATACTGTCCCATTTTTTGCCTTCAAAGTGATGTTACAATTTTTTCTTCTTCTAATTTACCAAATTTTTGGGGAACTGTAAATTTCTAAAACGTGAGATTATAAAATAAAGAATGTTTAGATGCAACTTGCAAGGCCTCAGAAGTGCCGTTTCCGGCAATCTGAGAGGCATTGTGTGCCAAAAATGTTCTTGTTCGCTACGCGCCAACCGATGGTGGCGCTCCGCTTAGATAGTGTCACGGGAACTTTCGGGCACAAAAAGTTCTGCCCCCCCAAACTTAAATGGTCCCGTACGCCTTTGATGTCAACTCCACTCAAGTTAAAAGTCTGGCTGAGTTGGCAAGGCCAGTCAGCATGAAAGAGAAATTTTTTTTTTTGCATTTCTGTCACCAAAGTTGCACATCTTTTTGGATGCTATTTTGCCTCACAGGTACCATCTCCTGCGATCTGGGGGGTGCTGAAATCTCAAATTTTCTCTGTACGCTCCGCGCCAACCAAGGTGGCGCTCCGCTCAGATAGTAACCTCCGGCCCCCCCCCACAAGAAAGAACAGCCCCCCCACAAGAAAGAACAGCCCCCCCCATGGCCCCCCACTCAAAAAATCCTAGCTACGCCACTGTCAATATGAGCAGTAGTAATATAATATTTCTACCAGATAAAATTAAGGAACTGCTTATACTGTCGATACGAGTGCTTTGAAGCATAATATGCGAGGACAGTTTAGAGTATAAGCATTAGGAAATTGTCCCAACTGGCTGGAATCAGATTTATTCGCGATGGTATACGGCGAAACTCACAGCCACCAAGTCATCACTTTTGATGTTAGCATAGAAAGGTGGCTTTGGGGTGACAACACGTTATATTTCATGCCACTTTTAAGATTTGAAGACACGTACAGTGGGAATTCTGTAATTGGGCCCTTGTCTGTAATGATTGTCAAGAGGTTTGATTTCGAGAGCTAGCATACTTTCGGCTGACAAGAAAGAAAGAAAAAAAAAGTGATGTCAAAACTGAGTAGCTGCTGTAGCCTACGTCTGACTTCAAATAAGAAAAGTAAAAATTAAAATGTCTGAATGTAAACAAAGATTTTCACACATCTGCTTAGTTATAATATCTGTTTGGCCAGATAATCATAACCATAAACATAATCATAACCATAACCATAATCACAACCATAATCATAATCATAACCATCATCATAACCATGATATAATCATAATCATTACCATAATCATAATCATATTCTGATAGACTACAGTGTAAAAAGTAGGCTTACAGTACTTGGAAAGCAAGTGGTTACCATTGCGACTTAAGCAGAAAGTATACAAGTTATGGGAATGATTCATCACAATACAGCCTTCGTACATACTGCCACAATAACACATACTATCAACAGCATTCCAACAAGACGTACCAAGAGACTTACTTTCACATTCATAAGGGAAGTGATATCAATAGTTCAATGTAATTGTATTTCACTAACACGAACACACGCTATTGAAATGCTAAACGGAACCGACACTCTCTCATAATTTGTTTCATAAGTGGGTCAGTTTTAAATTCCGCTTGAACGCTTTCACATTACAGGCCTGCAGCATGCAAACAACACAATGCAATGTGGCTATAATAATTGATACAACATTTTCGTTATAAACGGGCTATCGGTTAAGTACCAAACCAGACGCAAACGACTTTTTGAAATAATTTGTGGTGTTTTGAATTGACGCCAGCTCATTCCTACAGAAGAGATTTTTTGTAGTTGATACGGTGGTACAGGCCTGGTCGCTCGTCGATATGGGGTTCTCGTCTCTGCACTATCTCTCTTTATTGTTCGCCGTGTACCAATCCAGTAGTCAATCTCTTTTCTCAGAAGTCCCCGTGAAACTGTTTCTAAACCAGAATTCCAATATCTATCAAGTTGACGTAAAGGAATACTTAATCGTTAGGAATGATGATGACGTAATTATAGGATGCAGCACATCTGTTCAACAAGTCGGCAATAACACTAATATACGGATAACTTTAAGAAATGGAAACCACACCTTAAAGCAACAAGAAACAGGAGACGAAAGAAAACTACTCTGGTCCGGAGAGCCATTTATAACCTCAAACTTATCATGCGAAATCAATTTGATGTTTTTAGATAGTGGGCACACTTCAAGTGTTATAGTTAATGATATCGTTATACGAATGAGACAGGGGTTAACTTGTTTTCCAAATACTTCCAATAATGTTTTCCTTAGGGATGAAATTGTTCAAATTGTGTGTACAGCACCTAGAGATGGATACAGCTGGGACATAGAACCACCTGCGAGCCTGATACTGGACAATGACCAAGTGGCAATGTTTCTAGGTATGGTTCGTGTTGTACGTAACTTTGTGAAACTATCTGCTTCGGGGGTGACGGGCAGTATCACATGCTCTCGTCCTCGGATCAATGCAGAAGAATGCTCAATACAAAGTAAACTGATCAGGCTGGAAGAGAGTTTGATCCTTTCTGTCTCACCGCAAACATTTTCTCATTCTACTATTGGAATTGGTAGTTTTAAATGTTACAGTAACGTGGCCACAGAATATGTATCATGGCATGTCGAATTAATCGAGAGGCATGGATTTAGTTTAGAGGTGGGACCGTTATCAGATCTACCTTGGTCGTATGTAATAACCCATTACACTAACGAATCCGTGCTTACGTTGAGCGCTGACGCCCGTGGTATCAAATCAGTTTCGTGTTCGACAAGCAGAGCTGGATACGTCGTCATGGCAACTGCGAAGAATATTACATCTGATATTATTCAAAAAGACAATTCTGAAAATCATGATACAGAGACTACTTGCAGTGATAATAATATCTCGGTACTCCCTTATGTAATTGCGATTATAATACTTATTATAGTTTGTATCGTTTTCACGACGATTACCGGTTACGTAATGTACAACATAATTCGTTCTAAAGTAATGGCAAGTGAAGTTGCTGGACCTGACACTGAAATGACTACCAAAGAATCATCGGGCCCATATGACGACCACCACTACTATGCAGCTAGCGAACGTAAACTCTCGTGTGATAATCGTACGGGCGACGTTAAAGTTGAGGATTCGATCACTGTGGAAACGGGGATTAGTAAAGATATTGAGCATCTCTCTTCCGACATACTGGACTATGGGGCAGTTATAGCCACCAATGACGTTTATGAAAGTACTTGATGGGCAAACGCTTACTGATAGGCCTACTTATACAGATCAGGGAGCTTTCGCCGCGCTCCCTGTATAGACCTTGGCTGGTCGTACCTTATATAAAGTTGATTTATTTTAAAATAAGGAATTCCCAACTTTCATTCTCACTTTCATTGATTTCTTGTGTTTTGTATGTTCATATGCAGCATATGGGTCTAAATAGAATTCGGCATTTTTGTTGTATCAAAACTATACGAATTACGTAATGCAGACAATGGTAAAAACTGCCCTGTGTCCATTGCACTCCAACCCAAAAGTTGAAACAAGTTGACAGCCTTCTCAAATTGGGAGTAAACGTAAAAATTCGAATACGCATATTAGGTCTATTGTACTTGAATGATAACACAAATTAGCCCCGATAAACATTAATTACGCATTAAGCGTAATATGCTTCAAGATGCATTTCATAGGATACTTGAATGTAAACCAATGACCGGCCGTAGTATAGGCCTATACATTAGACTATCACCGATAGTTTAATTACATGTCAGTTAAAAATAATTATATGCCAAAACAAAGATGCGGTATCCATTTTAACTTCAGCCGATTAATTCTGATTATCGCATTTGTAAGTTAATGCTGTTACGTAGAATTGACATGTACCCTCACAGTAACCATATAATATGTGCTTACCGCGTATACATTGCACAATTACGCCTGTGAGTTTAGTACCGTAGTTCTGGCGCGTAAGTGTCTACTGTATTATAAACAACTTCTTGTCGATTAATATGTAAAGTCTATGACCTGATAACCAATGGATATTAAGTACTGATTGAAATTTAGTTACAATTTGTAGTCAAAATCAACAGTCTGCATATAGACGGAGTTTGATTAAGTTATTGTTTATTGACATCAATTTCTTATCTAGTCGAATACTTCATGCTTGCTGAGCAGGGGGGGGGGGGGTCTGATGTGTCGTGCATGTCTCAGCCTGGAGGATCCTCGGTTATGTGCTTTATTATCACCGCTGTTGTTGGTGTACGATGTAGCCTTGTCGTTACTGTTTTTCGTCTTGTTAAATTTTATATAGCGCTACCCCTGGATGGACTTCATCGTCTCGTTACAATAAGTTTGGCTACAAACATAGGCGTATGAGACGGGGGGCTGGGGGGGGGGGCTGCAGCCTCCCTCCAACTTAATTTTTTTGGTGAAAATTCGGGCAATATGCTGAGAATTTTTTGGGCACCTACTGAAAGAAAAATAATTTGCAATGTGTTTTTTAATGGTTAAACTTATAATATTATTATCATTTTTATTGTCACGACTTCCCCAATAATTGTAACCAATATGGAAGGGTAATAACACGGAAAATGATTGTATGTTGTTGGCATGTGTGGCAGAGAACTCCTTAGTAAAATGATGTTTATGCTGGTATATATGATGTTAAGGGTAATCGTTCAATGATTGTTTTTCTTGATTTGCAAAAAAAGTTGGATTGGCGGCTTAAAAAAATTAGGTTAGTAAATGTTCAATGCGTGGAGCTTTCTTTTAGCGATATACGATGTCTATAGGCTTTAGTTGTTAACCTGAGTATGCAGTATTGCGTGATTTAATATAATGTTGCAGTGTGGTGTATCTTATGCGGATAAGGCCACGTATTGTATCGGTACCATCTACTCGATCAGGTGATTACCAAGAAGTGTCTTGACATTGGTTTTTTGTTAGGATTTGACATTGTTATTATGGTATCAATTAAATTTCGTAGTGTCGTATCGCAATTCCTACGTTGACTAACACACTAAGGCTGCCAGAATATATGTACTACCCGACGTATAATTAAATGATCGTTTGGGCTAATATTTACGCATCATGACAGTTAGAGATTTTGATTTAGAAAATTTAATCAGCAATCTGCCAGCGCTTGCTGAGGAATTTTCGGTTTCACCAAGGAATTTTTAAAATGTTTTCAATTACATTTAATCCTTCCGATTTTTAGGTCCACCAGTAGTAGTTTATTTCGTCCTCTCCAATATCCAAAGTATTAAAAAGAAAGATGGCGACTGAATACATACCCAGAAAATCTAACCAGTATTTAATTTAAAAAAATTGGGGTGGGGAGGAAATCTGGCTTCCATCATTTCTAGGGAGGGGTCTGATGGGAGGTGTTTTCCCTCCCATTGAGTAATTTTGCATCGGTAAGGGGGCTGCAAAGCAAAATGTGCTCTATTTCCCCCTTAATTTTAAATGAACTATACAACTCTAAATTTTACCAGTGTTATACGACATTGTTCACATGCATATAATTCTTGTTGACGTCCCAGCTTCGTTACCGAAAATGTCTGTGGAAGTCACTCTGCCCGTCCTTTAGTTGGTTTGTGTTTCTTGTGTAAATCTTGCGGCAGGTTTTATACTCAAAGTTAACGACGGAGTGAGGGCGCTTTTCGCCATTTATTTCATCCACAATTGTTAAATATTCTCGAACCTGCTCTGCCCGTTGTCTTTAGCTGACCGTACTTATACCCTATGGATAATGCACGGTTAACTCACCATTGGCATGCTGAAACTCTCGTGTCTCAAAACCAACTGGCACCGAGATACATGGATAGAAAAAAGAAGAAAGAAACGTTTTAAGCAGGAAGAAATAGAGTACATCTCTTTGTTGTGGATCATGGCAGGGGCGGGGGATGCTTAAGGTGCGATAACAATAGTCGGTCAATTCATTTGTTTCTTCTTTTTTTAAGGAGGGAGAGGGGAGTTTGCACCATTGAACATGATGTTTGAAGCTCCACATTGTCATTATTGACCAAGTGGAACAACTTAGGCCGCGTTTACATTACTGATCAGAGTAAGATGTAAGATCCGTGAAAAAAGTGGGGGGTGGGGAATTGTTTACAACGGCGTCAATTTAGCAACAACCATGTAAACTTCGTTAACGTTCTGATTTCTATATATATATATTCTATATAAATTCTATATATATATTCCTCCATTTCATTAACATAAAGTCTGTTAAAAGTATCTCTTTTGAGATCCGGCTTTAGGAATATCAAATGATTTTCGAGTTGGTTAGCATCATGTTAGATCTCTAGAGTAAGGCAAAATATGTCACCAAAAACAGAACTAAAGTATTGTTCGATACAGGTGTCAAACGCCTACAGTGAAACTACGACTTTCCTTACCGGTTTCGAACCTCTGGACATACAATCAGCGTCTATAGCCTAGACGAATAGGGTGTCCGCGTACAAAGCGGGAGGCCCGGATTCGAATCCCGGTGGAGGCTGAAAGTTTTTCCACTGTTCTGGATTTTCCTTCTCATTACGATTTTCATTTATATATATTCATTTGCCTTGGTCGTTTACCTCCATTTCATTAACATAAAGTCTGTTTAAAGTATCTCCCTCGAGATCCGGCTTTAGGAATCACAAATGATTTTCCAGTTGGTTAGCATCATGTTTGATCTCTAGAGTAAGGCAAAATATGTCACCAAAAACAGAACTAGTATTGTTCGATACAGGTTACAAACGCCTACAGTGGAATTACGACCTTCCTTACCGGTTTCGAACCTCTGGATATACAATCAGCGTCCATAGCCTAGTTGGTTAGGGTGTCCGCGTACAAAGCGGGAGGCCCGGATTCGAATCCCGGTGGAGGCTGGAAGTTTTTCCACTGTTCTTGATTTTCCAACTCATTACGATTTTCATTTATATATATATATATATATATATATATATATATTTATATATATATATATATATACCCCTGTTAGACATCTGGATAAAGTAATATTTCAATACATTTGATATGATGGAATCAATACCTAAGTTTTTGAACACCCTAATGTTATTAAGTGCTGGTTCATTCCAAATTAAGTGAATGTTATAGCTAAATTGCTTTATTTGTTAGTATCTGTAACAGCAAACTCTTTTGAGACATCTAACCCACCAGAATAAAGATAATATATTTGTGTCTGCTCATTTTACTATGTATTAACAAGGTAACACTGTTGTGTTAAATTATTCCATGTAAATAGCTATGTATCCAGCATTTATGAATAGATGTATATTTACATACTTTTACAAATAAGAAACGTTACATGCAAGTAAAAGATAAAATAAGCAACATATTTCAAATGTAATATTTTTCATGTACTTATACAATGCAAATACCAGGCCTTGGCTAATGGACCATGCACATTTCAACGTATAATAGTAGAATTCACTCGGACATCTTTCATATTTCAGCTTTTACTTGGAGAAAAAGATAAAAGTTATATTTCCTTTATTACCCAAATGTTTCCTATTTTCTCTTCTATATATAAAATACGGGTAGGATTTCTGAACCCAAAGACTTACTTATTCACTGCAAACCAATAAAATGATGGTTCTTCAGTACAAATGCCCGCAAATGCCCCCAACGATTGTAAATATATATACAATCGCTGACTCGATCAGAATACTGAGCAACTGTCAAACACATGTGCCTGTAGCTAGTGATAGACGCACATATCGGCAGTAGCAATAGGCCACTATCAACAGCCAGCCTTACTTGCCAGTTAGTAGTGACGAATGCTATATGTTTGTCCCAGTATATAATGGAGAGGAACGAAGTTACTCGACTGGCAAAGGCAAACACTTTCGTTGCTAGGTTGCTTTGTAAATTCCTATTTTCGGGATCGGTGAAGGCTTACGGTGTTATTCTGACAACGTTTCTCGACGATTTCAAAACAACGCATTTCATTCTTGGATGCTCATTCGCCCTCCAGATGAGTTCGTGCAACATGGCATGTAAGTGTGAACTATGGCAGTAGTATTACAATGGGTGCATCTAGAATAAGGTTGTAGAGCTGAATTAATGCATTATGAGTATTATTATATCCATATTTGACGAAATATATCAAGTAGAAATTGAACTGTATTGTGTCCGTTAGTTTATAGTTCGGTATACGACAAGGAGGAGGGTCGTGTGGTGTGTGTGTGGTTCCTTGACTTGCATAGGCGTAGGAGCCCAATTTGATTGGGGGGGGGGGGGGGGCTGTAACGACTTGCCGAAAAATATAACCAAAATTGTTCAACAGTTTAATGTACATATCATATAGGCATGCATCTGTTATTACATCGCATGCCAATTACATGCAATCTTTTGCCGAGCTATTACCCTTCCATATTGGTTATCATTTTGGGGGAAGTCGTTACAATTATCATGATAATGATATAATATTAGTTTAACCATTGAAGAACACATTGCAATTTATTTTTCTTTCAGTAGGTGCCCGAATAATTCTCAGCGTATTGCCCGAATTTTCACAAAAATATTTGATTGGGAGGGGGGGGGGGGGCTGCAGCGTTACAAGCACACTGTCAGTTCTTGAACTATGATGTAATATTTGCAAAGTTTGTTTTCAATTTACAAAGATTAGGTGATCTTCATATTATTATTCTTGATTCACCTTCCCTGATTAACAGCATTCTATTCTAATCTGTGGAGGTCAAAAGGTCGGTTTTCAGTAATTACTTGACTTTACTATTTGCAGTGCCACATTAATTGTTCTCTTGGGAAACGTGTCAAGGGTCAAATCACTAAGACTGCTGGTATTGTAGTTTTCGATTATTTATGTTTTTATAAGCAATTTGTAACTCGAATGTAACACCAAAACAAGATATGATATGAGATGATCCGGCAACTTCACGTTACAGAAAAACACACACACACACACGCATACACACACACATTTGTTGTTACAAAAGGAGACGCGTGGAAGATTCCAGTTGCACTTGGAAATGTTACAAATTAGTTACTTTGGTAACATAGTTACCCTTCTCGTGTATCTGTAAACTTAACCAGTTATCTTTATTTATTATTATATTCTCCTTCTCTAAATGTTATAAACGCTGCAGAGTCATGAAGACAACTAAATCTCTTTTTTCTAATAAAATGTAAGGTTTTTTATTCTATATTCGCAGCACCTTTAGTCAAGTTTTTGAGGCGTTTTGCTGAATATAAAACCTTGTACATGTTTGGAGGGATGCTAGCTGCTGCGGGATACTTTTGTCGCGCTATTTTCCCAATGAATGGAATATGGGAACTGTTTATCTATTCGGCAATTACAGGTGAGTATTGTTGTTCAAATTTTAGTATTTGCGACAAACCAGAAATTCTGTCGCGTTGTTTTCATTTCTGACCTACTTAATATCGTCTTTAGTTCAAAAATCCTCTTTTATTGCTCTCGCAGGTATTGGATTCGGCTTATGCAATATTTCTTCGGTAGTCTACATGGAGAGAGCATTCCGTGATTCGTTCCCCACTGCCTATTCCATATCACTCTTTGCTGCGTATTTCGGAATCGCCATCTTGCCTTTATTGTCAGAATACCTGTTCAAATCCTTTGGAATTCGAGTTGACATGACAGTGTTTGGAGCACTCTGTTTTATGTTGGTGCCCGTGGGACTCATACTGCCATCAAAAGAATTGAAAAGCAGCGACAAGGCTCAACAACGTCGTAGCGAGGAACATTTACCTTTAACAGCTGAAGAAATGACACGGCGCAACCCGAATAATAATACTGCATCTTCTTCCATCATGGACCAAAACCGTGAACTTTCCGGATATGACCGGCAAAGAGAAACAGTCAGTACCAAGTTGGAATCGACAGAGAATTTATTGGAAGAGAAAAGATTAAACCATCCCTTATTTTCCGGTCATCCTGACTTTCTTCTGGTTTGGGCTATAGCTACCATGTATGGATTGACTTTGTCTAGTTGGGCTATCTTTTTGATCCCGTTTGGCGAATCCGCCGGATTAGACTCTTCCACAGCCGTTTTGATGTCATTCTGCGGTGGCATTGGTGGTGTACTGGGAGATTTGTATTGCATTTGCATCTTCTACAAAGGTCTTGGAAACATCCTGAGTGGACTTGCTTTACCATCTTTTCTAGTGTTTCTTAGTTTTATCGTGACATTAATATCGAGTGAATTTCCTGCACTGGCTTTGTATTCGTTTATAAGTGGCTTTGGTATCGCTGTTCAGGGAATCGTGTCCACCAGCTTTACTCCGTCAACACTTTGTGACGACCATTTTGAAGTTGCCATTGTACTATCATGTTTCACAGAGGGTATCGCCGCCCAGTTAGGTAGCGGTTTAACTGGTAAGGCGTTCACTTCTTTCTTCTTCTTCTCCTTTTTTTTTACTATAAACTATAACATCACATGATGAAATTTCACCATCCGCCGTTTTTCTTCATTCGAAGATATTAATAAATTGCTATTTTGTTAATCATTTGCTGTAATCAGACCCAAAGTAGTTAATGATTTTCCGCTACTATCTTTATTCTTGCACAGCTTAAGCTTGGAAATGACTCTATGCGTTTCGAAATAGCAAATTGATAAAACTGTTCATTTTAAGAAACAAAATGGGGAAAGGGGAAGGCTTCAACAAGCATTAATTAAAGACATTAATGATCGGAAGTATCAAAAAACGTATTTACTGAGGACAGATTTCATTCCTGTTTTCTGTTACGCCATGCCTCTTGAGGTAAACAAGCCAATGTGATAATGCACTGAAATGCTCATTCAACACTAATGAAGTTCTCCCAGCCAGTTGGGCCTTTTAATTAATGCTAATACCTCTCTAAACTGTACTCCAATATAATGCTCTCATAGCACTGGCATATTGACAGTACAAACAGTTACTGACCTTGATCTGATAGAAACATGATATTCATACTGCTCGTATATACTGACAATACGAGTGCTCTGAAGCGCGACATGACACTACAGTATATACAAAATGTTCCAACTGGGTGGCTCACCTTGCCCGAAGAACAGTTGGTGGTCGATTCGACAATAGCAGTGATAAACAGTAATAAGCGTGCAAAACCTAGCCTATAGTCACACATAATCTACTACACTTTGCACATACCTCCAATCATCTTCACAGCCTCTCTCTGACTATGCCTCATTGCGTAATTTGGTAAGAACTATATATGTCTCTGACTAGGCTATACTTAGACATATAGCCTACGTACAGTAACAGTTAGCTCACTGACGTTCGATGAAGCTGATGGAAGGAACAATGACTTACCAACTTGAATGTATATTTAATTAAGCAATAATCTCCCTTCCAAAAGTCCTAAAATAGTTGTCCTGTGATAAAACCTAACACAGAGGAAGCATTATAGGTCGAGAAGAAAACCGGTATCACTAAGCCTACTACTATCTAACAGGATTAGTGTGCAGTATTCATTCATTCATTTATTTATCATCACAGTGCCAACAAAATACAAAATAGTACATATAAGTAAATCAAATAATTCTAAGCACAAATCAAGAATTACAAAATGAACAACAAGTGTACACTGAGATAAACGGAGACCAGAAAAAAAGTTATGAGGCGAACTTTTACAAAGTCTGGCCACCGTGCTAGAGAACCCCTCCGCCACCTAATTAGGTAGGGGAGGGAATGAGCAACAAATAAAGGTTAAAAGAGACGAGTAGACTAAGTTTTACACACATGAGTTATCATGTGTTAGTAAGGTGCAGTTTAAGATTCTTCTTAAAAATATTTACTGTACGAATTTCCTTAAATATTTGGCAATGAATTCCAGAGATTAATACCAGTAAAATAAATACGTTTTTTGTTCTATGCTCAATTCTTGGCTTACTATTACGAAAAAAAAGGAGCACTTCGTGCATCATGGTTACGAATTTCAAAATTATACTGTATGCAGTTACTTATTGTATATATCAGGTAGAAGATTATTTAAAAGGCGATACATGAATACACCTAATTGCATAGTATGTATATTATTAATGGTCATTACATCGAGTTTTTCAAACAGGAGTGGTTGTATGCATCAATAAAACCAGCATTGCACATAATGTGTACCAGCCCTCTTTTGAGTTACCCAAACCCCACACAATATTAGCATAAGAAATTACCGGCAAGATCAGTGCATTGTACAACAATAGAAGAACTAGAATCAATATACTCTTTAAATCTATTAATAATGCCTACATACATTGCTACTTTGTTACATATATTATTAATATGCAATGTCCAATCTTGATTCTCATGAATAGTAACTCCTAAAAATTTGGTACATGTCACTCTATTACATGTATATGTACAGTACACATACCTTAACAATGTGTTACCATTATCAGTACGGAATACTGCTGCCGGACGGACCATTTAGTCAGGTGGCTTAGCAACAATTTTCAGGCTTAACGTTACCGTCTGGACAAAAGTACCAAATTTGGCATGGAGTTTCTTTTCGGCCTATCTATTGATTTTATCCGTGGAACCCACTTGATCGGCTCCGATTTTCCAAGATGGCGGCCAAAATCCAAGATGGCCGCCAGAAAAAAAGGAAATGTCATATATCTGGCTGTAAAAATCGGAGATGAGCAAATTAGGGGTCAATTGAGGTGTTTCCGGGGTCACTGAAACAGATGATGGTCATGGCATGTTGCTTGAGTAACCCACTTCCAAGATGGCGGCCAAAATCCAAGATGGCCGCCTGGAATAAAGGAAATTTCATATATATTCATTCTCCAGACCCCCTGTGCCCTTTACTGATCGGGACCATCAAACCTTCCGTCCTCAAACGTGTAAATGAAACCGGGCTAACACCCTGACTATATGTTATGGCTGGTATTCTAATTGTGTCACTTTGGCTCAGGAAGCCACTTAGGACTTATTGGGGAACTTTGAGGTATGATCGACCGTGGATAGACACTGTCGCAAAGCCCGTTATTATATGGGAGTTACGAGTGTCATGTAAGACTGATTACATTGTATCAACTATATAATAGGGTAACTTGAGGGAAACCGACCAGATGTGAATACCGACTCATTGGGAGATTTTGTACGATTGTGCACCCTTCATAAACACAACGTCAATTCTGCTAACAACACACGCTAAGTCAGGTTACTAGTCATCTTAAGTATTTAGGTCGTTCTTTTCGAACTTGTACTCCAGGGCTGCTGTTAGCGAGGATCTCCAGTTAGACTTGTTGTCTGGTATAGACAAGCCCCCCCCCCCCCCTCATAGTAAAAACGATAGCTTGGGTTCGAATCTCTCCGTTGGTGAGCTCTGGACAGCGGTAACAGCGATGAAGAAGGGAAAGTCCCCCGGCCCGATGGCCTCCCTGCTGAGTTCTATAGGACCTTCTGGGAGGTTTTCGGTGGGGACTTGAGAGACGTGTTCGCTACCTCTTTCCAGTTGAATTACATGAGCCAAACACAGCGGGTTGGAATATTGTTCTCCTCCCAAAGTTGGGAGACCCTTTGGACCCTAAAGGGCGTCCAATAACGCTGTTAAATGTGGACTTCAAAATCCTGGCCAAAGCACTAGGAAATCGCCTAGCGGATATAATGCCGGATATTGTAGGTCCTCTCCAGACTTGTGCTGTGGAAGGCAAGTGTATTCAACATAAACTCTGGTTGATGAGAGACTTGATCGAGTTTGTTAAAGTTCGTGATTTGCCATGTGCACTGGTCTCCTTGGACCAGGAGAAGGCCTTTGACATGGTAGATCACAACTTTCTGTTCAGAACCTAAGAGTCCTTCGGATTGAACTCAGTGTTTATTCGTTGGTTCTCGTTACTATATAAGGACCACACGAGCATGGTCACTGTTAACGGATTAACTTCTGGTCCCTTCCCGGTTCGAAGGGGAGTCCGCCATGGTTGTCCCCTCTCCCCGTTGTTGTATGTTCTCTTCAGCAAAACGCTTCAGTACCTCGCTGGACAGATGCTTAGGTTTTCGACCCTTCAATGTACCGGGTGGGGCTAGAGTTACAAGCGTGCAATATGCCGATGACGTCACTTGTATTTTGTCGGACCTCGCCTCCTTCAAGCCTTTATCGAAGGTTTTGGCCACCTTCCAAGAGGCTACTGGTGCCAGACTTAGCAAGTCCAAGACCAAAGGGCTGCGTTTAGGAGGTTGGCGCGGCCAATCCCTCCCGTTCGATGCTACTTGGTCAGATGTCATGATCAGGGTAAATGGCATCTGGCTAGGTTATAGTGCCCCAGAGGCCACCACTTGGGCCGAGAAGGCTGATCAGGTGGGGCACGGCTCGACACTTTTAGTCGGAGGTGGCTCTCCCTCCCTGGGAAGGTTACAGTTGTTAATCGTTTTATTGTTCCTCTCCTTTGGTATCCTGGTACGGTGATCGCTGCACCGGATAATGTCTTGGTGCGATCGGAGATTGGAGAGGATCATTTTTTATTTCATTTTTGGCCACCACTGGCCCGGATCCTTTTCCAATGACCGGCCAAATGCGACACGCCCTTCGGGGGTATATACTCAGATTGGTGACTCACTTCGTAGCATCAAAGAGGAGGGTGGGACAGATGTTCTACTGAGCGTGGCCCCCTCTGTGTTATGTTCAATGCCCGCGCCTGTGTGCCCGTCAGGTTGCCAAACCGCCATCACTCCAGATGTGTGGTGTTCTGTGTGTTGCAAGTCACTAGATAGCCGTCTCCGGGACTTGGCGTGGAAGATTGTACATGGGGTCCTCATCACTTACCATTTTCGCCTAGTCAGGTGGCGATTAGGTGATGGGATTTGTCCCTATGTGGGCTGTGAGGCCATCGAGACTATGCAACACCATTTGCTGGAGTGTCCCTTTGTCCGGTTGGTGTGGGAATGATGGTTTCACGCCTTCGTTATTGGTGTTATTGGTTGCACACTGTGGGCCATTAGTAGTGATTTTGTTTTGTATGGTTTGTTGCCCTCTGTATGCCCAACCTGGGTTAGGGATCTGCTGTTGTTGTTTGCCGCTATCATCAGGAGACACATCTGGAACAGCAGATGCCGCCTAGATATTTATAGGGACGTCTGGAGGGCCGAGGCTGTCGTCTCCCTCGTGCAAAGTGACAAAGGTTGCGCATGGAGGCGGACCATGCACGGCTTCCCGACACTGCCTTTCGTAGACGCTGGCGCAAGCCTGTCGTCTACTATCGGGACGGCGTTCCCCGGATGAAATTTGGAGTGAGTTAGTTGTTAGGTGTGGGGGTTTGAGTGGTCGTTACATCATATATGGGTTGGTGTGGGGGGGGGGGTTCTGTTTGTGGTTTGCAGTTGGCTTTTTGGGGCTGGTTTGTAGTGATTTATTGTTTTGGTTCTGTTGGCCTTTGGGTCCGTGTCTTATCACGTCACGTTAAACGCTACGTTATATACATATGTGGGTTAGTGAGAGATTTCTGTTTGTGGGTTTCAGTTGGGTTTTTGGTGGTTGTTGTTATACAGACTGGGATTGTTTTTGGTTCTGTTGACCTTTGGTCTGTGTCCGTTTTCTTTGCACGTAAAAGCACACACGCAAATGCAGCAAGGCAAATCTGCCTTGCATATCTCTTTGTTGATGCACATGTTTATCCAAATAGTGTACATCGACTGTGAACTGTCCGGTAAAGAAACATCGTATTGAAACATTGTAGACAGAATTCCCGAATACTTCCAGTATGTACTTAAAGGTCAGTGGAAGTGTAAACTTACATTTTTGACGGTCACTTTAAGTGCAGCGGATTGATTTGAAACTTACATAGATGAAAAGAGTGTATTTCATAACCCCAAATATCGAATTTTGAGTTTCAAACTCATTTCGTTTTTGTGTTACCTAAATATCCGGGTCCGTTGACTTCAAGAGGGAAACGAAATGAATGTCGCTATTGAGTTTACTCAGTAATTGCTGATTTTTCGTTCCTCCATAGGTGAAAAGTTCAAGTTAATGTTTTCTTCAAAGTCAATGAATGCCTGCATCTATATATTCTTCAAAATTCTGTAACTTTTCATTCAAATCAGATTCGCCATTCTTAAGTGGCAGAGTTTTGAAAATGTAAATTTTGCATTATCCTTTGCTTCCCCCCCTTGACGTCACCAAAACATTACGTAATAGTAAATCTGTCTAAGTTTCACACTGCATCGACTAAAAGTCAGTCTGGTGGTTGGATTTTCAATACTAATCAGAAGGAATCAGAATCTTCAAAGTCAAGTCTACACTTCCACTGACATTTAACAGTGACAACAAGTGTATTTTCTGTTATATTGGCCGTTATCTTGGTAATAGGTGACCCTAGCAACGTGTCATGACCATCATCTGTTTCAGTGACCCCGGAAACACCTGAATTGACCCCTCATTTGTTCATTTCTGATTTGTACAGCCAGATATATGACATTTCCTTTTTTTGGCGGCCAGCTTGGATTTTGGCCTCCATCTTGAAAAATCGGAACCGATTAAGTGGGTTCCACGGATAAAATCGATAGATTTGCCAAATTTGGTACATTTGTCCGGCCGGTAACGTTAAATTTGCTAAGCCACCTGACTAATTGGACTAAATATGTAAATGCAAGTCATGAGGCAGTACGACGCTAAGCGACCACGAATGTGGGAGAAGCCCGCACGGGTTTATGGATAACAACATCGACAATTTAACTGGAATCTAACAGTAAAACTTGAAAAGTATGCATGTGTAACAACGATGGCACCGTAGCTGTTTAGTGTTGCATATTCATTATTCATTACTAAACTCACATCTACAGTATATACGTACTTTGCAACCCTGCACTCTCCTAACTGACATGTATGCTACAGGAAGGCACTAGCCTATAGGAACGGCGCATGTTTACATCCTCATATACCAGCGCATGCGTGTTACTGCACTTGTTGTCAGGCACACCATATACAGCATAGTGAGCTCGACTAGTTGGCAACTTAATTTACTGAATTTGAAATTCAATCTGAAATGTACGTCTACATGGGTTGGGGATTGTGAAAATGAAGTGAGCAAATCTAAAAAAAAAAGCTGCTTTTGACGATTCCACTTCTTCTGCAAGTTAGGTCCTAATGTTTAGGCTTAATCAGGCCCAGCTGCAGTAGGCCTACGCCCCTACACTACAAACTTCTGGCGTCATGCCTTCCTATCATACTCACGTCCATGTTTCGCCAAGTTGCCTTGGGACCCTCGACGTGCCTGGGCAGCCGATTCACACAGAGATTACAGTAGCTATACAGTCAATCTTAAAGTTTTGTACCGCAGTAAATACTGGATCGTGCTGACAAATCTGATACATCGGTAGCATGTGCTATTAGGTTTACAGTAAGAACTGTGGATATGTGTAGTCCCAATAAATCCCAACAACTGGATTTGTTGGAATTACACATATCCTCAGTTCTTACTGTAATGCTAATAGCACATGCTACCGATTTATAGCACGATCCAGTTCTTACTGCGGTACAAAACTTTAAGAATTAAAGTAGTAACCGTGCTCGCTGTGTGTATCGTGTGGCCTGGGCTCAAACACGATACGTAAAGCAATTAGATTCATTTCTCTGCCAAACTTGATAAATTAGTCATGTCAGGGTACGGGTAACAGCTAAATGCTTGACTTGTATCGACAATACGTAGTAAATGACATGTGACTTCTACATAAATTTCTAATTATATTATTCATACATTTCTAGGTGGTTAGTGCATACATTTCTAAGCTTACCGAAAACGTATGAACTGGGTGACATCTAGGCGTTTTTTTTTCAAAATGCTTTAAAAATTGTACCGTTTTTAAACCGTTTCATACATATAGTAGTAATGAAATATTGAATATGGATATTGTTGTAATGAAAACAGAAATAACCATTCATAATCAAACCGTTATCTTGACAACAACTCTCATCTTATTTTCTTTCTTGCCTTTACAGGTGCTCTAATTGACATTACTGGATCCTTCTCCTTGGCCTTTGGTTTACTTTCTGTTCTGAACTTGTTTCTATCCGTCGTTTCACTAATTTGGTGGATTGTGAGAAAGAATAGTACAAACTCTTTCTCAAGCTAGAAATCCCTTACTGCAAACAAAGTCTGTGCAATGGTGGTACGCAAGATGGAGGGGTGGGTGGGGTAGGTTCCAGATGTTCTTTGTTTGAGTAATATTATGCTAACAAAAGTGCTAAACCTTTCTGGGCCCCACGGGGGCTTTGAAATACATTCCAATAACATTGGAAGCTCTAAAGAATGTATTTACTCAAGTTCAAGGGCTACAAGTGAACAGTCTGAAAGCAATGCAACTTTCAGGTTTAAGATACCTTCCACAAGAAGTCATTACAATTTCGGACACGTGCCTTTGTGATTTAATGCTGATAAGAGAGAACAAGAAATACCTCCAACTTAAACAACTTCGCCCATGCTTCAGGCTTTGAAATAGATTCCGTGTATATTGAATATCTGTCTCCCAAACGTATTTTAAACTCGCTACGAGAGAATAATCGATATTTGAAATTGAGTTTCCGGAGTATTTGTAGCTTGGACCCCCCCCCCCCCATTGGGGCCCAAATTCATTCCAGAGTAATGAAGCTATCATTTCTCTTTCTGACAAGTATTTATAATGAAGTTAACATAATGTAAACATTGAACAAAAGTTAATTTAAATTTATTGACATGTAAAATGTTATATAAATATGTTCTAACACAATATATTATATCAATTGCAATAGGTACCAATCCTACCCACATAAAAATGAACTTCTATTTCTCTGTCTTCGCATATTCATGAGATTTACAAAGTGAATATTAAAATTATAATTTCTTACGAAAAACTGCATGAACCATACTCAGAAACTGTCGTTCCCGATTCCACTTATGTATCAACCATTGCGTTAAACAATGTAACCAAAGATGCCTTGTAGCAGGAGATAATGCTGACGAAACATTTACGTCACGTGATCAAAATTAGACGTCTAGGACGCATAACTGACCATGACTCATGGTCAGTTATAAATTACTGATTTGAGACGAGCTGTATATCTGACTCATGATCAGATACGTATATAGTTATAAACCTGCATATATCCAAGGACATCTTACTGCCAACTGTAAATCAATTAAACGTATTCTTGTTATACATTGCCAGTGTGTGCATCGTACACTGTGGCTTAGACTTCATCAATTTGCTGACGTAACGGTAAATATAATAATAATTATAACAATAATAATAATAAAGTGGCCACTTATAACGCGCCATATCTGTCAACTTGACACTCATTCCGCAGGTTTATAGTCTTGTTCAAGGCCAAGTCCTCTCACACGACTTTGCAACTTAACCCTGGTCATTGGTAACCTGTCATAGCTACACACCATGGTGTGCACAATTCAATCAATCTCTCCTGGGGTACCACAGTTCACTTCATCCACGTGTCTCCCGGGGGACTTCCCATAGGGTGCAGCCACAAACCGGCGCACGCTACTACATTTAAAATTTACCTAGCAAGTCCCCAGTTATACACCTGGGTGAAGAGAGGCAATGGAGATAAAGTGCCTTGCCCAAGGACACAACGTAATGATCTGGCCAGGACTCGAACCTGTAATCCTTAGATCACAAGTGATCCACTGCCTTAACCACTTGAACTGGATCCTAACGAAGTAGACAATCACACGAACTGAGAAATGGGAAAACTTCATTCAATGTTTTTTTAAGCAATTTGAATATCATCAAAATATACATATTCTGCAGGAAAGGCAAATCCCATTGCAAATATGTTTCTGAAATTAGAACCACTGAAAGCTGAAGGCGTCTTTCTGACACGATCCTTACAGGACTCAATAAACAATTTTTATTGTGATGGTTATTACGCCCTAAAGACTAGTATATCAATACATTATGTACTAAATAATAATTTTCTTTGTATTCATAATATTTTATAATTAAGTAATTAATATTGTGGTATGATGCAACGTTTCATAGGCAATTAATTGTATTTATGTTTGCCAAATTTGTAGTTATATATATATATATATATATATATATATATATATATATATATATATACACACTTCCAGCTTCCAACGGGATTCGAACCCGGGTCTACTACAGATGCGGACACCCTTAAAAACTAGGCCATGGACGCTGATTGTATGGGCTGAGGTTCGAAACCAGTAATGAGGGCTATCAGTCCATTACATTCTTTGTCAGCTGTATGGAACAATGCTAGTTCTGTTATTGTGGTATATTGTTGCCTTTCTCAAGAGATCGATCATGATGCAAACATTGCAAAGATTAAAAAATATTCATACATGCAGCCTCTATATGGTTCACTAGCTATGGTTCAAATAAATCAGATCGCGTGAAAAGTGCATGTATATTCTTATTCATTATCAGTTTCCTCTAAGCCAAGCTAAGTTACATACCTGCATGTTTTGCCCCAAATTGGGAGACACTGGAGTTTTAATTGTGTATAATTATTGTTATTTTTTATGTCCTTTGTCTGTTGCTAACAGATGTTTCGTTGATCCGTTGTAACAACACGCCAAAGTATTATCTGAGCGCTTTTTGTTATATCCTTTTTTATTTTCACAATGATCTCATTTGGTTATTAATGCCTACTGTTTGTCAAGTTCTTTCCTCGCGCCATTGATTTCCTGAGAATTATTGGGAGAGCGTAGAGGAAACGATTGAATAAGTATTACACTTCTGTTTTCTCCTCTTCCATGCAATAAAGGTACAATAAAAGATACCAGTAGTATGTAAACATGTAAGTATTACTTGTAAACGTACTCACTTGTCTGTTCTATTTTAATTCTGTACAAGTGTTTACTTACTGAAAATGAATGAATGAATGAATGAATGAATGAATGAATGAATGAATGAATGAATGAATAAACAAATACATGATGAATGAAGGAACGAACGAACGAACGAATGAATGAGTAGCTTGATTATTCGCGATGCCATCAAGACTGAATGGAAGACCAAAATGCACAAAATCTGTGTTAGGTCGGTGGACGCGGAGCCTCACTGACAGGGAGCTCTAGCATGTGTTTTATAACGAAGCTCTAAAAGCTCTGTGAACGAGAGCTCGATTTGCAAACGATGGCTTATAGTTGCTGTTGTAAGTTCCATACATTGTAACTGCCGCAATTTCTCGAAAACGCCCTTTAAGTATAATTTATAGTATATTATTCTAACCTATCACTGCCATTACCTTTCTTAACGCAAAGGCAGTGAGTCCGTCGTAAAGCCAGTGGTAATGTATGAATCCAGTACACAATAATTGTGTGTTGAACGGAGGGATCAGGGATTTTACTAGCACATTACTGCTGTTTCTTCTGGGATTCAGTGCTTGAGACTGCCACGCATATGATTTATTTCTTGTTTTTATTGGACCAAGGATACATAAATATTTACATGGCGTATCGACAAGGATTTTACATAATAATGTTATGTGTACAAATATATACGTACTTAACAGCGCATTAACAGTGTACTATACCACCGCTCTGCGAGAAATATGTGCTGCAATTTTCATTCATAAAGGGTCAGACTAGTATTGAACTTAATTACATTTTATTTAGTGCATCAGAGTAACCATTCAAGACTCATTTTTAGCTATAACGTCCTTTGATTACAGCTATATAGTTGATTAAAATTGTAAGCGAACATCGCAGAAAGACATTAGCACATTTATGAAAAGCTACAAAAATACAGCTTCAAATGGCAATAAAGCTTATTTCTGTCATCATGCAGATCTTTGCTGTCTTTATTGCTTATTCTTCTCAAACGGAGATAAAATATGCACAATTTCGAGATCATGGAGATACGAGCGGTGTGCAGTACTTCCCTTTCGGTAGTCAGGTAAAGATTTACTGTGTGCAGAAGACAAGCAGCAAGACAGACATCACTATCTACGATAAAGGTATTATACACATAGTTGAAAATTCGGTTTTACAGGATGGGTTCTCAGACACTTATCAGTTTGAAGTGATTAATTCATCGACTTCTCTGTTTACAATAAATAACCTAACCCGTCAGTTAAATGACATAATTTATACATGTCTGTGCGACCAGCAATTATTTGCCACTATCGTGGGCTTTTATCCGATAAATGATGTTAATCCTGTTTGTTCGTCATCATATCCATCTCGATTCATATTTGAAGATTCGTTAAAAAGTGAGATGAATTGTACTTCGGAGGAAGGAGACCCACCAGTGATGATGTCAACTTACATCAGAGATGGAGATGAAATAAATGATGTCACTAGCAGCTCAACCAGGACATTATCCTCTCACCCGCATCTCTCTATAAGACTCTATCATTCTCATCGTACTTCAACTCATCATTTAACAATAGTGTCTTTGTCTGCAATGTCTCTCAACAATTACCAGCTCCTTATCAGAGTTATCGAGGATCTTTCTTCTTCGGACCTATTCTGTTTCACCCATTGTTCTCTGTAACAGCGAATCCATCAAATGTAAACTTTAGTGATATTAGGAATGCAGTATTACGTTGTACCAGTAATGTGAGTGAAGTTAACCTAACCTGGACTAACATCCCCAGCCACTGGATATATGATATTAATGAAGGCGATACATATATTGAACTTATTTTTACGGATACCGGAAGTGACGTCTACTCAGTTGACATACAATGTGTTGGTTACTATGGAGATAGAGTCATTACAACAACAGCACATATATCATATTCACCACTGTCTTTCCAAGTAACCAATCTAGCAATATATTTGACCTTGGTGATCATCATTGTTGTTGTTTGTGTTGCTGTTGTGTTTCTTCTTAGACGCGTTTATGTGACAAACTCTCAACAAAACAAGGACACAATTCAAATGTATTATGCTTCCGTAGACATTTTACCGGGAATTCTTCCCACGGAGAACTACGTGAACATAAATTCATCTTCATTTACATATGACAGTGGTGGTTATCTCTCCCCATGTGAACCTTTACAAGACGATGAACAGTATGATATTGTTAAATGAGTATTCATTACTCTCAAAAACAATTGTTCATCTTTAATGTTTGTATTTGATTTGTTATGTTTTTTTGGTTTAATTCTTATGAATACTGTACTCATAGTACTATTTGTCAAGTTACCGTTACACTCGAAACAGTCAATCACTGAAGTTATACTTTTGTATCATAAACTTTTAATAAACATGTCACTTTGGTGATATAAGTCTGAATATATCCGTCCGTGCAATGCGGTATTTGGGTTAGGGAGCTGAACGGGCGTCTTACAATATAGTAATACTTATAAATACAGCAAACGATTCGAACACCATGAAACTAACATAACATAATGTTTAACAAAGCATTTCGTTCCAAATTGATCATTGGTGTGTACGAGGGAAAACTGTCTGTCAGTGTATCTGCTTTGCATATACTTTAACAACAAATGATTTAACCTACAGAAAAGGTGAAAATTGTCATCGAGATAGGCATAAAATTGGAATGGAAGCCGTTGACTTCCTACACTTAAAATCTAATATGTGAACGAGTTGTCCTGAAGGTATACCAGATAACATATCTGCAATTCATACTGCAGGGGTGACCAATCCTGTAATTAATTCTGGTCACTATAGTCCGTTTGTTATCCCCACCGTGCTCGTCGAGGAGAGCATGTGTGGCTGATTAAACTACATGACGTTTTCCCTCAATTTTAATAACCTATTGTGAGACCCACAGTCTCACAACTGACTGATTGGCGCACATGACGACAACGATTTAATTTCCCCTTGGTCGCATTTGTTGGGACTAAGCAAATGCGAACTACCACGCATCGCCGACTGCCAGACTGAATGATATATAGTATATAGTGTAAAGTTATGAATTCCAATTTATTACTTGGCTACTACTTACAAATTGAATATATATTATAAAGTATGTTAAACACTTTGCAACTGATATGTTATTGATACAATTGGTACCATATATTAATACTGTGCATGTCTTGCTCACATCAGTTAACAAGCTTTGCACACTAATAAAAGTTGAACACCTACTCAAGTTTATAATGTGAAGTGAGCCTATCGTGTGTTGCAAAGTCAAAAGGTACAATATCGAATAGAAAGCAAATCTCGACAATGAGAGTGTTTAGATAACACTCCAGGAGAACTTAGATAATGCATACGTTTATACACAACGTTCTTATGTAGTTTACTCTCGACATCACAAACACGGTTGCTATATATTATAGGTTCAATAAGTTGTGCATGTATCAACAGTAGTACGTTAGTCAGGACTTGTTTTTCCAATCCTCGCATGATTTTAATTTACGTTTTATGATAACAATAAGTATATCCACTGTATAAAGTAAGATGATCATTGATCTCTTCTTTGTTAACTCCTCCATGTGTTCTGATTAATATGCTAATAACAAAATGTGTGCATTGGTTGTTTAAATTATCCATGAATGATGAATACTCTCAACACAGAAATAGTTATTCCATGAATTATGACATGTCATGTCTAACAGTTTGTCTTAAGTCTCTTTTCAGGGAAAGTAAATACCAAAGTAACACAAATATTATGTTCTGATTACACGTAGGCTTTGTGCGGATACTGAATGCCTTTAAAGTATGTAAATTTTCAATTTCGATTATTTTATCGTGAAAAGCGTTTCCTGAAACTAATTTAGCAATGCTACATAAAAGCAAGTACAACTCTTACCCAGACCAGTCTTTGAAGTGTTTGCTTGAGTCGTTACAAAGTAAAAATAAACATCAAAACTGAAAGACATTTTGACCAGGAAGTTTGAACTGAAAGAAATGTTATGTCAAGGGAATAGTGCACATGATTGTCAACTCTGCATTAAGAGCAAGACCAAGATTGAAGTTGAAAACTTTTGAGATCAGACGCTACTTAAATATATATTGCGTTCCATAATTCATATTTGCTCTAAGTCTATGATGCATTGAATTAGACAAACCTAACTATGGAGATAGATTCACTGAAATTAAGCTATCTGTTTGCTCTCTATACGGTTTTTCATCTTCCTTAACATGTCAGGAAAGCCTGAAAATGTAACCGACGTTTCAGAAGAAACTAACATTTCTAAATATATATAACAAGTGATAAAAAATGTAATTAATATAATCAGCTCGTATACGTGATGATTCAAACGAAATGCATTAAATCACCTTTATCTAGTCATGACAGCTAAAGACTTACAATATTTGTTATTATAAGCCACACATGATAGGGTTTATTTGTATGACAGATCCTATTTATTTTCTTTTTTCATCTTCGTCTTTGACACACCGTCTGTTCCGAGATCATTTGATATAAGGAAGCCTATTATTCTCCTCCCTTTATTTTGTCGCATTGACTCCATCCAGAATCAAGTTCAGTGACGTCAGGAATAAAATACTGAGGTGATGCAGTAATGTACTAATTGAAGTGAAGTGATATGGAAGTAAATGCATAACCACTAGAAATATGATGTTAACACAGACAACAACTCAATTGAGCTTAATATTACGGATACCGCCTATGCAGTGTATATATGGAATGTGTTGATTAATATGGAAACATATTCATCTCAACAACAGCACAATACGTTAGTCACATAAATTTCTTGCAACCAGTCTACCAATATGTTTGATGTTGATCATCAATATCATTGTAATTGTTATTTATTTTATTTTCCCCGTCTCCTTCGGGCTTATTCTATTAAAAAAAAACGAGTAAAACATAGTATTGATTCTACAGTTTGCACTACCAACTTCATGATTCAGCTAACCTTTAGCCAATAAGGTAAAATTATTTTGCATGTGACATTAATTAAGTATCTTTAGTTAATGGAAATCTAATAAGCGTAGAAGGGGACATCACATTACGAAACTTCAAATATCTGTACATTACCGTTGTAAACAAATGTACTAAACAGTACCGTACAAAATCTGAAAACTATAACGTTTTGCAAACAAGTAGTTTTCACTGTCGGGGCTGGCGCCCCAGCCCCCGGTTCCTACGCCCTTGAATAGAGACAACATCATCATGATCATCATCATCATCATCATCATGATCATGATCATGATCATGATCATGATCATGATCATCATCATCATCATCATCATCATCATCATCATCATCATCATCATCATCATCATCATCATCATCATCATCATCATCATCATCATCATCATCATCATCATCATCATCATCATCATCATCATCATCATGATCATCATCATCATGATCATCATCATGATCATCATCATGATCATGATCATCATCATGATCATCATCATCATCATCATCATCATCATCATCATCATCATCATCATCATCATCATCATCATCATCATCATCATCATCATCATCATCATCATCGTCATCATCATCATCATCATCATCATCATCATCATCATGATCATCATCATCATCATCATCATCATCATCATCATCATGATCATCATCATCATCATGATCATCATCATCATTATCATCATGATCATCATCATCATGATCATGATCATCATCATCATCATCATCATCATCATCATCATCATCATCATCATCATCATCATCATCATCATCATCATCATCATCATCATCATCATCATCATCATCATCATCATCATGATCATCATCATCATCATCATCATCATCATCATGGTTGGCGCGTAGCGTAATGGAGAAAATTTTGAAAAATGCCTCCCAGATTGCAGGAAATGACACTTCTCCCTTGTCTGTTTTTGTACCCGATTAATCTTCTGAAACACATTTTTGAAGTATGTTTCATTTTGGTTCTTTATTTTTTGCCATTTTTTTTTCTTAGTCCTACTTTTTTTTCTTTTTTTTTTGCGCCGTGAATATTGGTTTCCGACGCCCCTGTATATGTAACGCGAAAAGGACAACATTATTGTGTTGTTAAAGCTAAGTTGGTTGCTGTCTAAACCAAAGTTATTGCTGCTATTTTAACATCTTGCTGTTGTTCGTTGATGTCTAAACTTACGCTGTCTAAAGTCATGTTGATGACTAAACGCGCGTTAACTTGTCTAAACTCACGTTGATTTCTAAACCGGTACGGTTGATGTCTAAACCCACGTTGATGTCTAAAATTTTCGTTGCTATCTAAACTTATACGGTTGATGTCTAAACTCACGTTGATGTCAAAACTCACGCTGATGTATACACTATCGTTGATATCTAAAGTCCCGCTGTTGTAACACATTGTGAACGAACATCATTCTTTCTTTACAAAAGTTTATAACAATCAACCGCAACCGCTTGCGTGCAGAGCTAGCAACATATACAGAGATTTTCATGCTAAATACAGCCAATGATGTTTTCTCAAATTTCCCGCGATTTGTTTGGCTAATAGTCCCTTACTCATTGTCCACTCATTGTCTGCAAACATGCTTGCATCTTCAGTGCTTAATGAACGCAAAGTATGATGGCTTAACTATGTAACGCGAGAAGGGGAAAACATTTTTAACGTCCTAATTTGTAGCAAAATCAAGTTGTTAACGATACTTACATGCGAGGACGTTGTTAACGATATTGTTAACGTAATATTTGAATAATTGTTTTGTCACAGAAAGTTATGAGTTTAGACAATCTATGAATTTTGCGGGAAGCAACCACAACATCTCTGATACTGAAAAGGACTTTTCATCTCACAGTATGTTTTGCTCTCTCCGTATAGAAAGCTATAATGTAAAATGTGCATTCATACCACAATAATTTCTTCGTTGCGAACTTGCATAAATTTTCGCCGTTTCTTTGACCATGTGCTTCAAGTCATGATTCTGGTGCAACATTCGTGTTCAAAACTACTGTATTCATACATCGTCAAAAGTAGTCATTGAAGTTGAAGATACTTAACCGACATTGCGTAAAAATGTTATTTAAATGCTATAATTTACGTGGAGCTGGTTGTTTCCAATTACTGCAAAGCCTCCAGGATAAATGTTAGATCAGTTGCTATATGGTTGGATTTAGTCTGCGCTTCGTGAGCAACACTAAGGGCACAATATTGAAGTACGTAGGCAATACACTCACTGAACTAGTTTACCGTTCGCTCAGCATTGTTACGCATTTTTAGACCAAAAAGACCGCTAACATGTTATGCAAGAAACGAATCATCCAAGATACAGTCGAGTTTTGAGTTTGGTTATGTGTTGTAGGTACGGTGATATGATCTTTTCTTCACAAATTTTCAGGATCTGCGCATGTGCAGTTGAAACTCCGAAATTCAAACAGGCCTAATACAATTGCGTGGAATTTAGCGAGATATGCACACTGCATGTACGGGGATATTTGAAGAGTTGGGGTTGTTAGTGAAATCGCTGCAAGGTCAAAGCATGGAGGTACTATATACGGAGTTGACGAGGAGGAAACAGTGGCAGGGCAGGCGAAATGAAGGTCGGGCGGCCGCCCCTGTAACTGACAGCGAAGCTAGGGCACTGGATGGCATCTGCCATGTATGTTGTGTAGAACATTCACAAAGTACAGGCAGTGATACGATCGCATCTTTACAACTACAATAGTAAAAGTATATATATGTCATAATAAACGCAATTGGTGTTCGATCGGTACGAAAACCTTTCTCTAGTAATATTACTGTCACTCGTTTTACTTGATTGCCGACATTCACAACATATCCAGACATCATTTAATGGTTCAAACAAATAAGTTTGTTGCTGGCATTTTGTCTATAGACACTCGTTTTACTTGATTTCCAACATTCATCGTATCTCTACACATGGTTGAAGGGGATAAATGAAATCAGATTAAAAGGCAGTATTTTTATGCTGGTACTTTGTCTAGACACTCGTTTTACTTCATTTCCGACATTCACAGCGTATAGGCATAGCCTATAACATTTTAAAAGTTGTTTACCGTGCCGCCTCCTAATCGTATGAGACGTATCGCACATGTTAACTGATAGGCTGGCGGTGGGAGATACGGTAGCTTATCAAACAAGGGGTCCACAATTTGGCGTCTGGTGACTCCAAATGACCTTTGACCTCAATAAAATCCTTTACTGAACGTGTCACAACTACATACTAAATATGAGATTCGTCCAACCTTCCCTTTTTGAGTTATCGTGTATACAAGGTTTTCACAATTTGACCTCTATAGTGACCCCAAATGGACTTGGACCTCCACGTCCCCTATTGCTTTTGGTGGAGGTGTGTATACCCACGTACGTACAGTACGTACAGTACAGTACGTAACGTACAGTACGTACCTGTATTTATCATGTCATAGTGTTATTGTATCATAATGTTGGTTCGGGCCATTTCTATTGTAACAGCTAGTTCTGCTTATACTAACAAGCAGAAATCTAGTGCATGAAGATCATCGAAACCTCAATGCATTTTGCATTCTGGTTTACATTACAGGGTTGAGCAATATTGAACGCCGATGGCAACAACGTAAGTTTAGACAACGACGTATGTTGAGACAACGGAAGACATCAACGTGAGTTTGAGCAACAACGTGGTAAAACAGCAGCAACAGGCTTTAGTTTAGACAATAACAAACTTAATTTAGACACAGGGGCGTCGGAAGCTATTATAGGATTGGTACGGCAGATCAGAGTGTGGCCATCTATCATAATTATCGGGGGACGTTTGGTAGGTCAAACTACGCTACGTGCCACCATGGTTGGCGCGTAGCGTAATGGAGAAGATTTTGAAAATATACCTCCCAGATTGCAGGAAATGGCACTTCCCTAGAAACAAGACCCCTGCCATGCCAGAGTAGTCACATTGAGCCTACTTGCCGTCATCATTATTTGCCATGTTATCATTTTTTGCCATTTTTTTCTTAGTCCTACTTTTTTTTTTTTTTTTTTTTGAGCCGTGAATATTGGTCCGGCTTCCGCCGGACCTGCCGTACCGGCTCCGACGCCCCTGTATTATGTTCAGAATAATTGCGAGAGTAAATTGGAGCATAACCACAGCCACAGGCAGTGATGTTACTATGGAAATAGTTAGCGGCTGGTTACAAAGATCAAAATTAAAGTCACCCATTGAAAAACAATGATCTCCAGCAGCAGAAATATCACTTAAAATATCATTATGTATAAGATAGGTTAGTAGTTTATGATAACATGGATTACAAATGTATGGTTATGTAAGATAGGTAAGTAGTTTATGATAACATGGATTAGCAAGTGTATGACTATGTCAGATAGGTTAGTAGTTTATGATAACATGGATTAAAAATGTATGGTTATGTAAAATAGGTAAGTAGTTGATGATAACATGGATTTGGAATGTATGAATATGTTAGATAGGTTAGTAGTTTATGATAACATGGATTAGGAATGTAGGCTATCATTATGTAAGATAGGTAAGTAGTTTATGATAACATGGAGTAGGAATGTAGCATTATGTAAGATAGGAAAGTAGTTTATGATTACATGTATATGATAATGGTGATTATGTAATGTAACAGTGGTAACCCTTATCGATAGACTTGGCAAAAGGTGACAAGCGCCATCTATTTTACTTTGCTACTTTTTTATGAGAATCATTTGTTACGACTACTACTACTATTACAACTTTTTGTGAATGGTCTAATCATCCTTTTTACGGAGCCATCTTTTGCATGACAAGAACATATTATATTCAGGGTAAGCTTTCATTTATGATTGTTTGATAGGATTTAATTGCAGAGTGATGAAGAGTGTATTCGATTTCGAAATTGCTGTCAATTAAGTAACTTAAGTAACTTGCCTGTCACTGTAGATCGCCATTCACACCGTGCTATCCTAACGCACGTGTGTTGTGGGGCCTTGGCCTTGACGTTATATCTTTGTAACAATGTGCACTACATCGACCGTTATGTGTTTGCTAAGTTGTATACTATTAAGCTTATACTTATCCCTTTCGTCATTATCATAGTCAGTGATGGATGATCAAACTTATAATTAGTAACGGTGTTTCCTGGAGATTGGTGAAGGTGTAAATTAGTATTAAAATGTAACATCAGACCTGAGAGTTCCATAATCTCCTTAGCAACCCAATTGTTTAAATGAAGTTGGTCACATGACATGTCACCTGATATATTATTCTTTTTATTTCCTAAAGTGATTTGTTTTCATTCTTTTTGTTGAAGTAATTGGGATTGTTGGATTCATTTATTGCTTTGCTATGACCAACGTCTGAGAATAACGAAACAATATTCAGTTAAGTAAGAACAATACTCAATGTTTATGACTCCTCGTCACTCATGTATTGGTTCTCATTGCACATTTAATTTACGTTAATTATCCATGATAAGTAATTACCTTAATCTTGTATTTATGAGCCATTTGTTTTGTCTTTGCAGGGTTTTTCATTTCTTATTGTTGTTGAATAAATACCATAGCAACATGAACCTGTGTTACGGTCATTACAGTAAGATAGGTAACCAGTTCATGATTTCCTCAGTTTGTTGATGATTATTCAGAACGGAGGTAAACAGTTTATGATTACATCAGTTGGGTAATGATGATGTGAAGTTGGTAAAATTATTACATCGGTTGGGTAATGTAAAGGATATAAGACTAGTGATAATATATTTGTTTGTTTAGAATGTGAATTTGCCATATTGTTTCATGCTGGTTTAATGGTCACATTTACAGCGCGTGTATCTTGCACTATATTATACAGAGTCCATCATACTGCTGTCTCTACACAGCCCGGGCTTTAAAGCAGTTGATTGCACTGTGCAGCATGTTTCATTTAAGATATTATAATCTTCACGTGTATATGTATTTATCTATGTGTTACTTAGTTCAAGATTCATTTAATAAATGTAGCATGATAATTATCAATACTACTTCTGTCCATGTTCTCTGGTCACTTGTTCTGTCCATTTTCAGGAAGTCATTATCGGGGGCAGACTGACCCGTGACCTACACCCTTGGGCAAAAACAGTCATCACGCCAGTGTTGTAAAAAGCAATGCTCAATTCACTAAGCTTTCAGGTGTATAGAAATAACACAGTGACTTGAGTCAATGAACTGGTGCCAGGAAAATCTCTGACAATTGCTTGTCCTTAGAAAAGAGGTTTCTCACTACCACTCTCTAGTATGCCCATTCGCCCAGAACCATAGCCAGAAATAAACAGCTGATGTGCAATCCCCCTCCACTCCTTCCCCGAGTCCCACCACTGGTACCGCAGGGCACGATCTAGCCTGATGCAGCAATATAAACTCCCCTCCCCATCCCCCACTCCTTGCTACAGTTCCACCATTGGTACCGCAGGGCACAATCTAGTCTGATGCAGCAATAGAAATCCCCCTCTCGCCTCCCTGCCACAGTCCCACTAGTCGTGCTGCAGGGCACGATCTAGCCTGATGTAGCAATAGAAATTCCCCTCCCCTTGCCCCACTCCCTGCCACATGCTCACCAGTGGTGCTGCAGGGCACGATCTAGCCCTGGTGCAGCAATAGAAATTCCCCTCCCCATCCCCCACTCCCTGCCACAGTCCCACCAGTGGTGCTGCAGGGCACGATCTAGCCCTGGTGCAGCAATAGAAATTTTCCCTCCCTTCCCCCACTCCCTGCCGCAGTCTCACCAGTGGTGCTGCAGGGCCCGACCTAGCCCTGGTGCAGCAATAGAAATTCCCCTCCCCCTAATGATTTTCCTTAATGAATACAGCCACACACTCTCTCATTAAAGATGGGCAGCTCTTAAAATGGGCTTAGCAAATCTTTAGGTTCAAACTTATCATAACTATAAAATGATAAAATCGAACATATATATATATATATATATATATAGATATATAGCATATCTATATAGCAGATCTGAAGCATAAGTTTTTTCCATATTTTTGGGTTGTGGGGTTGGGGCCCAAATACTGGCTGTCTGTACTGAGGACTGAGTGGGGGCTATATACTCCCCTGTAAATAATTGTTGTTTGCATTAGAGGGCTTAGATACAAATCATGATATCATTGTAACTACATTTCTGTTGTACAACTTTTCCTTTTTAGTGCATGCTGTTAAAACTAAAGCCATTTGGAAGAAAATCTGAAAAAAAAAATGTTTGGTAGTTTAGATAGTTTGCGACAATTACAATGGACCCTTCAGAGAAATAGTAAATCGCTGCTTAAATATGTACCAAATACATCACTTTTTTGCTCATTAATTAATTATTTGTTTTAATCAAGTTTGGAAATTTCTCTGTACACATCCAAACTTCAAAGCAATGAAAAAGTGGCAAGTATAGGGAAGGTAATTACCCCCTGCAGATATACTAAGTACCTGGTGTGTCGTAGGTACAGTACATGGTGCAAAAGAACAATCTTACATCAAATATTATTATATATGTATTCATATTAACACTGGAGGGCTTAGATACAAAATCATGATATCATTGTGACTACATTTCTGTTGTACAACCTTTCCTTTTTGAGTGCATGCTGTTAAAACTAAAGCCATTTGGAGAAATCTGAAAAAAATACAAGTTGTTAGTTTAGATAGTTTGCGACAATTACAATGGACCCTTCAGAGAAATAGTAAATTGCTGCTTAAAAATGTACCAAATTCATCACTTTTTTCTCATTAATTAATTATTTGTTTTAATCAAATTTGGAAATTTCTCTGTACACATCCAAACTTCAAAGCAATGAAAAAGTGGCAAGTATAGGGAAGTTAATTACCCCCTGCAGAGATACTAAGTACCTGGTGTGTCCTAGGTACATTACATGGTGCAAAAAAACAATCTTACATCAAATATTATTATATATGTTTTCATATTAACACTGGAGGTATAAATTGTAGATGTTGTTGATGGTTGTAACAAAGTCCTATCTTTAACACCAGCTAACACTCTTCTCGACATATTGACAAAATTCTTCATCTAAATTGAAACTTGGCATGTGTTGTTTGGAAACCTTAAACCTTTAAATTTTTACAAGTAAATACAAGATATTTCTTGAGATATTAATATAAAACACTAATGATCAATGCAATTAAATTAAATAAATAAAACTAAACAATTCATGCTGGTGATTTTTTTGTGAAGGAAAAAATGTTTTGTTTCAAAAACAGTGGGCTTTTTTTTCAAAATGTGAACCATTGCCTGTCGTGTCGGGACATCTACCGCTGCACTAACTTGTCATTGCTATCATCTAAGTCTGATGAATCAACGGTGCCCTCAATCAACGAGGTAGGTTTCTTTAAAATGGCCACCACGATGGAAATGACCACAAACTGCAATGTTTCAAAGAGAAAAAAGAAACTAGAGACAATTACATTGACATGCTACAGCATTCCTTGCAAGTTTGTGAAACTAATCTTAGGTTGATAAATTCAAGCCTCTGAAGAAGGCTATTGTGACTGACTAACCCTTTAAGAAGTGAATTTAGTAAATCCTCAAATGCTTCAGTCACTCAATTGCCTCCCGATATTGCAAACTGTATATAATGCCAACTAATAGCATGCACCTGCCCAGACTAAGCTCCTAAGCTAGGTCTGACCAGTAAATAATTTCCCTCAAGCTGCTGCAATGCCGTAAATTCACACATAGCAATATAAGAGGCGAAGTATAACCTGGTATACTTATGTTGAACCAATCATCAAGTGACAAACGGCTACCTAACCTAGGCTATAGTAAACAGCACAAGAGGCATGCCTGCCTATACAGTTACAACTCAGGTCAATATAACAGAGAGGTCCTATCTCTATGACAGCAGATATGAGACACAGAGAGAGATTGCTACCACATGGCATCAACTTATGTACTAGGTCACTGTGAGGTCAACCTAATTAGCATGGACCATACCAAATATGCATGGACCAAACCAAAATCCAGATGAGGTTGTGCAAAATTGCTATGTTTCGAATGGTTTGGGCCACTACACCTCTCCTAAACTGGGAAAAAATTATTCCTTTCAAAAGTGAATCAAAATTCTGGAGTGGATTGAAAGCACTACTGTTAAGTACTCACAGCCATAAAGAGCCATGTGGTCTAGTAGTAACAGGCACCAAAGAACCAAAAGTTGAAAGTAATAGTGGCCAAAAGAGCTGTTGTCACTGTAAATATATACATTCTGCAGGTTTAAATGAAAAAAAAATGTCTATCTTTGATAGATGGCATCTCATGTACATAGAAAGAGATGTTGACAGTTAACCATAAAAGCTTGCATCTATGAAATAATAGATTCAAGGCCTTTATCGATGACCCTAAATTACACTACCTCTCATCTCATGGAGATTATAAATTATGTTAAACCCACTCATACTGGAATGTAAGCTGCCTTTCTCATCGCTAATTTTGTCCATATTGATTGATTGATTTATTTGTTTTATCACGTGAATACATACAATGTGATAGGAAGTCCTCTAAAAAACCTTCAGATGGCTTAACAAAGTAGAGGACTCCCTGTAAAGAAAAGGAAAAATTAAACTAAATATATAAGAAAATATGAACATGTTCAATTAATAAGATGCAATAATTTTTTGAATAAAGTTTCTTCTGAATGATTTTGCAGAAGGTTTATTTGTAATATCGTCTGATAGAGAATTCCATGTTTTGATTGTACGTGCCCTTAGTGATAACATCACCATTGTAGAATTATACCTGTTATAATGTGCATCGCTTGAAAATCTGGTATTGTAATGATGAATATCACTGTTACATATTAAGTAGTCACTAAAAGCATTTGGTAACAGTCCATTCCATGCCTTATAAGCAAATGTAGCAAGGTTAACCCTAATAATGTCATCAGTTTTCAACAACTTAGAACGCTTAAAAGGAGGATTTGTGTGGTCCCGTGGTTTGGCATGTGTTATATGGCGCACTGCTCTCTTCTGTGTAATACAAATGGGATTCAGATTGGTATATCTCAGGGTTGTCCAACCTTTTGCAGAGGAGGGCCACATGGAATGATTATGATGAAGGAGGGGGCCGCATGAACCCTACGCTCGATTTTTCGATTTTTTTACCCGAAGCCCAAGGCAACAAAATGTGAGCACTGCGCGCGGAGCGCACTGATTTCTTTTCCTTCCTGATAAAACAGATGAATAAAGTTCGGCCGCCCCCGCCCCTCCGCTAAGAGAGTGTCACACAAACTGACCTGTATGCAGTTTTTTGGACCCAGAAGGTTCGAATGATTGATTATATAGCTTCAAATTGTTATCAATAAATCTGCTCACTAAAATTTCGCACCGTAGAGCATCTCTGGCGGGCCGGACGCAACCCTGCGGCGGGCCGGACTGTGGCCCGCGGGCCGTAGGTTGGACAACCCTGGTATATCTAGTACCAGACCATATGTTACAACAATACGTAATATGTGGCTGGACTAATGTCTGATAGAGAATCTTTAAAATGTGTTGTGGCAGATAATGCTTAAGCTTAGCTAAAACACTGGTGTTTTTTGCAACTTTTTACAGACAGTTGTAATGTGGTCACACCATCATGATCTATATATTCGTCTAAAAATCTGGTAAAATTGACTTCTTGTAGTCGTTTACCACCCATTGTAATATCATCATTTCATGTAAAATTTTTAGAAGTATTAAAAACTATATAGTTTGTTTTATCAATATTCAATGATAATTTGTTGCCAGCGAACCAGTCGCTGAACTTGTCTAATTCAGTTGATACTTCATATTAAGAGTGATTTGACCAAGCTCAATTACGTTTGAGAATTTCGGAGATGTACCTGTACCGGGTACTGTTGAAATGGTGGTTGATTATTAAGGCATTTTACATTTAAACCAAGAAAAAACTGTGCTTGTAAAGTGGAAAACATTGCTTTTCAACCTGATGAAATATAATACATATTAATTTGCAAAGAAGGATATTACAGTCCTTGTTGAATAATCTGTGTCTATATTGATGAATGACAAAACAACATTGAGGTCAGAGAAAACAACTTTGAGGTCAGAGAAAACAACCCTGAGGTCAGAAAAACAACCGTGAGGTCAGACAAAAACAAGAAAACAACTCATTGAATAGCTATTAACTCACGAACTGACTGACCACCATTTTTGAAAAGCGACATATTTAAACATCACAGAGTACTGTGAAGGGCTGACCTTTCCATGGTTGTTACTGGAAACGAATTAATACCCTATCTTCAAAGGTAACGTAATTAAAGCCACAGAGCACTGCCAGGCCACCACCCTTGACAAAGAGTAGTCAAGCAAGCAGGGTTCATTAGGAGGCTCAATTAAACAGTAGTAAAACATGTTTTAGACATGCACCGTTGATGTAGACAAACTGTGCATTAAGGATACATTAGGTGACTCAATTAATTAGTGGTCAAACATCTTTTACACATGCACTGTTGATGTAGATCAGTGCATTCGGGATTAAATAGGTGACTCCATTAATTAGTGGTCCAACCTCATTTAAACGTGCATCGTTGATGTATACCATCGTTTATGTAGTTGATGTAGACCATCTTTTAGACATGCACCGTTGATGTAGACAAACTGTGCATTAAGGATTCATTAGGTGACTCCATTAATTAGTAGTCAAACATCTTTTACACATGCACTGTTGATGTAGACAAACTGTGCATTAAGGATTCATTAGGTGACTCCATTAATTAGTAGTCAAACATATTTTACACATGCACTGTTGATGTAGACAAACTGTGCATTAAGGATTAATTAGGTGACTCCATTAATTAGTAGTCAAACATATTTTACACATGCACTGTTGATGTAGACCAGTGCTTTAAGGATTCATTAGGTGACTCCATTAATTAGTAGCCAAACATCTTTTACACATGCACTGTTGATGTAGACCAACTGTGCATTAAGGATTCATTAGGTGACCCCATTAATTAGTAGTCAAACATATTTTACACATGCACTGTTGATGTAGACCAGTGCTTTAAGGATTCATTAGGTGACTCCATTAATTAGTAGCCAAACATCTTTTACACATGCACTGTTGATGTAGACCAACTGTGCATTAAGGATTCATTAGGTGACTCCATTAATTAGTAGTCAAACATATTTTACACATGCACTGTTGATGTAGACCAGTGCTTTAAGGATTCATTAGGTGACTCCATTAATTAGTAGCCAAACATCTTTTACACATGCACTGTTGATGTAGACCAACTGTGCATTAAGGATTCATTAGGTGACCCCATTAATTAGTAGTCAAACATCTTTTACACATGCACTGTTGATGTAGACCAACTGTGCATTAAGGATTCATTAGGTGACTCAATTAACTAGTAGTCAAACATCTTTTACACATGCACTGTTGATGTAGACCAACTGTGCATTAAGGATTCATTAGGTGACTCCATTAATTAGTGGTCAAACATCTTTTAGACATGCACTGTTGATGTAGACCAACTGTGCATTAATGATTCATTAGGTGACTCCATTAATTAGTCGTCAAACATCTTTTAGACATGCACCGTTGATGCAGACCAACTTTGCATTAAGGATTCATTAGGTGACTCCATTAATTAGTGGTCAAACATCTTTTAGACATGCACCGTTGATGTAGACCAACTGTGCATTAAGGATTCATTAGGTGACTCCATTCATTAGTAGTCAAACATCTTTTAGACATGCACCGTTGATGCAGACCAACTGTGCATTAGAGATTCATTAGGTGACTCCATTCATTAGTAGTCAAACATCTTTTAGACATGCACCGTTGATGTAGACAAACTGTGCATTAAGGATTCATTAGGTGACTCCATTAATTAGTAGTCAAACATCTTTTAGACATGCACCGTTGATGTAGACAAACTGTGCATTAAGGATTCATTAGGTGACTCCATTAATTAGTGGTCAGACATCTTTTACACATGCACCGTTGATGTAGACCAAGTGTGCATTAAGGATTAATTAGGTGACTCCATTAATTAGTAGTCAAACATCTTTTAGACTTACACTGTTGATGTAGACCAACTGTGCATTAAGGATTCATTAGGTGACTCCATTAACTAGTAGTCAAACATCTTTTAGACATGCACTGTTGATGTAGACCAACTGTGCATTAAGGCTTCATTAGGTGACTCCCTTAATAAAAGACCTAGACAATTTAGGGTATCTTTATTCCAAAGGTTTAGTATATATAACTCTGAAAAGATGGTTGTTCCAATGTTGCACCAGTGGGGGAAAACATGTGGAACCCAGGGTGTTACGGGAAAATGTCATGATGAACTAACTGTAAGCATACTAAGAAGAAAGATAAAAGATGAAGATATGTATAAAATGATGTATCTCAATTAAACAACACAAAACTCACAAAGATTTGGCTGTTGAGGTAGCCATTGCAAAGGATGACAACAGACAACGAAGCTGCTGTTGACGACACAGACATAGATGATGATGAAGAGGAACTAGAAGAGATAAGAATTGTTTTTATATCTGTTTGGTCATATTTGGTTACGTGGTACTAGCTGAGATAACAGCCTGCTGTTTTCTTAATGGCCTTCATATTTTAACCATACACTGTCATGTTCTTTATGTATTAATTTTGTTCGGAAATAAATTTAAATTGGAAAATAAAGGACAATGGAAAACAACATAAACGATGAAGTTATATATAAAATTATATATCTCAATTTTAATAATGACACAGAACTCACAAGGATTTGGCTGTTGAGGTAGTCATTGCAAATGATGGCATAGATAACAAAGCTGTTGTTGCCGACACAGACATAGATGCTGATGAAGAGGAACTAGAAGGTGAAGAATAGAACTTGTAGTTATAAGAACAGTTAAAACTACTTTTAAACCTTCCACATTTAGTCTGTTTGTTAGTATACAAATAAGGAATGGTTATGAGTGCAATAGTGCAATATTTCATGAGTTGAAAGATGGAATGTTTCATACAACTCGGCTGCGCCTCGTTGAATGGAACAAATTACATCTTTCAACGAATGAAATATTTGCACTATTGCACGAATGGAAACCATTCATTATTTGTTTTATTCAACATATTATATTAAGATGGGTAAAATGCACTCATGCAACAGATTGTTTTGAACAGACAGGTTTCTCTGCTCTCTTACCATTGAAAAAAGTGCTACCAAAATAGTATAACCCATGGTTCTAATTTATAGAGTGGAATAGAGCGGATTTTGTATGCAATCAACGAGCAATTGACCAATCAAATAACCAGAATACAATTAGGTGTTGTATAATAAATAATATGGGTAAAGTCCTGACTATGTCGGAGACTTATATCTGTAAAATTCAAACAATGCATTAGATGCAGTTAAAATATTCAAAGAAATATTAAGCCAATAGACTGAAATTATCGACCCTAAATGGTCATCCTAAAAACATGTATTAATATTCAGCATTTTATTTTTTTTTAAAGACATTTCCCTTTCCTTTTTTCCAAACATTTCTTTCCTCCTTCAAATACATTATTTTGCAATGCAAATTTGGAGAAAAATTACCTGTCAATTCTGCATCATTCCATAACTCTGTTTGCGGAAAAAGATGGTGGCAGAGCGAGCACTTCTCTTGGAGATGGTTCACATCTGCCATTGGTGTCTGTTAAGTAAAATGAACACAAATTGAATTCATCCTGTTTGGGTGTCACATACCAATAAAATCATGGTATATATGCAGTTCAGTGTGTACTGTTACTTGGGCGGGATTGTCCTGAACATAGCATAGTCATGCAGCATTGTATGTGATGCTGGTATATTACTAAAATCACAAAAATGTGTAAAGGAACATCGAAAATATTGATGGCTATCATTCAGTCATTAATCCTATTATTCAGATGCTAAGTGATCAAGTTTATATATGCGAAGTGGCAATACATCAAATATTTAACATATTTATGTTTCTAACTTTACATGGACTTACATCAGGTTGAGTCAGTATGCATCTTCAGAACATTTACGGACACTAATGTCAGTCATAGTGTCCCTGTATATATTGTCGTTTTAACTTTCAACATGCTCTTCTTCTGTAAATTTGAGGCACTATTGTCAGTCTTAGTGTACCTACTTGCAGTGTCTTCATATTGTAATATTAACTCCTTCACAGCATTATGTGACACTACTTCAGTCATAGTGTCCTACCATATAATTGTTGTTTTAACATGTTCTTCTTTTGAACAGTTGGGACAACACTTTCAGTAACAGTGTCCTTACTTACACTTTCCTCATAGTTTAAGATCAATTCTCTTCTTCGATCAGTACATCAATACCATTCAGACTCTGAGCAATATACTCCTCCGAAAAATTATCCTATTTGTCTTACCTTCGTAATAGCCCTTTACCTTTACACTTCACTTTTTTTATCCGCATCAGTAATGGTTTTGCCTTGTCATTTCCTGCTTTCTAACTCTATTTCTAAAATTTCCTTAAACATTTTATTCTCAATTAACTAATAAGGCTTGTTTCCTATTTCACCCTATGGATGTTATATGTATGATATTGTGTACAGAAATTGCTGTCTTGTAATTTAAATGTTCTTATGTTCAATCTAAGGAAGAGGAAGAAGAAAGGTGGTAATATGAATTTGAGGAGGTGGTGAGTCAAATGTCTATTGAAGACTTTAGTGCCATACCTACAGTTACTGCTCAATCTCTCTATATATATAGCTAGAGAAAACATGCATAACTCACATGCATTGGATAATTTAAATTATGTTTGAGCACTGATAATAATGTTAATGAAGACTTTAGTGCTTTTTAGACTTTAGTTCAACCATGGCTGGACTCATCTGGACTTAAACTTAATTCAGAGTCCAGGGATCCCCAGTGTTCAATACCGGGTCAAAGTCATACTCAGTCTGGATTCTGGTCTCAAGTACTGCAAAATAGTGTTACACGATAATCAGAACAGCTGTTTCAATTTCATATATATACGTGCCTTTCCGCAGATTGACTTCATTTGCTTTGTACAAAATCCCCCTGCTGGATATGATATAGTATCCAGCACTTTGTTGGGAGCATTAGCTTTCAGGTATTCAAAGCCTCCACCATATCTTAGTTTTGGATAGGCCTGTTACACCTTCTCCCATAATTCATGGGGACTATCATCAGAGTTGAGAAGACCCTTCTTTTCCACCAATCCAGCCTCACCTAAGAAGGTCTTACCCATAGTGGATGGTGTTTTTTCTGAAATCAAATATAATATTGTTTTTTCTTCTTTATACTTCTTTAAGTATGATCAACTTAAACCAAACGAAAGATAGATATTACAAATGAAACCAGATCAGCCCATTACATGATCAGTCAAAACCAAATCATACAACAGTAAGTTTGTAGTCATGACACACTGCATAAAATATTGATTTTATATACCTGTACCACACATTAATCATAAGTTTGCTCCATAACCACTTATGAATACCTGATATTTTGTTTATTTTTGGTTCGATGATATCATTAACCTTTGCATTCATGATGGCTTATGTATGTGTGTGTTTGTGATGCCCAGCTTGTAAACATGATATCTTAAGAAGGGAAGGTCAGGTCAATTTCATGTTGGGTGTGTAGAAGTACCACATTGAGTACAAGGGCGCGCCTTTCATATTTGGTGGATGTCAGAGGTCATTCGGTCACCATGCAGTGGTCAAATTGTAACAAGAGCTCAAGGGCACTGTGGTTCCTTGCGTATGGGGGTATATGACAATACACATAATAATTATCAAGCAAGATTGGGCTAAAATAGTCCAAGTTATTGTGGTCCCAATGTACCCATAAAGTAACCAACACTATAGCCAACACTTTTGTGATCACAAATTGTGATCGGATTTTTGATCGGAAGGCACCTTTGAGATCTGAATATGGCGTCGAAAATGTAAGAAATATAATGTCACCTACAAGCGGGTCAACAGATATGATATAACATTGGTGACCTCAAATCACATGACCGTTAAGTTTGAAAATGTTCCACCTCCCATTCACAACTTGTCCCAAAATATCAACCATGTCACACCTTGGCATTTGGAGTTAATTGCATTATATGTCTAAAAATTAACTTTGAACTTGTATAAATAACTTCACATACAAAGGTCACCCGGGGGTCAACCAATTGACATTTTTAATCGGTGAGACCTAACTAGAGCAACAAAACTGTAAAAATCCAAACATTTTTTCTTTGCCCATTTTCTCCCCCCAAAATACTAGTTTTGTTAACATTAATTGACCTTTGGTGACCTTCACATGACCGTTAAGTTTGAAAATATACCCCTATACCATTTGCAACTTGTCCGAAAAATATCAACCGAGTCACACTTGGCACTGGGAGTTATTGCATTAAAATTTCTGAAAATTAACTTAAACCTCGTATCACTTCGCACAAGAAGGTCACACAGGGGTGAACCAATTGACATTTTTGATCAGTGAGATGTGAATATAGCATCAAAACTATAAAATTTCAAACATTTTTTCTTTGCCCATTTTCTCCCCCCAAAATACTAGGTTTTTAACATTAATTGACCTTTGGTGACCTTGGATCACATGACCGAGTTTGAAAATATACCCCTATACCATTTGCAACTTGTCCAAAAATATCAACCGTGTCACAGACAATTCGTTCTCAAGTTATCACAAAAATACTAGTTTTTTATCATTAATTGACCTTTGGTGACCTTGGATCACTTGAATGTTAAGTTTCAAATGTTCCCCTAACCAGTTCACAACTTGTTCGTGTCGCTACAAAATGCAGACAGTAATGAAACGTGATACCGTGTTCTCCTTACCTGGACCTGAGATGTCCATCGCTGTATCGTTTATACACTGTGCTGTGGGTATTGACCGCAGCTGCATGTACAATACTGACTGTACACTAGTGTCTAATTACTGTCTAAAAAGCTGTGTGTGTATTTTCTGGGATCTAAGGTGGTGTCTAACACTTCTGTTACACCTCATTCAAAACTAGGTCAGATTACCAGCATTAGAGGCTTTTTTTGCGCGAGTCTTCACACCCTTTAACTGTGAGCCTAAATAGAGGAAAACTTTGGCAAATATTACAACAACAAAAAAACTTTAAAGTGCTGCATGGTGTCTTGCATATAGCAACTTGAAAACTTGATCCCCGTTTTGAGTCAAAACCATACATGCATGCATGACCAACTTATATTTTCATTTGTGAATTTTCTGACTACCTCTTCAACACTGGGTAACCTCAGATGACGTAATATGCTATCCATGTTAAACTGAAAAATATATACCCTTTAAAGGGTATATATTTGGACTCTTATAAATTATACCTTCAAATGGATGGATCTAACCAGCTACCCCCAGGTGGCTATACCAAGCCTAATCTGTGTGCTGATTGCACACGATGGAATAATAACAATAGACCAAGTGTCTGCATTATAATTACTACTGTAAATGTCTTGCATTTCATATGCCAAATTACAATTACAACCTAACTAGCCTAAGTAAATTAGTAAGTAAAGCTATGCCTAGTTTCTTACCAAGTTTATAGTTTCTTACCAAGTTTAATATCCTGTGCAATGATCAATATGGCTTCCGCCCAAAGCATTCTACAGAACTTGCAAATGCTATTGAAAAAATATGTACTAGTCTTGATAATACCAAAATATGTATTGGAGTGTTCCTTGATCTCTCCAAGGCATTTGATACTATTGACCATACCATTTTGCTAAGTAAATTATCTGTGTATGGTGTAAGGGGAACAACCCTTGACTGGTTGAGCAGCTATTTATCCAATAGACATCAGTATACTTCATATAAAAACTCTAAATCCGAACACGCTGTAACCCGTTGTGGTGTTCCACAGGGCTCAATATTAGGACCACTGTTGTTCATAATATATGTCAATGACATTTGCCAGGTGTCAAAAATTGCCAAGACTATTTTGTTTGCTGATGATACCAATATTTTCTTCGAGTTCGAAAATGTACATATAGAATACATGATACTGTCTCTACTGAATTAACTAAATTTACTAACTGGTTTGCTGCTAATAAGTTATCACTTAATGCAGACAAAACTAACTATATAGTATTTAATGGAAGAAGAACGCTTAACTGGAATAATGACATAATAATGGACGGTAAAGTAATTAAAGAAGTATCAACTACTAAATTTCTAGGGGTTAATATTGATAGTAAACTTTCATGGAGTGACCATATTACAAAAGTTTGCACCAGCGTTGCAAGAGGTGCAGGAATATTAGCAAAGCTAAAACATTTCCTCCCCCAGAATATACTCAGAATGCTTTACAAACTTTAATAGCACCACATCTGTATTACTGCTTGATTATCTGGTCTGGTACAAGTGTTTCTCATTTAAGTCACCTTAAAATACTTCAAAAGAGTGCAATACGTCATATATCTCACGCAGCACCGCGTGAACATACAAGCCCCCTCTTTAAGAAACTCAATTTATTGAAATTAGATGACATTATAAAAGTTAATATTGCAACATTTACATACAAGGCTTGGAATGGATCATTACCAATCAATTTTCGAAATTTTATAAATAGCAACACAGATTTCCATAATCATAATACCAGAACGGCTAGCAACGCACATTATAAATCATATAAAACACGCACTGGTATGTTAAGCCTCAGAAACCGTGCAACAAAAGTTTGGAATTCACTGTCAATAACTTTAAAAACTAATAAAACAAGCTCAACATTTAGTAAATGTCTTACTAAAGAAATTATCATGTCTTATTAATTATGATTTAGCTGCATAGTCGCATAGCAGCATATTCACATATTGAAGCGTATACGTATTGTTATTAACATTATTTTCACTATTTTCTATCTTTTCTTCATGGGAGTCTTCTGTTTTGTTAAGCCAGCATAGGCTTTTCAGAAGACTTCCATTCACATTGTAATATTTACGTGAAAAAACAAATAAATGAATGAAAGAATGAATGCCTGCATGTTAGTGTTAGCCTGTGGTAGGTATAGTATAACTATAAGCTAACAGATATCAGTTATGATGGCATACAATAACTTTGCCATGTTAAAGGTCTTTTTCTTCCAACAAAATCATTTAATCAAGCAAGTCTTTCTTGTTGATTATTTTACACAGGGCTAGAATCCATATGCATTATTGAAAATTTAAAGAGAACAAACCGGAGTAGCCTATACTGGCTATAGTATTAGTAGTATGGATGAATTGGGCTACAATTCTTACAATAATGCCTAACTTTATTGATCCTTTTGGTCTTAGACCATTTCAATTCATGACATTGAGAAACAACGTATATATGCGGGCACAGTATACTGTAAATTTGTTTCACACGGCTAGCCTAGGTCCTAACTTACGCTAAAACTAACATACTGGTCTGAGCTAGTCTTTGAAAGCTAATAGCTCACCCTAGGCCTCAATAAGGTTAGCCTATTTGCGTTTTGACAGATGACAGTGCCGTGGGATCTAGCCTCATGCCTATATTTTCTCGGTTTATTAAACATGAAAGACCTTAGAAGATACCCTACATGATATTAGAACATACAGGGCACAATGTTACGTTTCTATAAATGTACTTTGCGAACTTTACCCCTATGAGATAGACATCTTAGTTACGCAAGAGCGTTTCTCGCGTTTTCTCATTGGGTAACAGTATTTCGTTGTGGCATACTCCTATTAGAGTCTATATCCACCGCTTGATTGTTCTCCTTCAAGAAAAGTGCCAAAAAACAGAAGGAGAACATCTTTCTTGACCTGTTATCAATCATAATGTAGTTTTTTGTGGCTTGCATGTTGAAGAGCACGAATGGAAGTACATGTTGTGATATAATTGGGTCATTTGAGGCAATTTTAGACCCCTTTAAGCCTCCAAGGAGCAGCGTAGGAAAATTATTTACTACGGAGTGAAGAGGTTTGTTTACAAGTGACGAAAACTTCCGGCTGGGATAGCAAAAATGTACATGGTCATGATACAGTACATTGATGGTGCCATGAAAGGCCAACTTGTCAGCTATCTGGTGATGGGTATCGTTTAGCTAGTGAAAACTTCTCTCGAACTTCTATTAGTTGTAAAAGATCGGCAAAAGACGTCATCACCGGGGCTCGAACCACCGATTGCAAAAGAGAGTCTCGCTCTACAGCTATTACAGTGCGCCAAGCCGTCCGGCCACTGTATCGGCTGAGATATTAGCCGATTATTTAATAGTTAAGGCTGCTAATGCAATCCAGAGTTGTAAAAGATCGGCAAAAGACGTCATCACCGGGGCTCGAACCACCGATTGCAAAAGAGAGTCTCGCTCTATAGCTATTACAGTGCGCCAAGCCGTCCGGCCACTGTATCGGCTGAGATATTAGCCGATTATTTAATAGTTAAGGCTGCTAATGCAAGCCAGAGTTGTAAAAAATCGGCAAAAGACGTCATCACCGGGGCTCGAACCACCGATTGCAAAAGAGAGTCCCGCTCTACAGCTATTACAGTGCGCCAAGCCGTCCGGCCACTGTATCGGCTGAGATATTAGCCGATTATTTAATAGTTAAGGCTGCTAATGCAAGCCAGAGTTGTAAAAGATCGGCAAAAGACGTCATCACCGGGGCTCGAACCACCGATTGCAAAAGAGAGTCTCGCTCTACAGCTATTACAGTGCGCCAAGCCGTCCGGCCACTGTATCGGCTGAGATATTAGCCGATTATTTAATAGTTAAGGCTGCTAATGCAAGCCAGAGTTGTAAAAGATCGGCAAAAGACGTCATCACCGGGGCTCGAACCACCGATTGCAAAAGAGAGTCCCGCTCTACAGCTATTACAGTGCGCCAAGCCGTCCGGCCAATGTATCGGCTGAGATATTAGCCGATTATTTATTAGTTAAGGCTGCTAATGCAAGCCAGAGTTGTAAAAGATCGGCAAAAGACGTCATCACCGGGGCTCGAACCACCGATTGCAAAAGAGAGTCTCGCTCTACAGCTATTACAGTGCGCCAAGCCGTCCGGCCACTGTATCGGCTGAGATATTAGCCGATTATTTAATAGTTAAGGCTGCTAATGCAAGCAAGAGTTGTAAAAGATCGGCAAAAGACGTCATCACCGGGGCTCGAACCACCGATTGCAAAAGAGAGTCTCGCTCTACAGCTATTACAGTGCGGAATGCCGTCCGGCCACTGTATCGGCTGAGATATTAGCCGATTACTTAATAGTTAAGGCTGCTAATGCAAGCCAGAGTTGTAAAAGATCGGCAAAAGACGTCATCACCGGGGCTCGAACCACCGATTGCAAAAGAGAGTCTCGCTCTACAGCTATTACAGTGCGGAATGCCGTCCGGCCACTGTATCGGCTGAGATATTAGCCGATTATTTAATAGTTAAGGCTGCTAATGCAAGCCAGAGTTGTAAAAGATCGGCAAAAGACGTCATCACCGGGGCTCGAACCACCGATTGCAAAAGAGAGTCTCGCTCTACAGCTATTACAGTGCGCCAAGCCGTCCGGCCACTGTATCGGCTGAGATATTAGCCGATTATTTAATAGTTAAGGCTGCTAATGCAATCCAGAGTTGTAAAAGATCGGCAAAAGACGTCATCACCGGGGCTCGAACCACCGATTGCAAAAGAGAGTCTCGCTCTACAGCTATTACAGTGCGGAATGCCGTCCGGCCACTGTATCGGCTGAGATATTAGCCGATTATTTAATAGTTAAGGCTGCTAATGCAAGCCAGAGTTGTAAAAGATCGGCAAAAGACGTCATCACCGGGGCTCGAACCACCGATTGCAAAAGAGAGTCTCGCTCTACAGCTATTACAGTGCGGAATGCCGTCCGGCCACTGTATCGGCTGAGGTATTAGCCGATTATTTAATAGTTAAGGCTGCTAATGCAAGCCAGAGTTGTAAAAGATCGGCAAAAGACGTCATCACCGGGGCTCGAACCACCGATTGCAAAAGAGAGTCTCGCTCTACAGCTATTACAGTGCGCCAAGCCGTCCGGCCACTGTATCGGCTGAGATATTAGCCGATTATTTAATAGTTAAGGCTGCTAATGCAAGCCAGAGTTGTAAAAGATCGGCAAAAGACGTCATCACCGGGGCTCGAACCACCGATTGCAAAAGAGAGTCCCGCTCTACAGCTATTACAGTGCGCCAAGCCGTCCGGCCAATGTATCGGCTGAGATATTAGCCGATTATTTATTAGTTAAGGCTGCTAATGCAAGCCAGAGTTGTAAAAAATCGGCAAAAGACGTCATCACCGGGGCTCGAACCACCGATTGCAAAAGAGAGTCTCGCTCTATAGCTATTACAGTGCGCCAAGCCGTCCGGCCACTGTATCGGCTGAGATATTAGCCGATTATTTAATAGTTAAGGCTGCTAATGCAAGCCAGAGTTGTAAAAAATCGGCAAAAGACGTCATCACCGGGGCTCGAACCACCGATTGCAAAAGAGAGTCCCGCTCTACAGCTATTACAGTGCGCCAAGCCGTCCGGCCACTGTATCGGCTGAGATATTAGCCGATTATTTAATAGTTAAGGCTGCTAATGCAAGCCAGAGTTGTAAAAGATCGGCAAAAGACGTCATCACCGGGGCTCGAACCACCGATTGCAAAAGAGAGTCTCGCTCTACAGCTATTACAGTGCGCCAAGCCGTCCGGCCACTGTATCGGCTGAGATATTAGCCGATTATTTAATAGTTAAGGCTGCTAATGCAAGCCAGAGTTGTAAAAGATCGGCAAAAGACGTCATCACCGGGGCTCGAACCACCGATTGCAAAAGAGAGTCTCGCTCTACAGCTATTACAGTGCGCCAAGCCGTCCGGCCAATGTATCGGCTGAGATATTAGCCGATTATTTATTAGTTAAGGCTGCTAACGCAAGCCAGAGTTGTAAAAGATCGGCAAAAGACGTCATCACCGGGGCTCGAACCACCGATTGCAAAAGAGAGTCTCGCTCTACAGCTATTACAGTGCGCCAAGCCGTCCGGCCACTGTATCGGCTGAGATATTAGCCGATTATTTAATAGTTAAGGCTGCTAATGCAAGCAAGAGTTGTAAAAGATCGGCAAAAGACGTCATCACCGGGGCTCGAACCACCGATTGCAAAAGAGAGTCTCGCTCTACAGCTATTACAGTGCGCCAAGCCGTCCGGCCACTGTATCGGCTGAGATATGAGCCGATTACTTAATAGTTAAGGCTGCTAATGCAAGCCAGAGTTGTAAAAGATCGGCAAAAGACGTCATCACCGGGGCTCGAACCACCGATTGCAAAAGAGAGTCTCGCTCTACAGCTATTACAGTGCGCCATGCCGTCCGGCCACTGTATCGGCTGAGATATTAGCCGATTATTTAATAGTTAAGGCTGCTAATGCAAGCCAGAGTTGTAAAAGATCGGCAAAAGACGTCATCACCGGGGCTCGAACCACCGATTGCAAAAGAGAGTCCCGCTCTACAGCTATTACAGTGCGCCATGCCGTCCGGCCACTGTATCGGCTGAGATATTAGCCGATTATTTAATAGTTAAGGCTGCTAATGCAAGCCAGAGTTGTAAAAGATCGGCAAAAGACGTCATCACCGGGGCTCGAACCACCGATTGCAAAAGAGAGTCTCGCTCTACAGCTATTACAGTGCGGAATGCCGTCCGGCCACTGTATCGGCTGAGGTATTAGCCGATTATTTAATAGTTAAGGCTGCTAATGCAAGCCAGAGTTGTAAAAGATCGGCAAAAGACGTCATCACCGGGGCTCGAACCACCGATTGCAAAAGAGAGTCTCGCTCTACAGCTATTACAGTGCGCCAAGCCGTCCGGCCACTGTATCGGCTGAGATATTAGCCGATTATTTAATAGTTAAGGCTGCTAATGCAAGCCAGAGTTGTAAAAGATCGGCAAAAGACGTCATCACCGGGGCTCGAACCACCGATTGCAAAAGAGAGTCTCGCTCTACAGCTATTACAGTGCGCCAAGCCGTCCGGCCACTGTATCGGCTGAGATATTAGCCGATTATTTAATAGTTAAGGCTGCTAATGCAAGCCAGAGTTGTAAAAGATCGGCAAAAGACGTCATCACCGGGGCTCGAACCACCGATTGCAAAAGAGAGTCTCGCTCTACAGCTATTACAGTGCGCCAAGCCGTCCGGCCACTGTATCGGCTGAGATATTAGCCGATTATTTAATAGTTAAGGCTGCTAATGCAAGCCAGAGTTGTAAAAGATCGGCAAAAGACGTCATCACCGGGGCTCGAACCACCGATTGCAAAAGAGAGTCTCGCTCTACAGCTATTACAGTGCGCCATGCCGTCCGGCCACTGTATCGGCTGAGATATTAGCCGATTATTTAATAGTTAAGGCTGCTAATGCTAGCCAGAGTTGTAAAAGATCGGCAAAAGACGTCATCACCGGGGCTCGAACCACCGATTGCAAAAGAGAGTCTCGCTCTACAGCTATTACAGTGCGCCATGCCGTCCGGCCACTGTATCGGCTGAGATATTAGCCGATTATTTAATAGTTAAGGCTGCTAATGCAAGCCAGAGTTGTAAAAGATCGGCAAAAGACGTCATCACCGGGGCTCGAACCACCGATTGCAAAAGAGAGTCTCGCTCTACAGCTATTACAGTGCGCCAAGCCGTCCGGCCACTGTATCGGCTGAGATATTAGCCGATTATTTAATAGTTAAGGCTGCTAATGCAAGCCAGAGTTGTAAAAGATCGGCAAAAGACGTCATCACCGGGGCTCGAACCACCGATTGCAAAAGAGAGTCCCGCTCTACAGCTATTACAGTGCGCCAAGCCGTCCGGCCACTGTATCGGCTGAGATATTAGCCGATTATTTAATAGTTAAGGCTTCTAATGCAAGCCAGAGTTGTAAAAGATCGGCAAAAGACGTCATCACCGGGGCTCGAACCACCGATTGCAAAAGAGAGTCCCGCTCTACAGCTATTACAGTGCGCCAAGCCGTCCGGCCAATGTATCGGCTGAGATATTAGCCGATTATTTATTAGTTAAGGCTGCTAATGCAAGCCAGAGTTGTAAAAAATCGGCAAAAGACGTCATCACCGGGGCTCGAACCACCGATTGCAAAAGAGAGTCTCGCTATACAGCTATTACAGTGCGCCAAGCCGTCCGGCCACTGTATCGGCTGAGATATTAGCCGATTATTTAATAGTTAAGGCTGCTAATGCAAGCCAGAGTTGTAAAAGATCGGCAAAAGACGTCATCACCGGGGCTCGAACCACCGATTGCAAAAGAGAGTCTCGCTCTACAGCTATTACAGTGCGCCATGCCGTCCGGCCACTGTATCGGCTGAGATATTAGCCGATTATTTAATAGTTAAGGCTGCTAATGCAAGCCAGAGTTGTAAAAGATCGGCAAAAGACGTCATCACCGGGGCTCGAACCACCGATTGCAAAAGAGAGTCTCGCTCTACAGCTATTACAGTGCGCCAAGCCGTCCGGCCACTGTATCGGCTGAGATATTAGCCGATTATTTAATAGTTAAGGCTGCTAATGCAAGCCAGAGTTGTAAAAGATCGGCAAAAGACGTCATCACCGGGGCTCGAACCACCGATTGCAAAAGAGAGTCTCGCTCTACAGCTATTACAGTGCGCCAAGCCGTCCGGCCACTGTATCGGCTGAGATATTAGCCGATTATTTAATAGTTAAGGCTGCTAATGCAAGCCAGAGTTGTAAAAGATCGGCAAAAGACGTCATCACCGGGGCTCGAACCACCGATTGCAAAAGAGAGTCCCGCTCTACAGCTATTACAGTGCGCCAAGCCGTCCGGCCACTGTATCGGCTGAGATATTAGCCGATTATTTAATAGTTAAGGCTTCTAATGCAAGCCAGAGTTGTAAAAGATCGGCAAAAGACGTCATCACCGGGGCTCGAACCACCGATTGCAAAAGAGAGTCCCGCTCTACAGCTATTACAGTGCGCCAAGCCGTCCGGCCAATGTATCGGCTGAGATATTAGCCGATTATTTATTAGTTAAGGCTGCTAATGCAAGCCAGAGTTGTAAAAAATCGGCAAAAGACGTCATCACCGGGGCTCGAACCACCGATTGCAAAAGAGAGTCTCGCTATACAGCTATTACAGTGCGCCAAGCCGTCCGGCCACTGTATCGGCTGAGATATTAGCCGATTATTTAATAGTTAAGGCTGCTAATGCAAGCCAGAGTTGTAAAAGATCGGCAAAAGACGTCATCACCGGGGCTCGAACCACCGATTGCAAAAGAGAGTCTCGCTCTACAGCTATTACAGTGCGCCAAGCTGTCCGGCCACTGTATCGGCTGAGATATTAGCCGATTATTTAATAGTTAAGGCTGCTAATGCAAGCCAGAGTTGTAAAAGATCGGCAAAAGACGTCATCACCGGGGCTCGAACCACCGATTGCAAAAGAGAGTCTCGCTCTACAGCTATTACAGTGCGCCATGCCGTCCGGCCACTGTATCGGCTGAGATATTAGCCGATTATTTAATAGTTAAGGCTGCTAATGCAAGCCAGAGTTGTAAAAGATCGGCAAAAGACGTCATCACCGGGGCTCGAACCACCGATTGCAAAAGAGAGTCTCGCTCTACAGCTATTACAATGCGCCATGCCGTCCGGCCACTGTATCGGCTGAGATATTAGCCGATTATTTAATAGTTAAGGCTGCTAATGCAAGCCAGAGTTGTAAAAGATCGGCAAAAGACGTCATCACCGGGGCTCGAACCACCGATTGCAAAAGAGAGTCTCGCTCTACAGCTATTGCAGTGCGCCAAGCCGTCCGGCCACTGTATCGGCTGAGATATTAGCCGATTATTTAATAGTTAAGGCTGCTAATGCAAGCCAGAGTTGTAAAAAATCGGCAAAAGACGTCATCACCGGGGCTCGAACCACCGATTGCAAAAGAGAGTCTCGCTATACAGCTATTACAGTGCGCCAAGCCGTCCGGCCACTGTATCGGCTGAGATATTAGCCGATTATTTATTAGTTAAGGCTGCTAATGCAAGCCAGAGTTGTAAAAAATCGGCAAAAGACGTCATCACCGGGGCTCGAACCACCGATTGCAAAAGAGAGTCTCGCTATACAGCTATTACAGTGCGCCAAGCCGTCCGGCCACTGTATCGGCTGAGATATTAGCCGATTATTTAATAGTTAAGGCTGCTAATGCAAGCCAGAGTTGTAAAAGATCGGCAAAAGACGTCATCACCGGGGCTCGAACCACCGATTGCAAAAGAGAGTCTCGCTCTACAGCTATTACAGTGCGCCAAGCCGTCCGGCCACTGTATCGGCTGAGATATTAGCCGATTATTTAATAGTTAAGGCTGCTAATGCAAGCCAGAGTTGTAAAAGATCGGCAAAAGACGTCATCACCGGGGCTCGAACCACCGATTGCAAAAGAGAGTCCCGCTCTACAGCTATTACAGTGCGCCAAGCCGTCCGGCCACTGTATCGGCTGAGATATTAGCCGATTATTTAATAGTTAAGGCTTCTAATGCAAGCCAGAGTTGTAAAAGATCGGCAAAAGACGTCATCACCGGGGCTCGAACCACCGATTGCAAAAGAGAGTCCCGCTCTACAGCTATTACAGTGCGACAAGCCGTCCGGCCAATGTATCGGCTGAGATATTAGCCGATTATTTATTAGTTAAGGCTGCTAATGCAAGCCAGAGTTGTAAAAGATCGGCAAAAGACGTCATCACCGGGGCTCGAACCACCGATTGCAAAAGAGAGTCTCGCTATACAGCTATTACAGTGCGCCAAGCCGTCCGGCCACTGTATCGGCTGAGATATTAGCCGATTATTTAATAGTTAAGGCTGCTAATGCAAGCCAGAGTTGTAAAAAATGTGCAAAAGACGTCATCACCGGGGCTCGAACCACCGATTGCAAAAGAGAGTCTCGCTCTACAGCTATTACAGTGCGCCAAGCCGTCCGGCCACTGTATCGGCTGAGATATTAGCCGATTATTTAATAGTTAAGGCTGCTAATGCAAGCCAGAGTTGTAAAAGATCGGCAAAAGACGTCATCACCGGGGCTCGAACCACCGATTGCAAAAGAGAGTCTCGCTCTACAGCTATTACAGTGCGCCAAGCTGTCCGGCCACTGTATCGGCTGAGATATTAGCCGATTATTTAATAGTTAAGGCTGCTAATGCAAGCCAGAGTTGTAAAAGATCGGCAAAAGACGTCATCACCGGGGCTCGAACCACCGATTGCAAAAGAGAGTCTCGCTCTACAGCTATTACAGTGCGCCATGCCGTCCGGCCACTGTATCGGCTGAGATATTAGCCGATTATTTAATAGTTAAGGCTGCTAATGCAAGCCAGAGTTGTAAAAGATCGGCAAAAGACGTCATCACCGGGGCTCGAACCACCGATTGCAAAAGAGAGTCTCGCTCTACAGCTATTACAATGCGCCATGCCGTCCGGCCACTGTATCGGCTGAGATATTAGCCGATTATTTAATAGTTAAGGCTGCTAATGCAAGCCAGAGTTGTAAAAGATCGGCAAAAGACGTCATCACCGGGGCTCGAACCACCGATTGCAAAAGAGAGTCTCGCTCTACAGCTATTACAGTGCGCCAAGCCGTCCGGCCACTGTATCGGCTGAGATATCAGCCGATTATTTAATAGTTAAGGCTGCTAATGCAAGCCAGAGTTGTAAAAGATCGGCAAAAGACGTCATCACCGGGGCTCGAACCACCGATTGCAAAAGAGAGTCTCGCTCTACAGCTATTACAGTGCGCCATGCCGTCCGGCCACTGTATCGGCTGAGATATTAGCCGATTATTTAATAGTTAAGGCTGCTAATGCAAGCCAGAGTTGTAAAAGATCGGCAAAAGACGTCATCACCGGGGCTCGAACCACCGATTGCAAAAGAGAGTCTCGCTCTACAGCTATTACAGTGCGCCATGCCGTCCGGCCACTGTATCGGCTGAGATATTAGCCGATTATTTAATAGTTAAGGCTGCTAATGCAAGCCAGAGTTGTAAAAGATCGGCAAAAGACGTCATCACCGGGGCTCGAACCACCGATTGCAAAAGAGAGTCTCGCTCTACAGCTATTACAGTGCGCCATGCCGTCCGGCCACTGTATCGGCTGAGATATTAGCCGATTATTTAATAGTTAAGGCTGCTAATGCAAGCCAGAGTTGTAAAAGATCGGCAAAAGACGTCATCACCGGGGCTCGAACCACCGATTGCAAAAGAGAGTCTCGCTCTACAGCTATTACAGTGCGCCAAGCCGTCCGGCCACTGTATCGGCTGAGATATTAGCCGATTATTTAATAGTTAAGGCTGCTAATGCAAGCCAGAGTTGTAAAAGATCGGCAAAAGACGTCATCACCGGGGCTCGAACCACCGATTGCAAAAGAGAGTCCCGCTCTACAGCTATTACAGTGCGCCAAGCCGTCCGGCCACTGTATCGGCTGAGATATTAGCCGATTATTTAATAGTTAAGGCTTCTAATGCAAGCCAGAGTTGTAAAAGATCGGCAAAAGACGTCATCACCGGGGCTCGAACCACCGATTGCAAAAGAGAGTCCCGCTCTACAGCTATTACAGTGCGCCAAGCCGTCCGGCCAATGTATCGGCTGAGATATTAGCCGATTATTTATTAGTTAAGGCTGCTAATGCAAGCCAGAGTTGTAAAAAATCGGCAAAAGACGTCATCACCGGGGCTCGAACCACCGATTGCAAAAGAGAGTCTCGCTATACAGCTATTACAGTGCGCCAAGCCGTCCGGCCACTGTATCGGCTGAGATATTAGCCGATTATTTAATAGTTAAGGCTGCTAATGCAAGCCAGAGTTGTAAAAAATGTGCAAAAGACGTCATCACCGGGGCTCGAACCACCGATTGCAAAAGAGAGTCTCGCTCTACAGCTATTACAGTGCGCCAAGCCGTCCGGCCACTGTATCGGCTGAGATATTAGCCGATTATTTAATAGTTAAGGCTGCTAATGCAAGCCAGAGTTGTAAAAGATCGGCAAAAGACGTCATCACCGGGGCTCGAACCACCGATTGCAAAAGAGAGTCTCGCTCTACAGCTATTACAGTGCGCCATGCCGTCCGGCCACTGTATCGGCTGAGATATTAGCCGATTATTTAATAGTTAAGGCTGCTAATGCAAGCCAGAGTTGTAAAAGATCGGCAAAAGACGTCATCACCGGGGCTCGAACCACCGATTGCAAAAGAGAGTCTCGCTCTACAGCTATTACAATGCGCCATGCCGTCCGGCCACTGTATCGGCTGAGATATTAGCCGATTATTTAATAGTTAAGGCTGCTAATGCAAGCCAGAGTTGTAAAAGATCGGCAAAAGACGTCATCACCGGGGCTCGAACCACCGATTGCAAAAGAGAGTCCCGCTCTACAGCTATTACAATGCGCCATGCCGTCCGGCCACTGTATCGGCTGAGATATTAGCCGATTATTTAATAGTTAAGGCTGCTAATGCAAGCCAGAGTTGTAAAAGATCGGCAAAAGACGTCATCACCGGGGCTCGAACCACCGATTGCAAAAGAGAGTCTCGCTCTACAGCTATTACAGTGCGCCAAGCCGTCCGGCCACTGTATCGGCTGAGATATTAGCCGATTATTTAATAGTTAAGGCTGCTAATGCAAGCCAGAGTTGTAAAAGATCGGCAAAAGACGTCATCACCGGGGCTCGAACCACCGATTGCAAAAGAGAGTCTCGCTCTACAGCTATTACAGTGCGCCATGCCGTCCGGCCACTGTATCGGCTGAGATATTAGCCGATTATTTAATAGTTAAGGCTGCTAATGCAAGCCAGAGTTGTAAAAGATCGGCAAAAGACGTCATCACCGGGGCTCGAACCACCGATTGCAAAAGAGAGTCTCGCTCTACAGCTATTACAGTGCGCCATGCCGTCCGGCCACTGTATCGGCTGAGATATCAGCCGATTATTTAATAGTTAAGGCTGCTAATGCAAGCCAGAGTTGTAAAAGATCGGCAAAAGACGTCATCACCGGGGCTCGAACCACCGATTGCAAAAGAGAGTCTCGCTCTACAGCTATTACAGTGCGCCAAGCCGTCCGGCCACTGTATCGGCTGAGATATTAGCCGATTATTTAATAGTTAAGGCTGCTAATGCAAGCCAGAGTTGTAAAAGATCGGCAAAAGACGTCATCACCGGGGCTCGAACCACCGATTGCAAAAGAGAGTCTCGCTCTACAGCTATTACAGTGCGCCAAGCCGTCCGGCCACTGTATCGGCTGAGATATTAGCCGATTATTTAATAGTTAAGGCTGCTAATGCAAGCCAGAGTTGTAAAAGATCGGCAAAAGACGTCATCACCGGGGCTCGAACCACCGATTGCAAAAGAGAGTCTCGCTCTACAGCTATTACAATGCGCCATGCCGTCCGGCCACTGTATCGGCTGAGATATTAGCCGATTATTTAATAGTTAAGGTTGCTAATGCAAGCCAGAGTTGTAAAAGATCGGCAAAAGACGTCATCACCGGGGCTCGAACCACCGATTGCAAAAGAGAGTGTCGCTCTACAGCTATTACAGTGCGCCAAGCCGTCCGGCCACTGTATCGGCTGAGATATTAGCCGATTATTTAATAGTTAAGGCTGCTAATGCAAGCCAGAGTTGTAAAAGATCGGCAAAAGACGTCATCACCGGGGCTCGAACCACCGATTGCAAAAGAGAGTCTCGCTCTACAGCTATTACAGTGCGCCAAGCCGTCCGGCCACTGTATCGGCTGAGATATTAGCCGATTATTTAATAGTTAAGGCTGCTAATGCAATCCAGAGTTGTAAAAGATCGGCAAAAGACGTCATCACCGGGGTTCGAACCACCGATTGCAAAAGAGAGTCTCGCTCTACAGCTATTACAGTGCGCCAAGCCGTCCGGCCAATGTATCGGCTGAGATATTAGCCGATTATTTATTAGTTAAGGCTGCTAATGCAAGCCAGAGTTGTAAAAAATCGGCAAAAGACGTCATCACCGGGGCTCGAACCACCGATTGCAAAAGAGAGTCTCGCTCTACAGCTATTACAGTGCGCCAAGCCGTCCGGCCACTGTATCGGCTGAGATATTAGCCGATTATTTAATAGTTAAGGCTGCTAATGCAAGCCAGAGTTGTAAAAAATCGGCAAAAGACGTCATCACCGGGGCTCGAACCACCGATTGCAAAAGAGAGTCCCGCTCTACAGCTATTACAGTGCGCCAAGCCGTCCGGCCACTGTATCGGCTGAGATATTAGCCGATTATTTAATAGTTAAGGCTGCTAATGCAAGCCAGAGTTGTAAAAGATCGGCAAAAGACGTCATCACCGGGGCTCGAACCACCGATTGCAAAAGAGAGTGTCGCTCTACAGCTATTACAGTGCGCCAAGCCGTCCGGCCACTGTATCGGCTGAGATATTAGCCGATTAATTAATAGTTAAGGCTGCTAATGCAAGCCAGAGTTGTAAAAGATCGGCAAAAGACGTCATCACCGGGGCTCGAACCACCGATTGCAAAAGAGAGTCCCGCTCTACAGCTATTACAGTGCGCCAAGCCGTCCGGCCACTGTATCGGCTGAGATATTAGCCGATTATTTATTAGTTAAGGCTGCTAATGCAAGCCAGAGTTGTAAAAGATCGGCAAAAGACGTCATCACCGGGGCTCGAACCACCGATTGCAAAAGAGAGTCTCGCTCTACAGCTATTACAGTGCGCCAAGCCGTCCGGCCACTGTATCGGCTGAGATATTAGCCGATTATTTAATAGTTAAGGCTGCTAATGCAAGCAAGAGTTGTAAAAGATCGGCAAAAGACGTCATCACCGGGGCTCGAACCACCGATTGCAAAAGAGAGTCTCGCTCTACAGCTATTACAGTGCGCCAAGCCGTCCGGCCACTGTATCGGCTGAGATATTAGCCGATTACTTAATAGTTAAGGCTGCTAATGCAAGCCAGAGTTGTAAAAGATCGGCAAAAGACGTCATCACCGGGGCTCGAACCACCGATTGCAAAAGAGAGTCTCGCTCTACAGCTATTACAGTGCGCCATGCCGTCCGGCCACTGTATCGGCTGAGATATTAGCCGATTATTTAATAGTTAAGGCTGCTAATGCAAGCCAGAGTTGTAAAAGATCGGCAAAAGACGTCATCACCGGGGCTCGAACCACCGATTGCAAAAGAGAGTCTCGCTCTACAGCTATTACAGTGCGCCATGCCGTCCGGCCACTGTATCGGCTGAGATATTAGCCGATTATTTAATAGTTAAGGCTGCTAATGCAAGTCAGAGTTGTAAAAGATCGGCAAAAGACGTCATCACCGGGGCTCGAACCACCGATTGCAAAAGAGAGTCTCGCTCTACAGCTATTACAGTGCGCCAAGCCGTCCGGCCACTGTATCGGCTGAGATATTAGCCGATTATTTAATAGTTAAGGCTGCTAATGCAAGCCAGAGTTGTAAAAAATGTGCAAAAGACGTCATCACCGGGGCTCGAACCACCGATTGCAAAAGAGAGTCTCGCTCTACAGCTATTACAGTGCGCCAAGCCGTCCGGCCACTGTATCGGCTGAGATATTAGCCGATTATTTAATAGTTAAGGCTGCTAATGCAAGCCAGAGTTGTAAAAGATCGGCAAAAGACGTCATCACCGGGGCTCGAACCACCGATTGCAAAAGAGAGTCTCGCTCTACAGCTATTACAGTGCGCCATGCCGTCCGGCCACTGTATCGGCTGAGATATTAGCCGATTATTTAATAGTTAAGGCTGCTAATGCAAGCCAGAGTTGTAAAAGATCGGCAAAAGACGTCATCACCGGGGCTCGAACCACCGATTGCAAAAGAGAGTCTCGCTCTACAGCTATTACAATGCGCCATGCCGTCCGGCCACTGTATCGGCTGAGATATTAGCCGATTATTTAATAGTTAAGGCTGCTAATGCAAGCCAGAGTTGTAAAAGATCGGCAAAAGACGTCATCACCGGGGCTCGAACCACCGATTGCAAAAGAGAGTCTCGCTCTACAGCTATTACAGTGCGCCAAGCCGTCCGGCCACTGTATCGGCTGAGATATTAGCCGATTATTTAATAGTTAAGGCTGCTAATGCAAGCCAGAGTTGTAAAAGATCGGCAAAAGACGTCATCACCGGGGCTCGAACCACCGATTGCAAAAGAGAGTCTCGCTCTACAGCTATTACAGTGCGCCATGCCGTCCGGCCACTGTATCGGCTGAGAAGGCTGCTAATGCAAGCCAGAGTTGTAAAAGATCGGCAAAAGACGTCATCACCGGGGCTCGAACCACCGATTGCAAAAGAGAGTCTCGCTCTACAGCTATTACAGTGCGCCAAGCCGTCCGGCCACTGTATCGGCTGAGATATCAGCCGATTATTTAATAGTTAAGGCTGCTAATGCAAGCCAGAGTTGTAAAAGATCGGCAAAAGACGTCATCACCGGGGCTCGAACCACCGATTGCAAAAGAGAGTCTCGCTCTACAGCTATTACAGTGCGCCAAGCCGTCCGGCCACTGTATCGGCTGAGATATTAGCCGATTATTTAATAGTTAAGGCTGCTAATGCAAGCCAGAGTTGTAAAAGATCGGCAAAAGACGTCATCACCGGGGCTCGAACCACCGATTGCAAAAGAGAGTCTCGCTCTACAGCTATTACAGTGCGCCAAGCCGTCCGGCCACTGTATCGGCTGAGATATTAGCCGATTATTTAATAGTTAAGGCTGCTAATGCAAGCCAGAGTTGTAAAAGATCGGCAAAAGACGTCATCACCGGGGCTCGAACCACCGATTGCAAAAGAGAGTCTCGCTCTACAGCTATTACAATGCGCTATGCCGTCCGGCCACTGTATCGGCTGAGATATTAGCCGATTATTTAATAGTTAAGGCTGCTAATGCAAGCCAGAGTTGTAAAAGATCGGCAAAAGACGTCATCACCGGGGCTCGAACCACCGATTGCAAAAGAGAGTCTCGCTCTACAGCTATTACAGTGCGCCAAGCCGTCCGGCCACTGTATCGGCTGAGATATTAGCCGATTATTTAATAGTTAAGGCTGCTAATGCAAGCCAGAGTTGTAAAGTATCGGCAAAAGACGTCATCACCGGGGCTCGAACCACCGATTGCAAAAGAGAGTCTCGCTCTACAGCTATTACAGTGCGCCATGCCGTCCGGCCACTGTATCGGCTGAGATATTAGCCGATTATTTAATAGTTAAGGCTGCTAATGCAAGCCAGAGTTGTAAAAGATCGGCAAAAGACGTCATCACCGGGGCTCGAACCACCGATTGCAAAAGAGAGTCTCGCTCTACAGCTATTACAGTGCGCCATGCCGTCCGGGCACTGTATCGGCTGAGATATTAGCCGATTATTTAATAGTTAAGGCTGCTAATGCAAGCCAGAGTTGTAAAAGATCGGCAAAAGACGTCATCACCGGGGCTCGAACCACCGATTGCAAAAGAGAGTCTCGCTCTACAGCTATTACAGTGCGCCATGCCGTCCGGCCACTGTATCGGCTGAGATATTAGCCGATTATTTAATAGTTAAGGCTGCTAATGCAAGCCAGAGTTGTAAAAGATCGGCAAAAGACGTCATCACCGGGGCTCGAACCACCGATTGCAAAAGAGAGTCTCGCTCTACAGCTATTACAGTGCGCCAAGCCGTCCGGCCACTGTATCGGCTGAGATATTAGCCGATTATTTAATAGTTAAGGCTGCTAATGCAAGCCAGAGTTGTAAAAGATCGGCAAAAGACGTCATCACCGGGGCTCGAACCACCGATTGCAAAAGAGAGTCTCGCTCTACAGCTATTACAGTGCGCCAAGCCGTCCGGCCACTGTATCGGCTGAGATATCAGCCGATTATTTAATAGTTAAGGCTGCTAATGCAAGCCAGAGTTGTAAAAGATCGGCAAAAGACGTCATCACCGGGGCTCGAACCACCGATTGCAAAAGAGAGTCCCGCTCTACAGCTATTACAGTGCGCCAAGCCGTCCGGCCACTGTATCGGCTGAGATATGAGCCGATTATTTAATAGTTAAGGCTGCTAATGCAAGCCAGAGTTGTAAAAGATCGGCAAAAGACGTCATCACCGGGGCTCGAACCACCGATTGCAAAAGAGAGTCTCGCTCTACAGCTATTGCAGTGCGCCAAGCCGTCCGGCCACTGTATCGGCTGAGATATTAGCCGATTATTTAATAGTTAAGGCTTCTAATGCAAGCCAGAGTTGTAAAAGATCGGCAAAAGACGTCATCACCGGGGCTCGAACCACCGATTGCAAAAGAGAGTCTCGCTCTACAGCTATTGCAGTGCGCCAAGCCGTCCGGCCACTGTATCGGCTGAGATATTAGCCGATTATTTAATAGTTAAGGCTGCTAATGCAAGCCAGAGTTGTAAAAGATCGGCAAAAGACGTCATCACCGGGGCTCGAACCACCGATTGCAAAAGAGAGTCTCGCTCTACAGCTATTGCAGTGCGCCAAGCCGTCCGGCCACTGTATCGGCTGAGATATTAGCCGATTATTTAAGTTAAGGCTTCTAATGCAAGCCAGAGTTGTAAAAGATCGGCAAAAGACGTCATCACCGGGGCTCGAACCACCGATTGCAAAAGAGAGTCTCGCTCTACAGCTATTGCAGTGCGCCAAGCCGTCCGGCCACTGTATCGGCTGAGATATTAGCCGATTATTTAATAGTTAAGGCTTCTAATGCAAGCCAGAGTTGTAAAAGATCGGCAAAAGACGTCATCACCGGGGCTCGAACCACCGATTGCAAAAGAGAGTCTCGCTCTACAGCTATTGCAGTGCGCCAAGCCGTCCGGCCACTGTATCGGCTGAGATATTAGCCGATTATTTAATAGTTAAGGCTTCTTATGCAAGCCAGAGTTGTAAAAGATCGGCAAAAGACGTCATCACCGTTGCTCGAACCACCGATTGCAAAAGAGAGTCTCGCTCTACAGCTATTGCAGTGCGCCAAGCCGTCCGGCCACTGTATCGGCTGAGATATGAGCCGATTATTTAATAGTTAAGGCTTCTAATGCAAGCCAGAGTTGTAAAAGATCGGCAAAAGACGTCATCACCGGGGCTCGAACCACCGATTGCAAAAGAGAGTCTCGCTCTACAGCTATTACAGTGCGCCAAGCCGTCCGGCCACTGTATCGGCTGAGATATGAGCCGATTATTTAATAGTTAAGGCTGCTTATGCAAGCCAGAGTTGTAAAAGATCGGCAAAAGACGTCATCACCGGGGCTCGAACCACCGATTGCAAAAGAGAGTCCCGCTCTACAGCTATTACAGTGCGCCAAGCCGTCCGGCCACTGTATCGGCTGAGATATGAGCCGATTATTTAATAGTTAAGGCTGCTAATGCAAGCCAGAGTTGTAAAAGATCGGCAAAAGACGTCATCACCGGGGCTCGAACCACCGATTGCAAAAGAGAGTCCCGCTCTACAGCTATCACAGTGCGCCAAGCCGTCCGGCCACTGTATCGGCTGAGATATGAGCCGATTATTTAATAGTTAAGGCTGCTAATGCAAGCCAGAGTTGTAAAAGATCGGCAAAAGACGTCATCACCGGGGCTCGAACCACCGATTGCAAAAGAGAGTCCCGCTCTACAGCTATTACAGTGCGCCAAGCCGTCCGGCCACTGTATCGGCTGAGATATTAGCCGATTATTTAATAGTTAAGGCTGCTAATGCAAGCCAGAGTTGTAAAAGATCGGCAAAAGACGTCATCACCGGGGCTCGAACCACCGATTGCAAAAGAGAGTCCCGCTCTACAGCTATTACAGTGCGCCAAGCCGTCCGGCCACTGTATCGGCTGAGATATGAGCCGATTATTTAGTAGTTAAGGCTGCTAATGCAAGCCAGAGTTGTAAAAGATCGGCAAAAGACGTCATCACCGGGGCTCGAACCACCGATTGCAAAAGAGAGTCCCGCTCTACAGCTATTACAGTGCGCCAAGCCGTCCGGCCACTGTATCGGCTGAGATATGAGCCGATTATTTAATAGTTAAGGCTGCTAATGCAAGCCAGAGTTGTAAAAGATCGGCAAAAGACGTCATCACCGGGGCTCGAACCACCGATTGCAAAAGAGAGTCCCGCTCTACAGCTATTACAGTGCGCCAAGCCGTCCGGCCACTGTATCGGCTGAGATATGAGCCGATTATTTAATAGTTAAGGCTGCTAATGCAAGCCAGAGTTGTAAAAGATCGGCAAAAGACGTCATCACCGGGGCTCGAACCACCGATTGCAAAAGAGAGTCTCGCTCTACAGCTATTGCAGTGCGCCAAGCCGTCCGGCCACTGTATCGGCTGAGATATTAGCCGATTATTTAATAGTTAAGGCTTCTAATGCAAGCCAGAGTTGTAAAAGATCGGCAAAAGACGTCATCACCGGGGCTCGAACCACCGATTGCAAAAGAGAGTCTGGCTCTACAGCTATTCCAGTGCGCCAAGCCGTCCGGCCACTGTATCGGCTGAGATATTTACCGATTATTTAATATATAAGGCTTCTAATGCAAGCCAGAGTTGTAAAAGATCGGCAAAAGACGTCATCACCGGGGCTCGAACCACCGATTGCAAAAGAGAGTCTCGCTCTACAGCTATTGCAGTGCGCCAAGCCGTCCGGCCACTGTATCGGCTGAGATATTAGCCGATTATTTAATAGTTAAGGCTTCTAATGCAAGCCAGAGTTGTAAAAGATCGGCAAAAGACGTCATCACCGGGGCTCGAACCACCGATTGCAAAAGAGAGTCTCGCTCTACAGCTATTGCAGTGCGCCAAGCCGTCCGGCCACTGCATCGGCTGAGATATTAGCCGATTATTTAATAGTTAAGGCTTCTAATGCAAGCCAGAGTTGTAAAAGATCGGCAAAAGACGTCATCACCGGGGCTCGAACCACCGATTGCAAAAGAGAGTTTCGCTCTACAGCTATTGCAGTGCGCCAAGCCGTCCGGCCACTGCATCGGCTTAGATATTAGCCGATTATTTAATAGTTAAGGCTGCTTATGCAAGCCAGAGTTGTAAAAGATCGGCAAAAGACGTCATCACCGGGGCTCGAACCACCGATTGCAAAAGAGAGTCTCGCTTTACAGCTATTGCAGTGCGCCAAGCCGTCCGGCCACTGTATCGGCTGAGATATTAGCCGATTATTTAATAGTTAAGGCTTCTTATGCAAGCCAGAGTTGTAAAAGATCGGCAAAAGACGTCATCACCGGGGCTCGAACCACCGATTGCAAAAGAGAGTCCCGCTCTACAGCTATTACAGTGCGCCAAGCCGTCCGGCCACTGTATCGGCTGAGATATGAGCCGATTATTTAATAGTTAAGGCTTCTGATGCAAGCCAGAGTTGTAAAAGATCGGCAAAAGACGTCATCACCGGGGCTCGAACCACCGATTGCAAAAGAGAGTCCCGCTCTACAGCTATTACAGTGCGCCAAGCCGTCCGGCCACTGTATCGGCTGAGATATTAGCCGATTATTTAATAGTTAAGGCTGCTAATGCAAGCCAGAGTTGTAAAAGATCAGCAAAAGACGTCATCACCGGGGCTCGAACCACCGATTGCAAAAGAGAGTCTCGCTCTACAGCTATTGCAGTGCGCCAAGCCGTCCGGCCACTGTATCGGCTGAGATATTAGCCGATTATTTAATAGTTAAGGCTTCTAATGCAAGCCAGAGTTGTAAAAGATCGGCAAAAGACGTCATCACCGGGGCTCGAACCACCGATTGCAAAAGAGAGTCTCGCTCTACAGCTATTGCAGTGCGCCAAGCCGTCCGGCCACTGTATCGGCTGAGATATTAGCCGATTATTTAATAGTTAAGGCTTCTAATGCAAGCCAGAGTTGTAAAAGATCGGCAAAAGACGTCATCACCGGGGCTCGAACCACCGATTGCAAAAGAGAGTCTCGCTCTACAGCTATTCCAGTGCGCCAAGCCGTCCGGCCACTGTATCGGCTGAGATATTTACCGATTATTTAATAGTTAAGGCTTCTAATGCAAGCCAGAGTTGTAAAAGATCGGCAAAAGACGTCATCACCGGGGCTCGAACCACCGATTGCAAAAGAGAGTCTCGCTCTACAGCTATTGCAGTGCGCCAAGCCGTCCGGCCACTGTATCGGCTGAGATATTAGCCGATTATTTAATAGTTAAGGCTTCTAATGCAAGCCAGAGTTGTAAAAGATCGGCAAAAGACGTCATCACCGGGGCTCGAACCACCGATTGCAAAAGAGAGTCTCGCTCTACAGCTATTGCAGTGCGCCAAGCCGTCCGGCCACTGCATCGGCTGAGATATTAGCCGATTATTTAATAGTTAAGGCTTCTAATGCAAGCCAGAGTTGTAAAAGATCGGCAAAAGACGTCATCACCGGGGCTCGAACCACCGATTGCAAAAGAGAGTCTCGCTCTACAGCTATTGCAGTGCGCCAAGCCGTCCGGCCACTGCATCGGCTTAGATATTAGCCGATTATTTAATAGTTAAGGCTGCTTATGCAAGCCAGAGTTGTAAAAGATCGGCAAAAGACGTCATCACCGGGGCTCGAACCACCGATTGCAAAAGAGAGTCTCGCTTTACAGCTATTGCAGTGCGCCAAGCCGTCCGGCCACTGTATCGGCTGAGATATTAGCCGATTATTTAATAGTTAAGGCTTCTTATGCAAGCCAGAGTTGTAAAAGATCGGCAAAAGACGTCATCACCGGGGCTCGAACCACCGATTGCAAAAGAGAGTCCCGCTCTACAGCTATTACAGTGCGCCAAGCCGTCCGGCCACTGTATCGGCTGAGATATTAGCCGATTATTTAATAGTTAAGGCTTCTAATGCAAGCCAGAGTTGTAAAAGATCGGCAAAAGACGTCATCACCGGGGCTCGAACCACCGATTGCAAAAGAGAGTCCCGCTCTACAGCTATTACAGTGCGCCAAGCCGTCCGGCCACTGTATCGGCTGAGATATTAGCCGATTATTTAATAGTTAAGGCTGCTAATGCAAGCCAGAGTTGTAAAAGATCGGCAAAAGACGTCATCACCGGGGCTCGAACCACCGATTGCAAAAGAGAGTCCCGCTCTACAGCTATTACAGTGCGCCAAGCCGTCCGGCCACTGTATCGGCTGAGATATTAGCCGATTATTTAATAGTTAAGGCTTCTAATGCAAGCCAGAGTTGTAAAAGATCGGCAAAAGACGTCATCACCGGGGCTCGAACCACCGATTGCAAAAGAGAGTCTCGCTCTACAGCTATTGCAGTGCGCCAAGCCGTCCGGCCACTGTATCGGCTGAGATATTAGCCGATTATTTAATAGTTAAGGCTTCTAATGCAAGCCAGAGTTGTAAAAGATCCGCAAAAGACGTCATCACCGGGGCTCGAACCACCGATTGCAAAAGAGAGTCTCGCTCTACAGCTATTGCAGTGCGCCAAGCCGTCCGGCCACTGCATCGGCTTAGATATTAGCCGATTATTTAATAGTTAAGGCTGCTTATGCAAGCCAGAGTTGTAAAAGATCGGCAAAAGACGTCATCACCGGGGCTCGAACCACCGATTGCAAAAGAGAGTCTCGCTCTACAGCTATTGCAGTGCGCCAAGCCGTCCGGCCACTGTATCGGCTGAGATATTAGCCGATTATTTAATAGTTAAGGCTTCTTATGCAAGCCAGAGTTGTAAAAGATCGGCAAAAGACGTCATCACCGGGGCTCGAACCACCGATTGCAAAAGAGAGTCTCGCTCTACAGCTATTGCAGTGCGCCAAGCCGTCCGGCCACTGTATCGGCTGAGATATGAGCCGATTATTTAATAGTTAAGGCTGCTAATGCAAGCCAGAGTTGTAAAAGATCGGCAAAAGACGTCATCACCGGGGCTCGAACCACCGATTGCAAAAGAGAGTCTCGCTCTACAGCTATTGCAGTGCGCCAAGCCGTCCGGCCACTGTATCGGCTGAGATATTAGCCGATTATTTAATAGTTAAGGCTTCTAATGCAAGCCAGAGTTGTAAAAGATCGGCAAAAGACGTCATCACCGGGGCTCGAACCACCGATTGCAAAAGAGAGTCTGGCTCTACAGCTATTCCAGTGCGCCAAGCCGTCCGGCCACTGTATCGGCTGAGATATTTACCGATTATTTAATAGTTAAGGCTTCTAATGCAAGCCAGAGTTGTAAAAGATCGGCAAAAGACGTCATCACCGGGGCTCGAACCACCGATTGCAAAAGAGAGTCTCGCTCTACAGCTATTGCAGTGCGCCAAGCCGTCCGGCCACTGTATCGGCTGAGATATTAGCCGATTATTTAATAGTTAAGGCTTCTAATGCAAGCCAGAGTTGTAAAAGATCGGCAAAAGACGTCATCACCGGGGCTCGAACCACCGATTGCAAAAGAGAGTCTCGCTCTACAGCTATTGCAGTGCGCCAAGCCGTCCGGCCACTGCATCGGCTGAGATATTAGCCGATTATTTAATAGTTAAGGCTTCTAATGCAAGCCAGAGTTGTAAAAGATCGGCAAAAGACGTCATCACCGGGGCTCGAACCACCGATTGCAAAAGAGAGTTTCGCTCTACAGCTATTGCAGTGCGCCAAGCCGTCCGGCCACTGCATCGGCTTAGATATTAGCCGATTATTTAATAGTTAAGGCTGCTTATGCAAGCCAGAGTTGTAAAAGATCGGCAAAAGACGTCATCACCGGGGCTCGAACCACCGATTGCAAAAGAGAGTCTCGCTTTACAGCTATTGCAGTGCGCCAAGCCGTCCGGCCACTGTATCGGCTGAGATATTAGCCGATTATTTAATAGTTAAGGCTTCTTATGCAAGCCAGAGTTGTAAAAGATCGGCAAAAGACGTCATCACCGGGGCTCGAACCACCGATTGCAAAAGAGAGTCCCGCTCTACAGCTATTACAGTGCGCCAAGCCGTCCGGCCACTGTATCGGCTGAGATATGAGCCGATTATTTAATAGTTAAGGCTTCTAATGCAAGCCAGAGTTGTAAAAGATCGGCAAAAGACGTCATCACCGGGGCTCGAACCACCGATTGCAAAAGAGAGTCCCGCTCTACAGCTATTACAGTGCGCCAAGCCGTCCGGCCACTGTATCGGCTGAGATATTAGCCGATTATTTAATAGTTAAGGCTGCTAATGCAAGCCAGAGTTGTAAAAGATCGGCAAAAGACGTCATCACCGGGGCTCGAACCACCGATTGCAAAAGAGAGTCTCGCTCTACAGCTATTGCAGTGCGCCAAGCCGTCCGGCCACTGTATCGGCTGAGATATTAGCCGATTATTTAATAGTTAAGGCTTCTAATGCAAGCCAGAGTTGTAAAAGATCGGCAAAAGACGTCATCACCGGGGCTCGAACCACCGATTGCAAAAGAGAGTCTCGCTCTACAGCTATTGCAGTGCGCCAAGCCGTCCGGCCACTGTATCGGCTGAGATATTAGCCGATTATTTAATAGTTAAGGCTTCTAATGCAAGCCAGAGTTGTAAAAGATCGGCAAAAGACGTCATCACCGGGGCTCGAACCACCGATTGCAAAAGAGAGTCTCGCTTTACAGCTATTGCAGTGCGCCAAGCCGTCCGGCCACTGTATCGGCTGAGATATTTACCGATTATTTAATAGTTAAGGCTTCTAATGCAAGCCAGAGTTGTAAAAGATCGGCAAAAGACGTCATCACCGGGGCTCGAACCACCGATTGCAAAAGAGAGTCTCGCTCTACAGCTATTGCAGTGCGCCAAGCCGTCCGGCCACTGTATCGGCTGAGATATTAGCCGATTATTTAATAGTTAAGGCTTCTAATGCAAGCCAGAGTTGTAAAAGATCGGCAAAAGACGTCATCACCGGGGCTCGAACCACCGATTGCAAAAGAGAGTCTCGCTCTACAGCTATTGCAGTGCGCCAAGCCGTCCGGCCACTGCATCGGCTGAGATATTAGCCGATTATTTAATAGTTAAGGCTTCTAATGCAAGCCAGAGTTGTAAAAGATCGGCAAAAGACGTCATCACCGGGGCTCGAACCACCGATTGCAAAAGAGAGTCTCGCTCTACAGCTATTGCAGTGCGCCAAGCCGTCCGGCCACTGTATCGGCTTAGATATTAGCCGATTATTTAATAGTTAAGGCTGCTTATGCAAGCCAGAGTTGTAAAAGATCGGCAAAAGACGTCATCACCGGGGCTCGAACCACCGATTGCAAAAGAGAGTCCCGCTCTACAGCTATTACAGTGCGCCAAGCCGTCCGGCCACTGTATCGGCTGAGATATTAGCCGATTATTTAATAGTTAAGGCTTCTAATGCAAGCCAGAGTTGTAAAAGATCGGCAAAAGACGTCATCACCGGGGCTCGAACCACCGATTGCAAAAGAGAGTCTCGCTCTACAGCTATTGCAGTGCGCCAAGCCGTCCGGCCACTGTATCGGCTGAGATATTAGCCGATTATTTAATGGTTAAGGCTTCAAATGCAAGCCAGAGTTGTAAAAGATCCGCAAAAGACGTCATCACCGGGGCTCGAACCACCGATTGCAAAAGAGAGTCTCGCTCTACAGCTATTGCAGTGCGCCAAGCCGTCCGGCCACTGCATCGGCTTAGATATTAGCCGATTATTTAATAGTTAAGGCTGCTTATGCAAGCCAGAGTTGTAAAAGATCGGCAAAAGACGTCATCACCGGGGCTCGAACCACCGATTGCAAAAGAGAGTCTCGCTCTACAGCTATTGCAGTGCGCCAAGCCGTCCGGCCACTGTATCGGCTGAGATATTAGCCGATTATTTAATAGTTAAGGCTTCTTATGCAAGCCAGAGTTGTAAAAGATCGGCAAAAGACGTCATCACCGGGGCTCGAACCACCGATTGCAAAAGAGAGTCTCGCTCTACAGCTATTGCAGTGCGCCAAGCCGTCCGGCCACTGTATCGGCTGAGATATTAGCCGATTATTTAATAGTTAAGGCTGCTAATGCAAGCCAGAGTTGTAAAAGATCGGCAAAAGACGTCATCACCGGGGCTCGAACCACCGATTGCAAAAGAGAGTCCCGCTCTACAGCTATTACAGTGCGCCAAGCCGTCCGGCCACTGTATCGGCTGAGATATGAGCCGATTATTTAATAGTTAAGGCTGCTAATGCAAGCCAGAGTTGTAAAAGATCGGCAAAAGACGTCATCACCGGGGCTCGAACCACCGATTGCAAAAGAGAGTCCCGCTCTACAGCTATTACAGTGCGCCAAGCCGTCCGGCCACTGTATCGGCTGAGATATGAGCCGATTATTTAATAGTTAAGGCTGCTAATGCAAGCCAAAGTTGTAAAAGATCGGCAAAAGACGTCATCACCGGGGCTCGAACCACCGATTGCAAAAGAGAGTCCCGCTCTACAGCTATTACAGTGCGCCAAGCCGTCCGGCCACTGTATCGGCTGAGATATGAGCCGATTATTTAATAGTTAAGGCTGCTAATGCAAGCCAGAGTTGTAAAAGATCGGCAAAAGACGTCATCACCGGGGCTCGAACCACCGATTGCAAAAGAGAGTCCCGCTCTACAGCTATTACAGTGCGCCAAGCCGTCCGGCCACTGTATCGGCTGAGATATTAGCCGATTATTTAATAGTTAAGGCTGCTAATGCAAGCCAGAGTTGTAAAAGATCGGCAAAAGACGTCATCACCGGGGCTCGAACCACCGATTGCAAAAGAGAGTCCCGCTCTACAGCTATTACAGTGCGCCAAGCCGTCCGGCCACTGTATCGGCTGAGATATTAGCCGATTATTTAATAGTTAAGGCTGCTAATGCAAGCCAGAGTTGTAAAAGATCGGCAAAAGACGTCATCACCGGGGCTCGAACCACCGATTGCAAAAGAGAGTCCCGCTCTACAGCTATTACAGTGCGCCAAGCCATCCGGCCACTGTATCGGCTGAGATATTAGCCGATTATTTAATAGTTAAGGCTGCTAATGCAAGCCAGAGTTGTAAAAGATCGGCAAAAGACGTCGTCACCGGGGCTCGAACCACCGATTGCAAAAGAGAGTCTCGCTCTACAGCTATTGCAGTGCGCCAAGCCGTCCGGCCACTGTATCGGCTGAGATATTAGCCGATTATTTAATAGTTAAGGCTGCTAATGCAAGCCAGAGTTGTAAAAGATCGGCAAAAGACGTCGTCACCGGGGCTCGAACCACCGATTGCAAAAGAGAGTCTCGCTCTACAGCTATTGCAGTGCGCCAAGCCGTCCGGCCACTGTATCGGCTGAGATATTAGCCGATTATTTATTAGTTAAGGCTGCTAATGCAAGCCAGAGTTGTAAAAGATCGGCAAAAGACGTCGTCACCGGGGCTCGAACCACCGATTGCAAAAGAGAGTCTCGCTCTACAGCTATTGCAGTGCGCCAAGCCGTCCGGCCACTGTATCGGCTGAGATATTAGCCGATTATTTAATAGTTAAGGCTGCTAATGCAAGGCAGAGTTGTAAAAGATCGGCAAAAGACGTCGTCACCGGGGCTCGAACCACCGATTGCAAAAGAGAGTCTCGCTCTACAGCTATTGCAGTGCGCCAAGCCGTCCGGCCACTGTATCGGCTGAGATATTAGCCGATTATTTATTAGTTAAGGCTGCTAATGCAAGCCAGAGTTGTAAAAGATCGGCAAAAGACGTCGTCACCGGGGCTCGAACCACCGATTGCAAAAGAAAGTCTCGCTCTACAGCTATTACAGTGCGCCAAGCCGTCCGGCCACTGTAACGGCTGAGATATTAGCCGATTATTTAATAGTTAAGGCTGCTAATGCAAGCCAGAGTTGTAAAAGATCGGCAAAAGACGTCATCACCGGGGCTCGAACCACCAATTGCAAAAGAGAGTCTCGCTCTACAGCTATTGCAGTGCCCCAAGCCGTCCGGCCACTGTATCGGCTGAGATATTAGCCGATTATTTAATAGTTAAGGCTGCTAATGCAAGCCAGAGTTGTAAAAGATCGGCAAAAGACGTCATCACCGGGGCTCGAACCACCGATTGCAAAAGAGAGTCTCGCTCTACAGCTATTGCAGTGCCCCAAGCCGTCCGGCCACTGTATCGGCTGAGATATGAGCCGATTATTTAATAGTTAAGGCTGCTAATGCAAGCCAGAGTTGTAAAAGATCGGCAAAAGACGTCATCACCGGGGCTCGAACCACCGATTGCAAAAGAGAGTCTCGCTCTACAGCTATTGCAGTGCGCCAAGCCGTCCGGCCACTGTATCGGCTGAGATATTAGCCGATTATTTAATAGTTAAGGCTGCTAATGCAAGCCAGAGTTGTAAAAGACCGTCAAAAGACGTCGTCACCGGGGCTCGAACCACCGATTGCAAAAGAGAGTCTCGCTCTACAGCTATTACAGTGCGCCAAGCCGTCCGGCCACTGTATCGGCTGAGATATTAGCCGATTATTCAATAGTTAAGGCTGCTAATGCAAGCCAGAGTTGTAAAAGATCGGCAAAAGAGAGTCTCGCTCTACAGCTAGTACTGCGCGCCAAGCTGTCGCGCCACTGTATCGGCTGAGATATTAGCTGATTATTTAATAGTTAGGGCTCCTTATTCAAGCGAGAGTTGTAATAGATCGGCAAAAGACGTCATTACGACGTCATTATTTAATAGCCTGTTGGATTATTTAATAGCCTATTGGCGAGCCTGCGTGCATTAAGCGGGCCGGCTGTGCTTGATTATGTAGAGTTTGTCGTTTGATTTGTGCGGGAGGAACGTGTAAACATTTTCTTTCTAATGGTTTTGTGTTCTTAGGAGATTTGTTGCGGACAGTTTCGAAAAATTACAAGTGCCGGCATGAATTTTCTTTTTAAATGACTGGTGCGTCATTAGACAAGTATACTTTGCGAAAGAGCAACGTGATTGGGGGAATTCCCAAGGTTTTTCATTTCTTTGAAATGACTGAAAAGCTCGCCATCTGTGTTCTTGTGATTGTCCGGGTTGAGTGAGAACTTTATTTGAATTATCTTAATGTTGTAAATGACTCATATGAGTCATTCCTATATAGGAACGTTGCAAAAGGGTGTCGGAGAAGAATCTATAGAAAGGCGGCTAAATTACCTTTGTTACCCCCCCCCCCCCAACCCTAAAGAAAACAAAAAGAAAAGACGATAGCGCCTTAGGTTGATTAATACATATTGTCATCATTTAATTATGTTAACAATTAACAAGTGTATTTGACGTCACAGACGTTCGCAGTCTGTGATTCATGGTTGAAGGATATAGTTTGGGTTACAGCCTATGGCGGGCCATCAGTCTCATTCGTGGGGAATCGACATATACCCTGGTGGAAATTCCAGTTGAACTTTTGAACTGGGTCCAACTGGAATTTTCTATATGGAAATTGGCACAAATTTGAACTAGGTTGAAATGGGTGAACTGGGGTTCCCAACTGGTTCAACTATGTTTTACTGGGTCCAACTGGTTTCAACTATGTTTTACTGGGTCAACTATGTTTTACTGGGTTCAACTGGGTGAACTATGTTTTACTGGGTTAAACTGGGTGAACTATGTTTTACTACTTATATCTTTAAATAAGTTGAACTGGGATTCTCAACTGGTCCAAGGCAGTGAAACCTAGTTAAACCCCAGCTGGGTCAGTTCCCCAGCCAGCATAGTCCAAACCCAGTTGGGCCAGTGCCAAACCAATGATACCTAGCTAGTTCAACCCCATCAGGGCAAGTTCACCAGTCAACATAGTTCAAACCCAGTTGGGCTAGTGCAAAAACCAGTGAAACCTAGTTGAAGCCCAGCTGGATCAGTTCAAACATAGTTCAAATTCAGTTGGGCCTGAACAAACCCAGTTGAACCTAGCTCATGCACAGCATAGTCCAGTTGGAACCCAGTAAGACCCAGTTAAACACAGTTAAAAACCAGTTAAACATAGTAGGCCCTAGTAGAACCTAGTTGATATTTTAACTGGGTTCTATTGGTATTTCTACCAGGGTACCGATTTAAATCGATTTATACCAATTTTCTTCGATACCAGTTTCTAGCAGCTTAAATTGACGTCTACCGATTTAAATTGACAGTTTATATCGCCATATACCGATTTAAATCGACATATACCAATTCAAATCGCTGATATGTAAAATAAATCGGTACCGTATATGTCAATTTAAATCGACATCTACCAGCTTAAATCGATGATATGTCGAATTAAATCGGTAGAAGTCAATTTCCTTGGACTTATACCAGTCTCTACCAGTTTAAATTGACTTCTACCGATTTAAAACGACACATCATCGATTTAGCTCATTAACATATTCCGAATCCCGATTTCGGTGATGATTGACATGTGAACATACATCACGTGAAGTCACCTGACAAGGGGGGCGAATAATTAAATAGTTCCAAAATTATAGACAATTATTTGCAAAAAGATTTCGGTGTAATTATAAGGCTGAAAAACTGATATGTCAATGACGTGCAATTATCTCAATGCAAACTGGGCTTGTCTAGTCAAACACCCGGAGCATAGTGTAAGAATACTTTTACCCAAATACACACAGGGACGTAGCCAGGGGGGAGCAGGGGGAGCGACCGCTCCCCCCTTTCAGTGTCGATTTTTTTTTTAATAAACTGTCGTTTTTTTAGCATGGTATTTTGTCAGTGCTCTTTTGATCTTGAATACTCGTCAGCTCCGTTAACTCAATTATAATCGTAGTAACATTCACGCCTACTGATTCAACTACTTACTTAGTTTGGCATATGCAATAAGCTAAATTTAGCCTATAACCTATTAGAAGCCTACAGTTGGCCACTGCGTAATAAGATACATATTGCCTACCTAACCGCACTCTATGGAATGTCACGAACCGTATGCACAACAACGTCGACAACGTTCGTTCTCATCCTTTCTATGATTCGTCTTAAGTTGTTGCACGAACAGCATGTTATGAGGCTAAGCTAGCAATCGTATGTGAAACGCACTTCCTATAAATAATTATTACACTGCTAATACACTGCGATAACGATATTTGTTTTTAGGCCACTGCATATCTGGCTATATTACAAAATATGAAAGTTTATATTGTCCATCAGTTAAGTTCGTCAAATGTATTAAAGTCTAGACATTGGACAACAAACAAGAATCATATTACTGGAAAAATTGAAATAGAGCACTGTGTTTGTCTTCTGATATATATGTAAAAGAACATGTGAAAGAATTCAAACAGGGAAAAAAAATCTGCTGATAATATCATATCATATGATCAGGGGCGTAGCCAGTATGTAGCACTGTAGGCCCGGGCCTATACTTTTTGGGCCAAGTTACCTTTAACACCCATAATTCAAATCGATAAGCTTGCTGGACGAGTTTAAGAGTCTATATAGACATGAAAAACTATTGAAATGAACGTAGCAAGAATATGGCTAAATTAGGTGACCTATTCTTCTGTCATCTAGGCTGTCATTTCTATTGCGTGCCGTTTCATTCAACACTCTACCCGACGAAAAAGTCTAGAATCCGATCTTGTCAGTTTTTTAACATCTAGTTAAGAACCCGTTAACGCAGATAATATTTCAGTTGAGAAAACAGTTGAGAAATTTGCATCAGATGGCAATCGTCGGATAGCTCTAGACTTCTCTTATAAGGCTAACTTAAACATTTACTAGCTATAGTTGTATCAAAGACAATTACTGGCTATAGTTGTATCAAATATATACATTTCTGGCCTATCTTTGTATTTACAAGTATCAGAAGTTGAAAAGTAAGACTACTCTGTACATGTACCTTGCTCATTTTAAATACATTATGTGGTATTGAATTACGTACTATTTTAACTCGTTTGTTTTTGGGGTTTAAAAGTGATACTGAATGAGTTGTCTCAAGTTAGCAAGAGGCCAGGGAACCAGAATGAACACTCGGGAAGGGCCGTTTCCGGCCATCTGGGGGGTTTGTAAAACCAAAATTTTTTTGTACGCTCCGCGCCAACCGATGGTGGCGCTCCGCTCAGATAGTCGTGCCTACAACTTTGAAAATCCATATCAATCGCAAAAAGTGCTCCTCCCCTTTCAAATTCCTGGCTACGTCGCTGAATACACATAGACCTACAGTACGTAAACAGATGTAATTACCTACTGCAGTTATACACCATAAACAAATATGATATTGTTCTGCAATGAGGCCTACTGTAAGGTTCTGTTATAATGCAGCTTTATGTTATACCCATGCAGGTGAAACAATTACAGTATTCGAGCTGAATCATGCATTCCGCTGTGCTCGTGTTTACTTTCAATGATTCGCGCGCCTTGTCAGGTGACTGCACGTGAAGAATCTACACATGTCAATCATCCCCGAAGTCGGGATTCAGAAATGTAAATGAGCTAAATCGATTTAAATAGGCAGAATCATGGAGCTATAAACATATAGTTCCATGGTAGAATCAAGTTAAGCTTCTAGAAACTGCTATAAGTCCAAGGTAATTGACTTCTACCGATTTAATTCGAGATATCATCGATTTAAACTGGTAGATGTCGATTTAAATGGACATATACCGATTTATTTTACATATCATCAATTTAAAGTGGTTTATGTCGATTTGTCGGTATATGTCGATTTAAACTGGTATAAGTCGGATTAAATTGGTATATGTCGATTTAAAATGACATAGGCCATATATACCTATTTAATTTACCATTGAGCTCTGTTATAGCTCCATGATTTGACATATCATCGATTTAAACTGGTATATGTCGATTTCAGTTGATAGAAGTCAATTTAAGCTGCTGGAAACTGGTATATAAGTCGAAGGAAATTGGTATAGGCCATGTCGATTAATATCGGTATAAGTCGATTCCCCACGATTTAAGCTGATGGCCCGCCATAGACAGCCTGGTATTGATTTATGTTTGTGGGTACAACATGGACTGATATGAGTGTGTTTTAATGGTCTATACAACATATCAGTTGTATAAGTGTGTGTCTCTTAAAGACATTGAAGACTCGCCCAAACAGCGTGCCGCCATCTTTGAAAGTAAACTTTCCGTTGCTTTTCTCATGTCGCTACAAAATGCAGACAGTAATGAGACGTGATACCTTGTTATCTTTAGCTGGACCTGAGATGTCCATCGCTGTATCGTTTGTACACTATGCTATGCGTATTGACCGCAGCTGTATGTACTGACTGTATACTAGTGTCTAATTACCGACGGTAGCAAACTGTGTGTGTATTTTCCGGGATCGATAGTGGTGTCAAACACTTCTGTTACACCTCATTCGAAACTAGGTCAGATTACCGGCATTAGACGTTTCTTTTTGCGCGAGTCTCCACACCCTTTAACGTCATACATTACGTACGTGCTCAAATCTGTAACAAGGGCCGGCCAAATCACGTAGGTTAACAGATACATTTAAGAAGGGTGGGTGGCAGGGGTCGTGTTGGAAGGGGGAAGGGTGTACTTTCTGTTGTGGCGCTATATACCTGTCATAAATATTCTGACAATAAAATGACGACACACAAAACAAATATCATCTTAATTTCCGTCAGAAAATTTAATGTTTGCTCCAATATTACAATGATCTCCCTTTTCATAGCGCTTTTTTGTTATAAAGAATTTAAATTGAATTATTCGAAATATATAACAGTTGAGTGTAAAATATGTTAAATATGGATAATCGAAAGTTAACTTAAAATAGAGCTTTACTTCTCGGCAACGTATGAAATTCTTCTGAAATGGAGTAACCGTAACTTTATTCCTCAATCTATGTAAGTTAGATATAGAATACCATAAAATTAAAAATTACTTTTATAAATTCTCTTCTACATTCTCCGAAGATTGAATTCACTCTTCAGAGTAGAAAGAATTCCCCCGATCTGCACCAAGAAAAAAAAATGCACTGTGCATTTAAGAATTGAAATCATTTCTCGTGAAAAGAATTGAATTCACTTTTCATGACAAAAATGAATTTTACTCTGCATGAAAGTATTTGATACACTCCTATGAAAATAGATATTCACTCATAATGTAAAAATTAATGTTTCGATAGTCCATCTAAGTTAGTTCTTTTTCTTTCAAATATCTCAGTCCTTTTTAAAGTGTGATGACTGTTTGGTTTGCTCCTTTAAGGTTAAATTGTCGATGATGTGGGTTCCTCCGTCTAGGCCTAAATTTAAAGGTTAATCCATTGTTTGGTAGATTTTGTAAACTGAACAGGAAAAGTTTGATTAACTCCATACAAAACTCACGGAGCATCAATGGATGATATTCAACATCCCTTGTCAATAACACCATCAATATTTTGTCTTTACCGAGCTTTTTTATTTTGTTATCTAACGAGTTTTTTTATTCTTTCTTTTTTTGTCGTTGTTGCTCTGTGTTTCCATTTGTTTTTCTTACCTGTTTTATTTTCTTATTTATTAACTTACTTTCTTATTTGCCGGACACACTTTATTGTTATAAGCAAATACCAAAAATTAAGATATTTGTCTTCAAATTTATTATTTGTCTTAATAACTGGGTATAGTCAATTGATGGCCTACATTGTTGTCGGATTTCTAGCATTAATAGTAATAATAAAGGATTAAAAAAAATCTCAACAATTTTGTTTAAATGATCATATCTAAGAGAAATAATAGTACTATAGAAATTCAAACCAGAAAACCAGAAACATGTTACCAGCGATCAACAACCTATATCACACTTACGTTTTCTGTAGGCACACATTATGAGCAATATTTACCGTCACCCTAAGCGTTTATATTTGATATATATATATTTTTTTTTTAAATAGTCATTTTGGAGCAGACGTATATGTTAGGACAGTATATGTCTAACATGTTTTTTCTTCCCCCTATCTGAATTACAACAACATTTCTAAGGGACGTGTTGTGGCCATAATAGTACAAACCATCAGGTATTAGGTGGCAGATAGCAAATACCACTTGAACACGTCCATATCTGCTGTGCTGACATCCGAATGTGTTGGATTTAGTGTGTAAATCAAAGTGTGTGGCTATTAAATGAGTTACACTAGCGTGTACAATCGTTTTGTCAAGGTACATCAGATGTACATTTCGAAAGTGCGCACTCTATTTTAAAATAATTCGCATCCTGGCAACGTCTGAACTTCTTGCCGTATACTATAAAGGTAAACTTTCATATACGTGTTTGTGATATTATTGGAATAGTCAGGGTATTACTGTGATATCACAATAAAATACAGACATTAAAGCTCAAATGAATATTTACTTAAAAAAGTATTGTCAGTTGCGTTTTCTATCAATGAGATTTATTCACAAAGAAAAGTAGGCTAATTACCTTTCATTATTCTCTTTGACATAAATCATCGTTATTTTCCGTAACGCATTAGACTTCTTAAACAATCTATTTAATGTGATTTTTTTAATTATATTATTTTAGTTTTTTTTTTCTTTTTAATATTAACCTCTCCTTCAAATTCTTGCTTTTCGTTTACTAGCCTTTATTTAAATTTTATGCATGCTGATAGTTTAGATGCAAATTTATATATCTTTTCATACAAGCATGTATTTACACTCTGTGAGACATAATAGGGTTGTAATTTAAATTTAAATTCATGTCTCATATTACCGGATTAAAAACTAAATAGTAATAATAAAAATAAAAAATAAAAAACTTTATATAGTATTAACAGGTCATATAGTAATGATAGCATACTAAACATATTTCACAAGTCATCAAATTTAAAATTTACTTTGTTTGTGACTTTCGAAAGGACGGAATGACGTAGAAGACTTCCGGTCTAACAAGTTGCCAATTTACGATGACAACGTCAAATTAAATCGATAATGCGACTAACATGAACATTCGCCTATACCTTCATATTTTTTGTTTGTTTTTTGTTACGAGGTTGATTAAATCTTCATATCGCGTGACCTGACCCAGAAGAAACATACGCATGCGCAGTAGAAATCAAGTAACGGCGTATACAGGTTAAACGCCAACAATTTGTATTTGAATTTTCGAAATTGATTCTTACCTTGTGTTAGTGAATGTCCGGTTCATCTTAATAATATCATTGAGTCGCTACAAATAGGCTAAAACCGTGACGACTCAGTTTTAGACGAAGTTTAAAGTTACCATCGTTCTGTAACTCAAATGTCAATAGATAATAATATTTATATTTATATTTCAAAAATTTTAACTGTACAGAGCGTGAAATTTATACAGCGACAGACTCTACAAATTGGAAACGATTTGCGGTGGAATCGATCTCAGGGGTGACTTTTATTTGAACTTCTCAATAGGCACACCTACACAATAGGCACAGTAGTACTATACACCTCGTTCTACCATTAATAATATCTATGTGATCAGCTATATCCAAGACTAGCTGCATATAAATCGCCTTCTTTTTAACCGGTATTGCCTCGAACATTAATCATCACACAATTGCTAATCTTTTCAAATGTTATGGCTAAAGTACGTTTACACCCTCTAACTTATTCTAAAAAAAGTCATCCAAGATAGAACCTAAGCGCGAAAATCCAGACAACTTGATCCGTTCTCAACCGCAGTACCATGCAGTCACGGTAATGTAACCGTGTTGCGTCAAGTGAAGTACCACGGCTGGGTCCCTTCGAAAGTATTAAGATGCTGCACGTGATTTTGGTTAAAGTACGTTTAAAAAGTGAAAGGTTCTCACCCTCTTAAGGATTCCCTAACACTGCCAAATTACAGAATAAATCGCCGCAATAAGGTAGACTGTAAATTGATTTTCTAACTTACAACATGGGTGCCCATTACCTGATTTTCTAGCATATTTGGGGTCACCTTACCGATGACCTTTGAACCCTATGACGTACAGGATAATTCATTCCTTCAATGGAGTATCGGTTGCATACGATGACTCTCTCTCTCTCCGCCCTTACATCATCTCAGTCTTAGTCCATGGGAAGGTTTTATTGCGCACGCGTAATGCCTTTACGTCACGTTTAATTTGCATGGCACGGGTTTTACTTCATTTGCATAATCACCGGGCACACGATAGATGCATGTATATGACCGGTTGTGTATATCGTCACCAGAGGGACGACCTCTACAGGGCGATTACGCATGACGTCACATCTCATTTACATGTGTGGATTTCGACAGTTCTTGTACATTGCTTGCATTTAACGTAACAACACCAGTGAAATTTACAGCTGCATCGCTCAGTAATTGTTTCAATCTTAGTGTTATAGCCACGCCCACAGCATAACAGTTCACACCCATCGATGGCCTTGGAATCTTTATTACAAGTTCTGTTCTCGGTACCGAGAGATCCGATCTGAAATGGAATAAGACAATGCGAGATACATGTCATTAATTAAAATGTCATTAAGAACATCTCACCGTGTAAAGTATAAAACGTCCACTTTATTCCAATTCGAGGTGGACTTTACACCAAGTAAATGTGAACGTGTCCTTCTGTACTTATATAGACAACTACGTGAAGTGTAAAATAGATGACATCGCTACCCCCAAATGGACTTCGCATTTTGGTCAAATGAACAGCCACGTTATGTTAATTTTACGGCCACGTCACTCTTTACTTCCACGTTACGTCATATGTTCATGCGCCTAAAAATGGCGGTAAAATTAGTATTCAATACACTTTAAGCCTACGTGATATCTCTCCAATATAGCCTAATATCCTACCTTTATGTATATAGACACTGCACCACGACACTATATATGCCTATACAGTACAAGTGTGAATCACCACGGTAACAAACGAACAAAAACAAAAACAGCATATCATACGTTGGTTGCTCGTAATTATACTTACAGCTAAATTCCTTTCGCAAAAGTCGGGTGAGCCTTGCAAGTAAACCAAATCGGCATTAGTATGTGGCTTGTAGTTAGGGTTAACTGGTACCAGCTGGCGACGAGAACTCACTCTTCTTTGGGCTACCTCTGTGGCGCCATCGAATTTTTCCTGAGAGAGTAAAACAAAGAATGACGTCAGTGGCTTATTGAATGACGATTGGCTTAGATGGTATAAATATTGGCGAAAATGAAAATGATTTTGTGTAAAAGATGTTGTAGCGGATAGCAAAGTGGACTTTCGAGTGGTAGAGCTCGAGACGTTTCATTAGTGTTCTTAAAACAAGAATTCTGCGATTAGTGTTAACTAAAAATATTTTATTCTATTCCGAAATACTGCCCTCCAATTTAGAATCGCGTTTTGTTTCCCATCTCGGAGTGTTTGCGCGTGCACAATAGATGGGGGAAGGGGTGTGGGATTGGAGGAAGGGAAGAGGGGAGGGGAAGAGGAGAACTTTCAAAATGAACTATGACAAAAGAATGCAAATATTATATTGTGAACCAACCTTAAGAAGAGCTCCAACTTTTCTAAATGATGGCATTGACTTCCAGCAAAACTTGACCTCGCAGGAACCAGACACTCCGTGACACTTGCACTCAATCTTTATGTTCTCTTCGATCGCCTGCGAATGATACATTAATAAATGTAATGAAATGAAAAGGAGCAATTGGGACAGTTCATTTTGCGATTTGCATAAGTGTTTTCGATACGAGTACAATACGGCCCTACGGGTACAGATTCAATACAAGTCTGCGTGACTCCCCGTATTTCTGAAAACCTCCATATTGTTGTGCATGCATGCATTCACACCATTGGTAATCCTTGCAGCCCGCATCATCTGATCGTAGCAGAGTATGAAAACTGACAGAACCGGCATCAATGCGGAGAATCACAACAGGTAGAATACTGCAGGAAACCTCACAATATACCGTGTAACAATACTTGGATATAACTTGCAGGCTGGTAACCTAACAGGCCGCATCCACCAATTACCATCCATGTCAGCGCCTATAGTAATCTCATATGTCAGCCTCCGTGTCAACCTGTACTATCATACTTTATGTAAGCCTACATGACATCCTCGACGTCAGCCCCTCCATTATCAGCCTCGCTGTCAGCCTCCATTATCAGCCTCCATTATCAGCCTCGATGTCAACCTCCATTATCAGCCTCGTTGTCAGCCTCCATTATCAGCCTCGGTGTTAGCCTCCATTATCAGCCTCTAGCCCGTCAACCTTCACATTAGCTTTCATTTCGGCCTCAATGGCAGCCTTCATTGTCAACCTGCATGTCAGTCTTCAGCCAGCATTCATGTCGGCATCTACCGTATATCAGTCTCAATTTCAGCCTATATTTCAGCCTTTATCTCAGCCTCTATGTCAGCCTCCATTTCAGCCTCTTTGCAAGCCGTCAGGCCAGCCTCCATTTCAGCCTCTGTATGAGCCGTCATATCAGCCTCCATGTAAGCCTCTATCTCAGCCTACTGTACATGTCAGCTTCAATATCAGCCCTCTGTGTGAGCCGTCATATCAGCCTCAATGTCAGCTCCAATATCCGCCTCTGTGTGAGGCGTCATATCAGCCTCCGGCCGCCATATTCGACTCCATGTAAGCCTCTATCTCAGCCTCCATGTCAGCTTCAATATCAGCCCTCTGTGTGAGGCGTCATATCAGCCTCCGTGAGCCTTTCTCTCAGCCTCCACATCAACCTATATCTCAGCCTCTATGCCAACCTTCATGCGCTTCTACGCCAGCTAGCTATCTCAGCCTCTACGATGAGCTTATTTTGACACAAGCTCAACTTTCATTCAACAACTCAATACATGCCATGAAAAAATGGAAGTGGTTTCGATGTAACAAAAAAAAGGAAGGTTCTTCCTTAAAATATCGTTTTCACAAATTCTTACAGATAATTGATACGTCCTCGTTAATTTCTTTCAATCCTTTCTCCTGGGACTTGGTTTATGTCAAAGAATAAGGCGTAAAATATGAGTCACCACTCAAACTAATTTAAAGCGGAATCTTACACATGTAGAGTTTCTTGGAAAATATTTCACTTAAATGATTTATAGTCAAGACAATGCCAAAACTGGGTGTGCTTTCACAAAAAAAGATTGGAGTTAATGTTAAACCGTAGAAACTATTCTAGTGAACCATCCCATCTGGTGCAACATTGTAGTGAGTCACTTTGGCTTTCATGATCCTCAAGCGAATGAATCTATGACTGAAAATGATTCAGAAAGAAAACACCATGCTACTGCAGCTAAAACTAAGTCCCGCCGAACCGGGCTGTTAAATATTTTATGAATGTTTTAAATTTTGTTTTTGAAATATGAATCTAAGAAGTTGGTGTTCACCTTTCGTGGAAATTGTCGCAATGTCACTACAAATTGATGATGTATACCGCAACATATCTAAGGATGAAATTTTAAGATCGTTCTTCCATTTTGTTTTCGAAGAAATGCCGCAAGGTATACCGAATAAACGAAAATTGCAATGCAGTAAATATTTACTTCATATCATAGCATATTTATAACCATTTGGTCGTACACATTTTTTTATATATAATTTTACTAGAGACGTGGTAAATTGTGGGAGGTATAGTTGTTTTTATGATAGGTGTTACCAATTTAACCTTTCTGCAATTCCAATAATCAAAATAACGGCCGAAGGGTTGCAAACCAATCACACAGTGGTTACTCCTTACATATTTCAACAACACCCTAACAACACACTTTTAAGCCTTTGTTGAGAGTTTTTTTTACATAAATATGTTGTTTATAATTTTCTGACATTTCTTTGTGTTTCATATTTTTCAATCCCTTTAAAATCAGAAGAATAATCGGTGTTTTGGTAAATTGAAAGAAAGTTTGACATTTAGGTCACTGTAATCATTGTGTTGATGTTTGTTATAAATTCACTGAAGGATAAATTTCGATGAGGGAAATATCTCCCCCTTAACCCCCTACCCCCCCCCCTCTCTCTCGCTATTTCAGTAACGATAAAAAGAAAACCTAACGAATACGGCATACTTCAGTTACCCTCGGCCTTTTAGTATGTCCAGAATGCTCCGAATTCCTTTCGAAGAATACGACCACCACCCACCACCCATCATACACCAAACAACACCCAACCCGTCACTACCGGACACACCCCTTCCCATTCACCCGTCATGTTGAATATTCATATTCTAGTTCGCTTCCAATCTCTACATGGATTTACATATATGCATATGCATGATCTTATTGCCATCCTTGTGTGAAGTATGCGTTAATCTACGCTGCAATCATTGGCAAAATTGTTCATAGTATAGGACAATATTAAATCAACAAACTATTCACATCTTTGCCAATTGCTCCTAAAATACTTCCAAATGGTTTGTATACAAGTGTACATACATGAATACACGATATGTACAATGCTAGGGCAATTCGCAAACAGTATCTCTCCATATACAGGCTGATCCCCCTCGAAAACTCATTTATCAATTTTCTGCGATTAATCAATTTTAGAGGTTTGCACTTGACAATCAACTAGTCAGTCGCTGGAAATCTCGTGAAGTGTGAAGATGATTTATAAGGTGTGGATGTCATCATTGAAATACCGTCTGCTCAGAATACATCCAGGTAGTGATATATTTCACCCAAGTTGTCAGTTCTTACACGTTGTCCCAATGACCTCAATAATATACACGTGACCCGGTTTGTCTGTTAAGTATAGACTGAGTCAAATTGTTGTAAAATAGTTGGTACAATTGAGAAAACGATCATTTTAATACGTATTTGAAATATTTTTTTCTCTGAGATAATATGCTCCTGTTTAATGGGATTGGACAACTGAAAGAACAATGCATCAAATTGTGACCTTTGTTTGAACCATTGTTAGTAATTTGACCTCCTCTTATTGTCTTTAAACTTTCATATTTCAGATTTAAACCATTCCTCACAGGGAAAGAAGTGGTAGTGGGGTGGTAGGGGGTTAGGGATGGGATGGGGTCCAGATATATTCTGCTTCTATATTGAAATGAATGGATGAATATTTAAAGGGGTTTAATTAGAAGCAAAGTTATTTCCTTTATCCCTAATTATATGTTGTATGTTTACTAGCTGAAGATTCAACCGGGGATAAAACGGTTTGTTTCGCCTAATGGGGGAAGCACTGTGATGTCTATATCATCTCTGCGAAACATGGGATCAGGGTGACCCCATCCATACAGCACCGACCCTTTCAGCGCAGGACTAGAACCACCTAAACACAAAATAGGCTAAGTGTTCTACTCAAAACCTATAATTTGCAACAAATGCATGGAAGAAAACGCGCATTGTGTCACGTATACGCGTTTCAATTTGTGACGTCTTTCGTGTGCAATTCATCCTAGATTGGATTGAGATAACCTTTGACAGGCATCGCGAATATATTTTGTCGTTTATTCAGTGGTCCATGATATATATTTATATATATATATATATATATATATATATATATATATATATATATATATATATATATGCGTGCGTGAAACCAAGGGTAGCAATATGGTGTAATTTGTATATCTTGTGTTATATGTGATATATATATATATATATATATATATATATATATATATATTTGGCACAAGAAAACGCCTTTGGATATGTGATTAATTATTTGCTTATACAAGTTTCATATTTTCTTGAAAATGATATGACTGAAGTGATACAAACATGATTAAAATGTTCATTTAAAGTTTCTACAGATTCATCATCTTGTAACTTTAGATATCATGCACATACACTCTTAACCAACTGTCCGAAATAAATTATATAAATATTCATGTCGCTCATGAATATTAATTTCTTAACGTCCCTTTTAATGAGTGAGATCATGATCGTCCACGGCGGTATTAGTTAATCGATAAACACTTGGAACTGTATTAATATCCACATTCTAATTTAGCCGTGAGTTGGTTAATATTCAAAGTTAAGTATAACATTGACTACTTGTAGCAAGCATATTAGTTCCTCTCAACTCACTTCAATAAACCTACCCTTCTTCCAGCTTCATTGTTATGTAAATTCATCAATCTTCTCTCGATGGAGACCCTCGACTTTGTTTCGCGAGCATCTACAAACATCTTTGAAAATTGTACCCCATAAGCCACATTATCCGAGCATCCCGACCAGGTGAAACCGTCCGGGCTCGTCCCAGTTACAGTTCGATCACAGCCGCACTTGACGAGATCACCGCTACTGCAGGCACTCGTCACCGCATGAGCCACCCCTGCCGCTGTTACAGAACTCACGAATGCCGCCTCTCGCGTGCCTGTAAACCAAAAGATTCGATAAGAAAGTTAGAGAGAAGGATTAGAACGTAATTTTTTTTATCTTAATAGAATTATTGTACTGAATAATAATTGTTTGTCAATTATGTTACTTGAGTGTTCATTAATTTACAAAGTTACATTGCATTGAAAATAAACTATAACAATAGGAAGACTAGTAAATTAATAAGTTGGAAATAATCTGCAGGGCGTTATGTCTTTTGTTTTAAATTCAATTGTTCGTTAATTCCATTGTTTGTTTTGGGTTTTCTCTTTGGTCTTTTAATAACGAACATACAGGCTGAAACATTCTTGAAGAAAAAAAAAATCATTTTATGCACTTTCTAAATTTTGACGATTATCTCTGCATAGAAAATGCACATAATTCAAATCTGTCATATGGTGAAACAATTATAAATTCTGTTTGATTACCGGTCTTGAACATGCACCTAGTTGGGACATTTTAGTTGATAAAGTTCACTTTCATGTGATGCTTCAAAGCACTATTACTGACAGTATGAACAGTACGAATATTCATGTTTCTATTAGATGATAAAGGTTTGTAAACTGTTCGTACAGCTAATACAATGAAGTGCCTCATTAGCAGTGTGACATGAGAGAACAGTATAGAGTGGTATTAGCATCAGAATCAGGCTAGGAACTGTTTATACTGTCAGTAGGATTGCTTGGAAGCATGATATGAGAGTACAGTGTAGAGTGGTACTAGCATCAGAATCAGATAAAGGCTTTAGGAACTGTTTATAATGTCAGTACGAGTGCTTTGCAGCATGACACGAGAGGATAGTATACAGTGCTATTAGCATCGAAAATTGTTTCAACTGGCTAGTGATGGCCCTGGTCTTCATGAATATTTGTTTATTTTGTGTAACAGGGGAGTGTCGTCCTGTACAAGCTTGTATGCCAGCCGGCAGTGTAACTAATTGCAGCACAAAATGACACCCCCCCCCCACTCCCTTCAGTTGTTGTTCTCGAAGAGGGACACAAGGGAGGTTGACATGGCAAAGTGTATTGGTGGGAGAGGGTGGAGGGGGGGGGGGGTCTGCGTTGGACGTGTCATCTATTATTCTTACTACATCCGGTCGTCTGCCAGATATACACACACTTTGCTTACGGGTATGGCAAGCCATGTGGGACAAACACTGTATAATATATCCGCGTATTAATTGGAATATATCCGCGTATTAATTGGAATATATACGCGTATTAATTCGAACATACATGTGTTGTAGCCTACATGTGTAAAGTTTTGCTTTTTGAAGCGATCTCGCGAGCCCGCCAAAACATTTATCGTTGGTATATGTACACAGCAAGAGCGGAAATGTTTTTTCGTGTATATCCTAATTAATCCGTGCATTTATTGGATTTAATCCCCATATGTATTTTATTTAATACGTGTATATATTCGAATTAATACGTGTATATATTCGAATTAATACGCGGATATATTTAAGCCATATGATTGGCTAATAATATATACGCGTATATATTCCAATTAATACGCGTATAAATTCTAATTAATACGCGGATATATTATGCAGTGTTTGTCCCACATGGCTTGCCATATACGGGACATCCAAGTATTACCATTTTCCAAATCCCATAGTGATATCATACACATCTTTATAGGACAGGTATACCGTTATGCTAAATTTGTCTTGCAGATCAGTCGTTTGTTTCAGTGGCAGTCAACAATGAGGATCCCGTCATTCTCTGTTAATTTACGTCATTCAACGAGTCACGTCATACCGAAAGTACGTTCTTAATCTTTGACGACAAAAGAACGCAAACAAGGGACTATTGTTCATTCCCACAGTCAAACAGGTGAACTTATTTCCTTTCACCCAAGAGGACAATTTATTTCTCCGACCAAGGTACCTCTCTAATCACATTGATCTTCATCTATCAACATTGTCTTCAATTGATACATTAAAAAATATAAAATTGAGTTGTCAAGATGGCGTCTTCTTGGTCCTTGAATGAACCAATCAGATAACAGAGTTTGGTCCTCTGTGGAAATTTTCAGAATAAAGTATATAAAAACTAAATGAAAGCTATGTATCCGTCGAGGTTATAGAAGAATAACACCAACTAAGTTTTGACGGCCGTAAGCTGGAAATGGTATGCGGATAAGAGTTTGTTCTTCAAGGTCCAACCAACTGATTTTTTACGTAGAATCAAGTTTACTTTGAAATGTTCTCCGAAGTGATGGTTACGTTTAAAAAAAAAAACAATTACCTCCAATTTGGGGTTCTGAGTATCAAACTGGTGTTCGTGCTTTTAAAGGTTAATTTACGTACCTATTTTAGCTTATAACAATTCTTCATATTTTTTGTATAGCACTAGGCTACAGGCTGGAGCCGGAAGAGGGGAAGGGTAGGGAGGGGGCCTGAAGAGGGGGTGGAGAGTAGTGCCTCCTCCGTCGAAAAAAATTCTCATCTTTTAATATACAAATGTCGGGAAAATAATGAAAATAATATCACCATTTGGCATTTAAGCCCCTTCACTAATACCAAATTTTCTAAAGAGTAGGAGACGGACATAAGCCAACACTCGTCCCCCTACCTACCCCACCCCTCCCACCCAAAAAAATGAAATCAAGCTATGGACCGACTCGGCTTGCAAGTAGAGAAAAATCATTGAAAAGAACATTAATGTCTAATCGTATAATGTAGGGCCCATGCAGCGCGTTAGGCGGGTGGGATAGCCACAAGAATGTTCACGGCAATGATCTTCATTGGCGCCATCACGCCCCCTCCACCGATCTTACATCTGCAGTTCTAATATGTAGAGTACTTGAATAAGATATATATCTCCGAGGCTAAGGGCGTGATATGCATAACACTTGCATTCAGGCAGGCTAAAATAACAGATATATTCACGTCGTCATACCCCGCTTCATATTTTTATTGCCTCTCAAATGAAAATAAACTATGACAACTATTACTGTATAAGCATCATGATGGAAGCAACAATTTCCCCTTTAAAATATGACTTTACGATGCCACTGGAAACCCCATAACTTCTTTATGAACACACAAAAGAGAGGTGGAGAGAGAGAGAGAGAGAGAGGGGAAAAAAAATAATAAAATCGTTTTTCATTAATAGACATTTTTATGACTACACGATACCCCAATATATTTTGTTTCTGAGGTGAAAGTTGCCAGTTTAATGATATAAGGGATGGAAAGGGTATACATGATTATATGTGTCAGAAGGGTAAATAGACAATCGTGTTATACTTGTTCTCGTGATATCGTGCCATGAATTACGACTTGTAACTTTTTTTTTATGGATTAACTTCCAGATAAATAAAGAATCAATCAAACCAAGTTTTTGATTTGTATGTTGTAGAGTTTAGTTAAACCAATTGTCACAGGGGTACTAGATGATAAGGGGGGGGGGGGGGTATGGAGGTTATAATTTACACCACGTGAAGGCAAGGGCATTTCTTCATTATGTTCGATGACACATTAAAACATGACAAATGACGGCTAAGGGGGTGACGTTTGTGAGAATGAATGGATAAAGTATGAATTACTATACCAACCAGGAAGCTAATTCAAATAAAGTTTGTCTGTAGCATAACAAAACAATTTGTACTTTGCTCAACGTGAGGTCAAAAGTTTAAAAAATATGTTTTAAGTAAAAAAAAACCAAAACCCCAGATGTAATGCATCAGCATTGTAAGACGTAAAATCTTAGAGAAACAAAAGCATTCTTATTAGTCGCCAATTTTCCGACTTTTCATCAAAGCTACAGAAAAACATAGGCTTCTCCAAATAAAAGCCATTGTTTTTTCATCAAATTAAGTTAATCAACACCCCACCGATCTTCTGAATGTTCAACCAAATTAACATTTTGTAAAAAAAATCTACACAGTTATTGAAGTTCTCAAATGTGAAACAATTCTCTAAACTGTTTCAGTATAGGCTTATATAACCTATAGGTGTCTCAGTTTGATGCACTACAATGATCAATTATGAATTGAATGGTGGTCGTGGTGGGTGTTGGTGTGTGTGTTACGGAGCACTACCCTCCTCAAACAACCCCAATCCCCCTTTCCACCATCCCCCTCAAAAAAGTAATAATAATGAAAGTTTAATACGCTTAAAAAGTTTGATCTTCTTCTTCGGTCACAATCGCCCTTTGAGGGATGCGCTACAGATTAAAGTTTCATGTTTTCACGCAAAATGAGCCCTCACCGTTCCAAACAATCCCATTATCGAATAAGTTTTTTTTCGGAGAATATAATAATATGGCGGGTGATCAGGTGACCTATTCGATGTTCCATAATCTTGTAATATTGTTTACTGTTGACCGTAGCAGCCAAACATCATGCTAGCTTCAACATCGCTGCCAGTTTGTATAGGCCTATATCCTCTATGAAATTCCCCACTCCCTGTAAGAGTCCTAAAAGTGGTAAATTATTTCTTCATAATAAAAGTTTCACGTCAAAAAAGAGAAAATTTTCTCGTGTTAAGGTTGTCTATATAAAATGTTGGGAAATTGGACAATGGCCACCTGTTAGCTCGTAATTACTTCAAATGCAGGTTACACCTGTTACAAGGTAACATGATAAAGCGCCACTTAGTATGGGACAACGCCATCCAGTTGTCCTTTTAGCACATTGAAACACCAAATTGAGTACGTACGTGTGGCTCGCAAAAGGTATTAAATCGCAGCCAACGAAAAAAGAAAAGAAAAGATTCTTGACAAATTTTAACGCGACACTTAACCTCCTATCAACATTGCATGTTCACTAATTGAATGTGATGCGCCCGCCGGGAGAGTTGCGTTTCCGGGTTTTTTTACCAACCAAAAATGTCACAGAAAAATAAAATGGAAAGGGTTGTAGACAAAAGACAGTGCATGGCGCATGCGTTGTCACATTCAAACAAAATACAATTGAATATATACAATAATCTTTTTCCCAGCAACTCAGTATTTAGGGTAAGCGTTAAATGTGGGCGGTAGCCAGGTATATACGATATTGTAAAAGTGCATGATAGCATTTTAAATGATTTTCCGGTGGCATGGGTAATGTTACATATTCAACGCGGTATACTTGAAAACTTCTACTCAACATATTGCCCCCTTACTGGAAGTATCGTCGCCTGAATGTAACCCATTTTGACCCGCCTTACTAACTCAAGGACGTAGATCACAGTGGGTGGTATGTGACGTCATCATGGCAGTTATTCTTCAAACGCTTTACATTCCTGTGCTTTTTTGTTGATTTATCCTTGAAATGTCATACTTTGGAAAGTTAACACTTATAGCTGAAAAAGTTCTCTAGGAAATTTTGGGAAATTTTAATTTCCTCTTTGGCTGAATTATAAAGCAAAATTAAAGCTTTCCTTTTTTTTTCACTCATTTGCCATGATGACATCATTTCCTCTGTTGTCGCCAAATGCATTCACAAAATATTGCCAGATTACAAAAATACTATGAGGATGTAGTTTTGACATAAAAGTGAAAATATGAAAAAATGAATAGATAAAGGTTACTATTATACTAATAATAATAATAAAAAGAAAATTGATATTGATATTAACTTTGTTCTACGTAGCACAGTTGGTATCATTTCTTCTCAAAAACGCCTGGTTTTGCGATTTGTAAACGGACACCGAAAGGAGGCAGGGCGATGGCGAAAACAATAGATACTGTAGTGGGTTGGTTCAGGGGTTCAAGACGCGCTGCCAGAATTATTGGTCAGGCTAACTTTCAAGAACAAACAGAAAATCTTACCGTTTAGTTGCAGTTTCAGATTAAGCTGGAGAAATCAATATTAGTTGACTAGTTAAACGTAGGGGACCCTTAAATCAACTCGTATAACATTTAAGATTACGTATTCATTACAAGCATGTTAGCAATTAATGCTTGCCTCTGTGTTGCTGCTTTTGTTGTTTTGTTATCGTGTTTGTTATTGATGTTATATTTCGATTGCTTAGCTGAGTCTATGTACTAGCTGGGTCACATTTCTTTCCATTGCTCTCTATACAGCCTGTACCACATATAACCGTATTCACCCAGCACAGAGCTTCATAGGGTTTGAGAATTATGTGATTATTTTGACGATGGTTTGTCAGCTTTGTCTACATGACAGTAACATTCTCAAGATGAGACCCATGTACTACAGGTGTAGCATGGAACGCCAAAGTGCTCACAAGAATTGTTGCATAAACAAGGCAAGGATGATGTCAAAATGTACGATGATACTGTTAAAAAAACAAGAAGCGCTACCTTCGTTTGTTTTGTTCATCAACATCGTTTATTGTGAGTCTTTCAGCGTTCAATAGTATAGTAGCTTAAAGGACTGAGGACATCCGTACTCTAACACTCTAAGCGCAGTGCAAGTTCAAAGAATGCACACGTGCAAATAGCTGCTGATGACGTCATAACATCCTTGTGTACGTCCCCGTTTCAACAGAACGGAGAGAGTCCTTTAAGGAATGTGATGTACATATGCGATGTATGTCATCGCCATAGCATCGCCATCACCCCGAGGGCTGAACGATTCATACTCAACTCGTATGGAGTTGATGCACACAGCATCAGCCATTTAAACTTATGCAAGACTGCTCGCGAAGAGTCGTTCGGTTTCTTTATACTTCCCTTGTGATCACCCATGCCGCATGGAATCTGATAACCCCCACCCTCCCCTCCCTCTTAACTCATCCTCAATCCTCTCTCAAAATTTGAATACGTGCTCATCTAGATGTTGCTGAGGTTGATAAATTGCTCCCGTCACAGTCCCAGTCCGCCTCTACAAGGACTGTGAGCACGTTCTCATACTAAACATGCTCATGCTAAACTAACCACTGTATCAGCCCCGTCTCCCATTACATGTTGTACCACTGAGAGTATCTGGTCGCACGCAGGAATGGGTGGGGGAGGGGGGTTGAGGATCATCAGCCCCTCCCCCACCACATTGGGGTCGGATTCGACCTCAATGCCACACCCCATGTAGGTGTAAAATCCTGGCTCCGCCACTGGCACGGGTATTTCCCTTCTCGGCTACAGTTTTTATGACGTCATTCATCGGTTCCCAACGCTGAATCTACAATATCGACTTTTCGACTCTCATGGTGCTGTTCGGCACGATGTCCTTGACCTCCCAAAATGCCAACAGCAACAACAACAACGAAAGTTGTTAAATACATATTTCACCAAGGTCAAATGGAGGTCAAAAGGAGGGAGTTGGGGGAGGGCGGGCAAGGAAATGTGAGGAGCTGGGAGGAGTCGATGGGAGAGAAAGTTGAGTGAAACTGGATGACTGTTTACCACAGAATATTGACTATTTTGTTTAGAAATAAGTTGGAACCGTTTTGAAAGTGAATTTCGGAATAAAATAAAATATTTAGAACATGACCTATATTAATATCTCTCCTTCTTGACATTTAAAAGAATAAACCGCAATTTGGGTAATAAAGTAAATAATTTATAAGTATATGTTTTTGGCCATTGCAAGTGAACTTTGAAACTGTTTATTATAAACATAATGTCACAAGGTAAACGCAGCGAGTAGCATATACCGTTCTGATTTGCCTCATTAACCAAGTCGAAGGTAAAGGAACTTTGTTTCATCGAATCAATTTGAAAGTTTGTAACAAGACCTTATTGGCAAGATCAAATTTGAAACCCACTTGGGTTTTGGGAACACCAACTGTCATGCAAATTATAGAAGAATAAAAAAGGTCCTGTTGCGACCCCTAATTGCCACATAGTGGCGTCCCTTAAGAACAACAAAATATCGACAGGCCATTGTCATCTGTATTGCCGCTTCCCTCAATTTGTAACACAGTGACGTCTCTTGTAAACCCTATTTCCTAGCAATTTGACATTTTCTGCCCTTTCGTTTTCACAGCTGCTAAGTAGAATGAACGACAGTCGGACTTGGAAGAAGAAGAAAAAAAACGGATCACTGTAGACTTTCCATAGTCCCATAAATTCATAAATCGTATAGTTACATGTATAGGTTACGATGGTTACAGTGAAAATACCATATCTTGCTATACCTATACCGTTCGCTATATATTGTGTGCTACAAGATACAGTGTTGCTACGCTAAAGACACCAGTCTGGTACCGGGCGCTAGTGTGTGCTATCAGGCTATCTGGCTGCTACGTGACTGACTCTACCAGCAGGAGGTAGAAGGTTGTTGTGTGTTAACAAGCTAGAATTGCTAAGTTATTGACACCAATCTGGTACGTGGAGCTCTAGCTATATATATACTCGATATGGCAATGTGTGCTATAGCAGGGGAAGTACTCTTTACCTGATGCATGATGGTAAATCACCGAGGTGAATGTCCCACCATGCTATTCGGTTCCATACCACAGATCCGATCCGTATGATATGATAAAAAGAACGTTAAATTGAAGCAGATTAATCGAGGTAAAGTAAATTAATCGTGGTAAGTCATGAACGTTGGCAATAGTTCACATAAATGAGTCATTAAGGTGCTCGCAACAGTGAATCATCAACCGTTCGTGATACTTATAGCACAACATAAAAAAAAATAAAAAATAATAAAAAACCCGAAACAAACTCAGTCAAGACGATCATGACTTTGACGCTGTCGTTTTGTAAGTTTTTACTTACTTGTATTATATTATTTTTTAGTACAAACGAAAATTCAAAGTAGATTCTGTTCTCCTTCACATCAGGCGGAGAAAACTTGATATCGTTGGCACCAAAACCGAAGCCATATTAAAACTAAGAAAACATACATGTTATAATGTGACGTGACTATTCTACACGAGCTCCATTAGTAATGTATATGCATGGCCGTTGGTTTATACACCAAGATTAAAACATCAACAATATTCGTTTCTCATTGATGGCATAGGAATACTTAGTGGGCCCCCAATCAAAAATGTTGTGAAATTTCCCCCAAGTTAAAATTTTCTTAAATAACACCGAAAAACATGATATTACGTCTGTCTTTTTTTTTTTCTGTTTTCAGGAGGAGGGAAGGGGAGGGGTGGGTGGGGTAGTGGAGTTTGAAAAAAAATTCATTTGATGTGTATATTAGACGAAACCAATACAATATCTCTTTAAGGTTTATCTGTCCGGACATAAACTATAGATACAGTGGGACAACATTTAATGATCCACCGGGACGTATACGATGCTCCATAAGAACAGAGTAGTGTGTACAGTATACGTGAATAGGGCCAGGGAGTTGTTATGGAACTCCCTGATAGGCTGGTCACCGAGGTTTCTCAACTTTGTCAAAATAAATAGCACCTCTTGACAGTTCTTTCACCTTGATTCTGATTTATTATGACGTCAAGTTTTAGTGCGAAACGAATCGTGTAAAGAAATATTTAACGCGTAACTTGGTTTGCAAAGAGAAGAACTTAACTCCGGATAACGAAAACACATCCGCATGCCAATGACAATGAAAGCAAATAATATGCGACGATCCGGGACAAAATGGCCGCTGTTTGATCGAAAATAGCGGAAGAATAAATAGACGATGTAATCAAGGGTGACTTATTGCAGAAACAAAAGCTCGCAGTTAAATATTTAAGTATCGTGGTGGAAAAATACGTTCCGGTTGTGATCAAAATAATAGCAGCATCGGGCTTTGACGGGGGTTACATGGATTGGCCGGAAAGAAACTATACAGTAGTGGAGTCTCTTTAAATCGCGCCGATTGGAATTTACTCTAAACGTCTTCTTTTGCTTCAAATTGAAGAAGAAAGATGGCGTGGCAGTGTTGATTTCCGCATTATTTTAAATGATGAAAATAATTCTAAGCCCCATGAGTACGAAAGATATGTGCAGCCGTATATGTTTCTATCATTTCAGCCTGTATATTCAAAGGAACTTTATTCGAGATATGGTTCTGGTTATGGAAAGGAAAAACACTTTCAGCCCCCTGAGCTTGGGCCCCAGGGAACAATTGTCACCGTGGGCCCGCTCCCTTTTTAAGCTTTCGTTTCTCTTTAAGTATCATAATATGGATATGAGAATACATTATTCTTTAACCCATACAAAATAATTAAAAACTTTAAAACAAACTTTATACATTACTTTTTACAACAGCTTTGAATAGCCTATATAATTTGCATGGTAAGCTACTGATTGCTTATATGAGAATGTTAGTATTCACGGTTTCCATGGTGACATTTATTAAGCAAGTCAACTTTCACCGATTTTTTTTTAACCATCAACCATGCCTTCTATTTCTTCTTCTTTTCCTTTGCATGACTTGATAGTCGATACAATATCATATTCACAATTGCTATTATGACTGCATGTGGACAATATAAACATCATATGACGATATAAGCCTATACATCATATGACGATATAAGCCTATACATCATATGACGATATAAACATCATATGACGATATAAACATCATATGACGATATAAACATCATATGACGATATAAACATCATATGACGATATAAACATCATATGACGATATAAACATCATATGACGATATATACATCATATGACGATATATACGTTATGTGACGATAAGGGTAGTATATCTAATCTTTCACTCGCTCCTTTGCATGTCAAAGCTACCAGTCCAAACCACTTTTGACCCAATCTGGTTTAACCTGTCAAGTTGCCCACTATAGGGTTACACACAGTGCGACCTTAGTTGACCTGTACTGGGCATACACCATAATCTCGTCCCAATATATATATATATATATATATATATATATATATATATATATATATATATATATATTATATATATACTTTCCCGCCAAAGACCTGAATTCAAATGACCCTACATACATCAGTGTGTATACTAGTGCGGAATGTGATCTTTAAACTGTTACAAAATGAAACTTCCCCAAAACAATTTTAACCTCTTGTGTTTAAGTGTCCGCGAAACAAACCCAGTCGCATTATCTTCCGAAGGAGTAAGAAATTAGATTTGAGCACCCCCGCTTGCCGCTATGGGCGGCCACTTAAACCTGGACAACAACAAAGTTCGTAGAAAAAAATTTAAGAGAGCGAATCGAAAGGTCTAGGAAAAGGAAATGAGAAAATCAGTCGAGACAAATATGTTTGCATCCATATAATTACCCGAGACAGGGTGAACATGTGGTGAGATGACTGGTGAAATAAACGGCTGAAATAAACCTAGCTGATCCGCAGGGAAACATTGCTAAACCGGTTTTTTGACATTCCAATTGTAACCTTCTTTGTAAAGGGTATTTTACTGGTATGACGAATTATGGAAAGGAATGCCTCTGCCATATTTGACCTGTTCGTACAGTACTTCCTCGAACGGAAAGCTGCCGCTGTCACTTAACAGCTCCCTGTATTATTACCACTAGCCATTATCACTACCAACCCACCACACCCCTCCCCTCCCAATATTTAAATGCGATGACCAGTGTAGGCCAAGACGATTCTTCTAATGTATGCACACACACATGTTAAGTCAATTCACCAAAGACAACACAAAATTTATTATAGACAAAACACATACAAGACCCTTTTTGATCCACAGTATGACATTCTTACACAATTTACAGGACAATATCGTCAATGCCAAACAGTGATGGACTTTCATGTTTAGTGTCCTCTCAGTGACATGATGCAAATGGCGGGAAAATGCAAATCATAGGAAATATTAGAATAACATTAACCAAACATGCATATACGCGATTTCATTAAATTTGATAGAGACGTAACAACATTCTACCTAATAGCCTATACTTCACTCATTATGAAGTCGAATTTGTCGAAAACCTATAGAGAGATATGTGGAAATATGTCTTCTGTATGTGTTTTCAATAGAAAACATTATAGCCAAATGTAGAATAATATTCCATCAGAGTCCTTCCTTATTGTCATTAAATGGCAATATAAAGAAACAACCTTGTTTAGAAACGCACATGCAGTGCATATAAACCACTGGACTGGGATTTAATACACCATATAGTTACATTCTGGAAGGCCAACATGTTGCTTTAAAAGCAGAGCGATTGATACAGTTGATAATAATTGTGGTCCTAAGTCTTGAAACTGAATCAAACCGTCAGATTCCTGCCAATTACTAACTTGAAAGATTTTTCTCCCTAGGTGAGGGACCTCTAATAGGTTTGACGGAGATGACTCATTCGAAATTATGTTTACGACTCGAATTAGTTACTTTGAAAGGACTTTTGATAGAATAAGCTAATAACTCTTCTATTTTACGACTTCTCGCGAGGAAACGTCTAATCGCCCTGCACGAGCAGCCCCCCCCCCCCCTTTGTTTCCCCCAATTCAATTGAAGGGCTATACGGTACTACACCATCCCAGATGGGTGGCGTGGATGGTTTACCGTATCGTAAAACGAGTTCCGGTTTACGACTCAGAAAACAAAGGGATGGAGATAACTACAGGACAAAACTAACCAACATCTCATCTTTGCTTTGCATAACATCATCCGCTTTTAAATTACAGAAAGAAGCTTTTTTTTGTCTTTTCTTTTCTTCGAAGGAACCTCGGTAGATAAAGTCCACGGTTTTAATGACGCAGTTTCGCTGATTTTACGATGTCGGTGTACCTTTATTCAAACAATGTTGTCAGAACAGAGAGATTATCTATTAGAAAAGGGTTAATAGCGCGACTATTCCATTTAGGAACACTAAAGGATTCGTTCACATCTTTCTGCACAGAATCATAGCCAACTTACGTTGGTAGCTAAGTCTCAAGTGTTTGTTACTAACCGGAAAGATATGAAAAGAACCTGTCTGGTCCATGGACAGACTTAGCTTTTCTGTTTTAGTCCCTTGTAGTCACACTGGGATGATGATAGGAAGAACAAACAGAAATGGGGTATAGTGTTGGTTACACGAGGGGTAGGAGGCGTAGAGTCGAGGCGTAGAGTCGAGGCGAGAGGAAGGGGAGGGCGTAAGTGAGTTCAAACGGGCCTGCAATTATTCAATGATTCAATGCAGTGATTTTATGAAGTCATGAGGAGGGCCCAGGGACACTTATGTCAAGCAGTCCTCTTTTAGATTTCTTTTAATCTCAATTACGAAATATAATAAAAATGGCAATATCTTATTTTTTTCTCATATTTTCCTTTGTCCCAGGGGTTATATGTAGCACCCTTGATTCCCGTTTCTCATCAGACTCGGATGGCATGTCATCATCATTTCCAGCGTTCGCGTTATTTACATAATTATCAACAATGCAATGAAAAGTTCTCTCTTAGCTTATAACCAATAACGCCCAATTGTATTGGTAATTGGAAATAGTACTCTGTTAATTTTATTGTCGGAGTTTAGCTGATTCAATCCCTGAGAATATAGCGGTTGCTGCATTCACCGTCGGCTCACTTTGAATAATCTAACGACTCCCTTCCCCATACCGCCCCTTCCCCCATACCGTCCCATACCCCATACCGTCCCTTTTCCCCATGATACCTTCTTGTATTCCTCTTCTCCTGTCTCGAATGATATTTGCTTTATATCATTCGTCATTGTTTCTTCATAGGACAATCTTATTCGAGTTTAGCCTATGCCAGTGAAGGAAAATGGAAATCACGACTTTGCCAAGTCTCGCTGAAGGTATTCATTTTGCATCACACATTAAGGGTGCTAATATTTAGCTTTCTTAATTCTTTTTTTCGGGAAGATATGACCCTTCAGTTTAATTCTAGACTGAGTAAGGGTAAAGTAAAGAACTTGCATCGGAAAGGTGGTAACTACTTTGAAGGAAGGGAGTGGTGGGGGAGGGGGACTTGGGGAAGGAAAACCCCCAGCTGAAGTTTTTATAACGAGATTGAATACTTTCATGAACAAGTATAAAGAAAGCCTATGAGAATACATTGTGGCAAGAACTGTTTCATTCTTGTCAACAAGAAAGGTTACCATGGTAATTGTCATATTTAGGCTAAGACAAAGGAGGTTTTGGTTTAAAGTGATTGTAGGAAAAGAACTAAGATATTGAAAAGACAGTAGAAACTCACCGTTATCCAATACAGGTCCGAATACAGTGAAGGGATCCACAGTTGAACAATTCCATCTTCTGTTATGAAATTGTTTCTGGCATTCAAGTATGGATATGTGAGCCCCTTGACTAACACTGTCCATCACCTCCAAGTTCCTCTTACAAATAGCAATTTGTCGGTTTACCAGCCCAGGAATGACGTCACAATTCTCTGTTGTCTCGATGGAATTAATTCCTATCGATTGGACGTTGAACATCGCTCTGTGATGATTGAAAAAATACAACATAATTTTATATCAAGATTTTTTCTTACAATAATTAAAGGACTTATACAGTTTTTCGCACATCCATAAAAGTAGAAACATTTATCATATTTGAATATTTGTTATTATAGACGGGGAGGGAGGGGAAAAGGTGGGGGGTTGCAAGTATCCGTAGATACTATACTACCGGTTCGAAAGTAAAAACATCAGTTGAAGCAGAAATGTGCTAAATATCCCAGTCCTATTTGTTCTTGTTATGGTCAAAATTAAGTTTATTGTTAATTTTAGTACTGAAAGAGTTAAAAGGGGGAAGTGGATCCGGGTACCGTGTGACCCGTCCCATCCCCATTACTGAATCCGCCGTTCTTTCAACTACTTATCAGCGTTTGGATATGTTGACCTTGAACGTTTTCGTGGATATAAATACAGCGTAGCGGCTCTTATCATTCATTTTCAACTAGAGTTAATCAACTGTCTAAAACTGCTTGCATACAGCAATCGACTTGAAGCAAGTCTAGCATATCAGCGCTTTCAACGCTCACTTTACCATTCACGTATTCTTATACACATTGAACGAGCCTGCTGGTAATAAATTCAAAGTGGGTTGTTGATTGATAGGCTCAAAAGAGATTATAGCGTATTCTGTATGCTATAACAGAGCCTAGCTTCTGTTTCACGCGTGGAACACTGATAGTTAACAAGTTGAACGTGTGAGCATTATTGCTGGTCTGTATAATAAACATGTCATTGAACTTTGTTTCTAGCCATGTATAGGCCTATGTAACAGAATGATTGGAATGTTAACATCGTAAATACAAAGTAGTAATGTTAGGCTATAGCCTAAGTATATATATATAAACGAGAGAACTGATGAAAAAAGAGGGCTCTCAAATCAGCCATCAATACTGGTAGCGCAGAGAGAAATACTTCCGGAAGCTGCCAACCAGTAGTAGATCCCCGCTGATGTATAGTAGGCCTATACGTCCGTACGTGTATCTATGCTGTATTAGATGTTACAGTTAACTCTATATGAGAGGTAATGTAAACTGCATGGAAGGGTATGTATTTACGTGATTGTTATGGGATAAGAAACTTCGCTTTCGTTTTGTGAAGCCAGAATAAAAAAATAAAATCAGTTAAAGGTATATATAGTTGTTTTATGCCTTAGAAATTACTCCTGGTTTGTATCCTTCAGATAAAGGTTGGAAAGGTGGGGTGGGGTTGTGGGGGGGGGGGAGGGGTTGGGATGCAGGTTAAAATTAGTTATTAGCACAACCTTGCATGTAGACAATAATTATACTGACCTATTTAGAGCCTAAATATGCCCCAGAAAGAATCATTTCACGTCTATTTATACCAAATCCACGACCACATTCCTTAGTCCTTTTAATATCCTGGAACCGCCCCTTAAGGTAATTGTGAACAACTTTAAACAAATATATTGTCATAAATACCGTACATGTTTATTACACAATTCATGATAATGTGTAAATAAAGCCTGCATCGGCGTCGCAGGAGAGAAAGTCACATGAAAACCAGCCATGCTCTCACCAAATTTTGAAACCAATTATTTAATAACTAAAGAAATGATTAATGTATTAAATTGGCAACATTTTAAACTTTGTCATGGCTTTAATAAGTTGCAAACAGAAAAGAAAAAAATGCACTAGTTATGTTTCTATGGCTATTCGAGGTTTCAATATATTTGACCTTTAAAAGTATGCTTCATCTTGAGAATAGGGTGCTCCTTTAAGGCTAAATTGACGATGACGTCAACTCTTCTGTGTATACTTAAATGTAAGCGTTTATCCATTGTAGAAATCAACCAAGAGATCTTTTTTTCCAACTTCATATCTAACCTAAAGAATAGTACCACTGGAATAACACTCAACACTATTTTGCCCTCAACAAACTTGTAATGCGTTGTAGCATGTTACTGGAAGCCATATCAAACACGTCTTATGTTTTCATTTTATGTTTTATGTTACATCACAATAACTGACCTAATAATTTGAGTGCTAGCTTATACCTGAGTCTGTTCTGGCCACTTGGTCAAAATGCTTAAACGATCACTTCTCATATAGCATAATAAAAAATAATAATAATAAACAGTCTAGACTGATAACAGTGATCTTAACGATCTATAACATATTAGTATTATTTGTGCATGTAGCTACTACATTCATCCTTTAAAATTGGTATTTAAAGTTAGCCTGCACTCATGATATACCTATTGGCTCTGTTAATGAATATTCAACAATTATGGTACAGTGTAGATAATATGTTCAAGGTCAAAATATACGTCATTATCTGTAAGATCAAAGTTCCATGATGTAGTCGCTACTATTTCTGGGTTGTTGATATATTAATTTATGTTTATAATTTTAGGTGTAACGGTTGCAAAACATAACACACTGAATGATCCTTACGAAGCTTACTAAATCCCATACAACGTGATTAAATCCTGGGTGGTAACCACAACATTTTCGTTGTCGTTAAGAGGCGCTGAGGGAAAGGCTATTTTTAATAACCACAAATCACCACAGATATTTCCGAAATATGAAATTCGTTCGTTTAATAGAAATTGTTATTTTGTCCCTAAGGGTCATGCGCGCGTACCCGCTGGTCCTCGAGGGAATCCTTCATGAGACTTTTTTTTTCTCTTCTCATGAAAAGGGTTACATGACTTCAGTTTGGAAGAGAACAATACAATTCCATGTTTTAATGTTATCGCAGCCGGGTTCCACATTCAGTCGATTGACTTGAAACAAGACAACGCATGAAATGCACAACGTAACTGAAACGATATCGTCAACATTACAATGTACAATATCGGTGATATCGAGTAATAAATTTAACTAAGTAAACTGGGCCCTGCACCTTGATGTATATATAGGATACGTTGTGTATATATTTTACCATATTACATGTAGGCCTATGCATTAATACGAAATTGAACTGGTAGCCATAACCTGTGGGGGTCTGGAAGAAGTTGGGCGGTAAGTTTGTTGGCTTAGGCACTTACGTATAACATTTTGTTCATGAAATATTAACACATTGTATACCCATTCGTCTGTTGCCGACACGGCACTTCCAATCCGCTTCACGGCCTCTTTAACCTCCCTTTCCCCAGCCCACCCATTCATTGCAGTCAGATACTGGTTTAGGCTTTTGCGTCACGAAGACGGAAGAAGCATTCGAATGAAGCTTTTAAAGTTTCGATTCCCCCCAGATAAGCAAATGTTTCTTTCTACAGATATGATCAGATTACCTCTCTGTATGAAGTAGCACACTTCGAAAGTTCATTATTAACTAATATCTTTTCTTTGATGAATAAAGTATCTGACATGTAACAATTATGTGGAGTGATTTGTAGCCAACTTGCGATTTGCATTTGGGTTTGTAGGATAAAAGGTCACCAAAGGGTCATATTAAGGTCTCAAGGTCAAAGTGAGGTCAAGTAGCGTATCGCACACCTGTATTACAATGCGTAGGTGGGCCACTCTTGTCAATAACGTAAAAGATAAGATTGTCACAAATTTGATCCTACTTCAAGCCTTGTGGGTCTACTTTCCAGGTATACATTTTTCATTTTACAGTCTGAACGATGAATTTAATTAGTTATGTTGGCGTACAGTGAAGAACATGAGATCGTTCCATTCAGTGCTTAACTAATTGTTATGAAAGCTGTTGACAAATTCACCTCGTTCGTCAAAAACGTGACTAAGGCGTTTTGTTTCAAAACCTATAGACATGAACGCATGTGAACGATTTCGTATGAGACTCTTAACTTAAACATAGCAATGGTTGTAATTTCTTAAAGCGCAATTTTTACTATATATTTCGTAACATTTTGATATAAAATTATACACTGTAAAACCCATTATCATTGCAGACTAGTAAGTATGTCATACTCCAAACGTCATTTCGGATGAGGAAGAAAATTTGCATATCGTAACATTTCCAACTTCCGATGTTCAACTGGTTATGTACAGGGCGGGATTTGAGTTGTAACAAGGGGGTTAGGGGGCCGAGGGAGGGGTCTAAGGGGAGGGTGACCCCTGAGAAATTTGAGAAATGTGCAGGGCGGGATTTGAGTTGTAACAAGGGGGTTAGCGGGCCGAGGGAGGGGTCTAAGGGGAGGGTGACCCCTGAGAAATTTGAGAAAGCTTTGGATTTTATATAGCCCCTATATATAATATGGTGCAATATTTATAAGTTATTTCCCAGTACTAGTTGTGTATTTGAAATGTATATATGTTATCTGGATAAAAGTAGCAGATTCATTTAAGCGACATAAAAGGTAACAACTGGATTTAAATAAGAATCGTCACAATGGGTCGATCTTTATTATAGCCTGTGTAATTACATTATGAATAAGTATAAATGTATCGCAGAGTTGTCAGCATTACTGTGGCAAAACCAACCAAATTACCGACCGAATTAGATCATAAAAAAACCAACTCAAGTTCTGGGAAAATGTAAATCCCGCCTCTGCTATAGTATAGAAAGGGTCTGGACAGTGAAATATTTAGCCAGAGGCGAATGGAAGCATTAACTTTATCGTTGATGGTTAATTATGTAACAATAACAAATAGAATATGAAGAAGCAGGAAGAAATATAAAAAGGAACAAAGTAGAAAAAGGAAACGAAGTTAGGAAGATGTCCGATTTTCAATTTTTACAGCAAGATATTTACTTATACCCTGCAGTGGTAAAATGGCCGGAAGTTGAGGGACAAAACTCACAACCTTGCTTTGACGGGTTGATAATGGGAAATAACTATTATTTTAAAGTTTAAAGTACAATGAATGGTATAACTGCAGCAGTAATATTTAAAATGGTTCCAAAATGCTCAGAATACTAGTAAAAGTAGAGGTTACGAGTAACGATTTGTTTTACAAGGTCTGGTAGCAAACAGAAAGCATTCTGAATGTGTGTACTCTAATAGCTCAGTCGAAACATTTACCGCTCGTTCATTTAACAATTTCTCTTCGTATAAACAGTTGATTCCTTAGTTTTGTTGAATGGCCAAAGGTTCCTTTAAAATATTTTGGTCTATCTTGTCTAAGATTTGCCACAAGGTCATAAAGAGGTTGTTTTTAATGTCGTTACCAAACACCGCAATGGGACGAATCACTTCGTACATTAATTAACTAGAATGGAATGAATTGTTGTCACAATTAAAGAACAATCTAATTTAATTACAAACTATCTTATAATTATTAAAAACTGAATCAAAACACAATATGGGCACTACCAATTGAAGGTGCATAGAAGAAAGAGCATATTGTTAATAAACTAAAAACGATCTGCGTAATCATATATATGAAATATAGCATTTTGCATCTATACCGCTATATAATAGGGGTAATGAGTCTGTTGCTGTCTTCGCACTTTGGAAAAGCAGCAATCATTAATCGATGTGAGTCTCTTGCGTAAGAAATCCTCCTACCCTACAATATTCTTGTCTCAAGAGAACAATCACTGATTGCAAAAATAAAAAGAGAATGACGTTTAGAGAGAAAAAGAGACTAATAAAACTGACCATGTCAAGGCCCATGCAGGACTGCGAATAAAAGAAGCAGAAGAAGAAGAAGAAGCAGTAGAAGGAAGACTAAAGATATTAAGTTCTTTTCATCATAAATTTTTCCTTTGAATATGTTTACTTGAGTGACAAATTATTAACTTTTTTCCTACTAAATATTCATGACAGCTCCCTGTACTAAGTATAACTAAAATTCGATATATCGTTTTTTGTCAGTTACATTCTCAACAAAGCGCCTATAGGTTGTCTTTTAAAGAAATACATTCTGCTGTAGTATACCACCAAAAGGTCTAAGAAACAAACACAGAAGCAAAGAAGCAACCAAACAAAGAACTAAACAAGCAAGCAAACAAATAAACAGACAAACAAAGAAGGAAAGAAAAGGGGAAAGAAGAAGTATAAGATAAGACGATCATCAAATGAAAAGGAAGGAAATTATTGTATACTTACAACCAGGCGTAATTAAACTGCGGACATTGTGTGATGAATATGAAAAGCACAGAAAAACTCAAGTTGCTAAATGCCTTCCTCTCCATTTTTAAAATTGTTATAGTTCGTAACTATAGCGAATAAATATAACAATTTGGTTGGATACAACCTTTCGAATGTTGAAATCAGAATATCCGCATAAGAATATTCCAAACTGGATGGGATAGATATTCTGAAAGAATTTTGTAGTACAATTTTCGTCGAAATTGTCGGAGAATCTAATTTTTCAGTCGAAATCTGCTTTTTTTGTTTTAAGGATCGTATTTAACATTTGCCGTATTTTACAAATGTTTATTTCCGGCGTAAAAGGGTATATATTATAAAATGTGTTTTTAAAGATAACAAATGCTAAGCTCTCTATTGAAGCAAACACGACAAAAAAAGGAAAATTCGAGACTTTTATCCACTTTCGCTCATATTCAGTATAGATTTTGATGCTTCATATGTCTGGTGTTCGAATTTTCAAATTTACATGAAAAATGAACATATTATTTTTCTCCTTTGTCGTAGTTAATATATATATAGGCGTGCGTATATTATATCCGTGTGGAGTGTAAATCCAGAAATATATCCGACCAAGGTACTATTACCTGTTCATCTGTACTTCACACAAAAATTATCCACATTCTTATTCCATAAATTAAAGAAATTAAATTCGACGGTAATTTTGAGAAAATGTGAAATCATGTAGCTGAAAATAATCAATGTTTGCTTCCAAGCGAAGTGTTCTAATCTGCCGAACTATGCTAGCACACAACAGATCTTTCCTTTGACTTTATAGTTTCCCAATGAACTTCCGTATGTATAATGATCCCGCCATTCCCAGTAGTTGTTCACCTCGCGTCGGACTTGCTGTGTGGTATTATTAAGACGAATCAAGGCCAGCCGTTTTACTGCCGACTCAGTCACAACTTATTGAGAATTGGTCGCATTTGACGTCTGGAACATAAGTGCATCATCGCTCGCAACTGTAACCCGAAGTCCATGTACAGACAAATAGTTTCAAATTAGCTAGAAGATACAGTCATTAACGAAGCTATCAGGTTCCACTAACCTCTGCCTGATCAGTGGATTGCGGTTCTTTATGACTAGCAAACACAAAGATCTCAAACAGGGAAACCTTAATCACCGTTCATTAGTAAATTATACTGTATCGAGACCGGTTTCAGTGATGCACGTTTCAGGTATTTGTCGAAATTATCTTTCAAAACGACTGAGCACATATTTTATTATTAATTTAAAGTCAATTACTTTCTATTAATTCATTGGAATTGGAATTTTAAACAAGGTCATACAATAATACGATTCAATTTTTTTCATCAACAACAATTGAGAGCAAGGAACAGCAGATCTTTTTTGCTATTGCAAATTTTTTTCGGGATATATGGCGGGCACGCTTTAGAGTTTAAAGAATCCAAGACGTTATGGGACAAATCAGCTATATAGCTGATGCTTTCGGCTCGATTGTACACATATGTCCACATGAGGATACATTTCCAATATAGTTGATACGTTCCGGGACGATTATACACAATAAGTATCAACATAATATTATGTATGCAAATTCCAATATAGTTGAGGCATTCAGGTGGACTACATACGATACACGATTAACAGATTCATTGTCTCGAACATAGTTCATGCATTGAACTCAACTGCACACAATATGATATCCACATATGTATACTATTTCGAATATAGTTGAGGGATACAGGTCGACTATGCACGAACCTGTCTCATTACATTAATTGTCTCGAACATAGTTCATGCATTGAACTCGACTGCAGACAATATGATATCCACATATGTATACTATTTCGAATATAGTTGAGGGATACAGGTCTACTATACACGAAACTGTCTCAATACATTAATTGTCTCGAACATAGTTCATGCATTGAACTCAACTGCAGACAATATGATATCCACATATGTATACTATTTCGAATATAATTGAGGCATACAGGTCGATATATATATACACGAAACTGTAAAAATACAAATACGTTCAGTGTATCCATCATTGTTCATGCATTGACCTCGACCGAACAAAGTAGTATGTTCACAGATGAACACTGTTTTGAATATAGTTGAGGCATGCAGGTCGACTATACACAATACATTTGTCAATAGACAGGCAAATGTACTGTGCTGAATATAATTCAGTCTTTCGAGTCAACAATAGGCCTACACAATATGTTGTCAACAGATATACTGTTACGTTGTTGCCCCAGAGTCACACCTTGTTATAGAGTTCAAGTTGAAGTAGTAAATGTCATCTACCACACAAATAGTGATTTCTTCACGATTGTTAAAATCGAATTAAATACGCAATCAAACTATCTACTAAACTCACACCTGTTTACCCTCCCCTGACCGAGAAATATATATACTACCCACCTCTAGCCTGTTCACAGTAGTCAATCTGAACCTCTTTCGTGAACTGACAAATACATTTTATAGAGACTATCCTATAGGGAGAAGGGAATAAAAATTCTATTCTCAGAATTAAGTGGCGTTTGCTGCCCTCTAAGAATATTAAAGCGTCCAGTTTAAGGTCGTACTTATCTTTACCAATAGTACAGGACTGTATACCAAGTTACATAAACCTTCACACAGATTGTGCGATGAAGGTATGTGTCAAAAATGATATGCTCTATATGTTCTGCATGTAATCGACAAGAACTAAATATCTCTTTGTTGGTGCTTGCATATTATTTTAGTATTCAATGACACTTTATGAAACCACCTTCTTCGACAATTTCCAGGTTGTAAAACATAGATTATATGTTACTTCGTTCATAACTTCCTGGTAAAAACTTTTTCAAACGTTTTAGCAATTTTAGAAGGCTAAACTTTTAAAGACACGTCTAACGACCTCTAAACAGCCTGGTGACATCTAAATAGTCTCTCCACGTAGATATACTACATCCACACCCTTTAACCCGTTCCAATTCCACGTAATATGCCCAACCCCCTCACCCTCACTCCACAACCGTTCGACAATGCTATAGCTCTCTACGGTATATATTAATTTACGATAGAACCCTCACTGCGTTATGGCCGGTCCATATCAGGAAAGTGACCAGACCGTTGGTTAGTCTGGAAGTCGACGACAAAGGCTATATGTACTATATAATTTATGGGACAAGTTTTGGGGCAGCGTTGGTAGCCCCTCGAGGACCGAACCAGATTAGACCTATGTGTCGTTGCCCTTGATCCACCTTCTTGCGTGTTCTAGTTGTTCCAGAAAATATTCAACCAATCGTACACATTTTATCTTCCATTGTATGCGTCATAGTTATATACCGAACATTCATGAATGTTACAAACTTTCACCGCAAAACTATGTGTCAATCTTCTTTTCCTTTGCCTTGTAACTAGGTTCTACCAAGAATTTTGAGATGATCCGTTAACGAATAGTACAAACTATGGATCTAATTCCCTCGACAATGTTACATGGCGTCTATCTGCTGGCGCTAGACTGCAGTGACAAACCATTATGGTGCTTATGAACTACTAATCTCACTGACCACGTTATCTGCTAGAAATTAGTGAAGCCATTTCCTAGCTAGAATCTAATTACTTAACGAAACGGATTTGCCATTTAAGAGTATCAATCAAGAGCCCAAAGGCTTCCCGACAGAGGGGTCCTTGTGGTAGGTGGTGGGGGGTCGATTTCGAGGCTCAGGGGTCAGTCAGGGGCGTGTCGAATTATGGGAAATAAATGTATTTTCATTTCCTTTCCTATCCTCAAAGTGTAACGAAGAGCTCAAGCAGGGGGCTAGCTCGGTGATTCAATTGTCCCCGCGGCTCGACCCCGGTAGTGACGTCAGTAGGCCCCTACTCACTCCTTCTGATCGTCTACGCGTCTTAATACACGCTATTTGTACGTGACAATTACTCTGCATCACTGACAAACTTCTCACCCTCTACTCCGTGTCAATATTAACATGGCCCATGTATACGCTTTAAATAACAACTGGATGAAGACAGGCAGAGAGGTCGCCAGAAAAAAGAACATGGGAGAAGGGGGATTGAGGTAACCAAGGAATCAGTGGTGGGGGTAAGGAGAGGGGGAATCCGAAACTGATACCACAGAAGACTATCTCCTAAATCGATGTGTAGTCATATGTTTTCGTTCAGTGGTTCCTCGTGGAGCCATTGTTACGCAACTATGCCAATCACGACATAGTCCTCATTTGATTTGATTTGATTTATTTGTTTTTCACGTGTAAATTTACAGTGTGAAGGAAGTCTTCCAAAAAGCGTACAACAGCTTAACAAAGTAGAAGACTCCCTGTATAAAGAAAAGTGTTACCATAAAGTGTTACCGAGAATTAATTCATGAATCAATTAAAATTATGACAGTTTTATCGATAGTAGGGTTCCTCTATTAAGTGATGTACTCAACTTGTATGCTAATGGGGCAAGTCCCCTTCGACAGTTATAATGCCTCTAGTTCGTGTACTTCTCGTGTCAAAAGAATGCATAAGTTACAATAAAGTAACACGGCAAGTTACATCAATCCAGCTTTCATCAGCACGCCCTACCGAAAAAGCACTTTCTCAATGATTGAATCACCACTTTCACGGACAAATAGCTATAGGCTTATCATATCAGGGTTTCTTTTTCGAAGCAAGTTTAGCATTATGGTAAACCCAATTCTGGCCACTGTCAATAACAAAGGAAATGTTCAAAATTAAAATTGACGCGGCTACCGCAGATATAATTTATGACATGGCCCGAGGTAAGTATGGGACCTCAAGGGGATGCATGGATTCAATAGGTGGTTACATATCAGGGTCCCTTAGTGTACTAATGGCAGACTCCATGTGGTTTCGTGAAATTATCCTTCTATTGGATACGTCACCTTACATTTTGAAGGTTCAGTCATCACCGACTTCCAATGCCAGATTAGCCTACATCATATTTCTATCATGGGTCAAAAGTAATCTAGTTTCTAACATACTGCAGCCTTTTGTTTTACTAATTACTTTCATATGTTGGGACGTGCCTCAGTATAGCGAGAAGCAAATATTAGGAAGAAAATTATATACGTATCCTTTGAATAATTTGGAAAACATTTTGCTTGAAGTAGCTAGGCGACGTTTGTTTGAGCAGCTAGCATGCAGGCTAAGAACTGGTTTGATTCGGTTTTTTTTATGGGAAGTGTTTAGTGAACATACACATATATGTGGGGAAGGGGTGGGGGGGGGGGCTATACCTCTATATTTGTCAGAACCTCCGAGTGTTTGCAGGGAACTAGTTTATATTTACCTCGATTAAATAGCATCCACCCCAGACTTAAACAACGGACGAAGCTCAAAGCAATGTTCAGTGCATGGTGTTAAACTTTGCAGCACACTCGCGTTAAAGCCATAGGTCCGCTGTCGGAACTCTGAATTACGTAATATGCATAATGGGGTGAATACAGGTTATAGAGCACTGTAACAATATGAAACCCCGCAAGTAATTTGGAAGCAAAAAATACAGGGGCGTATCCAGGATTTTCCAATAGGGGAGGGGGCGTCAGGCATGAATGATCGCCGTCCTGGGGGATGGGTCTAAGGGGAGGGGTGTACAATTTTTGCTTTCGAAGAAGGGCTGAAATGCAAAATGGTGTCATATGCATGGGCGGCGATCCGTACTTCCGAGTGGGGGGGGGGGGGGGGATATGACCTTGTTGACTATCTAAGCGTAGCGCCACCATGGGGTTGGCGCGAAGCGTACAAGAAAATTTTGGGATTAACAAACCCTCTAGATGGCCGGAAACGGCACTTCCCGAGGTTTCCAAGCGGCATATACCCAACTTTAAAATAGGGATGTCATGTCCGAAATATCTCATAATCAGGATCCAAAATACTTTTTTTTTAAATTTCGGGTGTTATTTTGGGAAAATTGCCCCTGTCAATCTTGTTTCAGGCGCAACGTTAGAATGTTCGAGAGCTCTTTTATATTATTCGATGAAGAAAATGGCCTCATGCAGGCTATTATAGGCCTATACACATGCAATACACAATTACACATAGTTACATTCCTAGGTACCGATTGCTAGGGCATCTAGGTGAAACGTGTATTAAGCATTACCCTGGTTACATGAGATTCTCAGCTGTTCGAGGGAACATGTACGTGTGTAGGATTACTATAGGGCCTATATGAATACTATGAGGGTGCATATATGTACTATATCAATACCGTGGGCGCAATAATACATTTTGTTGGTATAGGGCCAATGAAGCCTACAGTCAACTATTTTTGCTTTATAAAGACGCTTTATTTGAAAAGATCGCACTGCGTTTATGGTAGGCGAGAAATGAAGCTAAAAAAGAGCCGTACATTAACGAAGATGCATAAATGTAGGCATGAAAATATTCTTGTCCCTGGCATTTGGTGGGGGGATATGGTGCATTACATCCCCTCCACCCATTTTCATGGAGGGATATATCCCCCCTCCACCCAGGATCGCCGCCCATGGCCATATGTGATCCATTTTTCGACCTTAATAATAAGCAACATTTCCAGTAAATATGGACACAAAATGCACAATTTAGTATGGCTGGCATGTCACTTAGTGTTTATAGTGATAATACAAACACAATTACCATCTATGTTTCTAAAACTATTATGCCGCCGAACTTCGCCAGAACCTTTTTTTGGCAAACAAAAAATAAAGCATACGGGAGGGGGGGGGGGGGGTTGAGCGATCACCGACATCTCACATAAAGGTCGTCATCAATTTTTTTTTTTTTTTTGGTGACGGCCAATAGGGGGGGGGGCGCGCGCCTGTTGCGCCCCCCCTGGATACGCCCCTGAAATATAACATGCATAGGAAACAACCTGCATAGGTAATAACCTGCAAAAGTAATAACATACATAGGAAATAACGTGCATATGTAATAAAATGCATAGGTGATAACATGCACAGGTAATATCGTACATAGGAAATAACGTGCAAAGGTAACAACGTGCATAGGTAATAACATGCATAGGTAATAACGTGCATATAAAATAACATGCAAAGGTAATAACATGCATAGGAAATAAAGTGCAGAGGTAATAACATGCAAAGGTAATAACATGGATAGGAAATAACACGCAAGGTAATAAAATGCATAGAAAATAAACATGCAAAAGTAATAGCATGCATAGGAAATAAAATGCATAGGTAATAACATGCATAGGTAATAACGAGCAAAGGTAATAACATGCATAGGAAATAATTAACGTGCATAGGTAATAGCATGTATTGGTAATAACATGCATAGGTGATAACATGAATAGGTAATATATGCATAGGAAATCAATGGGGAAGACACATGCCCCTACGCCCCTCACCCCGTTTATAACAATCCCGTTCTCACTATCATTCTCACTAGAGATCACGTTGTTAGTCTTGTTGCTGAAAAAAATGGATGTTAGAGAGAGGTGGCTTAACGGGGATGGGAAAGGGAGAGATATGGGGCAGGGGCGGAGAAGGGAGAGATATGGGGCAGGGGCGGGGAAGGGAGAGATATGGGGCAGGGGCGGGGAAGGGAGAGATATGGGGCAGGGGCAGGGAAGGGAGAGATATGGGCCAGGGGCGGGGAAGGGAGAGATATGGGGCAGGGGCGGGGAAGGGAGAGATATGGGGCAGGGGCGGGGAAGGGAGAGATATGGGCAGGGAGCGGGGAGGGGAGAGACATGGGGCAGGGGCGGGGAAGGGAGGAGAGCATTTACATGACATCCAAAAATAACATGACATGATATTGGTTAAGTGACTAATATTTGTTTTATTCTTTGCATATATCACATATTTCTTTCACAAGCATATATACAAAACAATAACAATGAGAGACTGCGTGACTGACCGAAGACGTGAAGATACAGCAGGCACACCTATTAGTGTTGCATTAGAACCAAGTCCAGTTAACCAGACAAATATCAGGCTAAGATATGAATCACTTCACAGCTAAAACCTCTTATTATAAACTAATTTATAGAAAGAGAGAAATATAATTTAAGAGCAAAATGAAAGAGAGACAGAGAATGAGCAAATAAGCAGGATATAACACCAGACAAAACAAAAGCAGGGATCCACTTGCCGCCCCCAGCCCCCCTCCTCCCAAAAAAGAGAAAAAAACAAACCCTCGGTCAACTTTGAGGAGGAAGCGACATGTTTGGGGAATGGTAAATGTTTCTTAAGAAATTTTTCTCATAAAATATCACTACATCACTGAAAGCATGTCTCATTACACTTTAAGCTCATGTCCAACTGTTTGATGGGTTTTTCAATCGGAATGACTTGTTGTCTCAGTAATTATTTGATTATATGAGGAAATTACAATATAGTAAGGCTAGGCAAATGTGTGTGAGCATGTTTTGTTTTTAACCAAAAGTGTTTGGTTCCAATTTATATACTTTGTGTAGCAAACAGTGGTTACCAAAAGTTCCATGAAACTTGACCAGCGTGTGTGATTGTTAAGAGGCTAACCCTAAAAGATACATGGATATTTGGAGTTGTTATAATGTAAGTCTAGACATTCCTACTTAGTGCTGCTAAGCATGTGGAATGAGCCCCATAAGGGGGAGGCAGGGGGGGGGTTGTTGTTTGTCATTAGGGGAATGTAAGTCATAGTATTAGCTGTATTTATGAAACATTTTAACAAGGAAAAGTGGCATACCAGGTTATAATAATTACGTTTTGAAAAATAATTTAAAAAAAAACAAAGAGCCAAATAACATTCAACAAACTGCTTACACCTTAAGTGCACTGTTGTTACTATCCCCTCCCTACCCCCATCCCCTCAACAACTTTTCTTGATAAAGGTAACAAAAGGCACCTGAATAAGCATATGTGACATAATGCTGATAAATAACAACTACTGTGATACTGATAAATTTGTATAAATACATTTAGTTAACATCTCAACATTTAAAGCATATCTTTCGTGTAAAAAAGTTATGGTATACAGGTTATGTCTTGCAGAATTAAAATTCACACAAAATACAAAAAAATATTCTTGTAGATATGAAGCGATGTTATTGTCACGGAGTAAAGCCAGTGTACAAAATGAAAACCAAACAAATGAGTGAGTTAGCTGTGCCTGCCTATTAAGCATAGGGTACCGCAGGGGCTTATTCTTTCAGGAAATATCAATTTTTTATGCCATATAAGTTGGACCCCCCCATTCCTGCCTTACACCCACAGGGAAAGTGTGCACCCCAGGATAAGAAACACTGGTGTAAACCATTCAACAATTAAATATATATAATAAAAAGAAAGAGTTATAAAAAACCACTGTTAGAGTACAAAATATTTTGTGACTAAAGACATTTTGACACTGAAAATGAATCAGAGGCTGGCTGCCAAACAGATTTAAATTAAATATGATAAATAGAAATAATAGATAGATAGAATTTCAACAAATGACACAAGATGTGTTGCTCAGGCTAACAGAATTTAACAAACAATTTGAAAGGGCATAGAGATGTGTTCATTATGAAGGTATTTGAACTAGTGACTTCAAGATTACAAACACTGAGCTAACCAGTTCGCAATTTGGTGCTAATCTATATTTAGCAGTATGTTTGTTAGGGTGCACCAGTCAGAATTAAACCACAGCACCTTATATACCATGTAAACAGCGATCACACCCTGGTTTCATTTGATACCGATCAAAAAGCAGCAGGGAAGGGATTTCAAGAGAGACTTGGCATTTTTGTGTTATTTATGTTAGTTAATCAAGTTCAGGAAAAACTGCATCGGAAATTAATAAACAAATTGTTGAAAACAGCACAGACATTTTAAATTGATTACAGTTTTCCATCAGTCTTTCTGTTATTTATTTTACTTATATGGTATTCAATGGATTTTCGTTATTTCAACAGTCTATCTATCACTCCCATGTATGAAATCAAATTGCACTTTACAATACTTCAAATCAATAAATATCCTGCATATGAGTGCAGACCACCTTAAGAACATTGAAAGACTGTAATATTGTCTGAAATAACATCCACGGATCAGACCTCCACCTTAGGTATTCAGCATTAGATTGATCTCGTCCCCCTGCACTTGGTATTTGATCCCAGGCTTGCAATCACTAAACAGGAAGTTGAGTTTTCTAATACTTGAAAAACTCTCAAAACCGTAACTTTACATGATGTACAGTATTGCTACCAATGCCTACTTGTACTGTGTCAGGTTACGAGCGATAAAAAAATAGCAACGGAAGGTTAAAGGTCACCGCTGATCCCAGGTCAACCCTGAGCTGTATTTACTTCAATAGTTCAACACTGAGTGCAGGGTCAGATTCTCTCTCTCCATTCTAGTCCGCTGTGTGATTAAGTTTGAACTTTGTAAACATTTTAAATGTAAGATCAAGTGCTGGGTGCGATCTATCCTTGATCCTAGTCGATTGCGTGTTTCGAATGTTCGGGTCTGATCTTGTTTACATTCCAAATTAAACATCAAGTGCTGGGTGCGATCTTTCCTTGATCCTAGTCAATAGTGTGATTCAAATCTTGGGGTTTGATTTGGGTTAACATTTCAAGTTTAACAGTTCACACCAATTGCGATGGTTCACCACTCTGCATGTGACATAATCTTAAACAGAGGCATTATCTGCATTGCACCAAACAAACACATTTGGTGTTTTGATTGCTATGGTAACTCATCAAATGTTAGTTTGCATATTATTTTTTGTAGAGATTGCCAGCTATTGAGAATCCAAAAAGGGTATAAAATTTTTCCTAACAAACATCAAGCAGACATGTTTAACTCCGAAGCAACTCTTGCAAGAGAAATAAGCAAACAACATAAACATATAAAATAAAAATATATGGGAAATGTTTGACTGAAGAAAATCCAATTGCACAAGACCATGGTGATGACAGTAGTAAATAGATAAAAAAAAACAAAAAACATATTAACATACAGAAATGCACAACAACCTTTATACTAATTTGCACCTTTCGTTTTTATCCCTCATACACATTCGATGAACGGACTAAGCCCACTTTAATATCTTCTGAACGATAACCTAGTCGCCCTTCATCTCACACATCTTCTCCTCGATCATTGTTCGAAGACGTGGGTGAGATAATGTAGGGGGGTGGAAAATCTATGTCCCCAAATCCTAAATCAATTTGTCACCTCTCTTGTACCTGTGAAAAGATTCCTGAATAAACTAGGGCTCTATATGGCAGACCAACTCCTTGAGACATTTAGAGAAAGATGATTTAATTAGAAGAGTAGAGATGATGAATTAATTAGAAGAGTAGAGATAAGATTTTTGCAATGAACCTGAAAGGCCAGATGGCTCTCGAATACGATGATACTCTGAGTTTTGTAATAAAGGGTATTTCTATATTGAAAACAACAGACAGGATTCTGGTTTTATACAGGAACCTGCTATTAGCTAACATGTACATCATATTAAGTATTGATATCTGTTTACAAAAATGATTAAGTGCATAGAACTTGGTAAGCCTTTTAGTGCTACTACAGAACAACAATCAGCCAACCAAAATGTGATGATATAAACCTGAAAGTTATGTACTGTACAATGTCAAGTTGATATAGTTTAATATGTACACTATGATGTCATGTACATAACTCACAGTACAGCCAGAATAAATACAGTAACGTCAACTTCATATCACTTCGATGGTGGTCAGAACTTTACGGACATATTGAATAGAACATGGACATATCGATTAGATAATGGACATGTAGCTTAGGACATGGTTGTATCTTTTAGGATATGGTTGTATCTTTTAGAACATGGACATATCATTTAGAACATGGACATATCCTTTAGAACATGGACATATACTTTAAGAACATGGAGCTGCTATATTAGAGAATATGGACATTAGACCACAGACATACCATATAGAACATGACTACATCCTCTGGAACATGGACGTGTCTGTTAGAACATGGACTTATCTTTTCAAGGACATGTTTTAAGCCAAATCAATATCTTTTGTGAAGCTATTGGTGTTCCATTAAAGAAAGTGTGAAGGTGGACATGAAATATTAAATATTTTACCAAACATTCTGTTTTCCTTGCTCTATATACCCATCTCATGTGCTCTCTGCATCCCTCCCCGCAGCCTCCTCCTCCATCTATCTTCTGTCCTCTACCTGCCCTTCCAAAAATCATAACTGAAAGGTTCTCATCTTGTTTCCAGACTTCAATCTACCTTGATCAATAAAGCGCTAAGCACCACAGAGTCTTTCTCCTTTGTGTTCCACCTGATCTCCCTGTTCTCGAAGTAAGGGTCTATGGGCTGGTTGGCCCCGTTGTTCTCCCCCGTGACGGTGTAACACCCCGGCTTCACGAGGACCTGGAACGCCACCCTCACTGAGTATGTTTTCTTATTCTTGACATCTGTAAACCTGTGGAAATGGTAAGATGTTAAAATGCAGTGTGCATATCTTACATTCCATAGCTTTTATCAAACAAGATCTCATCTCTTCTTAAAAAAAAACAATTCAATATATGAACAGAAACTATGTCGCTGTAGTCAGATTATGAAGGGCCGTAAAACACACACACACACACACACACGCCATGATACCTATAGTGATGGTCTGAGTATCTCTTTCAGTACAGACAGGTATCTTACTATCACAGTATGACCAATAGGCACTTCTTACAGCTGATTTGATCTTTTTGTTGTCTTTTGTATAAATTGCAGAAAACCTAAAATTTAAGATAACACAATGTGCTGAAAAGTGTTTTGCTTCATTGTACAAACCAATCTCGTTGTTATATTTTAAATTTATGAACTGACCTGACCTGTATAAAAATTAACAAATCACACTACAGAATGAAATTCAATAATGTTTTTGTTGTTGTCTAATTACAAGTTTGGGCTTGCATGTGAATTTTTGATGTGTTTTTTTCTTGATTTAAGATAGTTGAAGATGTTTGAGAAAGACAAAAGCTTTGACCAAGAATTAACAAAACGTACTTGTGTTTTTCGCAGAATAAGTCAGATCCGGCATATTTGATGGTCGGTGACATTAAGACTTGTTTAGCTTCTGATGAATGCTCTTTGTCCTGTGGATGAAAGGAGCTGTAGGCCAGACCTCCGTAGAGTAACTCACCTGAAGTAAGAAAGAGGAAAATTGAACTTGAGGAATGGAATACTTGTCCCTCTTGCCTTCCAAACTCCCCCCCTCCCCCATCCCCACCATGTACCTAGTCTGAAGGAGTTGTAGGCTAGACCTCCGTAGAGTAACTCACCTGAGGTAAACAAGAGGAAAACTCAATTTGAGGAATATAATAGTTCCCCCAATTGCCTTCCACACCTCCCCCTCCCCCACCCCACCATGTACCTAGTTGTAAGGAGGTATAGGCTTAACCTCAGTAGAGTAATTCACCTAAGGTGAACGAGGGAAATGAGTTGGATTTATAAAGTTTGCATCTCGACTTCAACGTTGCAACCTCTCCTCCCCCCAGCCTCTCCCATAGCTGTAAGCTAGACACCCATTCCGCCTGAGGTGAAAGAGGAAGCACAAGTAGAATGAACTATGCATCACTTCCCAATTGCCCACCCATTCCCACATAAAATGTACAATTTTGAAATGATAAAATATCTTTTAGACATCAAGAGAGATTTACCTCCAGGTATGAGGGTCCGTCTGTCCAGGATCTTGCGAATCAGTCCGGCTGACGTCCCGTGGTAAGCTACATTCCACGTTTCTAACACATGAATCACATCTGCTAGAGTATTCAGTCTGAAGGAGAGACACGAAATACCAACGGTACGTCAAAAAAAAAATTCCCCATCAACTATAAGATCTCCATTTTTCCTTTTATTATAATTATTTCGGATGTCTTTCGTCAAATAGAAAACAAGCTGCATGTGTTGATTTTGGCAAACATACCAACACTACTATCGGACACTCAAAACTCATAGCAATGTAGTATCATTAACTTGTTTAGATAAGGTTCATTTTAAGAATTGGTTGAAAAACTCAAAAAGTTTTCAAACTTGAAGTTTACATGTGATAAATACAAACATTTCTGTCTGGAGAATCAAATGCTCACACCTTCACCTGGTGAATGAAAATTGTCAATAATCTCGTCCTGGAAGACAGTTAATGTAACAAGCTAAGCAGCCATGTGTGTGTGCAGGAAAAGCCCAAAGACTTGTACCAACAGTAACACTTTACATTCCCTGGTTATCCAATTTTCAATTATAAATTATTTTTTGTTTTGTCTAGTTTACAGGACCGTTTCAGAATGGGAAAACCAGGCGACTGATGACCGGACGACTGTTAAGAATTTTGCCGTGGTAGGTTTCATTGATTGTTATGCCATCGCCTTTAACCGCTAGATCCTAGCACTGGTTCAAGGTCAGCTATAGCTTGATCAAATGTAATCTTAGTTTGGGTGGTAAAAGTTAGATTTGATATGATTACCAACCAGCACAAAACACTGTCTTCATTTCAGCTAGTTCCATTAAATGTTTATCACAAAAAAATTGAAATAATATTAAGAAGGGAATGCATTACCTTTCTATACTGCAAATCTTTATAAAAAAAAAGGTCAAGTTTTCAGAGACAGCAGTCACCCCACCCGTACAAAAGACAGTAGTCCATTTACCAATATTTATCCCTCTTACTCCTCAAAGATTTCCTATGGTACCAACAGCAAACATCAACAGCAAAGTCGCTCGTCAAAGGATATTTTTTTACTACATCCTACTCAAATTTCATTTGTGGTAATTCAAAATGATCTCACTACCGACACATGAGAGTCTTAAAAAGTAATATTTTTTGTCTGTTTCACTTTACAAGAGTATGTCGCTGATGAAGGACAAGTATAACCAAAGTGGAAAAGGATGAGATACCTGAGGCCAAACTTGCACCACCCAAGGGGTCTGGAGTACCCCCTGGGGGGGTCACCCTTGGTGCTGTAAGCCTCTTCACCTCGATGTTTGTGACAGGTGTGGCAGTAACATTTACTGAGTTTGACACTGACTTCAAAGAAACCATCTGAAATCAAAATAAAGAGATAAAGGATGCAAATATATAAATAAATCGGTTAAATGGGCAGAATTGATAGAAATCATACAACTGTAAGAGAAAAAATCATACAACTGTAACAGAAAAATGAGCTGGTCTCCGTCAGCCTTGACATTTGTAAGTTTAAGGTGATACTAAAATTCATTTGAAACAAAATGAAAAAATTCTGTCATATTAACTTTAATTCTTTCAGAACATTGTAGTTCCTTTGTACAATATTTAAAGCAAATTCAAATTTACATTTTAACTTATTAATGATTTAAATATGCAAATTGTTTTGCACTTAATCACGCTGGTCTTGCAAAAATATTTGAAAGGAAGCCACTCTGCCCCCCCCCCCCCCCTCACCTCCTCCCCATGTCTGCTGCTATTTTGTAGTATTGTAGACTAATGAGTTGATCTGAAATATACATATTTATATACATTTTTTCTTCTATCCCCAGTATTTGAGTAAAAAACAATGTCATGTGATTTAGTACGTGTGATTCTCTTCAACTGACTAAGACTAACTTGTTTTCCTTACCTGGTAGTCCTAACGTTTCCTTGAAAGAAGCGCAGAGTTCCTGATAGTGGCATGTCCAAGCTGGCAGGCCCAGAGACGGTAATAACACAGACATAGGGGAATGTTCTTTTAGACCTGCAATAGAGCAACATTTAAATTATTGTCATACTACAAGCTTTATCTGTATAATATCCTATTGGTTTCCATTTTTCATGATTACCAATCTAGTTAGTTCAATAAATAGCATTTTTTTTAAGCAAAGCTGACTTTTTCATCATTCTCTTCATGGGAGAATTGATGATAATTGAAGCAAGCGGTCTTAATAAACATATATTTATGAATCCAACCATTATTAACAACACTTGATCTACTTTCAATTATACATGTTAAGTCTCCACTGGACAGTCCCTCATTATTTACTTTTGGAATTTTTTACTTTTTGACTCCTTGATATAAAACCATTGCATATGTTCTGCACTGCCGTTAATATGTAGGTATGTACATACGTAAGTCAAACCCTTCCAAGTGAGAACAATTTTTGTTTATGGCTAATATCAGCATATCACAAATTTTGTTGCTATATATAATTAGGGACTCTATGCTTCTAACTTTCATCTGGCAGGAACAAACTCTATTCCTATGAAATTTTAGAAATGAATGAAACCATCTGCCTTTATCCACACAGTACAGACATTTTGAAACCAACTTGCTAGGTAAACAAAATGTAATATTGGAAAACTATAACTGTTATGAGAAGTCATGACAGACACTCAGAGAAATGAAAATGGAAATATTTGAATCGATCTCTGAATATTTCTTAAAAATGAAAGATTTGACAATGCTGAAAGCTATATTTGAACTGACCACTTTCAAGGGCAGCTTTCTCCTTTTCCTCTGGGGGACCAACTGCTCCCATCATCTCTTCAGACATAATGGAAACCTAAGAACAAAAGAAGAAAAAAAATGCTGTTAGACCAATATAAAATGATGAAGTAAAATGATGTAAAATGATGAAATAAATGGCTGAGGGACACATGACAAAATGTGAGCCCTCCGTATGAAACCCAATATACTAAACAACTCAACCATACCAGAAAATCCATTGGTCTATTTATTTAACATTTCTTACTACCCAGCCTCCCCAACCTCATACATTTCTGGATGTTACCTATTGAGGACAACACCCATCTATTTTGACTTCACCATGCATGTGAGATGGTATACTTTTGGCCAACACTACCAGAATATTGTACTTCTTACTCAAGATGTTAGCATTGTACAAGAAGCTCAACTTAAACTTCACGGTGAGATAAGTGCTTTGTGCACCACTTAATCTTGATCACTTATCTTTTAACACTTTCCACACAGGTTGACTACACTCATAACAGTGTGATGGAACATCGTGTACCACCACTCCCATGCCCTTCTATTACTAACCTGTTGACACTGTCCATACAGGTCGACTACACCATAACAGTGTGATGGTACATCGTACACCACCACTCCCATGTCCTGCTATTACTAACCTGTTGACACTGTCCATACAGGTCGACTACACCATAACAGTGTGATGGTACATCGTACACCACCACTCCCATGTCCTGCTATTACTAACCTGTTGACACTGTCCATACAGGTCGACTACACCATCACAGTGTGATGGTACATCGTATACCACCACTCCCATATCCTGCTATTACTAACCTGTTGACACTGTCCATACAGGTCGACTACACCATAACAGTGTGATGGTACACCGTACACCACCACTCCCATATCCTGCTATTACTAACCTGTTGACACTGTCCATACAGGTCGACTACACCATAACAGTGTGATGGTACATCGTACACCACCACTCCCATATCCTGCTATTACTAACCTGTTGACACTGTCCATACAGGTTGACTACACCATAACAGTGTGATGGTACATCGTACACCACCACTCCCATGTCCTGCTATTACTAACCTGTTGACACTGTCCATACAGGTTGACTACACCATAACAGTGTGATGGTACATCGTGTACCACCACTCCCATATCCTGCTATTACTAGCCTGTTGACACTGTCCATACAGGTTGACTACACCATAACAGTGTGATGGTACATCGTACACCACCACTCCCATATCCTGCTATTACTAACCTGTTGACACTGTCCATACAGGTTGACTACACCATAACAGTGTGATGGTACATCGTGTACCACCACTCCCATATCCTGCTATTACTAACCTGTTGACACTGTCCATACAGGTTGACTACACCATAACAGTGTGATGGTATATCGTATACCACCACTCCAATATCCTGCTATTACTAACCTGTTGACACTGTCCATACAGGTCGACTACACCATCACAGTGTGATGGTACACCGTACACCACCACTCCCATATCCTGCTATTACTAACCTGCTGACACTGTCCATACAGGTCGACTACACCATAACAGTGTGATGGTACATCGTACACCACCACTCCCATATCCTGCTTTTACTAACCTGTTGACACTGTCCATACAGGTCGACTACACCATCACAGTGTGATGGTACACCGTACACCACCACTCCCATATCCTGCTATTACTAACCTGTTGACACTGTCCATACAGGTCGACTACACCATAACAGTGTGATGGTACATCGTACACCACCACTCCCATATCCTGCTATTACTAACCTGTTGACACTGTCCATACAGGTCGACTACACCATAACAGTGTGATGGTATATCGTATACCACCACTCCAATATCCTGCTATTACTAACCTGTTGACACTGTCCATACAGGTCGACTACACCATAACAGTGTGATGGTACATCGTACACCACCACTCCCATGTCCTGCTTGTCCAAGAAGAGATGAAGATTGTGATTTTCATCGATCATGACCCCCACGGTTCTTCCTTCTTTGACATTATCAAGGTTGAATTTTAATTTCCCTTTGACCTGTAAAATATGATGGAGTGTTTGTTTGAACAAGCACATCGCAGATAATGACATGCTTTAATCTGCCAGTTTGTGGTGGGTTCTGATTGTGTGTCAATCTGGACAATGAATGTAATAGTTATACACAAAAACCCTCGAAATAACTACAACATCTATGTGGATTAAATCCTTTAGCAGTGCTTAAGGAGTGAGCTATACACCATTAAGTGCAATACAGAAAATTTAATGTCCCACACAACAACTTTCAAATGAACTTTCAATTTTCTTTTATATGCCAACCTTTCAATAAAATTTCATGTGATATTGTTTTCATGTGTGATTTTGACAGACAAAGATACAAGTTGACACTTTGGGTTACCTTAACTTTCATTCGATGGTTGAGTATGGTTACCCTAAAATTGTTTCAAATTTCAATAAAAAAAGGGAACGAAAAATAGCGGCTTCACCTTGGACTACATTGGGGAATCACAATTTGAGGTCATTATCTTGACCTTTATGAATATTCAATTTATACCTTCTTTGCATTATGGAATACCAAATCTTCTTGGAGTACCCACGTAGATCTCCTCATGGTACTGACATTAGCTGGTAGAGTGATCTTCTCAGGGGCCAATCCTACCACTCCAATCTTGACTGAGGATGTCCAATGGCAGTTTAACACATCTATTCTCACCTAATCATATGATACACAGAGAGAAGAGATGTATGGACATGGATAAATAAACAACAGGCCGTTGAAACGTTCTAACCAGCCAATGTTCACACTGTAGTTGTAAATTTGTACAAACATCACTTGGTTTTGAAAAGTTAACACACCCATTAATCAGGCTGTTAGCTCAGTTCCTCAGTACCAATGTAATAGTCTATGACAAACATTAAACTTTTCTGGTACCCAATAACATGAATACAATACACTAGAAAATCCTCATCACAGTTTCAATTGAAGCCATGTCTATTTTCTTTGTGTTTTTGTTTGACAATAACAACCTTCTATAAAAAATTTCCCATCAATCCTGTTATGTGCAAGAACAGGTACTTAGCAATGTGGAGCTATAAATAACCACATACCATGGAGCATTCCAGGCAACCTACTTCAGAAAAAAATATCTGATATTTGAAAGAACCTCTGCAAATTAAATAAGGAGTAGTCAAAACAATTTGAATCCATCCATTACTCACCTCAAACAACTGATTTTGACGAAGTGGTTTGTGGCTGAAGATGACACCGTGGTTGAAGCTGGTTGTGCGTTTAGCCGTCAGGTTTTCATTACTGAGCGCAATATTTTGACCATGAATACCGTGAAACCGGAACAGAGATTGTTTATGCCGCAGTTCGGCCCCAGTCTGTGGGAGGAAATGCTTAGAGGATTGAGAAGGTCGCACCAAATTGACACGTTTTTTTTTACCAAACTCAGAAAGCTTGCCATATGCCAACGATGGGACCAAACTTTGATGTGGCGGAGCAGAAGAAAAAAGGATAGCTTAAATGAAAAGAGACCAGTTGGTATTCCTATTAGCAACAGAGGTATAACACTATTACATACTGTACACATGAAATCAATGAAAACACTGTAGACAAATTATCTTGAAGCTTGAAATTAAGAAATTGTTTTTTTACAATGTCCAATCAAATAGGATTTTGTCGTCAATCTTCCCAGCCTGAATTATGTAAAGAATACATCATTACATTCACATCCCAACTTCCAAGTAGGATAACTCAGGATGTAGGAGGTATCTCCTTTTAGCACGAGCAATACTTCAATTGTCACAGAGAAGCCATTTTCACATTTGCTTTGCCCAAGGTATTTTTAACAGAGTTGTAGGCTATGTGAGATAACACCTAGTAGAGACCTGGCAGAGAATAGTTTAACATTACTACTATGTTAATAAACTGATCCCGGCAACTTGCCGCAATTCCCTAGACAATTTGGACATTGAAACAATGAAATTGCTAGGACTGACTTCCACCTACTGGGGGGATAATGGCTCAATTATAATGGCAAATGGATATTAATGGATAATGGGCAAATAAATGATATAACAGCCAATAAAACCTTGTCTCCACACATTTTGCCTAGAAGAATCTGCAAGGCCTGTTGCAAAACCAAGATGGCACTGTCCAAAATGCACAATATTAGCTCCCAATCATTAACATAGGGCATTGCAATCTATGATTGATATTCTGTAGTACAATAATTTTCTTTTTTAATATTTATATTTCACTAGCGACACATCAGCAGTGGTGCATGTCACTTTAAATTGAGCTATAACTGATGAGGTTGCTGAAGGGAAACTTGTAGTTTAATCTGTGCAGTGGATGTTTCCCCACAGGTTCCAGCCTATAGTCAGGTTTTATACTAAAAGTAACATTGTGCGTTATCCCAAACAACAGACAAAATGGCCGCACCTCCTTGTCAGCTTCCTCGCTGCCGCTACTGCTGCTGCTACTTGATATAGAGGGCGCTCTCAAAGGTTCTTCTGGTAGGTTGACAGCGGAACTTGTCACGGTGATAGATTCAACCTGACCGTAGAGGTCCAACACACCATAGACACTCTGTAGAAGACAGGATGGAGAGAAAGTGATGGGAAATTATGTTAACGTAAGATATCTACTAAAAGGGAATGAAAGGGGACACAAACCCAAAGCATCGTCTTTAAAAGAATAGTCCAGGTCAAAATTTTGTTTTGATATGTTACAGAGGAAAACAATATAGCATTCTGGTGAAATTTGCATTCAATTCCTATGTACCCTTTTTGAGATATTGACAGTTGAAGTTATCTGATATTCTACCAAAAGTGAACTTGAAGCAAACAGGTGTGATGTCATAGTTGCACACTGACAAAAAAAGTTTTGTTTTTTCTTTGTTTCTCAGTCTATTGATTTGACCTTGGAATGGATAGGATTAGTACTAGTTTGTCTAAAGGGGATGTGAAGTATATTAAATACCAATACCTATGGTACATTCACATTATGGATGCATCCAATTGTGGAGTATAAAATTACACATAAATTTTAAAGCAAAACAATTATTTTTTGATCAGTGTGCAACAATGATGTAACACCTGCTTGCTCCAAGGTGGCAAATCGTAGCACATGAGGCCAAATGATGTCATATTTTTACACTTGATCAAGTCTTTGGCCCGACATGTAACTGAACATTAAATCTGTGATATTTCCCAAATGGAATGAAATATTGCGTCTAAGCTGTTTGGAGAAGTTCTGCATGACATCGTGCATCTCGACAAAACTATGAAAAACCTAGCTATTTTACGGGTTCTTTTCCTAAAGATAAAGTAACAGATTCTTACCTTGGGTAAGTCAGCCACAGCTAGGCCCATGTCGTGACCGTTCAGGAATATATGCATAGTGCATTCCGTGGTGAGCATCACACCAACCGTGAAACCAATCTGCAGAAAATACAACCCATAATCCGGATAATAACTTGCGCTGACCGATTGCATTCAATTACCAGCAGTATATACAACTATTGTACACTTTCTACTGAATTTAACTTTAGTTTTCTAGTAAAGGACCTTTTTGGCCATTGGTCAGCAATTTTACTAACACTACCCATAGTCAGGTAGTTAGTTTTGACGACACTTAAGCGACCACCAATGTGGGAGAAGCCCGCAAGGGCTTATGGATTACAACTTTCACATCAGGTGGCCCCCTTTTCAACATTTGAACTCAAATTTGGAATCTTTTCAATTTAGAAAGTCACTACATATGGGAAAAAGATGGCAATTGGATGAAAAACCCACCTTACTATGAACCTTAAGAAAGCACTTCTAGCACAGTTCAGCTTGTATAATTTCTATAACAAGTGAGGCTCATCAATTTAAGTGACTGGATTACTTAGTTTAATAAACAGACTATTAGGTCAGTTTCTCAGACACAAAACTTCACAGTAAAACATGAGACTGTTATGGCCTAAAATAACACGTCTACCACACATTACAAATTTGTTAAGAACAAAAGATGTTGAATGTGATTCAAGGGTGCTCTGTGGTTTAGAAATTTAAGTAAGAAATTACAAAATTAAGAATTTACAAAACAAAGAATTAACATAAATTTAGTCCTGCACTGAGGAGCCAAAATCATTATCAATGAAGTCTTAAAGGAGCCTGCCAAGTTATAATATCTTTTAAAGGTATGATATCTGGCAAACCTAAATATCCGAAGAAACATTACTATCACTCAAGTAAAGCATTTCTCTTCCACTATTCCAATTCCACTATTGCATATCAAGAGTAAAATATCACCTAACATCACCCTTTCATGCACTGTTTGTGGTGAATTCTGTGACATCTTTCTTTTCGCCCCAAAACTGACATTATCAGCTGGCAATGTGTCTATGATTGCTTGATGCTAATGAAACATCAGCCCAGAATGATATATGCAAAGAGGCACATCTGTAAAAAGGTGTTGCAGACCTACATTAAGTGTGGACAGTTGGCCTCAATAATCAACCTGGCAACATTTGTGTTCAGAGACATATTTGCATGATGAAGTAACCACATATTAATAGAGATGATCATGTCATAAAGGCAGAAGTAAAAAATTGCAACTTATTGGAAAAAAATTGAAAAAAACTTGCTAATGGTTGCAAAAATGTAGTTTAATTAATATTTTTTATTTGATTAAATACTAAAAGAGCCAAACAAACTGCTACTCACACTTAGTCTCTCTAGGGTGGGAGCGTAGTTGCTCTTTACAACTCTTCCGTTTTTCTTGATGTCCGATCCCTGCATGATCCACAGACCCTCTCCGATCAAATCTTCTAACTTGTTAGGTTGGAATGGAAACTGACCGGATAAGTGTCTCGGACTGACACCTCCAGGGTGGTACTTGGTGAAACCTATACTCAAGGAACCGGACCAGATCTTGGCAACCTTGTTCACCTTGACCTAGATAAAGAAGAATTTTTCAAGAAATGGGGTACACCTAATGCAAGGTAGAACAGGAAGCAATGGCTCCCCAGCCCCCCTCCCCTCCCCCCATTAACCTCCATTGTCAGTCAAGTAAAATAATATTCAGTTGGGGACTTTTCTTTTACATGTTTTGTTATGAAATTCAATGGAGATATCTTTAAGTATTAGTGAATAAATAACAGTCCATAGATGTGCACATTGTCACAGAATCGGCAGACGCATCTTTGAATATATATACCTGAAATAGTTCCCCTGGCCTGAGTGGCTTTGAGCTGAATATGATAGCATTGTCATAGCCCTCTGTCCTGGATGCTATTGTACAATCGTCAGACAGTGAAATGTTAGTCCCGCATGAATGGTGGAACTTGTGTGGAATACCTGGAACTGGAAGCAGGGCAAGAAAAAACAAATGAACAAGTAAAGTGGGGCAGACTTAAATGTAGAACATTTGCAATTGAGTGAGTCATTTTACTATTGGTTCTGTGACACAGAGTAGCACCATTATTCTTAGCATTCACATGCAAGTCTAGTGTGTGAGGGCTGCACCAAATACACTACACGGTATAGTGTTACTTAAATAGTTAGGACACCATTTCATGCATGATTTCACTTCAATAACAGATCCTGAATCTATTAAAGTACTTTCTTTTATTCTTTTTATGATCGATTAGTTGAAGAATCCTTTCATATGTGCTGCATGCTAAACTGTCGCTGATTGGTACAAGCAATACAATATCAACGCTTGGACTAAATACAATGTGTGCACAAAGCTGCTATTTCTCCCTTTCAAAAGAACAATATCTTATTTGTTTTGCAAAAAAAGAGATTCACTTGCTTATTGTAACAGAGCTTAACAAAATGGAGAGAGAGTTTATAAATCAAACGTCACATGGAGTAACGACACACAGTGTTTTATTACCTTACGGTACAGACAAGACACAACTATTCCACCCTGCCACATCACGTCTCTTTGACCTGATCAATTTGACCCAAACTTTTGCAAAGAACAAGGTGCTGGCCTATCCTTGACCCCAATACTTACTGTTCTTTCACTACAAGCTGCTTCATCTTCACTAAATGCATGGGAGCATCTAAACTCACCCCCACCCTACACCCCTCATTTCACCCTGTCCATTTGCACAACCAGCAAACAAGTACTGTATTCAAATTCCTAAATGTGTTTCAGAAATCAAAGTAAATAAAAGAAATAAATGTGCAAATAATTTTACCTGCAGTGATGTTAAGCTTAGGAACAGCCGGACTACTATTGGAAACGTTGCTGTCGCTCGCTTCCCAGAAGAGGGGAGAGTCAGGTGAAATGTCGCCCTCACTCTGAGTGACCGTTAACTGGCAGCATTGACCATAAAGATCAAATATACCGTAGACCTCTGAACAAACAGAAGAGAAATTAATTAAACATCTTACAATTTCCCATTCTTTATTATTGCTTGATACGACAGACTGGGGTGCTCAGATTATTATTTCTGTTCTTTTCATTTGTATTCTCATTAAAAGAATATAGGAAAACTGACTTTAATTTCATGTTATTACGATTTCAACACTTTAAAACAGACTAAGTAAGCAAAAACTAACAGATATATTTACACCATGTCTTTACCAAGAATAACCCTCATATACTCTTAGTTTAGAGCTTTTCTCAACATTGCAGCTAAAATATGCAGATACAAGGTGAGCCGTTTGTTTCTATCATTATGCAAAGTTTAATATCATATAAAGAAATGATGTTGTTTGTCCTTTAGAATGTTTGAATTTTAAATGAGATCCAATCAAAGCACTGTAAGGTGATCTAATTTCACACCCACCCAACATTAATGTCTGTCCTTCATGTCTTAATTGATACTTTATTAATTACCTACAACAGACCTGATTAACGCACTTGGTTAATATATTCTGCTGGTCTGTTATGTTTCGTATTAGAATTGGAATGTAACGAAAGTCGCAAGCTCTTCACCCTGGTATACATCCAAATAGCTCCCAAAACTTTCAAAACCATTTATTAATTACCTAAAACCGACCTGATTAAAGCATTGGGTATAACACTGCTGCTCTGATATATTCGATTGTAAACTTGGAAGGTAACGACAGTCCCAAGCTGCCTACCCTGGTATACGTAGCTCCTAACGCTTTCAAAACCAATTATTAATTTATTTGTAGTTGCAAACATATTTCTTTTTTCTCTACATCTGTCTTTGATCAGGTTGGTTGTGTTACCTTCAGGGACATCTGTAAACGCCTGGTATTTCTCTTCTCCGTCCAGGACGATGTCTACCGTGCCGTCTTCGTGTCTAACCAGTCCTATTCTGGTGCCGACCTGGAGTTGGTCTAAGTCAATTGGAAATGTACTGTTGAAGACGAGACCATCGTGGATGATACTGGTACCGCTGTGAATGAGAAACATCAGAGAACTCTTCACATAATATTAATAACAATATACTTTTATATAGCGACGCTCACTGCGTCACACCGCTTTACTGTAAAACAAACACACGAAAAGAACAAAATTAAGCAGTAAACACCACAAAAATACAATAAAAGAAGGCCTCAAAAATCCACAAAAAAAGTAATGCAAAGGTTCACAAGTAAAAATAGTCAGATGTATACAAAAATACCCAGAGAAACGTATTTCCTTCAGCATTGACATTCGTCCAATATAACTGTCTGTGTCTCTTAATGTGTTCTCAGCTTGTTTCCGTTTCAGCTACACTCTAAAGAAGATCCTACTAGGATCAAAATGTCAGTCCCCTCTAACTTTGACAAGAGGACATACCATTATAAATGAATCCCTATGTTAGAGTGTTAACCAGGCTCCCAGACAACAAAACACTATGACACGCAAGTTAACAAGGTGCCTTAGCTTGAAGACTCAGGGGATAAGGAGACATGGAAGGTGACCATATCAAAGAAGAACATATTGCCAAGGCTTTCAAGCAGGCTCCCTAGACTACTTAAAAGCTCTACTCCTGCTGTTTAAAATGAAACTCATATTTACTACTAGAAACAGCAACGCTCATGGTAAGATGCTTGCACAACAGTGAACATATCAAACATCCACATATTAATAACTGGCTAGGCAAATAGTTCAAGCAGCCACCCCCCCCCCCTCCTTCCCTCCTCTACCCAATCCCAGCTTTCCCACCACAACCTCCATCAGCCCCCTCTTCATTTGGCTGCCATTGAATATACATACAGCATACTGATAGCAGCACCATCGGTATTGGCCGTAATATATGACCTCAGCCTGCGACCGAGTAGCCACAAACAGTGCTAGAAGTAAAGAGTAAATATTACGCACTAAATCAGCAAACATCTCCCCTCATTTACACTAATTGTTATAATTACCTAAGAATCCAAGTCTGTGTTGAAAGATCTGTCAAGGTGCTTGGTAGGTCTACATCCTCAGGTTTCTGACTGGTAACGCCTAAATAGAAGAGAAGGACATTCTATGTCACATACTTCATAATATAACAGGGCTTGAGTTGACCTGATGACAAACTGCCAGCAGTGTATGTAATTCTACTTGCCCCATCTGTTAACTGACTGCAACAAACTGCTGCTCCATTTCAACCGAGTTGCCAAAAGTGCCTACCTCAATCAGACTTCCAAAAATGTCCAACATGTCATCGATATTTTTGACAGAAACTAGAAATTGAGCAGCTGCGGGATATGGTAAAGATCTGGATTTTCAATTTTACGAACGATTTCATAAATTTTTACTGTTTTCTGGGTTTTTATTCCTGTATGTGGTTTCCCTCTTTTTGGAGAAAAAAAGAAACTGTTATTTTCCTATCAGATGTTTGAAGATTGCCATGGTAACCTTTGGGGAGAGCTAAAACATTGATGTGATGCACTGCCATTTGAATGAAAATTCAATGCAATTCCCTTCCTCCCCCCGCCCTCTCCCATTCCACCCCCCAAATTGCCTTACCCCTCGAAGATCCTATGACTATGTTCCTTAAATATAAGCTAAATTATTTATAAAGACAGGAAATATATTACATTTACAATGTAATTTCATTTAGTTTTATTTTTTAGTTAAATACTATAACTAACAAGATGGGAAATGTATTCTAGTATGTGGCTGGTGTTTATGTTCATTAAATGCAGTTTTAGGAATAACAGCTTATAGAAAACATATTGTGCCGAAATATGAATTTGCAAACTGTTTTTAGTATTTTTTTGTTCCTTTGGTGTCTGTGTTCATTAGACATTATTGTAACATATAGATTTGAAAGAACGTTTTTTTTTTCGTTGTTTAAAAAATTATCGCCAACGCTGCAAAAAATAAACTGGACGGAGAGGTTTTGAACACTTTCTTTCGTCTGTCATTTAAAATGGAAGCTTCGCTGACCTATTACAAGGGATCCCGACCAGCGGTATATCATGTCTTCTAGTTGGACTTCAAAAAGTTCTCCATTCTTCAATGGTTTTGATGAAAGGACTATTGCAAAATTAAACTCCTCGGAGTAGTTTGGCCTGAAGGCAGTTTTCCCGTTGTTGACTAGAGTCACGTTCTTGCCGTGGCAGAGATGAAACTGGTGTCGATCCTCGCTGTTGGGTACATCAGGTTCAACCTCCTCTGGTAAACTTATCGCTGATTTTTCTGAAGACAGATAAGGAAGCCCAGAACGTAATATCTTCCTTCACAAATATCCAAAGAACGGACAGTAGAGGTGATTTAAATGCATAACTAGCAGAATGTTGTATCAAATAGGTAGCATCTCTATAAAAGAGGGAGCCAATGTTGTATTGATGTGTGCAACCCATCTTTATAAATAAAAAAATTAAAAACTTGAGAATGATATTTCATGCCAAGTCTTTGGGTGTTGGAGTATATGATGTTGCAAACACAACTTATGGCACCCATTTATTTTGTCTGATGAATTACAGACTCTCACTAACGTGATATATACACACAATAGATATATAAATATGATATACATACAGACAGATAATTAATATACGCCCCTTTCGCTCTTCAAACATATGATCTCATTCTCCTAAACGTAACCAAACTTTTTACTAAACCAATACACTGGGAATCATGTTCCCCATTGAAATGGTTTCAAAATGGTACGACTCAAACTAGCTGGATTTCTTACCATCGGGTTTGAGGGCCAGCACCCCTGTGATGATACTGTCAAATTGCACAAAAGCATGGATATGAGTCGCTACGCTCTTCGCAGCCAATCCTAGACTCTTTCCATTGTGAAAGAAATAGAGTTCTCCGTTGGCCTTCTTGATTAGTCCTAATCTATCCCCTTTCTGTTGGAAAGAAGAGACGATAATATTTTGTATTATGGAGACAAGTTTTCTTTTCTTTTACATCAGTTCATCAGCAGGGCTAAATATCAAACCTAATGAACAACAGCATTAGGGTCCATTTGCCAGGGCAGTAGTACAGAAGTAGGAGTGTTAGCTCAGTGGTCAACGCTGGGACCCTTCCAATCATAAGGTCCCCAGTACGAGTCACTCCAAGTTTAATGTATGTCGTCCAGTTACAGAGTTGTTGACAATTGACAATTGACTATCATGGACAATAAATATGAATCTAAGAGACTGACTTCGGTCAGCTTGCGGCTTTGATAAGCCAATGAGGCTTCATCGCGAGTTCCTGCTTGCAGGAGGATCTTAAATGCATACATACAAATATACATACAGACTGGATACAAATCTACATAATTGGATATTTTTATTTATGTAGATTTACGTAGATTTATGTAGATATGCAAATCTACATAATTGGATATTGGATATTTATAAGATTTATTTTCATTAAAAAAAAAAAAAATAAATAAATATCTCTCTCAAAATGTAGGATGAAAGATATCTGACCTTTACATTGCTAAGTACTGGGGCATAATCTTGTGAGCTGACTCTATCATGATGAAAGACTGAGGCACCTTTAATGTACCAGACTTCAGGGCCAAGACGAGCCGTTGAAGTGAGATCATCTGAGGAGCAAGAAAGAGTTTTTAAAAATTAATTTTACATCTGCTGTAGAATGCTATAAAAACACACCTGTTATCAGTCCATATTGTATTCCTATGCTCCTTTAAAAAATTGGATAAATGACCCTTGAAAACATTAACAGTGGGTAATCAATGAAAGAGGCTGAACTTCTAGATCCAACATAAAGACCATGGGGTCAGCAATACCTATCAATGCGGCTGTACACCTGAGACTCAACAGGGACATTTTTGTCGCTCAGAATTAAAATGACAGCAAATATTCATGTTTTGGTTACTACACAACCTACTCACCAATTTCAGCTGGTGTTTTCGTGGTCACCCCAAACTTGAAACTGTTTGGTCTGCTGTTGGTAACACTTTCAACGCTAAATTCAAAGACCTCTTCCGTCTTCAGGTGGCGATTACTCAGTACTATGGAGCTGTCTGAACTCTCTCTATCACTGTACAAATAAATACCACACAAAAAAATAAAAATACAACATCTGTCTAGCGTCTAGTTATATTTCCCAAGTTTCTTCATCCATTTTCACTACACCAATTAACTCTTAAATTCTGTCTGTTCTCACAATTTGGTGACAGAAACTTTCACAGGCTCTGCTTAGTAAAATATCTACTATGTTTGCAGCCTTGTAAAGGTCTATATCAGTTTATAAATGTGGCTTTTAAGTGTTCAGGTCAAACACAACAATCACTTCAAACTGACTAGATGGTACAACAAGATATGTCATAAAACTGACAAACTTTCATGATATGTCAAAACCTGTCAAAACTGACAAAATATGACAGAAATGTTTTTTCCTGTTGGCTCTCTATCTCAGTATGGCCGACTTTAACTGTCCTTTTTCTCAAGAAAAATAAAATTACAAATCTGCAGATGAACAAATTCTGCACATCTCAAAGGAGTCAAAATAACTTTTAAATCTAATTTAATTTGCAATTATAAAATAACTAGTGAAGAACAGAAAACCCAGTAAATAAGTTTGACTATAAAAAATACAACACTGGTGCTTGACGATCACTGGTTAGGCTTACCTGATCATCTTAGCTAGTAAACAATTCTGTGTGACTTCAGCATTAGTGCCACAGATGGGATGAAATACCAAAGGTTCCTCGAATAATCCATCTTCTGTAAAATAAGCGATGCAAAACAACTAAACATTAAAGGTCAGATCTCATCTCATTAAATCAGGCAGAAATATCGGCAAATTTAAGGAAAAGTGATAGCAGAAGGTCGACAATACGAAATGGCCGACTGCTCTAGAGAACAATATCAGTTAGAGGTGGAACACAAATTTCATGCTTTTCACTTGTCAAGCAGGGGTCTCTTCAATTTATAACTGATTTGACAGGGTTTGGCTTTTTTTCCCTATAGTATTCACTTAAGGAAACAAAAATCTCATTTTAAAATAGCACTCTTTGTTTTGGAAATTACCTTTGATCCAACACGTTGGTAAAAGTAGTATCAAAATTTTGTGCAAGTCTCAAGAAATGTTTGCAAAGTGTTAACCAACATAACCAATTAAATACACCAGAGTTGATTTTTCTGTATGACCACCTCAAATGATAAACGAAACCAACATAATATAACAAACATATTTGCTGTCGAGCAATTAATATCACTTCAGACACCAAATTTTTGCCACCCTGTTTTAAAGAGTGTTATTAAAATCCTTTGCATATATTTCAAAGAATGCCACATTTCAGTTCTTAATTTCTATAAGACTGACCTCCAAATAGCTGAGGGAGTTCTTCTCCTGCTAGTGAGCTTAGATAGTTGAGATGCATTAACCTCCTGTCCAGTGATTTTAGAATGGACGCTCTGCTCTCTACAATAGAAACCTGCCAGAAAATATTGCATGATAGTTAAGGTAAAATCAGTCACATGGAAGGACATTGTATACTTTCAACTTGCAAATATAATATGACTGACACCCCTAGTAAGAAAACATAGTCATGTAGGGATTATCTCCAGCGCATTGACTAGATAGCTCAGTTCATAGAGCATAGGACTATATTCCTTAAGATACTGGTTTCAAGTCTCATACCAACTAACAAATTCTTCCAGTTGCTCTTTCAACAATTGCTTATAATTTGCCCACTCAATATTTCACTTGAATATAAAAAACATTGCAATGGGAAACCCTTGCTAGACTTGCCTGTATTTGGTCTCAATTTTAAGATGGTCAACAAACATTTCACATATTTCAATATAGTCCTATAACTTACTTCATTGGAAGGCATAACCTTATCAACTAAACAACAGTCACGAAACTAAGCCTTCAACTTCTCTATGCAAGTGATCAAAAGGGTCCAATTCTTGATGCCCACTTCACAATTGTTCATCAATTATTTATTAAATCCTATGAAGGAAAACTAAGCTATTCTGCAACAAGAGTATACATTGTAACAAATCACATTTAGTTGGATCTTGTGATCTTGTCACTGCTCATTCAACTCGGGTACCAAAACCTGCATGCAAAATGTCTATTAACCGATTCACATTGTATCAGACACAAAGAAATGCAAAATTAGGGATCATATATAACTTTATGGAGTTACCATGAAGGAATGAGGCAGGGGACCCATGCACATGTATGTACAGTGGGTATGATCCTAGCACTATCAGACATGTAGGCTTGCAGGAGCAGACAAGGGCATACATTGGTACAAGGATCCAACCGGGAACACTGGAGTCTTGTAACTAGCCGCACATATCGTGCCTTGGTTGAAACTTTTTGGTAACTAAGAGGAAGTCAGCACCTTCCACATCTCAACATTGGTGACCACTGAACCAGATTGGTCCAAAAGACCTGTGAAGCTTAGAGTAGGGGGTACCACTTAGTATCTGACATCACTCCATGTGGGTGAAAAGTGCATACATTTCTTAAGGAAATTTCCTAAAGTCATCTTGCGTGACCTTTATGAGAGGAATAAGGCTTTTTAAAGTAAGCCAGGTTTTAACTGTTTGGTTTGGACCACGTTGGCCAAGTGTCAAGTATTGGCAAAAATTCTCACACAAGCTGTGGGCTATGAGGTTTGTTTGGTTCATAGACCAAGACACGGGTGTACAAAGTGGTGCCAGACAAGGGGAAAAGTGTCCTTTCTCTCTTTTGAGAATCTATTTTTTTGTAATCTTCTAAATAGTCTGTAACCTTAACACCAGCAGAAGTCTATAAAAGTTATTCAAACCTTTTCAGCCATTCCGTAGAGGTCAACTACCCCATAGAGAGTCTCCTCTGTGTTGGGGGCAGCTATACCTTGGTCTCTACCATTGATGAAGAAGTGCAAGTCACCGTTCGATCTTCTCGTCAGCCCTATTCTGTCATTTACCTGTCGTTGAAATAATCCGCGTACGCATAAGGTTTGAAGACAAAATTTCTGGATACAAATATCAATACCAATTATTGCACCCCTTCCCCCCCCCCCCCCTCAAACACAAACAAACACACCCACAGAAGCATTTCAACATAACCAGGGTACAATCTAGTGACATCCCACAAAGTGTTAAAGGATATAAAATGAGCCTGCAGAAAGTAAATTGGTCCTTTCATAGTTAACCAGAGACCCAGTTAAGCTTTGTAATTCCTTACCATACAGTTTGCTCAAAATTCAAAATACATATCTGACTTATAGAGAGCAAGTAGGTTAAATGTGTTCAAGACTTAAGTGAAAACCAGAAAAGGTTTGTAGCAACTAATGTACTTGCAGCAGTGCTGCTAGCATAACTGAACATGCATTTATAGCTTATTAGTTACATACACGACAAAGACGTACTTCTCCACACTCTCTTGCGATACTGTTATGATTGATTAGGATGCTGGTAGTGTTGCTAATTATATAAGGAATGCACACAATAAACTAGCAGTTATCACAAGGACTTACTCTGAGTTCAAACAGACTTAGTTCTCCATATTCTCTGACTGTGCCTTTACCATTGGTTAAGATCCCACTGCCACTCATCAATACAGTTCCTGCCAAGAGAGACGTAAAGGTTACCGATGACTATTTCTGTACATTTTCGGTGGAACCACAATAACTGAACATGTTTCCTCGTTTTGCATATAACATATTACATAATTTGGTATGAATATGAAAATACATTTTCTTAAAGCCTGTAGACATTATATAAACCAAGCCATCAGTATCTAGACATTTTAATGTTTTCAAAAAAAAAAAATTCAACTTTTAAATGTAATTGTTAAAAACAGTTTCTACCTGTTTGCATGTTGGTCATTGTAGATGGGAACTTTATATCTTCGGGAGGGTGTGAGGTCACTCCAATTTCTAAAGAACCAGACCATTTATGGCACAATTTCTCAATTTTAACCTGAAAGAACAAAGCAACATGTAATTGATAAAGACAGCTTGCAGTACGTACAGTAAAGATAGTGTACGTACAGTAAAGATAGTGTACATACTGTATGGTAAGGATAGTGTTCGTACAGTAAAGATAGTGTATGTATGGTAAAGATAGTGTACATACTGTATGGTAAGGATAGTGTTCGTACAGTACAGATAGTGTATGTGTGGTAAAGATAGTGTTACAAGAGCCCTATTCTAAGGAGATGTGCATCCATCTAGTAAGTACTACAGGATCGCTCTTCATGAACACCGGTGCTGTGGTCATCCAAGAACAATCTATGGTTTTCCCATCTGAGATTGCAAAGGTTCCATATTTGAGTTAAAATGTTGAAGTTGAATCTACCCGACGTGTAAGTCGTATTCCCTATAAAGCCCATGCAGGTTTCTACCAAAAATGTGTGGACGCTTTACTTTTAAAACTAACTGTTGATTATTATTTTAAAGGAGGGGGGTTGTTCTTTCCTTTAATGGTCATTTTCCCTGGACCGTCTTATGGCAGGGAATAATAATTTTTTTCTTTTCTTTCTTAAGGGTCCAGACTCGAAAAGTCTCTACTTACTTCTGGTTCCTCCAATTCCATTATAGCATAATTTGAACTTTGTTTATTGTTATTTCATTATAATGTGAGTAAATTACTCATTGACTCTGTTACTGTTTATATGGAAAGTGAAAAATAAACTTGAAAGTGCTGGAATTTTGTATGGCCTTGTTGAAGGCTCTAGATGTTCCCTATACCAAAATGGTACCTGTGTAAACAAAACTGCTATATCTCTATTCACTTGCATAGCAACTAGCCCATTATGCATAGCACTTTGCAATGCAATGACTAACCGACATTGTTAATACTGTACAAGCTGCATGTTTGCATATATACAGTAGGCTGAGCCAACTTTGAACTTAAAAACTACTTTGGGTCACCTAACTTGCATGTACAACCTATTGTGAATTATAATCAAGCCGTGCACCCCTCACCTCAAATAATTCATCCACTTGTAAAGGCCTGTCCGTTAACACGACTCCATTGTCGAACTCCGAAAGGGCGTTTCTTCTCATCGCTGTTTTTGCATCCTCTGAGAGCTCTATGGCTGTGCCGTGACGAGGATGAAACTTAAGACTCTCCACGAAAGGGTGGATTGCGTCTGGTTGGCCTTTATTCTCCGGGATACCGCTGTCATCGCTGTCTGACATGGAGTCCGATGAATCTGATGCATCTGAGAGATCATCGGACACATTGACTGTCTGGAACGTTTCTGCCAACCCTAAAGATTAATATATCACATTTAAAAACTCTCTATACATATAAATAAAATGATAGGGGTAGGTTTTGCTCATAAGTATTCGAATAGTTACTTACATTTCAAATAACTTGAATGTCATAAATTCAATGTGTGAAGAAAGTTTTGTAAAGAACTTTATTGTCCTGTTATACCGCTAGTTATTTGTGGCGAAGCAGTTTATATTCATGAAATTTTAGGCATCACTAGGTGAGAACCACAACCTGATATCATGTTTTATGGAGGTATGGATTGTAGCTCAGTTTAGTGAGATATATTCATGTGTAAATTTGAGGGTAAGAGAACATTGTGTTTCCTTCTAACATGCAAATCATTTACCCCAAAAGGAGGTAGAAAACGGAAAGAATACATAAAAAATAAAACCTTGATGAAGCTTTGAATTGGCAAACCACTGATGACTGTAGTAAGTAAACATTCAAAATTTATCATGTTTGTAGAAAAAGGTGAACTACAGGACAAAAATGAAGTACATGATTAAATAATTAGTACCCTAGCACCAACATGCACCCACCAGAATCTAGTCCATGGACTAACAGTATGAAGAGAATATAACATAATCTTCAAACAACCAAACCTACACCATTAGGTAGGTGGTCAATTGAGATGAATTTAATAGCTATGAGCAAATTTTGTTTTATAATAATAAAAATAATATTTACATTTTATATAGCGCATTATACCAGCGATAGGTCTCAAAGCGCTTTACAGACGTTATATTACCCGGATAACCTGTCCCACAGACAATCCCTCCAGTCGGCAGCAGTTATATACTGCGCCCAATGACAAGTTACCTCACAGGTACCCATTTAACCCCTGGGTGGAGAGAGGCAAGTGAGATAAAGCATCTTGCCCAAGGACACAACGTAATGAACTAGGCAGGAATTAAACCAGCAATCCTTGGATCACGAGTCCGACGCCTTAGCCAATTGGCCACCATGCTCTACTGCTTGATTTTATCATCTAACATTTTACATGTTGTACCCTGTTTCTTTTACCACAAAATGAATTCTGTACGGCAACATCAGTACCTCTTTGATTTCTCGTCTCCGATATTGAAACTTTAGTACACTTTCCATACAGGTCTACGACGGCAAAGACATTCCTTGGAATTCCCACAGCTGCGACTCCCTGATCTTCTCCGTTCAAATAAAATTTCAGTTCTCCTTTTCTAGTTCTCTGAACACCGATTTTATCGCCAATTTCACACACGTCTAAGTCACACTTGTAGTCCTCCCGGACAGGTTCACCGTTCTCGAGCACTATCGACCCGGATAGTATCCACGAGCCTTCACACAGAGCTGTTGCACTGGCTGGGATATCTAGACTACCTGGCTCCAGGGTGGTAACCCCAATCTCTATAGACCCACTCCAAGATCCCACCTGTAATTTCAAAAGTCAGTTTTTGGTAAGAAATTGCTGCTTTTAACAAAATTGTGGCATTTGAACACAGGCTCAGTTCATTCTATTCTAATGTCAATTTGAAATGATGAAGAGAATTAGGAAGCATAGATCGAGTAAAAGATCAAGAATATGAAATAAAAAAGCTTGATAAATATTCAAGAAAGAGGTTATAGACCATAGGTAGTAACTTTCACGCATAAAATAGAAAGAATACAATCAAATTTAAGCATCATTCCATCCAAAGTGGAATAGGTTATAAGAGAGAGTATAGAAAGTAAATAATGATCACAATATACTGTAATAATAATAATAATAAGCAGTTCTTATTAAGCGCCCGTAACAGAAGTCTCAGGGCGCTTTACAAATAAAAAGGTCAAAAAATACAAAAAGAATACAAGTCAAACACACAGCAAAAGAAGCATATGACCGAATGATAAAAAGTAAAATAGCACACAAAAGGCAATAACCATGGATAAAAAAGCACTAACATGTATATACAAGAAAAAAAGTGTCCAATAAAAAATGTCTCACAATATGTACATAGACAATGAATAGACTGCAGTAATAATCTACTTGTCAGCCTGTACTAACCCAGAGTACAGGCTGACAAGTAGATTACTACTGCAGAAAGCAATCTGGAGAGGCAAAACTCCAACAAAATAATGCCAAAAATTATACTAAAAAAAAGGAGACAAAAATTTGGAAACTTCAAAAGTGTGATACAAAATTTAAACTTGACACTAAACCATTCCCTGCAACTGATTCAACGTGTCAGTTCTCAAGACTCACCTTTCCTTCAAAAACTACTTCAAAGCATTCTCCATCTCTCAAGGTTTTCTTACTAAAGAGAAGACCGTTGTTGAATTCTTGGCGACAATCCAGGCGTTCTGCATTCTTTCCATTATCACTTATTTTCACCAGTTGTCCATGCTTCCCATGAAATTTGTGCTCCCGTCTAAAACTTTGTCGGCGTGCAAAGCTGGCCATCGTGGGTGTGGGTGATACAACACAGGTTTAAAGCTGCAAAGTCAAATAATGGTATACCATGTTTAATGTTATACACTGTACATTCCAAACATTGCCTAACATATTCTAATAGTAACTCTACAACCTTTGTTTTTAATTCTGTGTCATTAATAATCACACAATCACAACGTGCCTTTCTGTGCCAAACTAGCTTGCAATCGATCAGCCATAATCTCCAGTAAGAGAAAAGATATTCAGGGGTATTTCGAACTAAATTAACAGAAATTTCAGAACTGATTTGTTTCAACAATTGATATATTTGTTGTGTTGTCTTGTACTGCAATATGTATGCCTTTAAATGTATGGTTTGACCAGTCTCTGCTAGTGAAACGTGATTTGAGAGTCATTAACAAGGCCATGGCTATTCTTACGGAAAGGAGTAAGAATTATTTATAAACTATTCTTACGACATCGGTGAATTCATGCGCAGTAACATAAATAAAGCAACTGCGCATGTAGGCCTAGTAGGGGTAACCCTAACCTTAAACCCTAACTGGAAATTATTGTTACTCCTGGTCGTAAAAATAGTACTCCTGGTCGTAAAAATAGCCACGTTAAAGCAACTGCGCATTTGTTACCGGAAATTATTGTTACGACTAGTCGTAAACATTTAGCTACTTTGCATTAACAACATTGCATAGCTATGGCAAAGAAAGGCATGGTGATGAAATGCATACTGTAGCAAATTACCATAGCACTTAACTAACAGCTATGAACAGAAATGTCAAACCATCTCTGCCAGCATATGCATCTGGTTCCACAATTTTGTACATACTGTACTTATCGGCCGTGTTGTTTGTTTGATGACTGCGACAATGGCCAAGTAAAGCCATATACAACAGCCTTCCTTAATTCTAAAGTTACTAAGTAAGGCTTAGTAATGTTATGCCTACTTAGTAGCTTGTTTAGTGTTATGACTACTGTAGTTAGTAGCCTGTTACTTGTTAATGTTACTTTGTTACTGTTAGTGTTAGGCCTACTGTAGCCAGTCTATAGCCACCATATTCATAACATAACTTCACAGCCGGGGTGGAGAAGGGGAATGGTCGAAATTGATTAAACTCAGGCCTAGTCTAAGCAAAGTATGAATATTGATACCTGTGTCAATGACATAGTTTAGTTCCAGTGACACCCGTGGGGACATGCTAGACCCATCCGTAAGGGAAGAAAGCCCGCAGTTTTCCTTCACATTAATTAGATTTACAGTAGGCCTGCAGTAACCTACACGAACTTCGTATACAATGCATGGTAAAAAGGTGGCAGCCTAGCTACGAACTACCGTGCTAAAGGTGGTTAGATCGCTATTTAGATTTTATGCTATGTTACCTCTGCATGACGTGACGCAATCATTCACGTTTAAATCATAAAAACCAGTGATATGAGTTTGGATCAGTTACACCCGTCAGTAGAAGAAATGAAAGTAAAAGAAAAAATGTAAACTGTTGCAACATAATCATTCAAAACATGATAAAACATGATAAGGGATAATAATAGTGTGACTACCGTTTGCAGCTTATATTCTTTTATTCATATATTATATATATCACATTATTCTTTCAGCGGCCTGTTGGTCTAGTGGCATGATTCTCGCTTTGGGTGCGAGAGGTCCCGGGTTCGATTCCCGGATAGGCCCCGATAGTTCTTTTTTACCTTTTTCTTCTTTTCTCACGTAAAAAGTATTTCGTAGAAGGTTAAATTGTGTCGGATTGTATAATTATTATACCTCTTCACAAATGACATATAGTTGCAAGGGGCCTTGGTTGTAGGCCAGTGCCGTTATTGGGTGCCGACAACCCAACAAATGCATTCGATTTGTATGGCCGGTTTTCCCTTCCAAAATAATGTTAATGTGTGTAGTTTTTGTAAAGTTCTGTACAATGTTATAAAGGGATAAATGTGTATTTAGGTCTTTAAACTTCGATCCAATTGCTTATGAGGTTAATTTGTGTAATTAAGTCTATTTTTATTTAGTCTTGTACAATGAAATTGTCAATAAACTGAAATAAAATAATCTCTTCTGATTTGCACGATTCTGGAACATGCAGCATTTGACTCAAGCAATTTTAATTTTGAGCTGACTAACTGTATGCTAAGATATAATATTTACTGATGCCTGTATACGCATATTTAAGTATGGCTATATCAGTAAACATGAACCAATTATTACTTAATTCAATGATCTATTATTGACTTGATACAGGGCCGGTTTAGCTTGTGGGGGGCCCGGGACCAGAATAGTTTGGGCCCTTTCACGATTAGGCCCACTATTTAAGCTTAGCGCCACCATAGGTTGGCTCGTAGCGCGTGCACGAAAATTTCGGCAGAAAATGCTTCCCAGATCGCTGGAAATGGCTCTTCCCAGGCCTTGCAAGTTGCATCTAAACATTTTCAATTTTGAAATCTCATGTTCTGGAAATTGGCTGTCACAATTAATATGTAAATTTTGTTAAATTTTGTTTTTTGAAGTTACGTTTTTTTTTTTTCTAATGCCCCTCCAGGAATCAATTTTCCGTTTTCCGTATGAGTAGGCCTATTCCCGCAAACGTTCCCTTTCCCAAATGTCTAATGGGGAAATGCATTCACTTCTGTTTCAGTTGAAGGTTGAACCCATCATGGATGATGAATGGGCTCTCTCATGGCTTGTCTTTAGCAAACTGACTGATGTTGTCATCGACGTCGATGGTTTTGAGAACGTCGGATTCCCGTCCAAGGTACCCCGTCCATAGCAAGGATGCTGAGATTGATGAGCCTATAGATTGGCCCATCGCTGAACGGAGGGGACACTTTATCAGCTTGGGTCGAGAAAACGATCGCTCACCGCTACAATTCGATACCAAGAGTGCCAAGTAAATCCTGAGTAGTATTTCGACGTGTTACGCTAATGCCGTAGAATAAAGACCATGCATCCTCTTAGGCCCCAGGTTTTTATGGAAAGACAACTTTTGTTCAGTGTTGAGTTTCGAACAAAGGTCCGTATTTTACAAGTTGACCATCGACGGACGGACCGAAAGGCATCTTATGCCTCCATTTTTTGGGACTCCCAAATGTAGGGGGCCCAAAATGTGGGGGCCCGGGGCCTGGGCCCCGGTGGGCCCGCCATAAATCCGGCACTGACTTGAGATACTAAAATTGTTAACACATTGATGTCACAAGCTTGACTGTCGGTACTAGCTATTTATTGACCGTGGTTACCCTAGTGAAAAACAAGTCTTAAATGAATATATCACCATCGGTATATATAGTGCATCAACTGGTATATGCACACACACAAATGTAAATACTGTATGTGTACCTCGATTATCGAATGACATCCACTTGGAAGACCTGACTGCCTCTTCAAGGTACCCCGTCAACATATCTTCCAATACCATTTTTTTTCCCTGAAAAATCATACGCCAAATTAAATTTCCCTTACTGAAAATGGTTCGTCCTCCAACCCAAACTTTCGAAACTTGTTTCTTCTTTAAAGCTAGGTCACCAATGAAGATCTTTAAAAGGATAGTTCTTCAGGCACAAAAGTAATTTTGTTATGTTGCAAACTCCTGAGTTTACTGATTTCAGTCCTGTTATATTTTTCTTTACCATTTTTATTATTAGAAATTACTTTTTTAAACAGCTGAAGCTCATCAAGTAAAGACGGTAACACAAACCACAACAGAAAATCATAATACTTTATATATGCATGACTTCAAAGCAGACGTTTACAATACATGATTAATTTTGTTCTGCATGGTGTAATTGTGTGATGCAAACAGAACATGGGACCCCCCCCCCCACACACACACACACACCTACCACCACCACTACCCTCTCAGTAAAGTACTTCGAGCCCATCCTCTAACGGTCTTAGTTAGAATAATTGACTATCATAACAGTTAGAATTAATAACATGAAAATATATCACATGTTGCAGGTGAAATAAAAGTCCGAACCAAATTTTTTATAGTACAAAATGCATTCCCTTAACCTTTAAATAAGATATCATCCATCTTTAAGTTGCAGGTTATGTACCGCGAATCTTCTCCTCAGGTTATGCTTTGATCACTTAGAGGAGGAGCACTTCATGAGTAAATATCATTTCAGTTTCGCCTCTGGAGGAGGGGCATTCCTTTTCCAGAGATCCTTTGGGAGATGAGATCGTTGAGCAACCAAGATGCGATTAATAAGGTCCTCCAATTCGGCGTTATTTAGAACGAACTCTTCTCGCTCTTCAAGGGCCTGTGAAGGTATAATAAATACTAAGCATATAACTGATGACACTGGTATACAATGGATTTTATTAAAGATAACTAAAAGAAAAAGAAGAATATATGAAGGAAACATGCAGCTGGTTAATACTAATCATTTTACTGAAGTCAATGAATCCAATGATTCAACTGTTCTTTAAGACAACTGAAAGAATATCGGAAAGACATTCAGAACTTAAAAAAAAGATGCAGCTATATACGACGAGTATACATCGCTCAGACGTAACTTTTTAGTACATTTATGTTGTCTTTCTCAATGTCAACGATATATTGAATGTATACACCTGTTGAATCAACTTGAATATTCTATTATATGCATTAATTAACTCACCATTGCAGATACAATCCACGAAGTTTGTAAAATCGATATAACTGCGACCGATAAAAATATCAAAGAAACCAGTTTGCTATACAGCTTCATAATTCTCGTTTCAATAAATCTCTGTAAATTTGACGCATTGAATTATCCCACCAGTGTTAGAAGTACCAGTCAGGTGTCTGCTTGGACAAATATGTATTGTATACAATACATCAACTCCAATTGTCGAGAAGAGCAAATAGCCTTACACGTTCCGTTGCTTGAGATAGCTTCACCCAGAGGAAATAAGATCGGTTCTTTGCTATATGATCGCTTTCTCCACCAGCATATTTTTTGAAACAATATACTGCAATAAACCTAGACAATGAATCAATGATAATTAAAACGAAAGGGACAAAAGAAGGACAAATGGAGTCACGGCTGTGTTGGTTTATGGTGCCATATAGTATGTTATATAATTGTGGATACAAAATATATAAGAGAGGGGAAATGCTGAAAGTTTTAAGTTGTTGAAACGATAACCATTTTCAATTTCAATTCAATTTTTTTCAATTTCTTTATTCCAGTATAAATTATAACATTTATAAATAGGACACATAAAAATGATACATAAAAGACGTAAACATGTACAAAAATGAAAGCATGAACAAAAACAAGAAGTAAGATAGAGGATTAGATGTTTTGAAGATTAAAGATTAAAAGGATTATAACAGAGATTCTAAGAACCCATTTTGAATATAAATGGCTGCTCTGTAGATAAATGAGTTCTTAAAAAGCATAATTCTAAAAGATGGCAAGATAGTAGGATTACGTAGATTGTACTTGCTGGTTCTATTGCACAGAGAGATCAACTCTGAGTGAAGTGGGTGATCTTTAGAACTATGTATATTCTTAGCTAGTCTTATGAATTCATTTTTAGCAGCAGTGTTTACTTTACCAACAAGGCTTTCATAGTCGAGATTAAATATTTGGAGCAGTATTTCAAGAAACTTCTAATTCTATCATTTATGTGTGTGGTATCCAATTGGGGTCGCGATCTTTTTAGGGTCGCCAAAATAGTTTGAAGAAGAAAAAGGACAATACATTGTCGAAACTATCATAAAAAAAATGTAGTACAAACATGGGTAAAAAGCATTTAACTTTCCAAGTCCCTTGCGTTTATGTTATGAAAAATCCAAAAGGTAAAACTATAGGCGAAATGCAACTTCCCGGATACCAACAGCGAATTAGTTCCCCTCGGCAACTCCGGTCACGACCCCCTCCCCGCGTTTGACCCACGCAGACCTGACCAAAACTAGAGTTTGCATGATTAAATATGATTCAAGTTCTCTCTGTCCTCATGATATCCCTCTAACATTAAAAATCTCAGTGTTATTTTCGTAATTGTTACTACCAATTCTGTAGTGCATTGAAACCAATTTTTAAATCTGGGATTGAATTTGGTGCTGAATTCAAAATCTGATGCTAGCCTCAAATTGCTCCAACTTCACTAGTATACTGTAGCGGACCTACGTTAGATCCTACTCTTATTGTCTTAAATTATTTCCATTTGGCTTAGATTTACCTACAAGAGACTGAACGAAATGGATGAAGTGATAGACAAAAGACGCAGTAGGCCTGCGAGTGACTATTCCAATGTTGTTAAGGAATTCTGTGAGAAGGAACCCATGAAGGAATCAATAAGACTACTGAAAGCGATGTTATCTCGCGTAACTGGTGGTAAAGAAGACCTGCGTTCTGATAAAGACACATATGAAGCCACTGTACTTACTCTTGGCAGGGACACTCAATGGAAACGGAACCAAGTTGAAATTATGCGTGGATTGCAGAAAGCAATGGCAATATCAAGACTGGAAGGAAAGGTTATAAATTGCGATACTTGGTTGCATGATTAGGCTTTATTGAATGAAGTTGATCACCATTTGTTAGGCTACAGTGGTCCTCAGTGAATTGGGAAGAAATATCCTATCCTTCCTGAGAAAAAAAAACAAAAAAAAACAACACAAAATCAGCATTCAGTGATACCAAAAACATTTCCTGAAGTTTCATCAACTTTCGGAAATAAAGAAAACAGTTTGACTAAAGTTGTGTCTTTCTAGAACATCACAAATTGCTAACTGGTGGTCAAATGCCTAAACAAAATTCACAAACACTTTAGGCCTAGTATCAATTGAAAACCAACAAACTGTTCTCAGTGAATGGTTCTCAGTGAATCAGGAAGAGATATCTATCCTTCATAAATTTTGTTTGTAACATATGTCAACAATACCCATAACCTTTTCAGAGTTTCGATCAACTTTCGGAAACAAAGAAAACAGTTCAATTAAAGTTGCGTTTTTCTAGATAGGAACAACACAAACTGCAAACTGGTGGTCAAATGCCTTAACAAATTCACAAACACTTCAGTATCAAATGTAAACCAAAAAACTGTTCAACTTTTACCTTCAAATGCAAATGAACAGAATGGAATTAAGTTAAACAACTTGAGTTCAGCATGAAAGGTGTCTTCGTGGCCTGACAGTAATAGGAATTACTAAGTTATACTGGGAAACGACTGTGTTTGCAATCTTGGTCTCTTTTCTGTAAAATAGAGGTAAATAGGCTCCCAGATTAAGAAATTTGGTACAAAATACATCTGACGTGGCAGGAATCGAAACACATAATATTTTCAGATAATTTCAGATAATCCTGACAATCGTTCTGCCAAGTAAATATTCACTCTATTCCCCTTCCATAGTACAGTATGTAGTAATGACATACAGTTAGAAGTAGTCTCCATATCATTTTTCTTAAGTGCAATAAAAAGTCCCCACAAATATCTGAAAATATACTATATTAAGTATATATAAATTAATCAACCACAAAACAAATCTGAATGGCATTGATTCACAGCAAAGTTGTGGCAACGTAAATGTTTCATTTGTCATTTACCTATAGTCTAGGACAAACGAAACATTCACATTGCCACAACTTTGCTGTGAATCAATGCCATTCAGATTTTTCCTACTACTGCGACATAACTCAAGATAATTATATACATGATAGTGGGGGTGGTGGATTCAAGGTATCCAAACCTGATCAGTGTCCTCATCCACTTACTGTACCTATCCCAAACTGCCAAGAAAAATATAACATTAGAAGGCTGGGTAAATATTTGAAATAATAATCATGAAGGAAAGTCAATTGTCTGAAGCCGAGTAGAGATCAAAATTGCAGGAACCTAAGCTCAATTATAGTTTAAAGTTTTAAAGATCTGTAAACTCTTACTGCCATGTCCATTCTATTTGGCCACATACAATAGCTACACCACCTAGAGATATATACACCTGTAAATTATTTAAAAAAAATTAATTTGAGTTTCAGGGAATGAAGTTAATGAACTACTCTTTTTGGCTGGTAAAAAGTCTTAATTTGATCTTGCTAAAGTGAAATTTTAATTCTCAATACAAGCTATAGTGCTTATCTTTTAAAGTTAATTGTGGCAATCACTTTTTTTTTCAGTATGCAGTTACTATATTGGTAATCTGTCATCAGTATTTTGGTCATACTATTTCCTTTTCAACAATCTGTTGCAGATATATGGATTGCAATGGTGCAACTTCATCAACAGGTGCATTCAAGGAGATATTCTAGAAGTCGCCAGTTTTCTGCTTCAACTTCGCCTGAATGAATCAATCCTTGAGCAGGACTATTTCTTGAATGAAAAAACCCTTGATTTTGATCCGTGGGATTCTGTGCATTTTTATGCCTTGGATGTCGTTGCGAATATTGTGATCAGTGCCTTTTGGGAAAACCAAGGAGCCAAGAGATTTCTGAAGAAAATGATCACGACAGGAACATTCGAGAAAGTCTTGAACCTTGTTGAAGGTACTGTAATACACTTTTTGTTCATGGACTTGTATGGTTTGATACCAATGGTATCACTGGGTTTTTGCTAGTGCCATCTGTTCTATAGCCACATTCTCCAATGTTTACACCAGTGATAATAAATAATTTCTTGGTCAGTTGGCAACTACTGTGTGACATCGCACCCATCTGCCTGAGTTTGCAAGTGGTAAAAAACAACCATTAATACTGTACATCCGGTAATTTCAGGTTTGGAGGTACTGACTACTGAACAGTCAAAACACAATTATAATGCCAGATGCATTTGTAAACTTTAAAAAATAAAAAAATAAAAGAACAATTAGGATAAAAAAGTGCTATTAAGATATGGTTTTGGCCTAACTATGCAGAAATTCTGAAAGCACTATTCGGAATACAGTATCTTCTAAAAGTGACACAAGTAAAATGTGGGGACTAAAGTTGTTTTTTTTTGTCTGCGAAGGTTGACAGTCCTTGTTGAATAATAATGTTTACTACCAAAATCTTTGATTCCATGATTGACAAATATTGACAATGATTTTCTGAACGAGGGCAAACTTGATGGCATCTATGTTTTGTTTTACAGATTCAAGATCAGACAGGTTCTTGACGACATGTATGGCAGTCTATGTGGCAGCAAATGTTTGTGCACAAGTCAACAAGGCTGGATCAGTCAACAAAGGCATAGTAAAATCTGCCAACATTATCACCAAAATAGCCCACTTTATATACAAGGAAAATGCCATCAAGGTATGTACAGTACTAGATGTCTGTGAAAATGTTGTGAACGCATTAAGGTACAGTATGAACAATATGAAATATACATTGATTCAAACTTTAAGGCAGAGTGAAATCTGATAACATAATCACAAAACTGGCCCATTTCTTATACAAGGAAAATGCCATCAAGGTATGTACAGTACTGCAGTGCAGTATCTGTTGAATTATGCTGTTGATGTACTGTACAGTCTAAATTCAAGGGCATTGTGAAAGCATTGATTGATTGATCTTTATTAACATACTTCATATATAGGAGAATGTCCTCAAGTTATTGTAGTTATGAAAACATAACCTTTTTTTATGTTTTGCTGTAAAGCGCTTTAGAGCAATTTTTTAATTGAATAAGGTGCTATATAAATCTCGTGTAATAATAATAATAATAACCTGTAATTTAGTTTGCCAAAATTGCATCAGAAATCTGCTTTTTTTTAACAGTAAATGTAAGAAGGCCAATAAATATAGAGCTCTGAAAGTTGTTTCTGGTTATAAAAATGTTCCAAACATGGCGTTTGTCCATAAATTCATGTACATATCTGAAGGATGTTAAATTCTCATTCCTCCAAGAAAGAAAACATTCTTGTTCCCCTTTTTATTGCTATTGAATGAATCATTGCACGAATCAGAGGTAAGGGAATTATTTACAAGTTTCTCAAATTTGTCAGTAGTGCAGTTTTGATAGTCTCTGAGTTTTCCTCTTATCAAATACTATACTGTAGGTCCTGTGTACAAAATGACTGCTATACATTTTTTGAACTGGATTAGCAATGTGACCATTTTTCATAGCATTTTGCATATATGATACTGGGTATTAATTTTTAATATTTTAAAATTATACCCCCAAAGTAGATGGAAGAGATCAGGTATTTGGTCAGTTTGAAAGTTTTATCATTAACATTTTTGAAAGGCGCAACCACGGATAATTGTTTCATGTCCTGTAATTTTTCCAAAATTTGTTAGATGGCCAAAGAGTGGTTTAAAAATGGTGTCGAAAAGTTTGAGTTTGATGCGCTGGCTGAAAGACCGGATGGCTTGTCTGTCATGAATTCAGATGGGATATTCGATAAGGGCTGTGAGGAGATGTCCAGAAGGAAGACACTTGAATCAGCTATTAATTGGGCTGTATCTTTACAGTACCATGCAATAGAGTATTTAGCAGCGGTAAGCCGTTTACCTACTTGATTAAGTTAAAATGATTAAATACTGTAATAACAGTATTGTTGGTGAAAAAAGACGACAACAACAAAGATGATGGCAATAATACAAAGGAAGCCCTTTGCGATCAAAAAAGAAAAGAAGTTCTCAAATGGAACACTTCGAAATACATTCAACAACCAATTAATTTAAAAGGACTGTTAGCAGACTGCTTAATATCTACTGCAATAAGCCTGTGCAGGTAAATATGTTAGAGGGCCTGACATTTTCGATCCTAGCAGGATCTTCTCCAGAGGCTATCTGCTTAAGCACTGGAGTAGGAGTGGAAGCAGGGAGGGAGAAGGAGCAGGGTGGAGGAATATTAATACACATATATAGGGTATGAGAGACATTGAAGGCAGTATGCACATGACAGCTAACCATGTTACCAATACCGTCAAATTAAATGGACAGTTTTAGATGAATTGAATTTTGCAAAAGATTGACTAATAAATCTATGAGAGGGAAGAGGGGGCCTGTAACGATAATTCATAGAATCTAAGTATCATTTTCATATAATATAACTATTCAAGTTTTTAGAAATGATAAGAATGATATTATGAATGAATCACTTCAGCCATTGTCACTTTATTGCTTTTATAGTGCTGTAATCCAGACGTTGGCTACCAAGATTTTGTCATGAGAGAGAAAGGCATTTGTAAGGTAGGTCAAACCTGTTCAACTGTTGAATCATTGTTCATTGTCATTTTAAGTAAAAGTGTAATCAACAGATAACTGCATTAATACGGAATGCAACTGCTACAGTATGTTCTAATCAGCTATCAACACTTAAAGGGCAGTTGCATTGCTAATTTAAAGATAGACCACTTCTTTTCTTGGAATAGGTTGATGATTAGTGGTAATCATCAACAGTGGTTGTGTGACATGGAAAAATTGTATTCCACGCTTGGGCTTCAAATCAAAGAAAAGAGTTGAAAAGCCTTATGTAAATTACAAAATAACTTTTCTTTGTCCTTCTTATGAAACAAATATATCAGAAACATGTTAAAGAATACTTAAGTGATGTTCTTCCTTACTTCAGAAATAATAAAGGAATATTTGGTACGGTTAGCGTTGATATGAACAACTCTCAATTCCAGTGGGGTCTTCCTTCTCTCCACGTGGTACCATCTCTTTTGTCTTCCCCTCTCCGAAAGTAATTCTAAATGGTTTACGGCTCATTCCATCAGTTTTGGGTTATGATGGCCTTAATGGGTAACCTGTGCCCATAAACCATGCTTATCTTACACTGCCTGATCAGATCAAGATGTATTTTAGTTTTGAGTGGATACATCTATCTTCAAATGCAAGTATTTTCTGTGTTTTTTTTTGTGGCAGTTTCGAGGGTTGTTGTTATCCTCTAGTAAGATAACAGATTAATACAATTTTTTTTTCCAGATTTTTTTTTGGATTTATTTGATTGCAGTTTCTTAATGGTTTGATGAGTACACACATCTACAAATCAAATAAAGGAATCATACAATAGTTATATAATATTCATTTCATTGCAGTCTCTTTGTCGTTGGATGGGCACACCTATTTATAATGCTGACATTTGTCTTATGGTCCAATCCAGCCTTCGGGTCCTCGGGCAGGTTGGCGATAGTATGTCGGCTACTTGGACGGTCCTAGCAGAGACAAACCTCATTAAGCATCTTGAATTAGGCAGTAAGTTGCAAGAATGACCATTTCATTGAAAGTAGGAATCAGGCTTTACTAGAATTGAATAACCACAGTTAATGCATCGCCATATTGCCCGACTGAATTGCAAACTGACTATATTATCCTAGTTTTCTATAGTCCCATAAAACTATTGCCCACGCACTGGATGACTGATAAACATGCATGGAATGACATTGTTGTGTTAAAAGACTAATACTCAGGTAGTTCACTTGCAAATCACTTTCCTGTGATTGGTTTCATCTGTTGAGATTGGCGAATTGTAGTTGTGAACTGCCGCACACTGACTGAACCTCACACAGTTGTATCTTGATCAGTCTGAATCATGTAATTAAGCATACAGGCACTGCCTGACTATGACTGCTATCCATGCGACCGTTCGTTAGTCAAGTCTAGTCAGGTGACGTTCGGCTACAATGGGACGGGTCGTGGAGATTGGGTTTAATTGTCATATAACAGAGTTTAGTTGCCATATATTGGGTTAAATTGCCATACAACGGATAAATATCCGGCAGCAGGATAAGATTTCATACAGGAGAATCAAAATGAAATGTTGCAGATATTTTATTTGTCTGTAAACAGTCTCTACCCAAAATTATAATGCGAGTATTTTATTTGAAAAGTTTAAGAATTTCCAGTCAAATATGTTTCATAGCCAATTTGCTTTTGCAAATGTGGGGCAGTGGTTTAAGATTCCGATGTATGTTAGAACATAGAAATACCAGTATGGAATTGTTGTGGAGATGTGTTTAATAATAGTAAGAATCAACAGAAGAAGGAGATGTTGATTTCTGATTACTTCTCAATCTTTTTTGTTTCCAAAGTGCACTATCCTAATGCAAGAGCCCTTAGTCTGTATCTAGAAGTAGTGACCAAACTATCCAGGCACAGAGGTTCACCGCGAGACCACCTTATAAACAGTGATGTAAGTATTTATTAAATTGTGAAAACTGCCATCTATAGCAATGGCGTAAGTATGCCTTCCTCCACACAGTTTATAAAAGTTTGAAGACTGCCCTCTATATTTAATTTTGAAGACTGCCCTCTTTGTGCAATAGTGTAAGTATGACTTCCTCCACACAGTTGATTAAATTGTGAAGTCTGCCATCTATGATTGAGTTGAAGAACAGGAACAGTAAAAGTAAAAAAACTTACAAGGTATTCTGACAACCCTTCCAATGCTTCAACCTATCTCCATAGTTTGTGACAAGGCAGACTGATACAACTACCAGAGGTGAAACTTCCCGGGCAAATTTCTAAGGATTTTTCTCCTAACAGGTCTTGCGTTTTGGTCTTCTGCACAGGAAATTTGGTTGTTCGAAAAATGTAACACAATCACAAAAATTAGAGGGAAGGGAAGGGGATAGTTAAAATAGTCTGTGGAGAAAGCAAGCAAGTTAATTGTGCCCTTCTTGAAACTTAGGCAATAATATGGTTCCATACAAGGTTGTACCTGTTATTAACAGAGAACTGTATCACAGTGGTTATGTAGATATTTAAAGCCATGTCGAATATAGCATCAAGTTAGAGAGGATGAAATCGCCTTTGTAATCTAATGTATCCCACAGATTCTTCAATAAATTAGATTTAAGCTATGTGATAAGAAAATGCTAGTGTTCAAGCCCTTTATCTTGCATAAGAGAATTTGGTCTGGAGAAAGAATGATCAGTGTAAGGTGAAATTACTTCCCTCAAGGCTTTGGTAAATTTGCTCGTCAGCTGTGTTTGTGGGTTCACTAGACGTCATTGTCTTCAGAAGAGTAGAAGGTCGAAGAATGAAACTTATCAGATGTTTATGTCTTCAAGGTTCTTACACAAACATTTGTATCCTGAGTAAGATGAAAGTACCATATAAATATTTGTTTCAAATCTAAACATCAGTTCCTATGTAACTTTCCCTTCGTCTACACCTTCTTTATTGATCTTTATGTTGCACTGATTTAGTACTTTCACCCTGTGTTATGTCATCTTGCCATCCTTATATCAATATTTGAGGAAGGTTAAGGGCAGTGTGGGATGAGTGGGGTGTGGTTGTGGTGTTTGAGGAACTTAGGTAAAGAGTTAAAACTGTTATGAGGGTACCACACAACTCAGGATCATGTATGAGGACTGAGCCATGACCAACGTTACCCCCACTCCTTGAAATTGATGCTCAGAATGCATGAAAGCTAGCATTCCTTTTTGATCTGATAACAAAATAAGTTAAATAACTTGATATTTAGATCTCCTTTGGCATTCAAAAAGCTGTTGATGTTTTTTCATCGTCTGCAATAATACTGTGAGCCTCGACCAAAAGAAATACAAAATGTGATTTGTTTTTGGGTCGCACCCCATAGTCTGCAGACTGTCATGCTAGAGAATTGAATAGATGGAGGGAGATATAACCGGAGTACTAAGTCAAGTCTCCAGTAATATAAAGCAAACATTTTCCGTGTATACAGAAGTACACACATATGGTTATGTCCTGTTCTTTGTCTCGCTTCCTTTCTGTTAGCACATTTCTTTCTAACATTGCAGTTTTTCTCGTTTGTTCAGCCATGAGAACTTCTAAGAACACTTCCATTTCACAACTATCAATGTTATATATTAAACTTAATCAGTTATGCGAGTGTAATGTGAAAAGATGATAAACTGAAAGGAATTTATAATTGATCATTAAAGCAGAATACCTGGTTGTCATTACACCTTCCCTGTATTATTAACATACTAAACTGTGAATGCGTTTGTTTAGTCAGCTTGTTATTAATGTTTAGCAAGCAAATGGCCAGGAAACTGAAAGTTGGTCATCAAATTTTTCACTTCCTTATGAGGCTTGCCCTATGACTAAACTGTAATTTCATATCCTGCTTCATCTATTGGCAATGATTTATTAATATTCCCTATCTCATATAATTGACATTGTAGCTCAAGTTGGGCACTGATTAGAATTGTTCACCCCATCTGTGGGTCACAATGTCAGTTAAGGATGTATCTACTCCTGTGAAATGGGAATCTTGCATTAGTATAAAGTTCTACCAAGCTATTGCTTGACTGTTGTGTTGAAATATCCTATCATGTGTAGGACCTGTAGGCTACACAGCCTACACAAACTCCCAAAGAACAGTTTACATATTTCATGTTTTACTTGCCACAAGGCTCCGAGGGCTGCATTAATAGAGTTTGATAGAGTTGGATAGAGTTGGATGTTTGAGTTCTGTGTAAAGGAGGCATTCAGAGTGTTCGGTAGCATTTCGAGTAACAAATGTGTGATTTTATTTAATTCATAAGATTAATGATGAATGGACAGTCCTTTGAGTAATTGAAGTAACTTTGAGTAATCCTCTTTAAACGAGGACAATATTCCAGGCACATTTACTAAGAACGTTCCCAACTTTCTGAGTTGACTGGAAAGTCACTTTACAAAACAAAACTGGTCATATCATAGCAATGGATCAAACTTTGACTCCCAAGATGGAGAAATTGCATTAAACTTGAAGAGATTCAATAAGAGTATAAAATCTGTTTAGGTTCTCAATCAGAAGCTCCATTGTGGCTGACAACCTGAAGCATTGTTACTGACCAACGTTTATTTGTCAGATGACATGCCCTTCGTAAAACTACTTTTTGTGTCCAGTGCAATTAGATGGTGTTTTACATTTTAAGGAAAGACTGAGTACCTTAAAGAACATCCTTTGATCATGTTAGTGCACCTTAAAAAATGAAAATGAAATTATATATGACTTAAATTGTTCAAGGAATCCATTGTATCAACATTTTGTGAGATTTAAGTTTATTGGATTAAATGAAAAGAACTTTGTTGATCGGTTAATATTATTTATTAATACCTTTTACATAGTGACTTAAAGTTACAATCCAACACAAAGTGGAACCAAATATTGGATAAAGAACAGCCAAAATATAGAATACACAGACATATTGGTAGTGCTTATGTGCATAAAAATTGTCTGAGGTGACGAATTACGACGAAAATGGAATCGACTTCACCAATCACCAACTCAGTAACCTTAACTGGGTGAAACCATCTAGGTATGCGTCTTTGTTAAATGATTACCTTGACTTTAAGAATTCTTAAGAAGTTCATTTTCCATTTTCAGGTCTTTTGCCAAGCTGCCGTTCGTAGTCTGTATTCCGTAGAGGAGACGGTCAACGTCTTCGCGTTGGCTTTTCTTCAGATTTTAGCCGAAAGCGACGTCGGCCGATTCCTCATACACTTTCCACCTCGTGAAATCGAACTCTTTAAAGAATTCTTCTTCGACAAGGTGAGGAAAGAATCGTGTGATTCAAGTTTGGGAAACTTCCCTGTTGCATCTTTTATTCTTCTTTATTGTGTTATTAATATTCCAGAGTTGTCTCAACAACAACAAAATTATACTGACCAAGCATGTTTTCTAAGAGAAATTAATCTTCACATATATTATCAGGGGTAATGGTTGTTGTGGTTAATGGTAACTGCCATGTTAAACTGAATGAGATATTTAGTTTCTATTGATCTAGAGTGATACAGCAAGCTGCAGTATGGTTTTGAGAATGATCTCGTGAGTCATTCCCAATTCCTGTCGTTTCTATACACACATGGCAAAATTGTGTCCTTGAAATTACCTGTTTAAAAGCTGAAAACTTCCTGAGTTGGCCTGCCATTCCACTGGTTTTCTTGTTCTCTTTCTATGATACTACTTACAAAGGAATATTTCTTGTCACATGTTGCAAACGTATGAAGCCATTCATAGATCAATGAAGTCTTTTGAGCTTCTTTAGAGAATGATAAATTGAGATAGATCTGACCTGTTTCTTCATATGTTTCCTTAATATGATACCCGTTTGCACCAAATTGCAAGCACTTTACACATATCTCTGTGACCTAGCTGATAGTCACCTCAATTTGACCTTTGACATTGATATCAAGATTTTTTCATTTTTGCTTATCTCCCACAGACTGATTCTGGCTTGTGTATCTCTGACTTAGTCACAACCTGTAAAAGATTTAATAAAAAGTAAGTAAGAGCTCTTCTATGTTCAGACTTCTTGTAAAGCGCATAGAAATTTTGGATTATGCGCTATATAAATAACGGGGTAATAATAATAATTCATATTGCAAAGACTTGATAGGAAGTGAGGACTCAGTATGTGAAGACTTGATGCAGCAAAGATTTGATAGGAAGTATTAAAGGGACTTGATATGTTATGACTTCATATTACAAAGACTTGATAGGAAGTAAGGACTCAGTATGTTAAGACTTGATACAGCAAAGCTTGATAAGAAGTATTAAACGGACTTGATATGTTATGACTTCATATTACAAAGACTTGATAGGAAGAAAGGACTCAGTATGTTAAGACTTGATACAGCAAAGCTTGATAAGAAGTATTAAAGGGACTTGATATGTTATGACTTCATATTACAAAGACTTGATAGGGAGAAAGGACTCAGTATGTTAAGACTTGATACAGCAAAGATTTGATAAGAAGTATTAAAGGGACTTGGTATGTTATGACTTCAAATGGCAAAGAGTTGACATATTGCATAGATCTAATTAAAAGAAGGGAGTCAGCAACATTGCACTTAGTATACCAAAGCTTTGATAATAACCTCGGTAAGGACTTGGCAAGTAATAAATCTTGTTGTAAATATTTAATAAAAGTACAGTATCAGCACTTTTAGATTTGATATTACAAACTTGATTCATTATTAAACATCCCACTTTTCTGTCTGAATATATGTCTCGATTATTAATTTTCATCTGTTTGATAACCTAGACCCAGGCCTCATATGTTATTATACTCTTGTAATTACAGGCTTCAAGTCCTCATTTAAATTTTTTTAAATTATTATAAATGCTATAATTAACTTTTTGATGATTGTCATCTTTAATGAGGGTAGTCCTGCTCAGTGCAGGAGCACTGCTCTCCAGAGGAGCCCTCAATATTTAATTAGGGAAGCAATAAAGATAAATAACTACTTGCACAATTGTGTATCCATGCATTTTCAACCGTGTTTACAGTGCAGTCTCAACGCAAATTTTTATTCATTTGAAAAATGACATAGAAATCAGTAAATTTGCTCTTACCTCCATTTACAAACACTGCTATACATCTATGCACATGTATAGCAATTTGCTCATTTTGTATAACAATTTTCTCAGTTTGTATAGCAATTTGCTAATTTTGTCTCATTTTGTACAGTAATTTGCTTATATTCAATATATTGTATAGCGTTTTGCTCATCTTGTAGAGCAATTTTCTCATTTTGTATAGCATTTTGCTTATTTTATATAACATTTTGCTCATTTTGTATAGCATTTTGCTCATTTTTATAGCATTTTGAAAAATGATTCGCTATCAATTCAGATGACTGCAATAATTAGTCTTAGTAAGTATATCGGATAGTACATCTAGGGTGTGTCAAACATCATTACCATCTTTCTATTTATTTTGCTGTTTCAATTTTCAGAAAGTATGATGAATGTTACAGAAATAGCCCTCCCCGGGTTCATTACAATATCGAAGAATCCTCCGCCCTGAAAGAAGAGGGCAACAGTTTCTTTAAACAGAATTTATTTAAGGAAGCTGTGCAGAAATACACTTTAGCCATTGAAAAATGCCCTCCAACAGTGAAAACAGATGGCAAAAAAATAAGTTGGTAAGCAGTCATGAAGATTTCTTGTGTTAGAGTTTGTGAATCACATAGTTCAAAGAAAACAGAATTAGGGAGATCAATACTTTGCCTTTTGTGAGCATTCTTTGCAAAAGAGAGTTTTGCTTGCAGCATTAATGAAACTGTTACTGATGAGAGGTGAAACTGATCATACTAGGTCAGAAGATGAAATGTACTTTTCATTAGATATAATGTCTGCTTGTTTTCCCATTGCACCTAGCACGGTTTCTTTACTGAATTTACTTTTGGTTTTTATTCTGTTACTGCTAGTATAGAAACTGCATTATCTCTCTCTCTATATATATTTTCCTACAAAATTCAACTGTATTTGTATATAACATCTATTAAGTAGATTCAGTTTAAAGTTTGAACTAAACTGCAGATTTTCAGAATATTTCATACTTTATACGTTCCTGTTTGATACCTGTAGTTACCTTCCTGTAGAATACCAAGAACAAAGACATTCCTGCAGATTGTTATCTTAATTGCTTTGTCTCTGCTCGTTTGGGTGATATATGCAACAGAGTCAATAAACCTAGAATCTTACATTAATTGCATCTATAGGTGAAGATGATTTTCTACAGTTGGTCTGTAATGTTTGTGTGGTTTTTCAAACATATGTTAAAAAATTTCATTAGCACAAAAGCAGTTTTAGCAGTAACACCAGGATTTCCACAGACATGTCCTCATGTCAAAGATTTTTAGTTTTAGGTAGTTTTGACAAAGTTATAGTAAACATGATGGAAAATAAGAACTTTTAAGATTTTGCACTTTAGCTACTCCAAACTTTGAGCTGAGGAAGGCAATGTCCATTATTTTGTCAACCATTCTGATTCTGACAAGGGGTATTCTAACGTTATTGTGTTGGATTTGGCAGCCCCCCATCCTTCCCCACAGCTGGGGAGCAGAAACCCCTAATGTAGTCTACTCCTCAAGGATGAGACAACTCTGTCTCTCTTTCTTTCAGATGAGTTACCCTTGCCATGTCAAGCCACAGAGCTAGCTTTTAATATGATTTATGATTTTATGAGTTTATCTTCTGAATATTTTCTTGGACAGGAACAGCCTGATGGTAACTTTATATTGTAACAGAGCCCAGTGTTACTTAAAGGACAGACAGTACCAAAATGCCGTTCACGACTGTGACATAGCTGTAGCGAGATGCTTAGGAGGTTGGTGGCATGTTAACCTTTTTAGAATTTAAGTATTAAGTAAGTTGATGGTTTGCAGATATATGTTTGGTGTTAGTTTGTTGTAGTACTTTATCTTTGTGAGACCTTTTTAAATCGTTGACCTTCTGGAGTTGCAGTATTTAACACCTAAACCTGTATTTCAATTTGTTGCAATTATTATGTTTATTGTGAGAAGAAATTCTAGGAGACAATATCACAGTGTGTTACAAGATATTTACTGAATATACATAGCGTTGCAAAAAATATATATCAAAGCCAGTAGATTTCATTGAATCAAACCTTTTGAAAATGCATTTTTTTATGATATCAATTATGAAATTTGCCTGCAGTTTCTATTTTGCTTGTGATATATAAGGATGTTATAATTTATTAACTTTCCATTTCATCAATATATCTCTTCATGCATTCTATTCAAATGGTCTTTTCACAAGAATTGTAAGGAAAAGTGAAGAAGACGTCTTTTCATGTATAATAATGGATGGTTTTGCATTGTGCTTAGTAGCGTTTTCTTGACTGGCAGTCATGCAGCCTGCAGTGTAGGGGCATTCAGGACTGATACTGCAGTTTTACAGCCTTTGTGTGCACTGATCAGTAGGTCAATGTGTGGGGTCAGAGTTGGAGTGAATGAAAAATTTCAAACAAAAAAACATCTGTTTTGCAAACCAAAAAATTAAACCAAACATATGGGTGAACAGATGCCTTGACCTCAATGTGGAGCCTAAAAGCAGTGAACAATTTTAGCTTAAACTCATAGCAAGAGATTTTACTTACTTCTCAAAGTTATTTACTGAAATGTGTCCTTCGAACTGATCTCTATGTTGCTGGAACATTGAGAGAGTGCTACATTACGTTAAAATGCTAGGCATGGTAAATGTGGATAATAGGTAGCCCAGCATGGAGCCAACACAGTTATGAATGGAACGGTCAATACATCCCCCTGGGCATGCGTCCTATTAATCTTTTCTTATCGGCTGAACTAAATAAACAATGACCGAACACTATGTTTTTTCATTCGCCCAACATTTTCAAGTTGGTAAAAAGTTTGCAAAGAATGTCCATTTTCAGAATCATGTGATTATTTACTACTCAGACTTATCCTGCTATTGATCAGGTTTTAGTTTTATTTATCAATTTTAGTATTCAAGACCAGAATCAGACCTGCAATCCCCCCCCCCCCCCCTTACAAAAAAAAAAGAAGAAAGGAACCTAGCATTACCACATAATAGTCCTGCTAAGAATCACAGCTTTAGTCTAAATACAGTATTAATAATAGTAATTTATATTAATTTTTTAAGATTAAGTAATATTTATTTATGTTCATGCTAAATGAAAAAAAATGAAACTATAACATAAACAACAAAACAATAAACTAAATTTTAATGAAAAAGTATGATGTCATCTTTCTTCTTTTCAAGCGGCTGAGAGACTCATAGACTTTGACAACGAATTATTCAAGAAAGCCGTTTACAGACGATCCGTGGCACTCTTCAACTTGCAGGATTATGAAAGAGCTGCTCTTGATGTCGGAGAATGTGTGATTCTAGAACAAGAAAGGAAGGAATTCAGAGCCCATATGGATAAGGTAACAATATAAAATATGAACAGAAATAGTTATGGCACTTTATTTCATGGTTATAGTTTAGCATGCTTCTAGCAACATTGTTATTTACCTTTTATTTTAGCTGCAATATTGAAAGCAGTCTGTGAATATTTATGGAGCACTGTACATAGGGATGGTCCATTTAAGACCTTTTCATGAGACCTCACATTAAAAGCCATCCAGGGAGTAGGGGGGAGGTTGATGGGTTTAGACAGGAATATCCAACGGTTCGTAACTAAAAAACAGATTATAAGTCATTGTATCCAACGGAAAAGATCAGAAGTCATTACACAGGAGTCTTCAATGGGTAGCAACCCCAGAACAGATGAGTCACTAGAGAGGATTATCCAACGGGTTGCTACTACATAGAAATATTAGATAGATCGAAAGCATATCTAAACATATGTTAATATTTAAATGGCTTTGTTACTGTGACACAACGTTCAAGCCGGTGGAAAATGAAGTTTCCCCTATTTCTATAGCTATAGAACAATCATGGGTTAATTTTATTTTCGTCTCTTTAATTCTGACAGATGGTGAAGTAGCCAGATCACTTTATTGTGTTATTGTAATAAGGCTCGAGTATTTTTCACTTTCATAATTGCAACATTTAAAGTGATAACAAAGTGTAGAGGAGAAATAAACCCTGGGGTTTTGCTGTGACCTCATAGCAGAGGCTAATATTTTAAGTCCTGCTAAGTGATTCATCCATTGTATAACTTGTATATTGTTTATTGCACACTAACATGTGATGTCTTCCATTGTTCTATGTCACTGATCCAATTAGAACCCATTCAGAAGTATTAATCACTAGTACTTATTATTGATGGTCGCTTGATAACTTCTTTTCAAAGTAGCTTACTGTCACACAATAAAATTATTTGCAAAGGTTGTACAATCATTAGAATTTGAAATATTTTATTGTAAAATAAACATAGGTGTGGGTGTAGTCCATATTATCATATCACAGCAATAATGCACTTCGTCCTAGTGAAGAAGACAATGTATGTGGTATAGTAATCAGCAAACTTTCAAGCTACGAAGCCTGGGATTTGGATCATTCTGCTGCATCTGTGTGTTTTATATTTTCATATATCTCAGTTTGTCTCTTTTACGCCATTGTTCCTATTATGTACTATTAAGGGCAACTCATAGTATCCCATCCTTGTTATTATGACCTTAAATTATAATAATTTTACCATTAACAACATCCTGTCAAAAGGTTAAACTAAAGCTATATGATTTCCTTTGTTCTCAACAGGTAGTGATGATGTGTAGACAAAGACATGGATTTGAGCACATCAGAAAGTGCATAGAATGCGACGGAGCTAAAGGACTACCGTTGAAGAAGTGTCCAAATTGTCCAGCTTTGTATTGCTCTAGGGTCTGTCAGCTGGACGCCTGGAGGAACCATCACAAAGCAAACTGTACCTGGTTTATGAACCAAAAGAATCCTGAAATTGACTAAAAATAATGACACTTTACAAAATGTTTGAATTTGGTTCCATTCGTGACAGCATTTCATTTCCTTGAAGGTCAGAACAGTGGCCTGAATGTGGTGTTGGGTAAAGCAGGGGAAAAGAATCAATGACGGTTGACAGACAGTGGGAGGGAGAGGGGATCACCTGGTCAGATAATTAACTATTCGTTAAAGGAATTTAGCCTTAAATGTAGAGTTTTGATAAAGGTGCCCTATTACCAATTTCTTGGTAATTTTGTAGAATGATGTAAGGAAATGAACTTATTTTCATTGAGTATTATTGTGAAGAATAGTTTGATGAGCTAAACATGAAAAAAAACCCATCTCAACAATAGTTTGTGATACTGTATGCATCATACTTTGTCTTCATAGACTTGGAAAATGTGCAGCGAAACTCAATCCAGTATCATGAAGTGAATGTTGGGCTATGTTAATTGGAGATACAAAGTTTGTGTGCATTTTATCTGTTGTTATTACAGTGAGCCATTCTTAATGGAGACAGAACTGGAACCATCATTATTGGTGCTTGTGATAGATATATAACTGTTGTGAACAACATCTCTAATAAGCTCAGCAAAATCTTACTCCGTTTGGGAGATTTCAAAGATGCATTTTTCCTTCGCACCCAAGGCTCAAGACACGATCAAATCAAAGTACAGTAGGACATCACTGAGCAACATGTGCTACAATTGTGTCGATGTTTATCTGTATCTATTATCAGGTCACATATCCGGAGTCTATGCATGCCAAGTTCTTCAATACCGACTTCATTACCTTTCAGGAAACATCTCATTTTGTAGTTTTGATTCATCATTGCACTGTAACATGAGATGACACATATATGCAAAAGGTCATTTCTCAACAAGTATTTAATTTAACATCCTATTACAAGCTGATGATGTTACATTTTTACTTCTAAAGTCATTGTTTTGATAACCTAGGGTGTTTGTAAGAGCAAAAAAGAATTTACCATTAAAGCAAAATTATGTCCTGCATAATTTACAATTTTCCTTTTTTCCCTTTTAAACCTTGTCAGTTTCATGGAGCTTATCCATAGAAACTGCTTTATAAACAGAAAGGTGGTGCATGAAACATGTTACAGTACTTCTCTTAACAACCTTTTGATTGGTACTTAATGAGACCAAAACCTTTGTAGTTATATTTAGAAACAATTAGTTTGTTATGAGTTGTATTCTTAATACTTGTATTTTGACACGTGACATTTTTCAGTTATTCAGTTTTCATTTACTTGAAATATAAATACATTAAAGAAATACAACACAATCCTTCTTTGCAATATTTTGCTTTTCTTGTAAATGACCCTTCAACATTGCAAGACAATCATAGTTCTATAAAGTTCATCATAGTTCTATAAAGTTCATCATAGTTCTATAAAGTTCAATCATTTTCAAATTTCTAGCAAGAATACACAGAAAAGTGGAATTGCTTGAAACAATGTTTGATTGTTAGTTTCCAGTTAGTTTACCAATAATCACTCAAAATAAGATAACAAACTGATGATTCCGTGACAACCTGCTTTATGTTATGCATCTTATGAAAATTCAGAAAACACTTGACTTTACACATGTCATCACACTGCCATTTTCTCACATTATTATATAAGGTATGTTTTCTGCAGTAATTAAAATAAGAATTAAAGCCTGGCATAAACTGGATAGCTGGCTAAGTGTGGGACACCTGTTGAACTATTTTAATAATGTTATCTTCATGGAGCTACCCATCATCTTTCTGCAAGAACTACTCGTCAAAGTTGCTCTTGTTTACACTAATCATACACCAGTCATAACAAGCACTTCCCAGCTGTGTATTATGTTACAAAGAAAGTCCAACACAAACAACTCAACAAATGACATAATGTATCCGTTTGGCAGATCACATGCAAAGCTTGTCATATGGCCAAGATGGCAGGATAGAGGTTTGCATGTTGTTGCTAATAGGCACTTCCCTTGTATGAGGATTTCATTTGCTTAAACAATGACACAATACTTGAATGATTCATTGAATGGTTGTTAGCTTATGCATAATTATCCACTGTTTTCAATTCTGAGAATTGCAGTCAACAATATAAAAGAGGTTTTACACATATAGCTGCAATTGAGGACCCAAATTGGATCCATTGATCGGCTTTGTTTGGTAATCAAAATATAGGACTGCAAATATTTTTGGGAGTCCCCAAAATTGTTGCTATTGCAGAGATTTTTATGAATTGATATACAGAGCTCCCAGTACCTCAGTATACCTCTTTGCACCTACATCATAATAGAAGAGGAACTCAATGAAGTTTTATTAAGTATTTTTATCCTGACTGCTGCTTTAAGAACTCATAAAATCATGTTACATGCTGAAAGTAAAAGTATTTTTGAACAACTGAAAACAGGATCAATACCTGGGGAAGTTTATCATTTCTCCTGAACCAGGATACATGCAATTTCCTGATTGCCCGGTTATCGCGTGTTACTCAAAGTTCATTTGAAGCTGTACACACAGCATGTACAGTCTGAATGCCAGAATATCATGCACTGAATATGAGGAAACTAGTCACTGTGCTTTATACAATTGCTAAATTACAATGAGATAAAAATAAGAGTCATTAATGATTTCAACCAAGACAATCTTTTCTGGTTGCAGGTGCTCTCTAGATGAAATATGTTGATAATTAAAAGAATAAAATCTTACGAGAAACCTGGTTGTTCACTTCTGTACATATAAATGTGAGTTGTGTACCATGGTATCAACTCCTGGGAACCTTGTTTATACTAGTTTCATTAATTTAGTGATTGATTTTTGTTTATTTCCTGATTATCCTTGAGTTCTTTATGCCAATTATTAGTCTGTTTGTATCTTATATTTATAATTCTTAAAGATTTTACTATAGTCCCATGTAAACCAAAGTCTTGTGGGACCCCAATCTTTGGCAATTCTGTTACATGTACACAGTATGTGGAAGATAATCAGGGTCCTAATCAACTCATCTGCCTTCTTGAAAATCTGACTCTGATCCCCTTCAGATGTCAAGGTCACATCCAGGGTCCTACTCATCAACGTCCTCTGCTCCCTAGAAGTTTAGACTCTGATCCCCTTCAGATGTCAACATCATATCCAGGGTCCTACTCTTCAACATCCTCTGCTCCCTAGATGGATCTGACTCTGATCCCCTTCAGATGTCAACATCATATCCAGGGTCCTACTCCTCACGATCCCCTGCTCCCTAGATGGATCTGACTCTGATCCCCTTCAGATGTCAAGGTCATATCCAGGGTCCTACTCATCAACGTCCTCTGCTCCCTAGAAGGTCTGACTCTGATCCCCTTCAGATGTCAAGGTCATATCCAGGGTCCTACTCCTCAACAACCTCTGCTCCCTTGAAGATCAGACTCTGATCCCCTTCAGTTGTCAATATCATATCCAGGGTCTTACTCCTCAACGTCCTCTGCTACCTAGATGGATCTGACTCTGATCTCCTTCAGATGTCAAGGTCATATCCAGGGTCCTACTCATCAACGTCCTCTGCTACCTAGAAGGTCTGACTCTGATCCCCTTCAGATGTCAAGGTCATATCCAGGGTCCTACTCATCAACGTCCTCTGCTACCTAGAAGGTCTGACTCTGATCCCCTTCAGATGTCAAGGTCATATCCAGGGTCCTACTCCTCAACAACTTCTGCTCCCTTGAAGATCAGACTCTGATCCCCTTCAGTTGTCAATATCATATCCAGGGTCTTACTCCTCAACGTCCTCTGCTCCCTAGATGGATCTGAATCTGATCTCCTTCAGATGTCAAGGTCATATCCAGGGTCCTACTCATCAACGTCCTCTGCTACCTAGAAGGTCTGACTCTGATCCCCTTCAGATGTCAAGGTCATATCCAGGGTCCTACTCATCAACGTCCTCTGCTACCTAGAAGGTCTGACTCTGATCCCCTTCAGATGTCAAGGTCATATCCAGGGTCCTACTCCTCAACAACCTCTGCTCCCTTGAAGATCAGACTCTGATCCCCTTCAGTTGTCAATATCATATCTAGGGTCTTACTCCTCAACGTCCTCTGCTCCCTAGATGGATCTGAATCTGATCTACTTCAGATGTCAAGGTGATATCCAGGGTCCTACTCATCAACGTCCTCTGCTCCCTAGAAATTCAGACTCTGATCCTCTTCAGATGTCAACATCATATCCAGGGTCCTACTCCTCACGATCCCCTGCTCCCTAGATGGATCTGAATCTGATCCCTTCAGATGTCAAGGTCATCATCAGGGTCCTCCTCATCAAAGTCATCTGCCTCATCTGGTTCATAGAAGATCTGACTCTGACCTCCATCAGATGACCTATAATAAAGAAGGAGAATAATTTAAAGGTGCAACAAAGCTGGAAATAATGTATCTGTTATAACTTAGCAAATTCCAAATGCAAACCAGAAATAGGAAAACAGACTGCATTGTGGTTTTGATGACACTTTAAAATAAACTGTTGACAAATGAACACATGTATTTTGGTTACATCATTTGCAATCCTATTTTGTACAATAGTTTGTAATAAAATAATACGTTTTCATTTTAGCTATTTTAACCGACAAGGAAGCTGAGATACTTACTTATCTTGTCTTGAAGTGTACGGTAAGACAACATTCTCCTTAGCTTTCCTTTCGGAATCTTTCAAAGTAAGGTTAAAAGTCAGGTTGGCTGTTGGATCAGGCTGAAAAAAGGTAAATTAACCTTGAAAATTAGGAAAACAATATGCATAGAGCTGATCCTACGGTAGTATTTGAAAGATCATTAGCATGATAAAATATATAAAACAAATCTGGCTCATGAAAAAATAATCATATAGGATCATTGTATTGAGTTTTATACCATTTTAAATTTGTCTAAAACTTTGTAAAAGGCAGAAAATGGGAAGAAGGGGGTGGGTGAAGAAAAGGGAGGGATGAAGGAGGGTAGGGCATATGGTGACAGTTATACTTCTGAAGTTCAATTCAGTTAATAAAGTATCTTATCTGAGGACACTTACCTGAACTTCTTCAAATGGAGTTAATGCTTGCTGACCAACTTGCAGCACTGAACAAACAATAGATCTGTCATTTACTGTGTAGGATTCTTTCTAAAACAAAGATATTAAATGAAAAGTGAAAACAGTAGTATTACAGAAATCAGATTCTCGGCCTCAAAACTCAACCAAAAACATCAAATTGTTCAACAATAGTACAGCAATATATTTATGATTGCGATACACATGCTACTACTACAAAAACGTGCATGATCATAACAACAGAACAGTGATTTGTAACAAAATTATCAAAACTTATCAGCAACATAATGCAGGAGCACATCCCACCACTTCCTGTTCATAACACATAGACATGAATACAGTGGTGTCACGAGCAGTTAAGGCTGCAGCAGTCCCCCTTTAGAAGGCTTCATATTTCCCCACTTATTAAGACAAATAAACTACTTTACCCCTTATTTTCTGGGTCCCCTAATTGACCCAGGGCCGTGGGGTGTCCCCTCCCCCTCCCCCCTTCCCTCACAGGCTTGTGTTTTGTCATTACCTGTCTCTTCACCTTTCCACTTTTCTTGTTTACGGTAATTTCAAAATTTCCACCAGCTTCATCTGATGCTGACGAGGTTGGTCTGATAGGTAATAATCTGATTTGTATGTTGGCTAGATGTCTCAGAGCATTCAGTGTTTTCTCTGTATGTAAGTCTGCATGTATTAAGCCCAGCACACAGACACTCTGAATCTCTGTCAAAGAAGATAGAGAGAATATTAAAACATTTGGTGTTATTAAAGTTTGCAGTGTGTCAAGCCGTCTAAACATTCACATCTGATTGGATAATGGATTTACCATCAGTCTATCTACTATATAAGAGACATGTACTATGTATGCTGTTTCTGACTATTTTTCTGCATGTAATCTACAAGTTATTAATCATTTCACCTAACATAGAAATTTTGACCGACATTTTATGGCAAAAAACATTGTTTCTTGTGTGACTTTTGTAGACTACTGAGGATGCAATTGTGATACTAACTGTATATTTTTGTTAGTGTTGCTATGTAGAGCAAATGGCAAAGTAATCCATATCAGAAGACTTGGTGTTTACAATTCCCAAAAAATCAAGGGCAAATTAAAGTTAGCAACGAAAAATAGGAGGTGTTGCACGCACATGGAAGGCATGTCATACACATGTGGTTACATTACTATTCAAAACCTGTGTCGTACAAGGAATGCATTTTACATGAAACATAAAAGGCAATGAAGGACAATGGTCTATAGAATGAGCAAAGCTCCTGAAAATATTTCTCTTTGGTAAACAAACATATGTATGTACATTTTGTAAAGTTATTATTATTAAAATAGCAAAATTAAGAAAAAAATTCCATATATCGCCCAACAGTATTTCAAATTTTTACCTGGAATACCTTTGGTAGCATGTAAGAGAGACCATATAGATGTGGAAATGACAGAGTCAGTCTGATATGGCAGGAATGAACTGATGACATCAACTACTACAGCAATCTTTGAGGATGACGAGGCCCTTGGTGTAGACCAGACCCCCGAGAAGAGATCTTCATCTGAATTTACTCTCAAAGTGTCATCTTCAGAAACATTCCTTCAGAATAGTATTGAAGCAAAAAAAAAATGGAATTTCAAACAATGCATTTACTGGTGATTGTTAAAACAACATTAATGCAAGGGTTACGATTATCATCGAAACTTTTTGTGTTACTTACCATCCAAGGGGGTTTGTCCAGTAATCATGAACAACTACTTTGCTGAAGGCTTCAGGTTCAAAGAATTTCTTTACTTCATCTGGTTCAACTTCTGATATTATAACATGAATTTCATCCACTCTGCAAAGACAACAATAGTCTTGCTGTCAGTTTAGTAAGTAGATTATTTTTACTTCTTTACTTTACATCATGCACTGTACTTTTGTCTGCATCAGGTTTCAAACTTAACCCTGCTACATTGGCTCAATGTCATTTACAGAAAATGTCAACACAAATGGTAAAAAACACTTTAACTTCATTTCTTACAGCCTGGACATGATTACTGTAGCTTTTACCAGGGTTAATAAGCTAAAATTGAACATTTGACTATTTACTGATTCACACATCTATAGCAGGATTCTCATAAGACATATATATGTGAGGTAGTTGCCAAGTATACAGATTTTCTATTGTTCACCAAGAATTTGGCATAAAAACACAGTAGATAATGGTATCACTTTTAAGTGTCAATGGTTCACAAAGATTATCTTTAAATCTTGCAGTATGATCAGACATACTTTGATAGTGATTTGTTCAATAAAGTAGGATAGTACTGTAACTCTTTCTGTAATTCATATGCAAGTTGTGAGGAGCGTAGATTAGTATGTACCATTTATAGTAAGCTTGATAACTTTACAAGGTTTCTTTTGTGATATTAGACTAAGTAGTACAGTATTGTACTTGTACTAACAAGGCTGCACAGGGATTTATCCCTATGCATGACTTTTGACACACTGCAATGCCATTGTTATCAACTGTTTAACTTCACTTTCACTTGATTATAACATACGTCATATGATCTAACTGTACTGTACTCAATTTACATCCTGTATACAAACCTTTGTGGGTTTTTAGTGTTGGAAAGACAATTACTTTCATGTGCTTCAGGTACAGTACTGTATAATATTGGTACCGTACTCTTTTATGGTATCTCTGCTAGTCTGCTTAGAAAGTTGCTGGTACTATCATATTGTATATCAAACAATTACAAATTCTACGATAAAAACTATCCAAGTACTGTACTGCTTATACCCAACGAACAAGCTACAACTAGAACATTGTATGCCTGCATATAAATGTGAAAAATATTAGGGCATGACAGAAAACAGCTCAACAAATCAACCTCATCCAACATGCATAACTCAAAGAGAGAAAACAAAATGACAAACTGTACAAAGATTCCATACCTGTCCAGTACATGGTTCGCTAAGGCAAATAGCAACTGCTTGCCACTATGGTTAAGTGAGTCTGTTAAAAAACAAGAAAACAAAAAACAAAATCAGTATATCCTCAAAGAGCAGAGTTGGGTAAATTGTGTTAACCAAAAAATACGTTCCTTGCTTGAGAGTGAAAGTTTAGTGTACATACACAGTATCATTCTACACAACAATAATTTAGATGCCTCAATAGACACAATAGACAAAAGACACAACAATAATTGTGTTTAAAACCCAAAATACATTCCTTGTTTGAAAGTGAAAGTCTAGTGTACTGTACATACACAGTATTATTCTACACAACAATCATTTAGATGCCTCAATAGACACAATAGACAAAAGACACAACAATAATTGTGTTAACCAGAAATACGGTTCTTGTTTGAAAGTGAAAGTATAGTGTACATACACAGTATCATTCTACACAACAATCATTTAGATGCCTCAATAGACACAATAGACAAAAGACACAACAATAATTGTGTTAACCAGAAATACGGTTCTTGTTTGAAAGTGAAAGTATAGTGTACATACACAGTATCATTCTACACAACAATCATTTAGATGCCTCAATAGACACAATAGACAAAAGACACAACAATAATTGTGTTAACCAGAAATACGGTTCTTGTTTGAAAGTGAAAGTATAGTGTACATACACAGTATCATTCTACACAACAATCATTTAGATGCCTCAATAGACACAATAGACAAAAGACACAACAATAATTGTGTTTAAAACCCAAAATACATTCCTTGTTTGAAAGTGAAAGTCTAGTGTACTGTACATACACAGTATTATTCTACACAACAATCATTTAGATGCCTCAATAGACACAATAGACAAAAGACACAACAATAATTGTGTTAACCAGAAATACGGTTCTTGTTTGAAAGTGAAAGTATAGTGTACATACACAGTATCATTCTACACAACAATCATTTAGATGCCTCAATAGACACAATAGACAAAAGACACAACAATAATTGTGTTTAAAACCCAAAATACATTCCTTGTTTGAAAGTGAAAGTCTAGTGTACTGTACATACACAGTATTATTCTACACAACAATCATTTAGATGCCTCAATAGACACAATAGACAAAAGACACAACAATAATTGTGTTACCCATACAAAAAAGTCCTGCAGGAATCCTGCAGGAATCTTGTAGGAATCCTACAGGATTCCTGCATATGGAACAGGATTCCTTCCAAATGGAGATTGAACTATAAACCACTTAGTGTTAGAAACTTGATTTTTTCATTGTAGTGCAGGATTCTTTTACAAAAATACATGATTCTTGAATTCACTATAAAAACTCTTCATTAACAAACATGAATCCTTCAAATGCAAGCAGGAATCCTTCAGCCACAGTCTGGAATCCTTCATACACATGCAGGATTCTTTCATTTACGTACAAGAATCCTTCATATGCATGCAGGATTCCATGATGCTTGTACAGGAATCCTTCATAAGCATGCAGGATTCCTTTATTTACGTACACGAGTCCTTCATATGCATCCGGGATTCCTTAATACACATACAAGAATCCTTCGTAAACATGCAGGAATCCTTCATTAACCTACAAGAATCCTTCACTCAGTCTATACACATGCAGAAATCCTTCATACACATGTAGAAATCCTTTATACAAAATTATTAGGGTTGCATACAAAAATCCTTTACATATGCACACAGGACTCCTTCATATACATGCAGGAATCCTTCATACTGTATGCATGCAAGAATCCTTCATTCACGTTGTACATGTATGAGTTTTAAAATATTTAGAGAAATTTATCTCTCTATTATTTTCTCTCCCTCTATTAATTAATAGAGGCACTCCATTACGTTGTTTACTAGAAATATGTGAGAATGTATTTACATTGTACTCATGATTTTTAAAAGACTCTGCAAGATATTTTACAGGATTTTACAGGATTCTGGAGTAGATATACATGGATATTAACAGGATTGTGCAGGATTGTTTTTAAAGTTTATGCAAGATAATTTACAGGATTGTACATGATTACTAAAATGTTATGCAAGATAATATACAAAACTTTTAAAAGACAATGCAAGACAATTTACAGGATTGTAAAGGACTTTTAATTTTACAAATTACAAGATTTAACAGCAGTTTTGAAAGACTATTTACAGGATTGCATTGGACTTTTAATATATTTTCATAAGAAATTACAGGATTGTGCATGACTTTTAAAGGACTATGCAAGACAATTTACAGGATTGTGCAGGATTATTAAAAGAATATGCAAGATAATATACAGGATTGTACAGGACTTTTAAAAGATTATGCAAGACAATTAACAGGATTGTACAGGACTTTTGAAAGACTATTCAAAATAATATACAGGATGGGACCGGACTTTTCAAAGACAGTGCAAGAAATTATACAATAATACAGGATTTTAAGGTTATGCAAGATAATTTACAGGATTGTACAGGACTTTTAAAAGACTATGCAAGATAATATACAGGATTGTACAGAATTTTTGAAAGACTATGCAAGATAATTTACAGGATTGTACAGGACTTTTGAAAGACTATGCAAATAATATACAGGATTGTACAGGACTTTTGAAAGACTATGCAAGAACATTTCCAGGATTGTACAGGACTTTTGAAAGACTATGCAAGAATATTTACAGGATTGTACAGGACTTTTGAAAGACTATGCAAGATAATATACAGGATGGAACCGGATTTTTGAGAGACTATATGCAAGAAATTATACAGGATTTTAAAAGATTATGCAAGATAATTTACAGGATTGAACAGGACTTTTAAAAGACTATGCAAGAAAATTTACAGGATTGTACAGGACTTTTGAAAGACTATGCAAGATAATTTACATATTGTACAGGACTTTTGAAAGACTATGCAAGATAATTTACAGGATTGTACAGGACTTTTAAAAGACTATGCAAGATAATTACAGGATAATAAAGGACTTTAAAAAATTATGCAAGAAAATTTACAGGATTTTTGAAAGACTATGCAAGATAATATACAGGATGGAACCGGATTTTTGAAAGACTATGCAAGAAATTATACAGGATTTTAAAAGATTATGCAAGATAATTTACAGGATTGTACAGGACTTTTAAAAGACAATGCAAGATAATTACAGGATTGTACAGGACTTTTAAAAGACAATGCAAGATAATTACAGGATTGTTTAGGGCTTTTGAAAGTCTATGCATCACAAATTAAAGGATTGTTCATAATTTATGAGAGAGAAGTTCTTCCAGTTTATAATTTAATACGCAGCATACACCTGCATTATTTTGATGTGATTGAGATGAGCTCGCATCTATATTTAGATCAGTGATTCATAGTCACTGAAAGTAAAACGCATATTGCCAAGCCAAGATCAAGATTAAAATAATTAATGTATAATTTATATTGTGATTCAACTTTTCCCAATTTATCGTTATTTTGAATTTTTGATATAAATTAATTATATTCATAATTTTCAGTGACATAAAACTCTCAAATTGGGAGGTCTAAGACAATTTTCTCCATTTTTGATAATCACATTGTGTACGAGGTTAAAGTTGACCTTTGACTCCAACACCATATTCAATTCGAAACCGCGAAGCAACGCGTAGGCAGCTGTTTAACTTCTGCACAGCGTAAGCATTGCCTGGCATAGTTTTACACGATCACTCTGATACAAATAAATTGATTTACAAAATAATTTTTGTGGGAATTTCTAAGCAACTTTCAACTGTTACTCACCCAAGAAGGTCTACAGAAGAATGGAATTATTAACCGCCTACCTGTTATTCCTTGAACTTGGAGGTAAAACTAATGTTAATTGTTAGGCCACTAGTAGTATTATGGTTAGTGTAACCGTAGTTAGGCTGGCGTTTTGCAATACACAAGTGCAATGACAGTGAGTAGCTTAGGCTTCTACTGTGGCATTCTTAACACCAAACTGCATTAAAAACATCAGTTAACATTGTGTTATGTGTGTTTTGGGCTAGATTGAACACAGTGGCACGTCATCTTCTATGTATTTCCAAACAAATGCTGGGACTAAGACTCAATACTTTATTTGAAGCCTAGGCTACACTCATTTGGTAAAGATTCCCTGTAGTTTCCCATGTGAATCTACAGTAAATGGGTACAGGGTAGGGCCTGTAGGCTATGTAGGCCTAGTATGTGATTGAATAAAGCAAGGCTAAATCTTCAAACATACAGTACTAGTACAGTAGGCTGAACAAATTATGTTGGCTAGTCACCGGTATTATATACTTTAGCACTACTAGCCTAGTAAGACTAAATGAAAGGATTGAAAGCCAAACTTAGTGTAACAAAGTACTGATTCTTCTCTAGCCTAGGTCTGAACAGGCTTGTTAATGTTAAGTGAGCAAGCAATATAACAACTAAAAACGATTAGGCCTATAGTATAAATAAGTTGGTTCAGTGCATTTGTGTTTCTAAAATTTTATATTTTTAGATCATAAAAACAAACAAAGATTTAGCCTATGTTTTATTATCTCTGTAGTCTGGGCATTTGATTCTGGTTGCAATGATGAGGACACTCTGGTTCAAATGTTCAGCTTTATATAGTCTGCATCAAACTTTGGAATTGCTTTTTTGAGACTATTGTGGAAGCAAATCCCACAACCTTTTTGTGGTAACAACTTTATTTCATTTTCTTCAAATGATGAATACTTCTCTTTTGCTGTTTCCTTTTTCCAGGAAGAATTGAAAAGCCAAATATCCAGGTCAAGGGTGAGGTTTCCTGTGATGTACTACACCAGTGTGGAGGCAACAACAGAAGTGGAGAAAAGTGTTATATATGGCTTAAAGACATTTTGTGTTAAGTTGATATATGTGTACCCTTTGCAGGACCAAAGAGTTTATCCGAGAGTCCAAAAGCATGGAACAAGTGCCATAGAGAAAAAAATGGAAGAGTGAGTTTAACTATTGTACCCAACTGTGTAATGACAATAAAGATACTTTTCATTACCTGTTTTAAAAGAAAAACAGTCTGGTACATCATTTACGTGCAAGCTTCATAAGTAAGGTGAATTTGTAACAGATTTGGGATGAGTATTTACATTATAAACATGATTATTAAGCTTTGAAAAATAACTTGGTGTTATACTGTGCAAAGCAAATAATTATTTGGATAAGCTGCTATTTCCTGGCTTATAATTTGAGGGACCTAGATTAAATGTTTACCTCCCAATATGTTATAAAATTTTGATGTTTATGATAATGTGAGTTATCATGTGCTAAATCTGTATCTATGCTTACACATATTGTATATCATATTTTCTGTTCACAGGTTAATATTTGTGCAGATTTTTGGCTTCCTGAAGACAAGTGGGAGGCCATTTGTAGTTAAGAGAAACACTATATGTTCATGAAACTTTACTGGTGTCAATTTGGGGTACCAACACTTTAAAATGAAAGTCGTGAGGAACTCTTTCCCAAGATTCAACAGTGACAGAGATGCAAAACCGCTGTTGTCTCCCGTGAAGGTTAATGCTATGAAAGGTTAGTCATTATGAAAAGCTTTCAAACGAGTAACATTTATATTACAAGCTCATGACTTAGTACAAAGTGTACAAAATAATTTACTGGATAAGCTGTTTTCCAGGAGAAAATCATTTTTTAACACTGACAGAACTATTTATCAGTAGGATTATGCATTCCAGTAGCTACCATGGTGGTGTAGTTTTTCCAACCAAAAGATTGAGCGAACCCAAATTCTAAACCAAAACAAAAATTGTCCGTCTAATGTTTAGAAACAAAAGCTAGCTTGCCCTTTGCGAAGGGCAACAGATCAAATGCATGCAAAACTGAAAAGACATTCTTTGTGTTGGTATATAATATACATATGAAGTTGCAAAAATCTCTGCTAATTATAGAACCATCTTTGGGTGGTAGAAATTCTTTACCATTATGTTATTTAAGCTACTTAGGTATTGCATTACTTTCTGATTATAATGGAATACATAACCTCACTTGAAATTTCAAGTTTGTACAATTATGTTTATTGCTGTTGGTAAGAATACTACCTATATGTTGTTATAAGTTCATGGTCACTGACCATGAACTTGGTCAGTAGAGGTCTAACTCTAAAATGCTTGTCAATGCTATAAGTCCAAAAAAGAAAGTTGCTTTAAGTCATGGTGTATATTTTGCCCTTGGAGGGTTTCAGAACTTTGTGATTGTCATAATTCAAGAATCAATTGTTGCTTCAACTTCAAAGTTCATCTTTCAATTAGGTGAGAAGGTTTTTCCTTTGGATTTGAGACAAACGAATGTACTTGGTTGGACTGATTGCTAGTCCATACAGGTTGGATACCAACAGAGATAAATATTGTGAGACATTCTAAACCCCAGGAAAGTTTGAACTTAACTTTCCATGAAAGCACTCATCTAGCAATGTAAGAGAGTTTTAGGATCACACTATTACTGTAAATCATGATAAGTCAATTCTTAAGTGTTCAGTCACTTTGTTTCTTGCAGCACGGAACGTTTGAAAGAAAGCTGCAATTTACTGAGGGAGCTGCAAGATTCAGCAAATACATATCCAAGAAGCTGACATCGATCATAAAACAAAGGCCTTTAAACATTAGTAGCATATTATTTGTTTTCAATGGTTATTGCTTACCATTAAACAGTCTTTAGTTTTATTCAAACTGACAGCATATTGCTGTCACTTTACTTGTTAACTTGTACCGTCCAGTCGAGTCTGACCCCTGGTGATGACCATGGCTTTCATCCTCCAATCCTTCCGGCTCCTGGTTGCCCTCGCAGTCCATCCAGAGTCAGCTCAGTTGCCTGCTTGACACCATCCATCCAAAGTGGCTGTCACTTACAAGTTAACTTTTCAGAGGAATTTTTCCAGACAGTACTTTTTTCAAAGTGGGATTAAACTTTAAACCCAAATTTTTTATTTTGTTTTTAACAGTTATTGTTTGACATAAAATGGTATTTAGTTTTATATTTAAATCCAGGAAATGGAAAGTATGTTGCTGTCACTTATAACTTAACTTTTCAAAGGAGATCTTCTGGACAGTTTTTTCTTAAAAGTGGCTTTAACCAAAACTATTATAGACTGATGGTGACTTTTACTTGGCAAAGTCATCTTTCCACTTTTGCCTTTTTTTTCTTTAAAGAACTAATATTTCTAGTAATCAGTATGTACAAATGCCAATAAACAGTATTCAGATCTGTAAATTACCTTGCATAATCTTTTTAATAGTCCTGTACAATCCTGTAAATAATCTTACATAATCTTTAAAAAGTCCTGTACAATCCTGTATATTATCTTGCATAGTATTTTAAGAATCCTGTACAATCATGTTTTTTATCTTGCATAGTCTTTCAAAAATCCTGTACAATCCTGTAAATTATCTTGCATAATCTTTCAAAAGTCCTGTACAATCCTGTATATTATCTTGCATAGTTTTACAAAAGTCCTGTACAATCCTGTAAATTATCCTGCATAGTCTTTCAAAAGTCCTGTACAATCCTGTAAATTATCTTGCATAGTCTTTCAAAAGTCCTGTACAATCCTGTAAATTTTCTTGCAGTCTTTCAAAAGTCCTGTACAAACCTGTATATTATCTTGCATAGTCTTTCATAAGTCCTGTACAATCCTGTATATTATCTTGCATAGTCTTTCAAAAGTCCTGTACAATCCTGTAAATTATCTTGCATAGTCTTTCAAAAGTCCTGTACTATCCTGTATACTATCCTGCATAGTCTTTCAAAAGTCCTGTACAATCCTGCATATTATCTTGCATAGTCTTTTAAAAGTCCTGTACAATCCTGTATATTATCTTGCATAGTCTTTCAAAAGTCCTGTACAATCCTGTAAATTTTCTTGCATAGTCTTTCAAAAGTCCTGTACAATCCTGTAAATTTTCTTGCATAGTCTTTCAAAAGTCCTGTACAATCCTGTATATTATCTTGCATAGTCTTTCAAAAGTCCTGTACAATCCTGTAAATTATCTTGCATAGTCTTTCAAAAGTCCTGTACAATCCTGTATATTATCTTGCATAGTCTTTCAAAAGTCCTGTACAATCCTGGAAATGTTCTTGCATAGTCTTTCAAAAGTCCTGTGCAATCCTGTAAATTATCTTGCATACTCTTTCAAAAGTCCTGTACAATCCTGCATATTATCTTGCATAAGTCTTTCAAAAGTCCTGTACAATCCTGTAAATTATCCTGCATAGTCCTTTAAAAGTCCTGCAAAATTTCTTGTAGGAATCCTACATAAATCCTGCAGGATGTGGCCAAATCCTGGCATAATTCCTGCATAAAATCCCGCAGGATCCTGCAGGATTTTATGCAGGATTTTTTGCAGGACTTTTTTGTATGGGTAACCAGAAATACGGTTCTTGTTTGAAAGTGAAAGTATAGTGTACATACACAGTATCATTCTACACAACAATCATTTAGATGCCTCAATAGACACAATAGACAAAAGACACAACAATAATTGTGTTAACCAGAAATACGGTTCTTGTTTGAAAGTGAAAGTATAGTGTACATACACAGTATCATTCTACACAACAATCATTTAGATGCCTCAATAGACACAATAGACAAAAGACACAACAATAATTGTGTTAACCAAAAATACGGTTCTTGTTTGAAAGTGAAAGTCTAGTGTACATACACAGTATCATTCTACACAACAATCATTTAGATGCCTCAATAGACACAATAGACAAAAGACACAACAATAATTGTGTTAACCAGAAATACAGTTCTTGTTTGAAAGTGAAAGTCTAGTGTACATACACAGTATCATTCTACACAACAATCATTTAGATGCCTCAATAGACACAATAGACAAAAGACACAACAATAATTGTGTTAACCAGAAATACGGTTCTTGTTTGAAAGTGAAAGTATAGTGTACATACACAGTATCATTCTACACAACAATCATTTAGATGCCTCAATAGACACAATAGACAAAAGACACAACAATAATTGTGTTAACCAGAAATACGGTTCTTGTTTGAAAGTGAAAGTATAGTGTACATACACAGTATCATTCTACACAACAATCATTTAGATGCCTCAATAGACACAATAGACAAAAGACACAACAATAATTGTGTTAACCAGAAATACGGTTCTTGTTTGAAAGTGAAAGTATAGTGTACATACACAGTATCATTCTACACAACAATCATTTAGATGCCTCAATAGACACAATAGACAAAAGACACAACAATAATTGTGTTAACCAAAAATACGGTTCTTGTTTGAAAGTGAAAGTCTAGTGTACATACACAGTATCATTCTACACAACAATCATTTAGATGAAGTACAATTTTACTTTACCACTCTTTTCAGTGTGAGAAGATGTTCATATTGTATTTAATATTGTGCAACATACAGTATTTTGAAGGTGTTTCCACAATATGAAAAATATTATTGCATATGACCCATTGACCCATTACCTACATACTTGCTTAAGAAATGTATAAATGTGATTGTGTCATATATACATCTTTTATCATTAACAAATCCATTCAACAAGTTGTTTTCCCTGATAGCCTTAAGGTTGCACATACTCGGCCACTTCTTAAGAAAGATGGCTTAGATAAAGAAAGTTTTAAAAATTACAGACCAGTGGCAAACCTAAAATTCTTGGGGAAAACTATTGAACGCATTATTTCTAGTCGCATTACTGATCATATGAACCAATGATGTCTATGATCCATTTCAATCTGCTTATAGGGCTTATAATCATGGTATTGAGACTGCTCTACTTTGAGTAAGCAGCGATATACTTTCTGAAATGGATAATGGTAGAATAGTGGCTATGGTCCTTTAAGATTTGAGTGCTGCATTCAACACTGTGGACCATGAAATTCTGGCGACCTCAATATGTTTGTATTGGGGATGAATTATCCAATCCTGTATAGGGTTCAGTTCTTGGACCCCAGTGGTTCCCTATTTATACACTTCCAATTTGTAGAATTTTGATGAAGCACAATATTTCATATCACGTTTATGCAGACGATACCCAGATTTACATTGATTTCAGTCCTTCTCAAGATGAGAGTGTTAAAGCCATCAGATGCCTTGAGAGTTGCATCAATGATATCCGTTTGTGGATGAGACGTAATTTATTGAAGCTTAATGAAGAAAAAACTGAGTTATTGCTTTTTGGTTCTTGTCATCAGCTTGCTAAAATTAACATTCCATGCATATCAATTGGTAATATTCAGGTTCGCCCTTCCACTCATGTGCGTTATCTTGGTGTAATTTTTTATTCCAATATGTCTATGACACGCCACATTTCCAAAGTAACAAGTTCTGCTGCATTTCATCTCAGAGGCATCTACAAATTACGAAAATATTTAAATAATAAGGCAACTGAACAAATTGTACATTCTTTTATCACTTCAAGGTTGGATATGGGCAATTCCTTACTTCTCGGTCTTCCACAAGAACAGGTTCATAGACTCCAATTAATCCAGAACTCAGCTGCACGTATTGTAACTCATTCTCATAAGCATTGTCATATCCACCCTGTCTTAAAATACCTGCACTGGCTACCTGTAAAATATCGCATTATGTATAAAATTCTCCTTATTATTTATAAACCCTTTAAGACATGGTCCAATGTATATTTCTGACTTATTACATATTTTGTCCCCTCTCGTAATCTAAGATCCAGCTCTCAATTTTTATTATCTGAAATTAAGTCCAAACATTCTTGGGGTGGTACAGTAGGTCATTTATTGTTTCTGCCCCTTGCTTATGGGACCAACTCCCCTTAAAAATCAGACAAGCATCTACTCTCTCTAACTTTAAGAAGAGCATCAAATCCCACTTAATGACAAAAGCTTTTATATAATCTTGAACCATTAAGTTTTTCTTCTGTCATTGTTTTGTATTATTTTGTATTATTTGTATCATTTCTAATTGTCGATTGCGCCATGAACATTCTTTGAGTGGTGTGTGCCCATTATAAGTCACCACTCCATGAATGCTAGATGGTCTTTGTCAGCTTCTCTTGCATAGTCATTGTATGCCCGATGCTGCAGTATGTGCAGGGTTGCAGCTGTAACCTGATGTGCGTGACGTGTGCGTGCAACATGCGCAGCTCACAGGAAAGAATCCGCAGTTCCGGCTGAAGCAATATTCGCCTGCATCAATGCCTCTACCCAGCCGCTTCCAGATAACCAGTCGCCTGCTGTCTTCATTGCAGTCATTTCAATATGCAATCCTCCAAATAGAAGAGGGCAGGTCCAAGCTATTGTATCCCTAGAAGCCAAATTTCAAACTTTACTGAAACAAGCTAAATGTGGTGTCATGTTAAAGCTGAAATATTGAAGTTTCAGATTTTCATAATTTTTTTGAATTTTTTTGCCTATTCAAACAATTAGAGCCAGCTAATTTGCATAAATTCAAATTGCAGTGTGACGTACGGGACATTTGGAATCCTATTTAGCTGCCAGCAATATGGACTTATCGAATATAAGTTATGTGGGACATGATACACCCTTCCTTCCAATAATTTTGACATATTATGTTTGGGGGTTCATCAATTAAATATGCTAATTAGCTAGTGTCCAAATACTGATGTCCCGTACGTCACAATCTTCAGCACTTTTTTCAAGTTTTGATATGGAGGAACAATTTTTTTTTTTTGTGATATTCTATAAAGTTCTAATTAAGAACATTGCTCAACAATATCCATCCCAAAAAAATTGAAATAATATTCACTGTAAATCTAATTATCAAATTTAAAAATGTGACGTACGGGACAAAATGTGACGTACGGGACATAGTGTGGTGGAAACCCTGTATTTAAACATAATAAACATGCATGGGCTCCAATGGGGACCTCTACTGGAAACCTTCCAATGCTTACAAGTTTATTTTGTTGAAAGCTGGTAGTTGCAACTTATAATCCCTGCATGCCTGAAGAGCACATCATGGCACCAAATAAACTATTGACTGATGACCACCAACAGCCCGGGTGTTATTTGACTATTGGGAAGTCAATTGTGCGTGTGGGGGATACAGAATCATCTACAATGCTATTCAACATTGACATTGAATGAGGACTACTTCAAGAATGTTGAGTTTGCATTTCAAAATTTCATAGGCCTATTTTGAAGTGTGACTATGATTATGTGCAACTATGTTCTTGTTTCCTGAACTTAGATAGTAGACATTGAGATTTTTAGTTACAAGTGTAGAGTTTCACTCGCCCAATTTTTGCATAGGACAATCACTCATGAGTTTGTTCAATAACCAGTATTAGGTCTATAGAGTTTTCTTTGTTGTACTAGTTTCATAGATGGACATTACGTGGCATTACTGTGGACATTTTGGTATATTTGAATGGGATGGATCATATTTCAACTTCAGGGTCAATAGTGGGGAGTATGATATAGTGTTGTACAGTATACATACCAAAACAGTTTTGCACCAAAACTTTGAATCTTGAATCATTTGTGGTCTAACAAAGCAAGAATTGATGTTCTGACTATTTGGTCTGGTAACCAGTTTTAGGTCTATAGAGTTTTCTTTGTTGTACTAGTTTCATAGATGGACATTACGTGGCATTACTGTGGACATTTTGGTATATTTGAATGGGATGGATTATATTTCAACTTCAGGGTCAATAGTTGGGAGTATGATACAGTGTTGTGCAGTATACATACCAAAACAGTTTTGCACCAAAACTTTGCATCTTGAATCATTTTTGGTCTAACAAAGCTATAATTGATGTTATGAGTACTTGATGTATGTGTAGAGTAGATTAATACTTTATGCATTCCATGTTTTACGTGGAATGATCTCACAAGTACTGTCACTACTCTGTTCCGTATCCCAGAAAGAAGGAAATATGGCATGAAATTACCAATGACATTGTTCTGGCATATCCAAAATAATGTTCTTATGTAGAAACCAGCTTGTTATGGTATATTCAGGAATAAAAATATGAGTTTTCATAGTCAATATGTATATGGACAAATTGTCCTGTACGTCACATGTCCCGTACGTCACAGGACAATTTTTATTTGTGTAACCACTGTACTAGAATGGCTTCATATTTTTTTCTAATATGTTACAGCTTAGCCCTTGGAAGGTTAGGCTATTCACTAGTTATAACAGCTTGATCACTGCCCTCCTAATTTCAGAGCGCTTTCAGCTTTGCTCTTTAGTAAAAAAAACACAAAATTCTCTGGTCCCGTATGTCACACTGTACATTAATTAAGATGGAACCTAATTAAAGCAAGTGTTGGAAATCTTCATGAGTTTGTAATAAAGTAGCAGCAATAACAAATATGAAAACATGAAAAAGTTTCTGGAAAATAGATTTTATATAACTTTTAGACAAATTTAAGTCTCTGAAATGTCCCGTACGTCACAGTACAAATAGCTTGGACCTGCCCAAGAACAATCTTATCCTCTCCATATTTCTCTGGTCATATTATGTTACTACAGTATGTGATTTCTTGAACCCGAAAATATAGGTATCGACATTAAAAGTGTGTTGATACACGTAATACTTTGAGATATTGAGAAACAAGAGCCCAAGGGCACTGTGGTTCCTTGCTTGGGGTATATGGCAATACACATAATATTATCAAGCAAGATTGGGCTCAAATAGTCCAAGTAATTGTGGTCCTACATGTTCCCATAAAGTAACCAACACTATAGCCAACACTTTTGTGATCACAAAATGTGATCGGATTTTTGATCAAAAGTCACTTTTGAGATCTAAATATGGCGTCGAAAATGTAAGAAATATAAGAGACCTACAAGCGTGTCAACAGATATGATAACATTGCTGACCTCAGATGACATGACCTTTAAGTTTCAAAATGTTCCACCACCCAATTCACAACTTGTTCCAAAATATCAACCATGTCACACCTTGGCATTGAGATTTAATTGCATTAAATGTCTAAAAATTAACTTTGAACTTGTATATGTACATAACTTCACACACAAAGGTCATCCGGAGGTCAACCAATTGACATTTTTGATCGGTGAGACCTAAATAGAGCATGACTGTAAAAATTTAAACATTTTTTCTTTGCCCATTTTCTCCCCCCAAAATACTACTTTTTTAACATTAGCTGACCTTTGGTGACGTTGGATCACATGACCGTTAAGTTTGAAAATATTCCCCTATATACCATTTGCAACTTGTCCAAAAAATCAACCTTGTCACACCTTGGCACTGGGAGTTATTGCATTAAATGTCTGAAAATTAACTTTGACCTCATATAACTTTGCACACGAAGGTCACACGGGTGTCAACCAATTGACATTTATGATCAGAAGGTACCTTTAACATCTGAAAATAGCATCGAAACTGTAAAAATCCCCAAAACACGAAAAGGTCACCAGAGGTCAAATTGAGGTCAAGGGTCACCCAGTTGCGGGTCGACAATTGGATTACATTGAAGCAACTCCCAACTCTAACTGACAATTCATTCTCAAGTTATCGCAAAAATACTACTTTTTTATCATTAATAGACCTTTGGTGACATTGTATCACATGACCGTTATGTTTGAAAATATACCCCTATACCATTTGCAACTACTCCAAAAATATCAACCTTGTCACACCTTGGAACTGGGAGTTATTGCATTAAATGTCTGAAAATTAACTTTGACCTCATATAACTTCACACACGAAGGCCACACGGGGGTCAACCCATTGACATTTATGATCAGAAGGTACCTTTAACATCTGAAAATAGCATCGAAACTGTAAAAATCCACAAAACACGAAAAGGTCACCAGAGGTCAAATTAAGGTCAAGGGTCACCCAGATGCGGGTCGACAATTGGATTACATTGAAGCAACTCCCAACCCTAACGGACAATTTGTTCTCAAGTTATCGCAAAAATACTAGTTTTTTATCATTAATTGACCTTTGGTGACCTCGGATCACATGACCCTTATGTTTGAAAATATTCCCCTATACCATTTGCAACTTGTCTCAAAATATCAACTGTGTAACATCTTGGCACTGGGAGTTATTACACTAAATGTCTCAAAATTAACTTTGACCTCATAGTACTTAACATACAAAGGTCACCTTGGGTCAACTTATTGACATTTTTGATTGATGAGACCTTAATAGAGCATCAAACTATACCAATTCAAACATTTTTTTCTTTGCCCATTTTCTACCCCCAAAATACTAGTTTTTTAACATTAATTGACCTTTGGTGACCTCGGATCACATGACCGTTAAGTTTGAAAATATACCCCTATACCATTTGCAACTTGTCCAAAAATATCAACCATGTCACACCTTGGAACTGGGAGTTGTTGCATTAAATGTCTGAAAATTAACTTTGACCTCGTATAACTTCGCACACAAAGGTCACACGGGTGTCAACCAATTGACATTTTTGATCGGAAGGTACCTTTGATATCCAAATCTAGCATCAAAACCAAACATTTTCTTTCAAGATGGCCGCCATACGGGGTGCAATTTCCGATGGCCCCTGGACTAAAAATGTTTATATTGTGGTATTCTAATTTGTGCCAAGTTTCATGCTTTAAAGGGAAAGTGAACAATTGATCAGCTAAGCTGCCTGACTATTATTATAATTATTATTATATAATTTCCCAGAATTGTTATTAGGATTTTAAAACATGTCCTATGGAAGAACATCTCAACCTGTGGTTTGAAATGTATGAAAGTTGGCCTGAGAGTAACAAATTCATTGACATTTTCTTAGTGCAAGGAGAGTGCTACAGTAAGTCTTGCCAACTTGTCTGGTGGTGACGGGGCGGGGGGGGGGTGGTGGGTGGCGATGTCACTGCCTGAGGGGGAACACTGTCTTTTCGTTGCCCAGAGCCCAGATTACTCTCAGTCACCAAAAAGCATTTAACTTTGAATGCAAGTTTCTTTTATGTGCAGTAGAAAAATTGTACTTTCATTATTTTGATTTTTACTCCAAAATTGCAGTTAAAGAAAACATGAATTTTCTCTGAATAAATATCAGCACAAGTTTGTACTTTACACTCCAGTCCCTGCTAATGTTATCAGAAACAAGTTAAGAAATTATTTTACTCTAACTTGTGTGATCTTGTTCCAGTTTATGCGGCAAAAGTTAGGCAAGAAATTACTGTGGCTTGAATCCACAATGTTCTATTTGGCAATCAATCCTCCAAAAACTGCTCTAAAGAACTAACATGCCTTTGAAATCAAAAGCATCTACTGTACTCTAGGAAATGTCATAGATTATGTACAAGTTTCCCATGTTAAAAATATCTCATATAACATTTGAGATGAAAGCAACCAGTCAATAGAACATACTGTAGTTTTCTAAGACAACAATGACAGCTTCCTACCATGAGTATATTTCTTTTCAGATATGTTAAAGACCTGATGTTATGATTTTTGTTTCAATTTGCAGATGATAACATATAGCATATACTGTATATATTATCTGCTATCATAGGCGTTATTATCCATGATATGACTTGTAACTGTCATTGCTGAAGCCCATTGTAAAAATGTTTCCATCAATGTCACAACCCCTGGTTGCGCATGTTGATAGTCCAAACATCGGAGGCTTTGTTGTAACCTACGTATGGTTCAAAACTGACAGAGTAGGAGTGTGAAACATACGGTTTCAAAAATTTGACTTCTTAGCTCGAACGAGCCAATCGGGAGACCACAAATATTCATGAAATAAACCAAAGTCTGGACAGTTTCAAATTTTCAGTTTCCAAAAAATACTGAAGGAGTTGATGTGGTAATGTGTAGTTTTGTAAATTTTCACAATTGGCCTGCCTCAGTAAGTTCCCTACTTGTTTCAGGATTTAAACACAGCTTGTTACTTTTGACATAGCTGCAGGTTGGTGTCTGGTTGTATTGTGGTGTTAATATAGCTAGTTCAACTGTTTGTTATTATCATAATTTCATTGTAGGTTCCTGATGGTTCAGAAGGTCGTATACAAGAAGCGTCTCGTTACAATGGTCTACATTAAAGTAGTTTACCTGTTTGTGGTCCGGTGAGTTGAGAGTATCATGTCAGGGCATATCCTGATGTATTTGAACATTTATGTCATTTAACTGTTATCTTGTTAAGCTTAAGTTTAATGAAAGGAATTGCTCATTGGTTCTCATCATTCAAGCATTACCTTTCAAAAAGCAGTATGCAGTGCTGATTCAAATTTGTGTATATAGAGAATTTCATGTGAACTCATGCAAGTGGAATGAAGGGATAACTGACTAATGATTAAACTTTAAAGTGAAGTCATAGTTGTTAATTGATTTGTTATTCATGTTTGTATTCATCATAACTTGGCATTCATATTAAAGGTGTGTGATCAAGTCGGGTAAAGGTTCTTTTCAATATTAGCATGTGAGTGAAGTGGTGGGGATCTGCTGTATTATGTTTAACTATTGTATTATGTTTCTTCTTAGTCAATTGGCAATATGATTATTGCTGTGGACAGTCAAATCAGTTCAAAGGAATTTCCAGTGTAACAATGGTGGGTTCTAATGCAAAATGGTGTTTTGGGATAATATTTCACTTGAAGATTGGTTGCTATTTCTTAAAGGAATTGTCCGGTGGAAGATTTTGATACATTGTCCTTGGTAGTTCTTACTTTTCTCTTTCTAACCATGTGAAAATTGTCCCCATTCAATGTTTTCTTCTTGTAGAAATCTGGTTTTCAAATTCACCAGTTTCTCACCAAAAGCACTGTTTTGGTGATTGACGTAGTGCAGGCAAATAGGCAAAGCGAGCAACTTGAAGTTAGCCCTCCTATTTCCGCAGCAAATACACTCTCATGTGTACACTGACAGGTGATTGCCTATTATATATTACGTACATATCGCGAACGTATGCCTACCATGCCCAGTTGGTATACGTACATAGCGTTGCACATAATACATTCTCACACTCAAACCACAGTCCATAAACTGTTCCTCGAAATCGCTGAAATAAAATTCACGGATCAACTTTACAGTAAAAGGAAACTTGTTAAGTATTTGGAACACCGAAAGATGAAACTTGGCTGAATCGATGTCAGAGCAGAATGTAGTAACGAGCAGCTTAGGCTTCGCAGAACTGTCGGATTGTAAACGTTAGAGTAGCCTACATGCAAACATCCTTCCCATTGGAATGAATATATATTGCAATGTAAACAACAAAGAGTGGGAGTGGTTTTGGGAAGGGGGTTACTAATCCCCCAAATCAGCACAAAACGTAATGTCTCCGACTCTCAACACGATTTTTGGCTGACAAATCCAATGTGTAACTCAATCTCATGTGTGTGCTCGTTGTAGCTGAAATGACACTCTATCACCCCTTGCCAACCGATATCCAGGGACGTGGGGGGGGGTATTCACCCGAAAGAGTCTTAAAAAACATATCTAATTAAATTTATAAGAAATTTCACCAAAAATTAAGGAAGAAATTAATCTGTATACAAACACGGTTTTTGTTGTGATTACTAAAGGTACTGGACAGTGTTATGTTGCAATCTGCATTTGCGAAGATGACATCACGTTCGTTACTGTTCAAATCATATTTGTTCCTCTGTCAAATGCAGCATTAGCGTTCTCATACTTTGACAAAATGTTTGGAAAATTATTTATCGTGTTTTAAGGTAACTTTAGGGCTACCAGACAATCCTTTTAACTATTTAATTACAGAGTGTGCAAGGAAGCATATTATATTGTTTAATTCATGTTTAATTTTATCTTGTTTAGGGGCTGCTCCATTATTGCTCCATCACTGCTCCATTATTGCTCCATTACTGCTGTGTTATTGCTCCATTACTGTTTCGTATGCTGCCAGTTCATCTTGGTTCGTGTGTGTCAGGTTGTGGAATATACTGCAGCTCAGCAACTTGGACAGTTTTCTGTTGTCATTTGCGGTCACCTCTCCAGGCCCCCAAATAGTGCTTTACAACACTAATAGTACTGTATACTGTAGCTCGTGAATGCACAGCCCTGTACAAATCACTGTCATATTAAACGGTATGCTACAGTACATGTACTGTACATATTTCGTTACAGCTGGCAGCTTGTCACATGAACAAATGTTATGCCAAACTTGCGGTTAAATTCCTCTACCTTTTTCATTCAAAACAACAAATCTTATGAGTAATCATACAATGGTATTTCTCACGCAGCCTAGTACAATATAGATGAGAGCTTAAGCAAGAACTGCAATTTCCAGTCATTCCTTCAATATAACATGTTTGCTTAGATATACTTTCACCATCTTCATTTCTATCAGTATAGTCAGTATTGCGAAGTTCAGCATACTGCGAAGTTCGGGCACCCTAAGAAATACACGATTTTCACCATGAAAACCTACAGGAAGAGCCAAATTTCACCAAAAAGTACGAAGCTACAGTTATTTTCTCTCCAAAATGACCCGTGTGCAAGAAATTATATACTTACATATTTGTCAATAAAATGACGAAGATCTATGAAGTCTGTTATAATTACTGAAAAAGCAACTGCGCCACCAATTTATCACCAGCGCCACACTGTGGGTTGCGTGTCCGAACTTCGCAATACTCTAGCAAGAAATACCAGTTCCACAATCACGAAGAATCTTCTTGGAAAACAACGTGAAAACAGTTTGCAGGAAAGAAAGTTTGGCCGTGTATCGTACTATAACAAAATTCTCCCACCATATGAAGTATATTTTCAAATGATTTATACCAGAAGATTTAGTTTTGGGGTGTTTTAAGTCTTAAGTGGCCGAACTTCGAAGTCACCATCCTACTGGCCATTCTTCATACGTATAGCATTTCTACGAACAAATGATCTTAATACTTACTTAACAGTAATGACTGACCTTTTCATCTGAGCTAATAATGTTATATCTGTATTGTGACATTGCTAGACATTTAAAAACTACTTTAAAAATTGAAACATGTATGCCACTACTGTTTAGTTGGACTGCTTTGTAAACAAACATCAGATGCACTGTGCAGTATGGGTCACCGAGTGTTTCGTGCAATGAACATATGCATATTCTAAGCCTAACCTTTAATGATCTTTTAAGCTGTTTTAAGTTGTTGATGATAAATGACATTTTCCGTACTTTACAAAACTGAGGAGAAAACATTTTTCAATGCTCTTTGGAAATTTGCGATCTCGATATGGGCTAGGCCTAATTAATTGAATGAAAAAGTTCAGTAGGCTCATAGCCTATTAATATAATAGAAATTCACTTAGTCTGGAAATGATAGCGCAAGGCCAATGTAAGCTCTAGCCGTGTGAGGCTAGGCTTAACGTATGTCAATAGTCTGGCCGCGTTTAAACAATCGGTAATTTAGGCCTTACTTACATAAATAAATCATTTAATTCGATGGCCTATACCATCGGAATATCACTGTCACCGGTTCCGCGAAACTGAAATTATTTGACGTTGTTATTGTACCTGCTAGGCCTACCTGGTAAGCCTAATATTCCGACGTTTTACGTCGAGACCATACCTTGCAATAAGACGAACGAATTTGCATCCTGGTTTGAAAAATAAGGTAATAAAAAGGAAGGCATCATGTATGATTCTTAGTTCGTGTTGATATCCGAACTGATTGAGGCCAGAGAACAGTAACTGCGAGCTTATGGTACGCCGTTTAAAATATTTACCTCGTTGTACTTAAAGGCTGTGAAGACTCGCGCAAAAAGAAACGTATAATGCCGGTAATTTGACCTAGTTTCGAATGAGGTGTAACAGAAGTGTTAAACACCACCATCAATCCCAGAAAAAAACACACAGAGCTTGCTACTGTCGGTAGTAAGACACCATATACGGCTGCGGTCAATACCCACAGCACAGTATACAAACGATACAGCGATGGACATCTCAGGTCCAGCTAAAGATAACAAGGTATCACGTTTCATTACTGTCTGCATTTTGTAGCGACACGAACAAAACGTCACTTGCAAGCAATTGCAACAGAAAGTTAACTTTTTCAGATGGCGGCACGCGGTTTGGGGGGAGTCTTCAATGCCTTTAAGTAGAATTCATTCCACTTAAGTATTTGATTTGATTTGATTTATTTGTTTTATCACGTGGATATATACATTGTGAAAGGAAGTCTTCTAAAAAGCCTATATTGGCTTAACAAAGTAGAAGACTCCCTGAAAAAGAAAAAGAAAAAGAAAAAGAAAAGGAAATGGAAATATTACAGTTCACAAAAAATCAATAGTAGTGTGATATTTGAATTAATAAGATGCAATGATTTCTTTCATTAAATATTTTCTAAATGATCTTTTTGATAATTTATTTTTGTTCATTTCTGTAAGAATTCCAAGTTCTTATAGCACGAATTCTTAATCTTAACGTTCCTATTGAAGTATTGGTTGTGTAATAATGCGCATTATCGGCATATCTTGTATTGTGATAATGTAAATCCCTATTACTAATTAGGTAATTACTAAAGTTATTACTACTTCTACTTCAACTACTACTACTACTACTACTACTACTACTACTACTACTACTACTACTACTACTACTACTACTACTACTACTACTACTACTACTACTACTACTACTACTACTACTACTACTACTACTACTACTACTACTACTACTACTACTACTACTACTATTACTACTACTACTACTACTACAACTACTACTGCTACTACTGCTACTACTGCTACTACTACTACTACCTCTACTACTACTACTACTACTACTACTTCTACTACTACTACTATTACAACTACTACTACTACTACTCCTACTACTACTACTACTACTACTACTACTTCTACTATTTACAACTACTACTACTATACTACTACTACTAGTTCTACTACTACTACTACTACGACTACCACTACTACTACTACTACCACTACTACCACTTCTACCACTACTACCAATACTACCAATACTACCACATCTACCACTACCACTACCACTACTACTACTACTACTTCTACCACCACTACCACTACTACCACTTCTACCACTACTACTACTACCACTTCTACCATCACCACCGCCACCATCGCCACTATCGCCACTACCGCCACTACCGCCACTACCGCCACTATCGCCACTACCGTCACTACCGCCACTACCGCCACTACCACCACTACCGTCACTACCGCCACCACCGCCACTACCGCCACTACCGCCACTACCGCCACTACCGCCACTACCACCACTACCACCACTTCCACCACTACCGCCACTACCGCCACTACCACCACTACCGTCACTACCGCCACTACCGCCACTACCGCCACTACTACTACTATACTTTTACTACTATTACTACTACTTCTACTACTACTACTACTACTACTTCTACTACTACTACTACTACTACTACTACTACTACTACTACTACTACCACTTCTACCACCACCACCGCCACCACCGCCACCACCGCCACTACCGCCACTACCGCCACTACCGCCACTACCACCACTACCACCACTTCCACCACTACCACCACTACCACAACTACTACTACTATACTTTTACTACTATTACTACTACTTCTACTACTACTACAACTACTACTACTACTTCTACTACTACTACTACTACTACTACTATTACTACTACTACTACTACTACTACTACTTACTACTTCTACTACTACTACTACTACTACTACTACTACCACTGCTACTACTAGGCTATTTCTTCTACTACTACTACTACTACTACTACTACTACTACTACTTCTACCACCACCACCGCCACCACCGCCACTACCGCCACTACCGCCACTACCGTCACTACCCCCACTACCGCCACTACCGCCACTACCACCACTACCGTCACTACCGCCACCACCGCCACCACCGCCACTACCGACACTACCGCCACTACCGTCACTACCGCCACTACCGCCACTACCGCCACTACCACCACTACCGTCACCACCGCCACCACCGCCACCACCGCCACCACCGCCACTACCGCCACTACCGCCACTACCACAACTTCCACCACTACCGCCACTACCGCCACTACCGCCACTACCGCCAGTACCACCACTACCACCACTTCCACCACTACCACCACTACCACCACTACTACTACTATACTTTTACTACTACTTCTACTACTACTACAACTACTACTACTACTACTACTTCTACTCCTAATACTACTAATAATACTACTACTACCCACAACCACCACTACCACTACTACCGCCACTACCACAACTACCACGACTATACCACCACTACCACCACTTTACCACCACTACCACCACCACCACCACTACCACCACCACAACCACTACCACGACTACTATCACTACCACCATTACCACCACTACCATTATAACTTACACCACTACCACCGCTACCGCCACCACTACCACTACCACCATTGCTGCCACCACCACCACCACCACTAACACCACTACCAACACTACACCACCACCACTACCACGACTACTACCACTACCACCACTACCACCACTACCACCACTATCACCACTTCCACCACTACCACCACTACTAATACTATACTTTTACTACTACTACTTCTACTACTACTACAACTACTACTACTACTACTACTTCTACTACTAATACTACTACTGATACTATAATACTACTACTACTACCCACAACCACCACTACTACTACTACCGCCACTACAACAACTACCACGACTATACCACCACTACCTCCACTTTTCCACCACTACCACCACCACCACCACCACCACCACCACCATTACCATCACCACCACAACTACCACCACCACAACCACTGCCACGACTACTATCACTACCACCATTACCACCACTACCACCATAACTTACACCACTACCACCGCTACCGCCACCACTACCACTACCACCACTGCTGCCACCACCACCACCACTAACACCACTACCAACACTACACCACCACCGCTACCACCACTACTACCACTACCACCACTGCCACCGCCACCACCACCACCACTACCACCACTAACACCACTCCCAACACTACACCACCACCACCACCACCACTACCACGACTACTACCACTACCACCATTTCCGCTACTACCACCACTACCACCACTTACACCACTGCCACCACTACAACCATTACCACCACTACCACCACTACACCACAACCACCACCACCACTACCACCACGACTACTACTAGTACCACTGCTTGATGGTACGTCGTATTGTAGTCGTTCACATGCCCTCGAAAGTGCCCATTCCAACTGCATCAGCAACAGTTTACAACGATTGATTGGCTGGCTGCATTTTCCGAGTGTAAACGCATGGTGTTATGTTCGTACATACACAACGAAAGCTGGATAAGTATGGGGGAATGGCCGCACATAGTTACGTAACTAGGTATCATGGGGGTAATCGTAGTTGCTAACATCCACCTCTATCACCCAATGTCAACCCACCTCGGAGTCGTTTTGGGGAGGGGAGTACTAATCCCCCAAATCAGGGGACAATGGCTAACAAATCGAATATGTAACTCAATACCACTGAGGGCGCTCATGGTAGCTGGCAACCAGAGCCGTATATAGAGAGAGTTTGGCCAACCATGTAACCGATTTGGATTGGTCGAGAGGGAAAACGCCCACACAGGGTGGTAAAATAGGTCCACTTGAAAACTTTATAGCAGACGACACGCATACTCACAGTGTATAGACTATCGTTTGTGTACACGAAAAAAGTACGAAATTACGTAAGAAATGGTGCTGGGGCTGCTGCAATCGGTCAGAACATGGATATTGTTGTTTGATTATCCGACTGACCATAAAAGAAGAGGAATTTTTTGGAAGTAGAAAGAACAAGATGGAGATCTAATGAAAAAAAAGTCTGTGTAGCCTAGGCCCATACTAGCCATAGGCCCTAGTGTAATACGAGTAATGTACAAGCAATGCGAGAATTTTACGTTCAGACTGGTTTCTGTAATTACATGCATGGCTATTCTCTCTCGTTTTACGATCCACAAATTCGATTTCATTATGCCAGCTCTCCTAATCATAGGCATGGCAGTTTCAGTCGCACATATAGTTATCCTAATTCCTAGTTATTGTATGCCTAGGCTATGCCTAGCCTAAAAAAGTATCACTTTTAGTTTAATGTAAAAGGGTGGGCTAGCCTCTAGGCATCACGTAAAGCCCTAATCCTTAGTTAAGCCCGAAGCATAAGTTAAGCCTGGGCTTAGTTAGACCTGGACCATTCTTGCTATTACTACAACTGTTATAGCACATGTCATAATATGGCACAGTATAAGGCCCAATTAAACTAGGTCTAAGGAAAACAAAGTAGCCTAGGCCTAAACTAGTTAGGCTAGGTCTATACTCATTGGCAACTTGTGGGTTGTGTACACATACAGGCCTAATTATATAGAACCTTTTAGTATGCCATAAACAAGTGCCCAAATGGTTAAATGATCTTGGTTTGTGTTAATTGTCAGCATTGGCCTAGCCTTTTTAGGCTAACATGAATTCAGCCTAATTTTTTCTTCTTCAAAAGTATAGCCTAGGCCTTGGTTTAATTTGGATGCAGTCAACTATCATTTATCAAAGTTGCATCAGTACCTCCTTATTCCCTTAATTGACACCCACATTGACGATTGAAGTTAAAAAAAATCTTTTTAAATTATCTTTAGACAGTAAATTTTAACTCCCTGAATTTCAGGACTTTTTTTACAAATCAAAGGTGACATGTGCTCTGAAGAAAAACTCCTAACATAAAAAGCCACAGTTAGCAGACTGTGATAATGAAAAACCTGGTGAGTGACTACTAGACTGAAATCCAGTTCCTGCAACCACAGCAATAAAGTCTTTGTTTTAATCAATGCACGTGTGTGTTTGAAACTTTCAAATGGACACTCAATGGCAGTTGGTTAAGATATAAGGTTTTACCTTCATCATGGAGAGTTGAAGGGAATCTGCCTCATCATCTGAATAATGGACTCAAGGATAGCAACAAATCATGATTGGATAATGATTTTGAGCAAGTATATATCTGGCAATTTGAAAGTTTGTATTATTTTTTTACATATTATTTAAGCTGTTTAGCTCACACACAAGCAAATGATCAAGTGACAACAACCGATGCAGTATATTTAAAGGTATTGAAGACTTGCCCTAAACCGCATGCCGCGCTCTGAAAAAGTTTACTTTCCGTTGCTGGCAAGTGAAGTTTTTTGTTGTGTCGCTACAAAATGCAGACAGTAATGAAACCTGATACCTTGTTATCTTTTACCTAGACCTGAGATGTCCACGCTGCTATGTGCACTGTGTTGTGGGTATTGACTGTGATGTTTTTATTGACTGTACACTAATGTCTATTTACTGATGGTAGCAAGCTGTATGTGTATTTTCTGGGATCAATGGTGGTGTCTAACACTTCTGTTACATCGCATTCGAAACTAGGTCAGATAACCGGCATGAGACGTTTCTTTGTGCGGGAGTCTCCACACCCTTTAAGGAGAAGTATTTATATCCCATTAATAGAGAAAGAATTATGTTTCAATTGGTAGCATGCAACTTAAAATTTTGCAAACATTAGATACAATCAAACAATAGCAAGGTTCATTTACAATGTAATCTACTGCCCTTTATTTCACATTAGTCTGTCACATCAGAAGGTCACAGCTTTCAATAATTATACAAACAAATTCCCTTGTTGGGTGCTTCGTTAGATTCCTGCAATTTTCAAGTTTATCAATGTAGTAAGTTCTGAATGTGGCAATGTGGAGAAGCTTTGGGATAATCTGTGGATAAGACTGCCAGACTATCAACAAGATTCCACATCCATGCAACTCCAACTGCTTCCTTCACCTCCTTGCAGATGTACCACATGTCCAAAAAAAAGTCAGCATTGGTTAATGTAATTAAAATCTGGCATCCTCCTGAGCTGGCAAATACACATGAATTGTCAAGTACAGAGGTCAGTGTGAAACCACTGAAAGATCTTCTCAGCTTTCAAGAAAACAAAGACTTGAAGCCAAATTGACAGAGGCCACACTGATACCATTCCACTCTCATAAGATGAAGGTATCACACACACTTCATTTTGCTTCTGCGATGCAGTGCCTGGTAGACTGTGAGGGTCACCCAATGGATGTTTTAACAACTGCCTGGTTTATAGAGCTCTGCAACAGATAATTCATCCTAATGTCTAGTCGTCATCCTGTCATGGCCTTGAGCAAGTTGAACCCACTTCAACACAAAGCAGCTATTGAATTCTTGTCTAGGTACTGTCAAATCCACATCACCATCATTGCTGGTTCCAGCTACGCTGACCATGATAAAAGAGTACAATGAGGGTTTTTTAATTCACCCAACAGAGCTTGCATTCCAGTACCTTTGGGCAGCTGAAAAGATATTCAGAAATTGTTATATATGAGTGTGTTTGTATGCATGCATATGTGTGATTTTCTTGCTTTACAGAACAGCTCCATTTTGATAAGCTATGTAACGTGGAAACCTGCCAATCATATGTTTGAAATAGGACAGGCTGAAACGATTCTTAAATGAAAAGCTTAACGACTTCTTGCATTTTTATACATCACTGTTCAGGTAAGGCCAGTAAGGGCAGTATGAAGAATAAGTAACAATTAATAATTATCATTATGGCCATTTGCTGTCTGCATAATAACAAACTGAATGATGTCATCAGCCCTATGCTCAGTTGACAACACTGACAAGTAGGCACACTACTGTATGTCAGTGTGATCCATGAAACCTTATTAAGGACATGACCGTATAGTATATATGTTAATGGAAAATACATAAGCTACAACATACACCAGTATTCAGTTGTTGCAGGGTTTTTTTTCTCTACAGACCCATTCAATCTGTTGCACCTACTATAGCCTAGTACTACATTCCTGAGAAATTAACATCACAATATCAGTCTTAGGTTTGCCCACAGACTCCCTACTATTGCTAACTCCTACACTCAAGTATATAGTTTAGTTTAGTAGAAAAAAAGACCAGGAGAGACATTCAAGTCCCCATTAAGGACCCTAAGGCTATATGAGAGGAATAAAACCGAGGACATCAAATGTCATACCCAATTACAACATTTGCTTAATGTACTCATCCAAGTATTCTTAAACCCATTCACACTACTTGCAATTCAACCTTCTCAGGCAAACCATTCCATCCATTCACAACCCTTGTATAAGTTGTATTAGACTTTAGAGAAAAAGTTATGCCGAATATTAATCCTACTATGTAACTTCTGGAGTTTAATACAATGACCTCTGGTACAACTACTTTTTGGCAAACCTGAAAAGATCAGTGAAGCATAAATTGTCATTTTATGTGTAGGCCTACTTTATTTAATTGAAGGATCTATTAATGTAGGCCTGATGCTATAGTTGTGCGTCTGTAATCTAGCCTAGCCAGGACTGTGATGTGTGCTTTTCGTTTGTATGACTAAAGTGGGACTAGTAGTATGAGGCGTAAAATAAAACAAGTGTAACGACAGCTAGTTTCAGCTAGTTTTCTATGCATTTCAGGTGTGAAGATAAACGTAAATGTCATTAACTAACGCATACTCTAATTCATTACCTGATATCCATTTTGTTCCTCGTATGCCTGTCAAAATCTGACATTCTGAGTCGCTTCGTTTGTTCGCAACGAGCACAGTGTGCAAAGCTGCTATTACGGCATGCCATACGTTTCAAAAATGTCCAAAACAATATAAGCATGTCCAAAATGATATAAGCATGTCCAAATTTATATAAACATGTCGAAATTAATATGAGTATGTCCAAAAATAATAAGAGCATGTCCAAAATAATATGAGAGTGTCGAAAGACTATATGAGCATGTCCAACATATTAAAAGAATGTCGAAAAATAATACAAGAGCGACAAATGTAACTGCCTAATTCAATTTTGTATTGAACATTTTGGCGTTTTAAGTTACGCCATATGTTGCAAAATATAAGCATGTCCAAACTTATATGAGCATGTCCAAATTTATATAGACATGTCAAAACTATATGAGCATGTCCAAAATAATACGCGCATGTCCAAACACATATAAGTATGTCCAAATATAATTTGAGCACGCCCAAAATTATATGAGAGTGTCGAATAATAATATAAAAGTCTCGAGTGTAACTGCTAACTTCAACTTTGTTATGAACATTTTGGCGTTTGAAGTCACGCCAAATGTTTCAAATATCGAACTTTTATATTGGTATGTCGAAAAAAAATTAGCTTACAATACCTTCTTTGGAGGTAATTTTTATTAACTGACACAATGGTTATCATTATGACAATATATTATTGAAACATTCTTCTGTTTTTGTGACGCAAATAATTCAAAATATGTAAAAACAAGACCATCACCTAACATTTTTCCTTTTCACATCCCTTCGTAATGTGAGTGGTTTCGCCCTGCCTAGAGGTGCTGAGATTATTCATATATTGTTGCGAAGGCAAAGAAGTTCACGTGCGAAAGTACGTACAACATGCACAAGCGCTAACAACGTACAGTAGTTATCACACATGCGTACGTTGACAGTGAAAATGAAGTACTATACTGTGTTACTTTTTTAACGGAAAATTGTGACACTTAATTACGGTTACCAGGCGAAGTCGGCCACTAGCCCAGAATTAAAAAAAATAAGCCTAGGTTAGGGGTATTCAACGTTTAATCTTCACTCTCACCTTTTAACTAAATTTCAAGATGGAAACGTGGGAAGAACTCGCCAACTACATATTATTGATTAAACCGCGTGGAATGTTGTACACAGTGGTTCTTCGTATTAAACTCACTGATAGTTACAGCACCTTGGGGCCAGGTTGATCACTCGCGCTACGAAACAACTCAACTAATATTTCCTCGAAAATAAAATCGTTCTTGATCGAAATATCATTAAAATATTAACACACACACTAATACGGTAATGGATGAACTGTATATCGTCTTAAGTTACGCTGGATATGGTGTTTTTGTTTTCAGCATACCAAAATAAAAAGTTTGATATTTGGAACATATGGCGTAAATTCAAACGCCTGACTGTTCATTACCAAAGTTGAATCGAGCAGTTACGCTCGAGACTTTCGTATTATTTTTCGACACTTTTTTATATTTTGGACATGCTCATATAGTCTTTCGACACTCTTATATTATTTTGGACATGCTCTCATTATTTTTGGACATACTCATATTGGTTTCGACATGTTTATATAAATTTGGACATGCTTATATTTTTTTGGATATTTTGCAACAGATGGCGTGAATTCAGATGCCAAAATGTTCACTAAAAAGTTGAAGTTAGCAGTTACATTCGACATGTTCATATAATTTTTCGACACTCTCATATTATTTTGGGCATGATCATATTATTTTTGGACATACTTATATTAGTTTCGATATGTTTATATAAATTTGGACATGCTTATATTTTTTTGGACATGCTTATATTTTTTTGGACATGCTTATATTATTTTGGACATGCTTATATAGTTTTGGACATTTTTGATACATTTGGCATTCCGTATGCTATATATTGTGTGTGGTGTTTTTCGTGTTTCGCGCAACTGGTAACGACAACTGGACCTATTTTGATGCCCATGGTTTGCGTGTGACGTCACAAATCGCCAGTTGGCCAAACTCTCTCTATATACGGCTCTGCTGGCAACACATTCTATCACCCCATGTCAACCAAACTCGGGGACTATTTTGAGAGGGGGTTAGTCATCCCCAAAATCAGCACAAAACGTAATGTTTCCGACTTTGAACAAGTTTTGTGGCCTACAAACCAAATCTGTAACTCAGTAATTTGTGTGCTCGTTGCTGAAATGACACTCTATCACCCCATGCCAACCGTTCTCCGGGAACGTTGGGGTAGGGGGGTTATTCACCCTAAACTCATCACAAAAGCGTATTGTTACGGATTTTCCCGTTGACTTAAAAAATAATTTCGGCAAAGAAACCGTCAATATATCAAATGATAGTGTAATCGCTTTTCACACGTATGCGTGTATGCGTCAATAACTGGCGAAACTGACCTAAATTGTGCGAAAAATTGTGTCGCAAGCTCCTCCTAGACCGTAAGTCTGATAAGTTCAACCTTTTAGGGAAGGTACCTGCATGTCATTTAAACTCGTGCCTGCGTGACCGATAACGTTATAGTTCAAAGGTCAGAGGTCAAATTCCCCAAAACTGATTTCTAGCCGTTACCTGCTTGTCAACGAAGTCATTACACCACAAGATATCTAGAGAATAAACAATTAAAAGTGTATCTATGTGGTTGTTAAGGATCGAGGTCAAAGGTTAATGTAGGTCACAGGTCAAAGTGGCCTAAATTATGTGGAGGGCAGGAGATGAGATCTGTAACCCCATTTATAACCCTCTTGTGTTAACTTGGATAAATACGGACACTAATGTATATATATATACATATATCAAATATAGTGAACATAACACATTTGTTTTGAATTTCATTTAATCAGAACTATTTGTCATTGGTTTTGTCCAAGCTGTGTGGAATTTAATTACAGCTCCATTTGTATGCGTGTTACATCTTCGATTGTTACATCAAGCTCTCATGCCGGATTTGTTTGTACTATCAAATCAAAATATGATCAGGAAGGAAGAGATCTATTTAGATTTAAAGGGGATATATAGTTGAATCAGAGGATGCATCACCTTACAGTACTTGCAATGGCTGTGCTTGGTTAGATCAATGTGCTTCATGACTACAAATGAATGTTTTCAATAGAGACAGATTTGGGTGCTTTGACTAGCCAAGTCGTTCGTTTGTATTGTTTTAATTACTGTTTGTTACAAAAAGTTATCAATTTTCTTTAAATTTGGAAGACATAACAACATGCATGGTAATTGTACGTGGAATATATGAGGATCAGATATAAACAGTAACAGTCCGCATAGAATATTCACTCATAGCCACTGAAAGAGTGAAATAGCTATAAAAACAATTACCCTCCGACAACCTACAGAATATTTTAAACTTAATTTTAATTTAGACATTTAAAAACATCTATACAAAAAATGAAAATAATAATAACTGCTTTTTTTTTTTAAACCTAAATAGGATAAAATAAACTACCTTTGAAATTTATGGATTATAATGTTTCACTTACGCCCTACAGAACGATAAGAAACTGTAAGAAAAAGTTTATATTCGTAGATTACAGAGACTGTAAAGCAAGATAGTACGATTTCAGCTGTCATTATTAAATTGTATTACTAAATTGTCATTATTATTGCATACACGCCACCTCTAAAAATAAGTTATTGAAAATATACTGGTCCCGCTCAATTTACTAATCGTGTTTCATTAGAAAATATATCGCCAAAGTGCATTGCACGTGTTGTGAGAGATAGATGTCGAACGAAATATTAATCAACATATCCTCAACCAAACAGTTTAAGCTCAGCCTGATACAAAGAAAGAAGAATTGACGAACTATAACACATTTTTTCACTAATAAACTTAAGGAAATGCTGAGGATACTTTGGCCTTGCTTCGAAAATCGTGACTCAAGTATCATGCAAGAACAATCTCACCTCTTGCAATAAGATATGACCAGCAATGAAAATACGAAGTATTGCAGAGCTAGCACCACAGAATATAATATATACAAAGAATAAAACTCGCACAATTTTTATTTACAACTTTAAAGTTAAGACTGTAAATAATAAAAGTAAACATTTTCGTTATAGCTATAGTGCATGGATGTGCCGATAATATAAAATGCACCCTTGCTGTGTAACAGAGTTGGAAGAAATATTAAGGAAGATGAGAGAATAGGTGACGAGTGTAATTATCACATAACATAATATTAAATAGCAATAGCTAAAAACAAAAAATACCCTTCTACAACCTACAGAATATTTCAAACTTTAATTCTAATTTATAAATAACTATACAAAAAATGAAAATAATAATAACTGTTCGTTACAAAACCTTAGCAATTCTCTATAAATTTGGAAGATATAACAACATGCATGGTAATTGTACATGGAAGATATGAGGATCAGATATAAACAGTAACAGTCCGCATAGAATTTTCACTCATAGCCACTGACAGAGTGGAATAGCTACACAAATACCCTCCTACAACCTACAGAATATTTCAAACTTAATTTTAATTTAGAAATTTAAAAATAACTATACAAAATATGAAAATAATTATAACTGTTTGTTACAAAAAGTTAGCAATTCTCTATAAATTTGAAAGGCATAACAACCTGCATGGTAATTGTACATGGAGTATATGAGGATCAGATATAAACAGTAACAGTCCGCATAGAATTTTCACCCATAGCCACTGAAAGAGTTGCTTTCATAAATTTCATTTTCAACCATCTCGATTTCTTGTTCCTATTCAAGTCTCTCAATTTCGGACAATGTTTGATTTTGACAATCTTTTTCCGTATATGTTTCATACATAGCATTATCTATCATAGCTGGTACATCTAATGCACTATTCTCAGTCTGGAATCTCATGGATGACACTACGTCATCAGTTATCATTGTATTTGTAACGTTTGCATTATTCGTACTAGAGTTCTGTTTGGCTAAATCTGGGTTTCGGTTGCAGAAAGATACATTTAAACGAAAGTAAATTACTACAATTACAATAATGAATATCAAACACAAGCTGATGGCCGTGATAACCAGTGCAACAGTTATGTCTGGGCCCGAGTCATTTATCTCATTATAATCCATTGATGTGATATCTCCGTAGGAAAGTTCTGTTCCTGTTACAAAAAAAAATAAGTTCAATAGAGTTATCTTTTACCATAATATCATATTCCCAGTTATTGGGGATGTCACTTCAGGTTAGGATAACTTTACTGAAATTGCTTTTATAACTAATATCTCATAATAGCGCAACCACATTTGGCTCTCTGAACCCCTTAATTGTATTTTGAGGAGAGTAAGGCTCTTAGAAAAATACATAATTGCGACACTAATATCGTAAACTAATCATTTGAAAATTTTACTTGGGTGATAAAAACATTCTGATGCAAAGGATGCGTGAGTAATATAAACAAAAAGTTATATAAAAAATCAGTACAAAATTCGATTTCCGATCAAATATAGATTAAAAGTCCCATCAAACTTTCCAATGGAAAGTTTTCTTCCTCCTATTATATGAAAATAAAAAAATTAAACGTACGAACAGTTGACATTGACTAATATTTATCCGGCTACAACTGTTAACACTTCTGTCTGTTTGGTTCCTGTAAGATAGGCTTGACACTAAATGTGAAACTGTGATTGGAACCCTTTAAATGTTAGTTTAATGTGTAACAACTATTATATAATGACTAAACGATGTTTATTTGACAAAACCTAACTCTTTCAACGCTACAACAACTTTATTTAACTTTGGAAGTATTCAACTCTAATTTGTAATACATGTTAAAACTTATCAGTGCATTTATGATAATTTCGAATTATCCTGGTACTGAGTTTTATAGTGTTGGTATGAGAAAGATAATTTTATAATTACTACTCCCTACATAAACAGGGTGCAGACGGAGAAACAAGTTTTCTGATTCCTTAAATGAAAATCACTTTTAAATTTGATTGCAATTTACTTGTTTATGTTGAGGTGATATGCTATCATATAAAGGATTCACGTTATCTGGCCTGCTCGTTGAAGTTGTCTCATAAATTTCGTTTTCAACCATCTCAATCTCTTCTCCCTTCACTTGTTTGTCCGTTTTGGACGATTTTTTATGTTGATTCTCTCGTTCAGTATATGTTTCATATATAATATTATCTGTCATAGCTGGTACATTTAATACATTATCATTGTCTGTCTGGGATACAATCGGTGACACAAGGTCATCATTTATGGTGATATCTCCATCATTTGCATTATTTGTACTAGAGTTCTCTAAGCCTGGAACATACCTCGTTGAACGTGAATTTCTGTTGCAGTTGCGTACAGTTAAATGATATTTACGTACTACAATTATGACACATATAAAAGAGCAGATGAAAATGACAACTAACAAAACAGCTATTACTCGACCTGGGTTATTGGTTGCACTGATTTGGATCATTGATGTGATATTTCTATCTCCATAGTAACCAATACATTGTATATCCTCTGAGTTGACGTCACTTCCGGTATCCGTAACATTCAGTTCAATGTATGTGTCGCCTTCCTTAATATCATATTTCCAGTGATTAGGGATGTTACTCCAGGTAAGGTTAACTTCACTTACATTACTGGTGCAACGTAATACTGCATTTCTAACATCACTAAAGTCGATAGTTGAAGGTGTCGCTGTGACAGAGAACAAAGGCAGAAACAGAATAGGTCCGAAGAAGCACGATCTTTGATAACTCTGATAAGGTGCTGGTAATTGTTGAGAGACATTGCAGAGAAAGACACTATTGTTAAATGATGATTTGAAGTACGATGAGAGTGATAGAGTCTTGAAGGGGTACGGGTGAGAGGATACTGTCCTGGTTGAGATGTTAGTGACGTCATTGATTTTATCTCCATCTCTGATGTAAGTTGACATCATCACTGGTGGGTCTCCTTCTTTTGAAGTACAATTCATTTCATTGACACTTTGTACCGAATCCTCAAATATGAATCGAGATTGATACGATGACGTACACGTAGGATTAACATTATCATCAATCCGAGTAAAACCCACTATTCTAGCAGATAATTCTTTTTCATTTCTACATTCAAACAGTGTGCCGTTTATTTCATTCGTTAATTTATTTATTGTAAACAAACCAGTTGTTAAATTAATCACTTCAAACTGATAGTTGGTAGCAAAATCATTTTGCAATTGCGAATCTTCAACTATTCTGTTAATTGTAGTATCAAGGCTTTTATAATTGACTTCTATCGAGCTGTTTGTCTCCTGTTCACAGTAAATTCCTACAGTACTTCCAAAAGGAAATAACCAATCATTCTCTTTCGCCCCAAAGTTTGCATATCGAATCGTCTCTTCAGAAGCAAGAATAGTAAAGAACGCAAAGATTGCTATCAATTTAAACGTCGCCTTTGAATTCATTTTAAAGCTGCGTAATGTGCGAGTTATAGGAACAATGGCTGGCTCTGGAAAAAATCCCGTATAATTTATAGCTTAACAAATTTCACTCGAACTACCCCTTAATAGGGATTCAATTCATAAGAGTGAAGGATATACGTTCGTTTTGTCCCAAACTTGCAGAGAGTATCACATAATTCCATTGATTGTGGTTAGATTTTGGTGGAAGTAGTATATTTATGCGTCATTGCTTTACATCAACATTTGAACTTGTACTTCAAAAGTTCGAAAATATACTCGAAATGTATTTGCTTTTCATTTATCAGTATTAATCATGCAAACGAAATGTTGTCCTATTATTTCTGTTCAACATTTCATCTGACAACTCGATCATCGCAAAATGTCGAAAAATTATATAGTTTGTATGAAAGACGTTTGACTATCTTAGTTGTAAAAGTGACCGTTGTTGTCGAGTTTAGGAGTACCATTTGTCATAAGTTTGACATATCGACTTCTCATTAAAAAGAAAACGATCTGACCTCTCATTTTGACGTCTTATCGAAATAGTGATGAATATCCTCCATTAACATATTTCGGACGAGAGGGGAAGTGTTGAATGACAATAATGTTGCTAACAGAACCCTTCTTCCTCTCGTATTGATTTGATTCGTTTAGCATGACTACGCTAACCCGATATCACAGTCCCGGTAGGCATGCTAGTGAATCTAATGCAAACTGTACCTGCGTCATTAAAATCCTTCAGAAATTACCCAGCATAGCGTACTGGTCTAGAAGAATTAATCCATTTTAAAGATAATAACTAGAATTAAATCCAATGAGATGATTCCTTTGTATCTTCAGGTCCATAAATGCTTTACTTATATACGTCATCTGTCCATTATACACAAATTAGTCGATTGTCAACTCGTTCAACATTTTCCATCCGATATTTGAATAACAATATAATTGCAGGCTTCAGATTTTCAACTCGTGACTCCATCACACTACGACGTTGTCACAGAATGTTAGCACCAATCAAAATAGATCTCAGAAAAGATTTAGGGTTTCAGCCAATCGCAGGCATTTCCTGGATAAACAACATGTCTGCGCCCTTGTGTAAACTTATGCCGATCCCGGTTTCAGTAGTGTACATGGAATTACGTACTAATAGCTAAGGCCTATACTAGTTACAGTTACTTTATTACGCTGAACAACCGAAATGAAGGCTTCAGTTCCTATTTTTGATATGAACGCAATGCATGTGTGCCCGGTGACTGTGCTGAGGACTAGCAGGTAAAAGTGGTCGGATTTTCACAAAATAACGTTATTGCGTTACTTGACAAATTGACAATTCGTCCATATGAGTCAGTTACACACTGAGACTGGAGTAGGCTAGGCCCTAATAATTAAATAGGCAAAGGCCTAACGTTTACAGCTCGTATGGCACCTGTACCTATTTATCTGAAAACCAAAGTCATGATGAGGGACGTGTTGAAGATTCATGTGGATCTTCCAGGCAGGTAGGTCTAGGCCAGGGTTGTCCAACCTTTTGCAGAGGAGGGCCACATGGAATGATTATGATGAACCCTAGCCTGAACATGGGCAGCATGAACCCTAGCCTACGCTCGATTTTTTGCCCGAAGCCCAAGGCAACAAAATGTGAGCACTGCAAGCAGAGCGCACTGATTATACAGTTGTTATTCTGCCGATTCGAAGTAAGCTTTCACATTCATATGGTACGGATTCTAAAGTCAGGCCCTGATGGTACTGATTTATTTTCCGTCCTGATAAAACGGATGAATAAAGTTCAGCCGCCCACCCCTCCCCCCCCCCCCTCCACTGAGAGAGTGTCACACAAACTGACCTGTATGCAGTTTTTGGACGCAGAAGGTTCGGATGAAGTTTATATAGCTTCAAATTGTTATCAAAATATCTGCTCACTAAAACTTCGCACCGTAGATAATCTCTGGCGGGCCGGACGCAGCCCTGAGGCCGGTCGTACTGTGGCCCGCGGGCCGTAGGTTGGACAGCCCTGGTCTAGGCTATATAATGTTTCTTCTCCAGTCCTACATTTGTTCAAACAAGAGGATATTATTCCTACTTCCCCATGATATTTCAAAAATATGATAGATTTGAAGACAAACAAAGGTGTGATTGAGATATTGAAATGCAATGGTCTCCAACTGTGTAAACTCATTGAACTTCAATAGGCCTGTACATGTTATGATATTCGTTGTAAATTGATTGTGCCATTAATAACATTGTCTGCAAAAAAAAAAACATTTTTACAGGTTGCACAAGATTATTCTTCCCCCGATGAAGTCTTCTCAAAATAGGTGGGCTGTGTGGAATGCAATGTATTTTCCATATAGTGGATACTTACTCCACATCCATGACTTACTCCACTCATCATATTTATTTTTTTATTTATTTCAACTTTATTTTAAGAGGGTAGCTCGTTTAGCAATAGCTAATCTTCCACGAGGCCCTCTGATAAGACATATAATAATATAAAAAGTATGAAAGTTTAAGAAGTCATAAATACAATAATAATGCTTAATAAAATAGTTTTTAAAAAAATAGTTTTCTAAAAAGACATATAATGAAAAATAGTTTTTAAAAAGACATATAATAATATAAAAAGTATGAAGATTTAAGAAGTCGTAAAAACATTAATAATGCTTAATAAAAAAGTTTTTAAAAAAAAAATATTTATTTATTCATACATTCATCCCCCTGCTGATGGTTCTCCAAAGTTTCATTCCCTACAGTATGTGTGGCAATTGTATTGAGGTATGATTTGTTCTTTGACATTCAACTCCAAAATTGGACTTCAGTTTTAAAGTTCCAGGTGCTAGAAACATAGACCAAATTGATTTTTTTCTTTTTGGAACTTGTTAGGCCATTATATAATCTGTTCTGGTGATGCAGAATTCATTCAGCAGATGGTTCAATTCCATCAACAGATATCATACAGCCATACAGTTTCCAAAAAGAAGGTCAAGTATTCGGCACCATCATGAGACTTGTAACAAAAGGAATTACAGGATTTTTCAATGGCAAAGCTCTCGTTGAATTTCCTCACATTGTCTACATAGGAATTTTCTTTGTGATACAGTAATCTAGCTTTCTAGTGTCAATCACTCTACATAGCAAATGCGAACAGTAGGGGTAATTTTAAAGTTATCATGACTTCATTATAGACCATCCACTGGTGTTCCAATGAAAGGCTCAAAATGAGTTGTTAGCTCGGCAGCTAACTTCAGTTTAAACAACAAAAACTGTTAAAAGGAAACATGTTTGGATGGTGCCATCTCATATCTTGGAACTACTGGAACGGATAACTAATATATATATTTATATATAGAGAAGAACAGCTCTCAGCAAACTGGTTAGACATGTGTATGGAAATATCTGTAGTCAGTGGACCTGCAGTTTCCCACCGGGATGCTCTGTAGGCCCATATGTTTAAACAAAAGAAATTTTTATTACACACATAGGCATACATTTCTCATCAGAAACTATGAAGTTGTGCAAATTGTTGAACTATGCAAATATTACAGCATGTTGTCATGGCTGAGCTAACAATGGATGTTTTTGAGCACCTCTCGTCAAGCCAATGTGTTCATAAGCACCATTAGATGACTGCATGGAAATAAACCCATATTTTCACTTGTAATCCATTTGTGCTTAACTTTGCAACTCACCACCCCAGATAAAGTTATCATGAACAATATTCATCTTGTATAATGTTCTCCAAATTTCTCCCACTTAGTATTTGCTATTCTGTGTTCCCCAGTTTTCCATTAAGGACATGCATTAGTCACTGATTCACATATTATCTGTCTAATTTTTGTCCATTTTAAGGCACTGTACCACCCCAGAAGTGTTTAATACTGAAACTGGTAAATGGAAAGTGGTGGACACAGCATACATAAGCCTATGGAGGAACATTACCTCAAAAATTGCAGGTACTTTATGAATAATTGTATTCATATCCACATACTGTATAGTTAATGTTGTGCATAGTGAGTGTGTCTGTAAAACTAGTAGGTGAGGTTGATCTCATATAGAATGGTATATCAAGGCAGTGTCCAGTAAAAAGGAGACTTCAACTGCAATAGCAATTATCTCTTGATAATATATAACAAAATGACAATATGTGAGGAAGTGAGTGGGGTGGGAATTGGGGACAGCAAAATGAACACATAAATTGGTATCACTGTTCCTGTGGCTATGTAAAGGTCCCTTGGAATTTCTTTATATTCTTGCAAGGAAAAAGTTAATGAGTAAAATGTTTATGCAATACAGAGGCCGGGTAAAGAAAGTAGATATGCATTGAGGGTGTTTCAAGTATATCACTAATTCCAGGTGGGGTTCCTCTTAAAGGTATGCTATAATGGCCCCAAATATGCTAGATATTCAAATATGGTCACCTTTGGTCAAAATTATTAAACTTTTTTATTACAAACTTTGAGGAAATTTCCTAACTGGGACATTTAGTCATCTTGTGTGTCCTTAACAATTTCTTAGAAAAGTTTGTATAGTAAAGACCTCCAGGAAAGTACTTTTTGAAAACTTCTAGCAGTTATAGCATGCTATAATTTGGGACCTATACTGACTACCTTTAAAGCCAAAAGTTTGACTAATCTCTGTGCCAAAATACCCCCAAAAGTATGGACAAGTATTGTTATTCTATAGTGGCTGACACTGGGAACCACCACCTGTCAGTCAGAACTTTGTAGTACTTTAGGGTGGAGGTTGAGGGGGTAGGGGTATCTGACTAAAACTGAGAGGTGTTGCCAAGTAGAAGCATAAACACAGTATGTCTTCTGGGAAACAATATTCTTGATAGGGTTACAAGCAAATCATTTAAAACAAAGAAGAAATGGAAAAATAGAGACTTAACTTTAAACATAATGGTAACCTATGGGTTTTCTCTCCTGACCAATGCAGTAAGTACAAGGCACCTCTCAGTATGTGAAATGACTGTGTTTATCTAATGGTTTTAATTTGTTCTTTTTTAATTGAGAACTAGCCATCCATCATATCATCATCATAGCATATGAGTAAGAGTATAAACTTCTAGAAATAATTAAAAAATCATTGATTTCAATGCTTCATACTCATGGTTTAGTGGGCAATGACTTTGTGTAATACCCTGTAATACCCAGGACACCTTGAAGCAGGAGCCACGACAAAGCAAAAACATGAGAAATGATCTGCAGAAAGTTATGAACAGTTGTTAATTTTGTTTTTAACTTCCTGATATCTACAAAATATATTGTATTGCTTCCTAACTATTCGTTTATTTTACTACATTTTATTCATGAAGGCACCAATTCAATGCAAAGTGTGTTTCTTGAAATGCCGCGAAGATGGAAACAGTTGCTGACAACATCTGAAGTACGGTGGTTTGGAGCATTCAGTGTTTATGTGGTCCAAGCATGTTACAGCATTTGTTGAGTGAAATAGTGAACCATAATAACTTGCACACATCCACTAAGAAAAGCGGAGGGGTGAGGTGGGGAGGGTGGGCGGGTCGAGAGTTTCAGGTACATCAATCCATGGGCAACTTAATGTATAAATGCCCTAAATATTATTATTCATCATCATTCTTATTGTTATTATTATTATTATTGTTGTTGTTGTTACTATAATTACTATTATTATTATTGTCATTATCATCATTCTTATTATTATTGTTGTTGTTACTATTATTATCGTCATCATCATCGTTATCATGATTATTATTATTATTGGAAAATCGTTGTTGTCATCATTATTACTATTATTAAGGCTTCGGAGGGGGTGGAGTGGTATAGGCAGCTGGGATTGTAATGATTTTTACAGTACATTTCAATTAAGTTTATTTCAAGCTCTTTATCACATCTTTTCTCTTAACCTATATATTCATATTTTGTGTACCTCGTGTATTTTTACATTTATACTATATTTTTGGTTTGAAATAAAAAGAATAAAATAGAAAAGTCTGAGTCATTGTATTACAGTTGCTGTAGTTCTCTGGGCATTATATCCAGAAACAGGCCTCTTTTTGATTCCTTGCCAAAGGCTGAAGAAATCAATGCGATGGTGATTGTGTGGGTTTGCGGGTGTGTGTGTGCGTGTTTGTATGTAACACTCTCTTGTAAACACGATATCTCAATAATTGAAGCTTGTATTTAACTCATACTCTACATGTGGGTAACCCATATTAGGACTACTATTGTTTTTGGTGGAGGTCAAAGGTCATTTGAGGTCACCAGAGGTCAAACTAAAAACCACTTAAACTGCTTGTAAACACAATATCTTATAGGTGGGGTAACTTGGAAGGATTTCATACTTAGTATGTAGATGGCCCATATTGTGTAGAAGATCCCTATTATATTGGACACGGGTCAACAGTCATTTGAGGTCAGCAGAGGTGAAAGTCTGGAAAACTTGTAAAAAAATTACTCTAAAAGTGAAATTGCGTTAATTTCCAACAAAGCACGTAGATTGCCTTTGGTGAGAACAAAATCGCTGTGGAATTTCATGCGTGTCAAACTTCCTTTGAGGTCAAGAGAAGTAGTTTTCAGAAAACCCATTCTACGGTACCCATCATCGACCATACTGTCATCACATACATGTTTCTGCCTACGATGATGAGCAAGCCTATATCATTTCGTCGTCCGGATCAGGCATCCGTACAAAAGTGTCGCAACGAAACCGGTATATACGAGCTGCATTTCGTGTAAGTTACTGAGTTCCTGTAGGTTCTCTCTGGCCAGTATCTTTGTAGTAAGCAGTAAGATTTTGATATGTACTTGGTATGTCGAGGATCCATATCAATTAAAGAACCCTATTGTTTTGGTGAAGGTCAATACAGCCCAAACTGTGAAACCTACAAACATGATATATCCAAATCTCTCAAGTTGAAATCAAAGCCCTAACAAAATTTCTCCTATGGGCAAGGAATCACTAAATCTTTGACTTTCTGGTTTCTCATTTGCTCATTACTAGGCTGCTCATTGTCCTTTTGTAAATGATGTATTCATCCTTTAAGAAAAGTGAATAATAAAGAAAAATACCCCAGTAGCACGGCTAATAAATGAGCAGTGATGTAAGATGTTTGAATAGCTATACCTACCGGACCAAAGTTCAGCAGGCTGATTCGAAATATACCAATAACAGATGAGAACAATTTGCGGAAGGAAGGAGTGCTTCTATATAAACCTTCACATGATCAGCTATACACAATAGTGCACATGTTTTGTAGCCTTTATAGTCCAATACACCTGTTTTCTTAAAGTTATTCCGTAAGAGTGGGGGGGGGGTCTTTGAAGGGGGGAAGGGTCCGATCTTCGAATTTTATGGCTTATTGGGTCACTAGTTCCCAATCATATTCGAGACGGATGCTCATACCATTTCTGGTTTAGAAGTTAAAAATGGTTAAAGTGCTCAACTGGCCATATTTTCAAACTGAGGCTAAAAATCGAAAGAAACTTGCAGAACTAATAGTTCTATAGAAAACTTCCCCACCTTCCAAACGAGTGTGATAACGTCACAGAATCACAGGAGAATGGCATGTCCAAAATATTAAAGTCTTAAGAAAGTCAAAATCTTGGTTGGAACTAAATTTTATATGTGCGGCATTAAGTGGAAAGGTTTTCGACCTCGAAAAGAATTTTCCAAACAATTATGGCGTTAACCCTCACCCTATAGGTTTACCATTAGGGTTAGCCTGATTAATTATGGTGTCTAAATGAAGAGGTCTATAGGAAGCTGAACCTCCGAATGCATATTATGGCAGACCGATGCTTTCACGTGATATCCATGTATTAGCTCAGTGTAAGTTGCTCTCCATGTGAGGGCGCTTCATAAGAATACTTTCTAAGGCAAACACCACAGCACTGGAAAGATCTGTCAACTTGAAACTTATAATTACCTTGAAAGCTAATTGCAAAGGTCGTTTTGAAAATTAAATCCCGATTTTCCCGTCTTTTAACTCCAAGCGGATGTGATGTAGTCGTGTACGTCAATATGTCGGAAATGCAACATGCAATGGCATAATAATTTGTGGCGTATATACAGCATGCCACTTTCTCTTACTTCTCACGTTTCATATCTTTTCTTTTCTACTTGAATAAAAGTCGGCATGTTAAAAAGACATAAACAATTTTTAAAAAATATAATAAGAAAGTTACCAGAGGTCGGAGGCAATTGAAATGACATTGAAAAAATGAGCTTGGTTTTTCATATGTAAATATAGAATTTCAAGCCAGTCGGGCAAAGTTTACATTGGCACCAAATACCGCTCCACAATATAACGTCATAAAAATCGATAAAAATACTGTTTGCCCTAGAATTGGACTCGCTGGGTCCATTGATGCAATGATCAGGACGATCAAATGCATTATTTTAGAAAGTGGGAGGAAAATGAAAGGGTAGATAATTATGATATCATTCCGAGTCTATACAGCTAGGGGAGGCCAGTGGCGTAGCCAGAGGGAGCCAGATTTTTTACTTTCAAATTTGCTTTGTGCTACAGTCTTGCCTCCCCCCCCCCCCCCAAATGAAATCCAGTGATGTATTCAAAATACTTCTTTTTACATTTTTTCGAGTTCTAATCAAAAGTATTCATACCTCAGGGCTCATGTTCATACTTCATGTAAGGTCAGAACTTGGAAATCACACCGAGATATTATACATTTTGGGCCTTTATCATACCCACATACGGAGACCGTTGATCAATGTCGTCCTACAGAATAAGCGCCAATAATTTGGCCGGTTGTAACTATTACAAACTAAAGCTAGCAACCCATGTGTATTTTCAGCGACTTATGATGCCACTTGTGGAGAATTTTCACTGCACGTATAGGCCCAATGGGCCTAGTGTAACTTGTTTGTGTGGAAATCTGGGCATGTAGGCCTAGTGAATTAGAGTAGCTAATTTATTCATTGTAGGCCTATCCTTTCCATAATGTGCGGAATTATGCAGAAACCACGATGTCTCTGCAATAGAGGTAAATTAAGTGAAAGTGTGTCATGTTCCACTGAACCATTGGATGTGTATTTGTGCAGACGAGGTAACCCGTTAATACATATATTTCTTGGTAATTCCTACCATCAACCATCGAGGGATGGTAGGAATTAACCCTCTTTAAGAAAATCTTGCCCCCCTAATGTTAGCTACGCCACAGTGGGAGGCCACGTTGACTTAGAACTTATGTTGTTGGTACAAGACCACAGATGGGACCAAGGGCGGCGGAAGCACTTTTAATCTGGGGGGGGGGGGGACCGACATCAAAGGGCACTTTGCAGAAATTCGATTAGACTGATGCAGCCTTATATTTAGTACCCTTTGTAACTCTTATTGTATTATCTTATTTGCGTATACACATCACTCCATCAACACCGCCCCCCCCCCCCAATAAGGAAAATATGCATAGGCCCTACTAGCACTGCAATATCCAATGTGCAAATTGGGAAACAAGGAACAAGTTTTCTTTTGAGACAAAATGAGGTGAAATCATGCTAGTTGCTAATGTAGGAATCTTCCGAATTAGAGTTTATTTCTTGTTACTATCTGAACAATTTTTTCCATTCGAAATAGCTTTGAGTTTGACCCACAGAGATTCATTAAAAGTCAGGGGCGTAGCCAGGATTTGCAAAGTTGTATGCACGACTATCTGAGCGGAGCGCCACCATCGGTTGGCGCGGAGCGTAAAAGAAAATTGTTGGTTTTACAAACCCCTCAGATGGCCGGAAACAGCTCTTCCCGAGTGTTCATTCTGGTTCCCTGGCCTCTTGCTAACTTGAGACACCTCAATTTTTATGTAGAAAAAGGGCACATTTTTAACCTGAGGAAAAGTGGGGGGGGGGGGAGGCACGTGCCCCCCGGTTCCGCCGCCCTTGGATGGGACTCACTATTGTTTATAGTCTTTTCCCGATTTAAAATGTCTCGTAGTTAAAATGGCAAGCGAATGTGGCCAAAGAACACTTATATTAACAGAGGGCGCTCTTGTTGGCTTACATTTAGAGTTTATTTATGTTCTACTTACATTCAGAGCCATGTATACCTCTTTCTTTCCATTAATGTAAAATACATAACCTGTCATTTTTCAAAGCTCGAAGCCTTAATGTGTTGAGATGTTTCATCCTATCAGACCAACCTATGAGGTTATTGAGCCCCCCCCCCACTCCCCTTGGCAGTAGTATACTGCATGATGTTGGTGCGAAGAAGAGTTTTGCCTGACCATTGCCTTTTCCAAACTTAAATGATCGGGCTGTTGTTTAGCATTAGGAGTGCTGTTGTAGGTGCAACTTCTCGAGATTTCCCTACAAAAACACTTGGGTATGGGGGAGGGAGCAGAGTGGAAATGTTATACATAAATCAGCCTCCCTAGAGAGATAGTCATGGTGGGGGGGGGGGGAGACACACCCAAAATGTTCTGCTCAGTATGTGCGGTACACATGCTGACGGAGTTAGTGTGAAGGTTGGTTGCAATGGACCCCCCCCCCACACACACACACACACACCTACCCAGTGTTAACACTTCAAAGATCAATATGTACGTTTTCTTTTCCTTCACAAAAAAAGTAAAGTACAACTTCTTCTTCATAACACCTAGTCTTCGACTTTCCTTCTTTCATGCCGTGGCATCAATCCCTTTAATCCAATTTAACACTCATTTAGCAATCAGGAGTTCGAATTGTAGCAGACTGAATTGTTTGTCACCTTATCTGAATATTCAATGTGACAGCATTATGGTCTGCTAGTGACCGTGTCCAAAGAATGCAATAGCTTTGTGACATAGTTGTTACAACATCAAATGATGTTATAGCATCACAGGCAATTGGGTTCATCTAATAATTTTAAATTATTTTTTGCTCGAGAGCACCATGACAAGATTTCTGTCCCTTCCGTAATAATAACATTGTCAGGAATGGGGATTTTCATTCATCTGTCAATAATAGTTAATGAAATAAACAATAAAATACCATTATCAATTGCGACTTGAGTTTATTGAAATCACCAAGTACAGTCCTCTTGTTGCAATGTCACCAGATGTCACTAGAATAACAAAACAAATCGCTGCTTTTCCCAGCAACTAGATCGTAAGTAGAAATAAGCACATACTTATTTACATATGAAACACAACCAGCTATGGTATTTCCAAGATACATTTGGCATAGCAAGGTACTGTCAACCAGAATGAAAACATTTCATGGTTCCTGCTGCTGCTCATTGAGTAACAGGGAACACTCCAAGTATTTAATGATGAAGCAAGATCAATAATTGCCTTACAAAGCCACACCTCCTCATAAATACACACGTTATCCATTATAACACACATCGCCATGTGTAAGCTACCTATCAATAACACACTCACCTTTGATGAAACTGTGACTTATGGTTGTCTACTGTAGGTTTAACCCTGTGACCTCATTAATATTCATGATATGAGCACCAAAATCAATATTTTTATCAACTAGTTATGGACCACCCACCCACCAAATATAGCACTGATCAATCATAGCCCTTGTTGAGTTATCGTGTATACAAACTTAAGTGTCACACACATACACATATACACACTGACACACCGACCTGACTACAAAGCTTTCAGCAAGAAACCAAAACTACAAAATGCCATACACAAAATGCACATAATTTAAGTTTGCTCTTGTGTTTGATCCAGGCACAATGCAACATGATATTTCTTGTTAATTAAACAAAGAGGTAATTGCATACTTCCTTGACAGCAAGCAAATGTTAATTGACTGTCAAGACTGACTGAAACCACAGAATGTTTAACATACAATGGGTGGGTTCATTTGCTGCAATGTTCAGAAAATAACATTATATGAACCCTGCTGAAGGATAACTATTTCCTGCCACAACAAATACCTTTTCACAGTGAAAAGAACCTTTTTAGACTAAATAGATCTGTCAATAAATGAACAGAACATATGTCACCTGTGATTTGCAAAGGGCATATTTCTATAGCGTTTTAATGTTAAAATTTGTTATTTATTTTAACGTTGTTTAATTATGATAGTAACATGAGCAAATACTGTATACCTACAAACCTTTTCTGCCACACCCCTTTTTTATCATCATTGAACAAACATTCCAATTGTTATTCTGCTTGCATACAGTGCTTTCTCAATTGACTTGAATTGTGATCAATAATAACATTGAGTTGCTTTTTATAGTTATTGGGATCATTTGCTTGATCCTATGAAGTTTTACAGTACCTAAAGGAGTAAACATATATAGAATGCCTGCAAAGGTAAAATACTAACTGTATCCAAGGACAGTGTTTAACTTATCACAATATGAGGTTAATTGCATTATACCATACTGCAGCTTTAAACAACTACATACACATAAACCTGCAAGACCAAGAAATATGCCTCCTCCCAATCCATTGCCTTCTCAGGTATGCATAGTATTCCTTTAATATTAGCAATCATGGCTGGTGAAAGACATATAAATTGATAAAACTAAATTATAATTTTCAGTTGGAATGTCCAGCCAAATCAGTCTCCATGTGATTACTGTCATGTCTTTCTGCTACTACTTGCACTCATGAAACTTTCTCTATGAGGCTTCTTATGCCCTTCAGCATGTCTCTTGACATAAATAGAATGAAAAAAGATAAAAATTTTCAACACAATATGCATGAAAATATGAGTGTGATGTCGGGTATTTGTGTGAAGTATTTGCCAGTGTTGCACACTTTTGGCAAAAGTTTTGCTCACTGCCATAGGTGAAATTATTGAATTTCTTCTCATACAATGTCTGAAAATTTTGCCAACAGATGATTGAATGAACACCAGCCCAGCGACTAAACTAAACTGAGAGGATGAATATTTTAAGTTGCCACAGAAATGCTTGTGGTTGCAATTGTGACCTTGCAGAGGAAATTGCATCCAACTTTCACAAAAATCGAGTCCATCACAAAAAGAGTTTCCAGAGCACTTAAACAACCATAGATACATGTAATACAGCTAATCCATTAAAATCACACTAAAGTTGTGAAATTTTAACCCTTAATTTACATAGCTTTTTTAATACTACTGATAAGTTACCACTGTAAACTGGTCATATACAGTATACCAAAAGATTGAGTGATTTGCAAACCCTGAAACTGGCATGTTGTATGATATGCTGCAGGTTTCCTGTAAACAAGGCTCTACTTGATTCATAAATAAATACTCGACCACATCATGTGTCAAGGTGAAAGAAAAAGACATAATTTTATAGAATTCCTAAATACAAACTGTAAATGATGACATCCTAGGCTGCTAGCACAGATACATGTATGGTGAACAAACTTACCACCTTGATCTATTACATGTTAATACGAGTAGGAAGCTAATTGTATTTTGCCAATTTTGAGCTGTCTACATAAACTTAATAGTTCAATCTTTTGTCAAGCAATCCCACTTGCCTCAAACACAAGACTGCAGGGTTTAAAGTTGGTAAAGGATGGCTAAGCCAAAGGCTGTCATACAGTTGCAGTGCTATGAGGGGTTTTCACACCGCCCATTCAGTAGTTACTTCAAAAAGGTACTGTAGAAAGATGAATAATAGATGGATAACAGCTAGATAGATTGACAGAGTGAAGATGCTGAGTCACAATATATCAAGTGGCATAGCTGGTTCAAGCTAAAAGTTACATTCCAATATGGGAGAGTCTTTCAAATATCCAGTTGCTCAGACTTACCCCAGTATTTTATATACACTGTGCTTGCTCTCCATTAACCCGGTGCCACTCCATTAAACTATGGAAGAACAACATTTTGCTCCAGAGTCTTCGTTCATCATGGACATACTGTTATTTATCATGATGGCACTTCCATAGACCAGTCATGGAACCATGCAAAATATTTTGTGTGTCTTTGAGTGCAGCTTTACTTTCCTTTCCAATGTTTTTGGTTGTGCTTCTACTGCCAGCACTATCCTTTTTTATCAGCATGTTAACAATCATTGACATCTACTGCCAGGGTGTGTTTTCAGTAAACCATCTTTTGAAACTAAGGCCAAATTGGATAGTCACTGCTTTTAAATGACATATGAAGTTCTCTTGGATCTCATGCTGATCACCTGTCACAATTTTATTCAAATAGCTTAACACCCTGTCCAAACAAGGATCTCAATCACTGCAGTTTACAAAGTCATTACAAACTAAGGGCTTCCAATTCCATCCACAAAAGTCCATGAAATACGTACAGTATAGCCAGGCTATAGTGCTGAATAACATGTGGATTGAGTACTTGGTAATAATATTATATTTATCAAATTGCAGACAATACGTTGCACATTGTTATACGGTGTACATAGGACAAACAATGGGGCATTAGACATATTGTGAATCACCTCTGGGTCAGCATGACGCCCCTCCCCCTTGGATTCACCAGTAAAAAACTAAGTATTGATCCTAGGCCCTAGGGTACTATTACTTATTAAAATACCAGAGTGAATGGCCGTGCATGACACTGGCAGTACAGTTTACAGGCCTAAGTAAGGCTAACACAGTTACATTCCTAACATGCAGTTACGCCTATAATAGTAGTATATAGTATTACTACTAGTAGCATACTACTACTAGTAGTAGTAGAACTAGTTTATACTATGCCTACTACTAGTAATAGGTAGGCTATATCGAAATTCGGACTTCTTCATCAATTCCAAAGCGCCCGAATCGACCGCTCGCCATTTCTTCATTTCTATGATCCTTCAACTTAACTATACACGCTTGAAGTCGGGCTCGAAGTCGCCATTCTTCTCGTCTACGCTTCGCACTTTGTTTACATCTATGGGCGCAGACATCTTGATTAGGGGTGCTTGGCAGCGATTGGCTGAAACCCCAGACCTTCTCTAAGATCTATTTTGATTGGTGCTAACATACTGTGACACCGTATGTATGTATGTATGTATGTATGTATGTATGTATATGTGATCTTCCCGCAAGCAGGAACTCGCGAAAGAAGCCATGGAGGCTTATAGACTCGCAAGCTGACCGAAGCCAATCTCTCGGCACACATCCATTTAACGTCCATGTCGGGAAGTTGTTATTGAACAACACCCTTGCCAGACGACACACATTGCTGTCGGCGGGGAATCGAACCGGGGATCTCATGACTGGGAGACGCCGGCGTTAACCACTAGGCTATACACTCCGCCTATACACTCCGTCACCCTCATCAGGAATGAAATGCTCCGTCCTTCGTCTTCGTCTTCGATACGGTGACACATCCGCAAAAAGGGACAATATCTCACCACACACACGTCAAGAGAGTAATTAATTAGATCTGACCCGAGTACTGATATAAGTGACAGGATTCACAGAACCACTGGAACTACTAATGAGGTCTGAAGGCAGACTATTCCAATCCCTAATTGTATTTGGAAAAAAACTATACTTATAGCAATTTGTACTGGCATACAGCTGGCAGAAATGCATATCATGCATGTTCCGACTCCTACGCAGAGGCTTTCTTAGGCAGTCAATAGGGATCTGAGCCTGACCATAGATGCCCTTAGCAAATAAGATGATTCTACTTTGTCTGCGCCTCTCTGCCAAGGGCACCAGGTTTAGGTCCCGTAACAGAGATGAGACAGAGCCAGGCTCTCTTGAATAATCTGAAGCGATGAAACGGGCTGCACGCCTCTGAATGTTTTCGAGGTTGTGCTGCAAGAAAGCTTGGTGGGGATCCCAGACAGAACTGGCATATTCCAATACTGGCAGGAGGAGACCTTTATATGCAGCCAATTTTGCATCCTTCGAACAGGGGGATAAGTTTCTACGAAGAACTCCCAATATCCTATTTCCTTTATTACACACATTTTGAATATGCTTTCCCCAGTTGAGATCTGAAGTGATATGAATACCCAGATATTTAACACAATCAACCTTAACCAAGTGAACCCCATTGAGCATGTAATTGAAAATTACAGGTTTCCTCTTTCTAGTAATGGTCATAATGTTACATTTCACCGGCTGGAAACTCATGCCCCAATCTTTAGCCCATTGCCCTAGTATATTTATATCTTCCTGAAGTTGATGACCATCACTGACATCATCGATAACCCGATAACAGACACAGTCATCAGCGAACAGTCGGACACCAGAAGAAACAGCATTACCAATATCATTTATGTAGGCCAGGAAGAGAATGGGTCCCAGAACTGACCCTTGCGGAACACCGGAAGTAACCTTAGAAGGATTAGACCTAGACCCATTGACAACAACCGACTGCTCTCTATCACTCAGAAAAGCATCCACCCAGCAGAGAACCTGATGTGAAACACCCATAGTGTACAGTTTAGATTTCAATAATTCGTGAGGAACAGTGTCAAAAGCCTTCTCAAAATCAAGGATGAAGACATCCACTTGCTTTCTTTGGTCAAGGGAGGAGGCCCATTCGTTGATGACAGAAACGAGCTGGGTCTCGCAGCTATGGTATTTCCTGAATGCATGCTGATTGGCAGACAAGATGTTATTATTCTGGAAATGCTCCATGATATTAGAACTGATTATGTGCTCCAAGAGCTTGCAGCAGATACTAGTAAGGGAAACAGGGCGATAATTACATGGCGAGGATACATCATTCTTCTTATATATGGGGCAGATGTTAGCAGTTCTCCAATCCAGACACTTTCGATGGAATGCCTTGATCGTTTATCGTGAGGGATATTCATTTGGTTTTTTACTGAATGAGAGCGCTATTTACGAACGAAGTGATTATTCGCAGGGCAGCCCGGCGAATAACGTACACAGACACCTTATTCGCAGGGCTGTGACGATTTTGAAAATAGGTTTATTATTGGCTCTCGATGACATCATTTTTATGTGACGTCATTCATTTAACCTCTGCACCTTAACGGCGCGCAAACCCGAACACCGAATTTCTTTGATCAATGTATTGTAGTTTGAGGCTTTCACTTCAGAATCAGATTCACTGTCTTTGCCGGGTTTTTATGGAGAAAGTTCCTGCGACATTTTAAATATCATTAATTATTAGCAAAATATTATTCAAATATGATTTGAACCGACTGACATAAGAAGAAACTTACGATTCAACCCCTGCTAGGCCCAACGTAGGTAGCCTAGGCCCTAGCCTGAAATACTAAATGAACAGACCAACGGTTAGCCACTGCCTAGGCATGCTAACGTTAGGTGTAGGTAGTGATGGAACAGTTGGCTCCAAATCATGAGTTTGAATCGTTTGCAAGTTTTCAGCGTTTTTTTCAAGAATTTTGCTCAACAAAGAACTATATTTATTGTATTGGAGACAGCAGAACAGCCACCTACGCTAATAAAAACTTGCCACAGGATTCAACACCCTTCAACGCTGCTAAATTCAAGTACTCATATGTCAAGTATGTGTGTAAACACTACGGTGAGAAGAAAAAAACAGAGAGCAAAGGGATTCGCCCAAATCAAAGGTTTGTTTAATGTTTCAAAGTAGCTATTCTTACGACTGTTCGTAAGAATAATTTCCGACTACGCATGCGCAGTTGCTATTTTTATGACAGGAGTAACAATAATATCCGGTTAGGGTTAGTGTTAGGATTGGGGTTTAGGGTTAAAGTTAGGGTTACCCCTACTACATGCGCAGTTGCTTTATTTACTTAAATGCGCTTGAATTCGCCTTTGTCGTAAGAATAGTTATAAATAATTGTTACGACTAGTCGTAAGAATAGCCAAGGCCGTAATGTTTATGCACTTGTCAATTGTATGACGTACCACAGGTCCCCCGGGGATGGGTGCGTCATTTGCATCCTTGAGTCTTGACGCACCCCTGCGTAGTATATTTAATGTACCTGACCATTGCATATTTTTACACACCTTAATTTTATTTTGTGATGCACCAAATGGGGCAAATGACTGCATGTCCTTATGACGCACATACACTGTGTAAATACTACTAATAGTAATACTGTACTACGTTCCAATATTTGCTTTACCACCTTTCATAGGGAAATACAAGTTACAAGTGACGCATCCATTTCTTATAGCGTGACGGACCATTACTTTAGTGTACTTTGACACACCCCGCACCCCTGCGTCCAAATTTGACTGGACATGACGCACCCATTGGTTCTGTGGTCTGTCATGCAATTGACAAGTGCATCAATCATTTATCATAATCTAGACGCTTGACTCATTAACGTATAGGGCACGCTACCATTGATTTTCATATCGGTGCTTTGCGATAGGCTGCATAGGAAAAACCTAAAATTGTGTCGATTTTTGTTTTTTTTAAAAAAAAACTATCACATCGCCCCATGCCAATTACAAATTTGATCTTCAAATTGGCCAAGAATGCCCACACCCCTCCCATGAATCCCATTCCAAATCCTATCATCAGCCTGCCTCTTCCATGCAGTGGGTGGGGCTTAAAGTGAAAATCATGAAATGGACATATTTTGGCAACCGAATGTCCATTGCTTTTTTCATATTGTTATCTCACTTGGAACACTGGTAGCCCTTGAATAGCAGATTGTTTGTGGTGACAATGTGATGCATATCAATGAGTGAGCAGGGCTTTAAGTGCTAATCTTTAAATGGTCATAATTTGACAGTCAAGTGTTCCATTTGTTTTTGTATACAATGTGAAAACAGCAGCGCCGGAACCACATAACCTTTTCGTCATTGTATTAACATTTTATCATATTTAACAACAACAAAATTTCTGCTGCTCATTTTTAGTTCTGCCTTTTTTTTAAAAGAACATTTACTTTCTTTTTTCCAGAACTTTCAAAACGGGTTGCAAGTCATTCATTCATCTCGCTGCTGACAGAGTAAAAGACAAGCTTGTTGTTGTTTCTTGTGAGCTTGAACACACACATGAGACGAGTGAAGAACACTATCAGCGATATCCAGAAAGCAGAAGACTGTCTGAAGAGAGAAAGGAAATAGTAGGTACTTTATCTGCATTATCCGTGGCTCCCGCTGATATCTGCCAACATATAGCCAAACTGCATGGTAAGATACTGACAGTTCAAGATATTCAGAATGTAAGAAATGAGGGGAAAACAAAACATGAACTAAACAGCATTCTGGAAGTTTTAGGAGAGTTTTGCCAGAAACATGAAGAGAATACTGTAGTACTAAAGACAAGCAGTGATGGAGAGCTCCAGGGAATATTTCTCCAAAGTGTGGAACACAAACAAAGCCATGTGAAATTCCCAGAGTTGGTTCACATTGATGGAACCTACAGGGTTAATAATAGGAAGTTCTGCCTATATACAGCTCTGGTGGAAGATGGCAATGGACATGGTGTTCCCGTCGGGTATGCGCTATTGAAAGATGAGTCGAAAGAAAGTATCAACTTTTTTCTGAAGACTCTAAAAGATTCAAATGAGGGCATGACCAGAGCAAGAACATTTATTATTGACAAAGATTTCACTGAAATAGCAGTTTTGAGTGAATTATTTCCTGTGGCCAACATTCAACTTTGCCTTTTCCATGTGCTTAACTTTTCGCCTGGCGATTAATAAATTGGCAACGACAGAAGATGTAAAGCAGGCAATAAGGACTTGCATACAGTCTATTGCTTATGCCAACTATGAGGAGATATTCAACCAGTCAGTGAAGAATATGGAGGAAGTTGCCACATCTGACTTTATTAAGTACTTTCATGACAATTGGAGCAGTTGTGTTCATCTTTGGGCCGCTTTCAAAACAAAATCGTACCAGAACCTGAGAACCCGCACCAACAATCGCTTAGAGCGTCACAACAAGGAACTGAAAACTGTTTTAAACAGTCAAATAACAATTGCAGATTGCATCAAGGGGATACTAAGGAAGGCTATCCACATGAAGAACAAAACTACACAGGGTCAATTTCTTTCTTCGGTTTGTGTTTCATATAATGTCCATGATACAAATGACACAATAAAACAAATCCGGAATGTTGCAACACAATATGCAGCAAACTTGACGATAAATCAATATCAACTGGCACAACAGCTAAAGCCGAATGCAGCTGTCGTAATTAATGCATCACATTATTCAGTTTCGCTTCAGGGCAATTTGGCAGAAGTTGAAGTTAACCCGAAATGCTCTTGTTCATGCAGTTTTTGGAAGATCACACAACTGCCGTGCCGACATATATTTATCATTGCATTACAAGAAAATCTGCAATTTGATGACAACTGGATACCCGATAGATGGCGCAAGTCCTATCAGAGACAAGCTTTTGATTTCCCATGTTCAACTACAGCTGGTATTTTTGTAACATCCACTGAAACCAAGAAGTTGAACAGAATTCAGAAGTTCAAGAAAATGCAGCAAACACTGCTTAAAATTGGTGACATTTGCTCAGAAGTTTCACAAGAGGAGTTTGAACACAGGTTCCAGCAAGTAAGCACTCTCTATCAGGCATGGGAGAAAGGTCTGACTGTCAACATTGAGGTAGATTTAGTCCACTTAGAAATAAATCAGGCAAGCACAGATGTGGACAAAGATGAGCAGAATTCAAACAGCCATTCCTCCAGTCAAACCAGTTCAAAACTAGATGATAACACTTCAGCAGTCAGTAACATTAAAAAGTCAGACAGCCTTTCAGCAAGCAATGACATAAGAATTTCAGACAACACTTCGGCAGGCAGTGACATCATCAAATCAGACAGCACTTCAGCAGTTAGTAACATCAGAAAATCAGTCGACACTCCAGCAGGAAGTGACGTCAGAGACTCAGACAACACATCAGCAGGCAGTGACGTCAGAAATTCAGATACTTATACAGGCAATGATGTCAGACAATCAGACCATAATACATCAGCAGGTAGTGATGTTAGAAAGTCAGGTAACACTCCAGCAGGAAGTGACATCAGAAAATCTGATGATAAAACTTCAGCAGGCAGTGACAAAACAAAATCAGTGAGTCCAGAGAATAAGACAAAGCAAAACCTCAAGAGAAAAACACCATTTCAACTGGAAAAGGATGGATTGTACTTGCCACGACTATCAAAAGTCAGGGGACGACCCAAGGGGAGTATGACCTCGGTTCTAGGAATTAGCAAAAGGAAATCACCACCAGTTGATAACACATCAAAGATTGCAGATGTTGGTCAACGTAGTAAGCGACAGATTAAGACCTCTGAAGAATCTCAAAAGAAGAAGCTAAAGAAGAATAAAGTAAAGTTGGTACAGACGAAACAGGTTACAAATAAAGAACTGGAGAGAAACTTGGAAACATACACTGATGTATCAAATTTGAAGGCAGTATTAGCATTCCTGTCTGAAATTAGACTCAATATTTCAAAAGGTATCAATGGAAGCTTGAAATTGTTGAAAATAGACTCACATGATCCTGCTAATGGAATCATATATGAAGCTGCTCAAGACAGTGATCTTGAAACTGTTTCTGATACTATATTGAATCTTTCATCAACACTAATTCAGGGAGAAACACCTGGAAGGCGGACAGATTTGTTTCAGCTCTTGAGCTCAACTGTTCTGATTGCAGTGAAGGATGGTTTAGACATATCATCTATAAAGCAAATGCTGACTAAGAGGCCATCACATCTTGCTGATCTCCCAGAGACAGTGGTCAGTATACCCAAGGAGAAAAGAAAACTTGGAAGCACCACATTTGTTCCAACTGATTTGGAAACACTTCTACCTGGCAAGTGGCTTAATGATCAGGTAAGGGTTGAATATGACTTTGTATATGAAAATGTGCTCTAAATTATTTTCAGATATTTATTGACTTCACTATTGAATCAAGTTGAAGTGAAGCAAAAGTGCTATGCACACATAGTAATTGCTGGAAAAATAGTTGAACAATGATATTTGCCCTGAATACATGTGCATGAAAAATAATGAAAGAAATGTGCCATTAGCAAATTTACCAAACATGGGACACTCATACTTTTGTGATCATTGCTGCCTTAGTGTGAATATGTTTCAAGTTTAATATTCAATAGAAGACGGACAGTTAGAGGTGCTTAAATTTGTCTGCCTCTAGATCTTGAAACAAAAAGCATCAAAAGATTTGCTTGAATGTGATCAAATTGTGTCCTACAGTGCCAGTGTGCTGCTTGTACTGTCAGAAAATACTTTTTATAAAACTTTTATAAAAGATTTATAAAGCTTTCTTTACATTGCAATAGTTAAGATAAGAAAAATATTCAATAATTCAGTCAAGCAGCTTGCATTTCTCTTGGTTGTTGAGATGCAAGAACCCTTTTAAGCAAATACACCATGTTAACATGATTGGAAAGTTAGGCCTATTGCTGCAAAAGACTGCATTGAAGTGCATATATAGAGCTTGTTGTAAACTATCTCAAAGCACTTTACAATTATGACCCTGGTCACTGGGCCTTAACACTCCTGAAACCATTCTCAACTCACTGAGGAGTATACTGTGTGTACACTCTAAAACATGTGCAGCTTTAGTCAAAGGCTACATTGAAGTTGGATGTATTTTAGCTGAAAGTACATCAATTAATAAGGGGCTATATACTTAAAAACTACTGTATGTTTGAAGTTGAGACAAATTTTTATATCTTCCAGATCATACACTGCTACTTGAATTTACTAATGCAGGAGCACCCTGGAAAGTGCTATGTGTTACCTTGCTTCTTGGCCATGAAATGGCAAAAAGGTCAATACCAAGACTGGCTGTACAAGAAGGTAAGCATCAATATTGATATATAAATTAACACTCTCATAATAAAGCTGTGTGTCCGTAGTGCGTAATCTGTGAAGGCAAATTGTTCTCATTGATTCAACGTTATGTTGTTTCCACGTGTCCATAACGTAAATTGGAAACACCCTAATGTGAAATCAATGAGAGTGACTAGTCTTTACAGATCACGCATCACACCCTTCAGACACATGGAAAACATGTTAAGCTTAAAATTGCCTTTTTTATACTATCATAAATTCAACACTTAGTTTATGAATTAGATAATTAATAGTTACTGCAATTTCAAATAAATGTATTCAGTGGTCTGTGGATGACAAATAACCAAAAATATATATACCTGTATATTCCTAAGATAAACTTAGTACAACATACAGTTTAAGAGGTTAGATGGATACAATACTCATTTCATCACTTACTTGAAGGTTGAATATTCAAAAATATTCAAAAATTTCCACTTACTCCACTCAATCTGCCAAGTTTTCTTTTGAAGCTACAGTAATAAACACCATCAATTATTGTACCAGAAGCCATCTGTGGAGCTTCAGGACCTTGCACCTAAATATGTGGTCAACTTGGAAGCCCATCATCCTTATGATTTTTATCACAGAAGTATTGCTTGTCTAGAACTTAAAGGGTAAATAGACTGTTTTTGTTATTTACAGGTGGATTTTGGGAGCTTTCATTGGATTTTTATGCCAGTCCACAAAAACAACCACTGGTTTCTTTTAGTAGTGGATATGGTTGAGCAGACAGTTGGCATCCTTAATTCTTTGCCTAATGAGAAGGAAGAGTCTTCAATCTTGGAACAATGGGAGTAAGTTATCTTTGTAGTTCACTCTGTCATAAACTGAAAGATATATGACCTAGAAATATTATATGTTGAATGATAGAGCTTTATTACCTTCCATTGGGTATGGGAGGTACCTAAAAATTGCCAAAATTCGTTTTAGACAAATATTACCATCCTCATAAAGTTTCATCGAAATCCAAGAGGGTCAACATGGGAACTTATCAGAAATTTGGTTGATTTGATATGGATTGACTCACCAAGATTTTTAATAGAATAGCAATATGTACGGTTCTCATTGCGTTTAATAGCTATGCTTGAGCTTTACAAACACCAGTCATCAAGTTTTGTACATCACCCTACCTGTTATTAAAGTTTAAGGCCCTTTCACACATACACATGACGCGACGATGAGATTTTTCATCGAATTTGCGATAAAACGTGAATGAAATCTCATCAAAATCTCATCAAAATGTAACTTCAAAAATTTAACATTACAAAAGCACACTGTTGTTAGCTCAGAAATATATGCAAAAATGAAGGTTCATGCATGTTAGGCCAAAAATCGCACAAGGGCAAAAAATTGCGTGGTGACCCAAAGCGATTTTTTCTTTCCGGAAAATATTTCACAATTATTTTATGTTTCGGGAAACTTTTGCACTCAAACTAAAGATTTAATGAATATCTTCATTTCGTTTAAAAATAAACACAAATGATACTTCCATCAACATTTTATAAAATGTTTTATGCAAAAATTGTGTTGTGTGCAGTGGGCAAGGACCTTTACACTGAACACATAACACAAAAAAACCCATTTAAATGATACTGAGGGGTCGGGGGTAAGCCTATCAAGAAGTTGAGATACTGTATGCCAGTGATACAGCATTAAAAGTAGAACTTGAAGCAACGCTTGGCAGCCTTGTCAAGAGTAACACATAAATCAGAAGAGTAGACAAAAACTATGGTGGCTAGAAATGGCTAGAAATACCTATCCAAGTTTTTGAAAGCCATAAATTCACAATCATACATGCTATTATACTGACAAAATTTTGTTGAAGTACATAGAAGGGCCATTCTATGGAAAGTAACATATGGCCCCAGCAGACCCTAAGAGTCACCCAAGGATCTGCTGGGGCCATTCTATGGAAAGTCACACACATAATGTACCAGTGAATGGCCCCAGAAGTACCTAAAATTCACATTAAGTCCAATGCAAAAGCCATTTACAGTAGTTTGGAATAACACAGAAGTATTGTAGGACTCTGGGAGTTTCCAGGCCTGGTCTTACCCCTATCACCCACTGATTTGTTAGGAAATAATGCAGATCTATTTTCCTCCTTTTAGTACATACATCACACAACGGAGTGATGTCACTGGCATCTCATGTGGTAAATTCAGACAAATCCGGTGCAAATCAGGTCGACAGCATGATGGACATAGCTGTGGAATATTTGTGCTGATGGTAGGTTATGACTTTTATTCTTTAATTGTATGCTAAATACAGAGTGTGTACCAGATAAGGCTGGCCCTTTCAGTACAGGCTTTGAAAAGAAAAAAAGCTGTTGATAATCTGCCTGCAGATAAAAGGCAATTGCCCTGTCCTTACTGCAAATATCCTTGCCTCGAAAATCCGACTTAATAGTTACGTTACCACAACAGTTGAATTTAATATCATCATTGGTATCTATGGACTACCAAGTAGGCTTCTATGGGAATTACTGCCAAGTGGACAGGGAATATATAGAAGTCATTTTAATTGTGGGCGCATTGTTTAACAAGTCCTAAAATTTGGTCAATTGTGGCAGTGGTTAATGATGTAGTTTGAATAAATCATTTCTATTACAATTTCTTCTAAAAAGGATGGCATTGAAAAATTAATTTTCCTTATAATTAGAATTTGCAGGGTAAACTCCATCTAATCTGTCCACATGTCATTCCAAACAACCACATTACTTCAGCTGGTATCTTAATTTCTAATGGAAATTCATAATAAGTGCCATTTACATTTTGACTGTTTATGATATTTGCAAACAATTATAACAAAGTTTAAAGTCTGAAAGTTAGCAAAATATAAAAGAATGTTAATGGAGCTTTGCAGCTGGCGTATACTTAAAAACTCAGACTTGCCAACTTATGCCACATTCGTTTTTAATCACACGTTTGGTTTATCAATCCTCTTTGATATTTGATGAGTGAGTTACAGTGGGCTTTCGTACAACATAACTGATAATCTCTACTTCTGAGCATACATGTGGCTTTAAGAATCACTCACATGTTGTAGGCACTGCCACACATATTTGCAGTCTTGAAGTTCAAAATGCTGTGAAACAACCAAAATAGGGGCCCAATGCCATTGTTGAATATGTTGATGCTTAATGTTTGCTACATGCATGCAAAGTTTAAACACTCTTGAAGATGGAATAAATTTTTCAAATTGTTTAGAAAAAAATCTCAAATTTGAGATGTTGGGTTACATACCCATGTTGAGCTGAAATACCACATAGTTTGAAAGTTTGGAATGCAATAAAAGACCTTAATTAAACTATATGATATTGTGATAGCCCCACCCATTCCACCTTAATTTTGGATATTTTGTACTATTTATCATGAAATATGTTTCATTTTATCTATTCCTTTTTAGTATATGCTAATCCTATTTTGTTTTCTACTTCCTTATAGAATGCTGAGGCAATGTTAAACATGGTCAACCCTTGTGTAATGAGACAACATCACAGCTCAATGTACAGGACGTATGTGATGAATAGGCTCATTCGGGATTCTAAGGGAAATAAGAATGTATACTGTGACCTTCCATTTTGTCTGAAACCTTCAGGTAAAGTGTTGTGGGTCGAATGTGACCACTGCAATAGGTGGTGTCACTTTGCATGTTGTCAGGTTTCTTCTGTGGATCATAGGCAACCATTTAAGTGTGTTATCTGCAAATAAGAAATTGTTAAAGGAATATTCCCATTGATTTTTCATTTTTTGATAATTGATAGGGAATATTTTTACAATCAATCTGGAGAAGAAACTTCTTTGATACCATTTCCCATCCTCGAGTTATGGAATTTCAAAGTTATAGCAAAACTGATTTGCACACTGCCAATGGATATGGGTGATGATGTCAGATAGTCATGGGTGATGATGTCAGATGATGTCAGATGTCAGACACTTGAAACAATATTTGTTTCTCTTTATTATTACATAAAGTTAAAGAGGCCATGACACGAAAAATCCAACTCATCGAGAGTAACTTCCTCTGAATCTATGAGAAAATCTATGTTCAAAACTATCCTCAACACCTTGAAAACCTCAAGGACTAATTAGTAATTAACGTTTTAATATTCGCATCCGAAAATAGATATCTGAGAATGCGATTTCACAACAAGACAATGATGACGTCATGTTAGGAACACACGTGCAAAGCCCAGGCATGTATCGGATACGCGACGATCATACCGTTCCATATACACGCACATTTACACTGAGAGAACAACCACTGTATTACGCTATATCGTTAGAAATTTCAAGTTTGTTTTTCAACTGTTGTAAACTATCCGGGAGAAATGCCAGTCCGTTATGTTGTTGGGGGTTGCATAAATATCATTACCCATGCAATTAGCCTTCATCCATGGTTGAAGGACGAAAAAAACACGGCGATTATGACCAAGTTAGTGCACAACACCAGGGCCGATTTCACTGGGCCTAGCCAGTATGCAGCTCCGAATGAAGCGAACACTTCACGGAAGCATACTACGATCCCTCCTTTTTGTTATGAAATAAAACAAATGGACTTTAACGGTTCGACATAAAAGAGTCATTCTTCTGTCAAGTAATCCACAAAAAACTACTCTGAAGACCAGATCGGGGAACAGGAAACCTCCAATGGGGCAAGTGGCGATCCTTAGGAGGTAGCGCGCCGAGCACTAGTAGTACTATAGTATTAGCGTTACTACACTGAAGTCGCAATAGACGAAGAGATTTTACTGTATCATCTAAATTAACACCCCCTTCATTGCTCTATTGTATACTAATAAGCTATGAGGTTAGCTTCAAATGCAATGGGTTACATCTTCTTGTGAACAAATCTCAGTGCCCCAATTTATTTCTGGAATATGCTGGATCAGTTAGTTATAGCAATAATTTCTTATTCCTATTCCAGGAAAACCATTTTTTATGTTGTGGAGGGAGTGGGGGTAATGGGGATGGGTCAAAATAGGTAGGTAAAAAGATTTTATTCCAAAGGGTGTTTAATTAAATCTCAAAGCGATTTATTTTAAAGTCACAGAGCCAAAAATTCACACAACATAGTTCAAGTGTTAAATCATTGAACAAAATTTATTCAATATCAGTTCTAGACAGTCATTCTGGACAATCTGAACTAACATTAACAACAATCATTGTATTATATGACATAAAAGTAAAACTGTACTTTCCATAAACATTATCATTCTTAAATAACACTAATGTGATTTGTGACATCAAAGGAGGTTAAAAGAAAACAACTTACATGAATTTTTTTGCTTTAAGCCTACAAAGCAGTTGCATGTCCATCGCTATCAATCGTTGTTGTGACAAATTAATTAGAATAATCCAGAATCAAATACAATAAAGGGTTATTTAAACCAAGAAACACTGCACGAAGTAACTCACATGCAAAAATGTTACACAAGCACGACGACACGTACAACACTGATGATGGGCAATGTGAAACACAGCATCACACGCATTAAAACAATCAAAGACCATTAACAGGGTGTACTGCTGAGTTTTTGAAGAAAGACTACAAAACAAACCAACTGCTGCTGAAGAAACAAAGTCTAAACATTCAAGAGTTCTGCTGCCTCCATTGGTCTTTATTATGACTTTTCTGTCAAATATCATTGGTGATATGGATATTTTGGCTTCCAGATTAAAGGTACGAATCAAACGTCTGGGAGGTAAATGCCCCTAAAAAGGTCAATGCCCGTTCCCTTATGCACATATTATATGACATCACGGTCACGCCAATACTTGTGTCCAAATGCTTCAAAACATGCCTTTTCTTTCATTGTTGATGTTGGGTCTGGAAAATAACCTTTTCATCCTGAATTAAAAGTCTTGAATTTCAATATATCAACACTGAGGGAACCCTGACGGTTGATAATCCAACACAATTGTAGTTTAGAAAAGGTGTTCCTGGAGGAATTTCTCAACCAAGGCTTCCTATACAATGAGTTTTCTCCTGGCAACTTGAATCCAGTGTAATGACCATTGGCTGGAAAATCACTTCTGATCCTTTGGACTGCACATGATGGTAGCACAACCCTGACGTGTCTTGCTTGGAACCCCAAGTATCATTGAACCTGTTGACCGTAGGCTATGTATCTGTACTGCCTGGGAAAAAATTTATGAAAGTTAAAAATGTATTAATGTTGGCCATGATGTCCACAATAACAAGCAGGCATACAATGTACAGTTATGGTTACATTTGTTGTGATTTTACACCTTCCGTGTATCATGAAACATTCTTTTGTTTCAGAAAATTAATTTGCAAAACTCCAGGCCAAAGTACTAGCCAAGTAATAATGAGTATGAAATAACACATATGCCTACCTAGCATGGCTGCATAATGCAACTTACATCCCCGAGCCAAACTTTCAGTATGCAACAACCCTACTAGTACTACACACTCTACATATGAGTTGTAAGTTACCGTAACACAACGCACAATACGGTTTAGGGTGTTCCGCGAATTCCAACAACACATGCACAAAATGGACTGGATTTTGTTTTTAAATGCTTCGTTAATAAATTCTTACCACGTTGTATGTTCCTTGCAATGGTTTCGAACGTATTTCTTCTTCGATATGTTGTGGAGCTTCAATTTCGGCTCGTTTAACAGGCTCGAACTGATACGGTTCTAACACCTCCGCTCCACCCTCAACGTTCGGTTCAATATTGGAATGATCATCGCCTTCACTCTCTGCTTCGAATATGAGAAAGGGCACTCTAATTATAGCCCAATTTCTCACTGCCTAGTGAAGAACCATTATCACTTTGAACTTCGGTTGCCGCAATTGGTTCTGGATCCGTCATTTCACAGGAAATTTTGATTTGATATCGCACTTGTGATCGGTGTTTTGTTTAGTAACTACTAGTGGTATGTGTACTTGTCTACTGTGTACGTGAATGGTATATTCGGAGGATCGTAAATGTGTTCAAAACGTGACGTCAGATGACGTCATGCGAATCGGAAAATTTTCGAGTAAACAAAGTTTCAAACGCCGAAAAGGGTAAATTCATTCTCAATTTTCGACTTGAAAAATCAAGTTTTAAACTGGCAGAATGGTTGATACATGTTCTAGAGAACATTCTTTGATGGATCCCAAAAATATAGGACTTTGAAATTTTCGTGTCATGGCCACTTTAATTTTCTCTAAACCCTTACCTTCAGTAAGGCTAAAACCTGAATATATTAAGAAAGCCTAACTATCTTCCAGGTCACAATTTTAGAGAGTGAAACATTTGCAATAAGCCAGTCCTGCCATCTGCTAGTTTTCTACATGTATGCAATTTTTTTGACTTTTTGGTCACTTTTATTTTTTCTTTAGTTCTTATTCTTGATAAGCATATCTCAGGAACCACACACTCAAGTTATTTTATATTCTATACAGTTATGATGTTGTCTCTTGCCTCTGAAAGAAATTTTTAAAGCCAAAGATTTATTCCATATTTATAATGTTTATGATGTATTCCAGACAAAACATTTTAAAACTTTTTCTTGTATCAGCAAAACAAAGAAGGAGGGATAAATATGTTAATGATAGCTGTGAAATATACCAAACAACTTAAATTGAAATACATATTCTTTTCATTTGAAAACATTTACTTGTATATCAACAAAATGTAAATATGTTAAGATAGACACGATGTATTAAGAAACAAAGGTTTTCATTTCTATACATTTTCAAGCAGAGTTTTATGTTTTGTTTCATAAATATTGTTTATACTTCAAAGATTTTGTAGCATTTATAAACAGGGTAGGAATGTAAACATGTTTAATACAGAAAGCAGTTGGAAAATGACATCTTGAGGTTTTTTTTAAATTCAAACTTATATGCGGTCAGAGCGGATTGTAGAAGCTAAGGTATTCCATATCTGTAAAGCTGAAAGACTTATCACTATTTTCAAACAACAAAAACTAAAACCTTTTTTTCTGGTATCAGCAAGACAAGTAGAAAGGATTAAGATTTTATTGAGAGCGGTGGAATAGACCAAAGACTCCAAATGTACACCAACCAAATGTAAATATGTTAAGAGTTGGTTTAATAGGATGTATTAAGAAACGGAAAACCTCTTTATATTTCTACACTTTAATCAATATAAGTGTTTTAAGTAATATAAGTACATTTAATAATCTGATAAGAACTATACCTATCTGTGCATTTCATGGATGTTGTTTACACAGGGTCTGCATTCCCAGAATATTCTTCAAATTATTCTTTCAGTTTCATTCTGGTATTTTATGTTTTAATGATAAAGTTTCAATTATGTTTTCTGTGTGTGTACCCTGTTGCTCCAATGGTTATAATCGATATATTAAGAAAGCCTAACTATCTTCCAGGTCACAATTTTAGAGAGTGAAACATTTGCAATAAGCCAGTCCTGCCATCTGCTAGTTTTCTACATGTATGCAATTTTTTTGACTTTTTGGTCACTTTTATTTTTTCTTTAGTTCTTATTTTTGATAAGCATATCTCAGGAACCACACACTCAAGTTATTTTATATTCTATACAGTTATGATGTTTGTCTCTTGCCTCTGAAAGAATTTTTTAAAGCCAAGTCTTTATTCCATATCTATAAAGTTTATCATGTATTCCATATCAACAAAGCCAAAGACTTGTCCTTATTTTTTCTTTTTCAAACAGTAAATTTTAAAACTTTTTCTTGTATCAGCAAAACAAAGTAGGAAGGATAAATATTTTAATGATAGCTGTGAAATAGACCAAACAACTTAAATTGAAATACATATTCTTTTTGTTAGAAAACATGTCATGATAAATTTACTTGTACATCAACAAAATTTAAATATGTTAAGATGGACAGGATGTATTGAGAAACAAAGGTTTTCATTTCTATACATTTTTAAGCAAAGTTTTATATTTGTTTCATAATTTGTTGTTATATTTCAATGATTTATAAGCAGGGTAGGAAAGGAGATAAGTTTAATACAGAAAGCAGTTGGAAAAAGACATCTTGAGGTTTTTTTTTTAATTCAAACTTATGCGGTCAGAGCAGATTGTAGGAGCAAAGGTATTCCATATCTGTAAAGCTGAAAGACTGATCACTATTTATTCTTTTTCAAACAACAAAAACTAAAACCTTTTTTCTGGTATCGGCAAGACAAGTAGAAAGGATTAAGATTTTATTGAGAGCGGTGGAATAGACCAAAGACTCCAAATGTACACCAACCAAATGTAAATATGTTAAGAGATGGTTTAATAGGATGTATTAAGAAACGGAAAACCTCTTTATATTTCTACACTTTAATCAATATAAGTGTTTTAAGTGATATAAGTACATTTAATAATCTGATAAGAACTATACCTATCTGTGCATTTCATGGATGTTGTTTACACAGGGTCTGCATTCCCAGAATATTCTTCAAATTATTCTTTCAGTTTCATTCTGGTATTTTATGTTTTAATGATAAAGTTTCAATTATGTTTTCTGTGTGTGTACCCTGTTGCTCCAATGGTTATAATCGATATATTAAGAAAGCCTAACTATCTTCCAGGTCACAATTTTAGAGAGTGAAACATTTGCAATAAGCCAGTCCTGCCATCTGCTAGTTTTCTACATGTATGCAATTTTTTTGACTTTTTGGTCACTTTTATTTTTTCTTTAGTTCTTATTTTTGATAAGCATATCTCAGGAACCACACACTCAAGTTATTTTATATTCTATACAGTTATGATGTTTGTCTCTTGTCTCTGAAAGAATTTTTTAAAGCCAAGTCTTTATTCCATATCTATAAAGTTTATCATGTATTCCATATCAACAAAGCCAAAGACTTGTCCTTATTTTTTCTTTTTCAAACAGTAAATTTTAAAACTTTTTCTTGTATCAGCAAAACAAAGTAGGAAGGATAAATATTTTAATGATAGCTGTGAAATAGACCAAACAACTTAAATTGAAATACTTATTCTTTTTGTTAGAAAACATGTCATGATAAATTTACTTGTACATCAACAAAATTTAAATATGTTAAGATGGACAGGATGTATTGAGAAACAAAGGTTTTCATTTCTATACATTTTTAAGCAAAGTTTTATATTTGTTTCATAATTTGTTGTTATATTTCAATGATTTATAAGCAGGGTAGGAAAGGAGATAAGTTTAATACAGAAAGCAGTTGGAAAAAGACATCTTGAGGTTTTTTTTTTAATTCAAACTTATGCGGTCAGAGCAGATTGTAGGAGCAAAGGTATTCCATATCTGTAAAGCTGAAAGACATCACTATTTATTCTTTTTCAAACAACAAAAACTAAAACCTTTTTTCTGGTATCGGCAAGACAAGTAGAAAGGATTAAGATTTTATTGAGAGCGGTGGAATAGACCAAAGACTCCAAATGTACACCAACCAAATGTAAATATGTTAAGAGATGGTTTAAAAGGATGTATTAAGAAATGAAAAAGGCTTTTAATATTTTTCAATTTTAAGTAATTTAGCTCAGTTTTGTTTTTCAGTTTTGAAGCAATTTTAGGATTGATTCTTGGTTTCCTATATCTGTTTTTTTTTTAGATTTTCTATTCAATCTGTTTATATTAAGAGAGGAAAAGATTAATGAAAGAGTATGATTTAAATCACAATCACATACAAGGCGTATTATAGAATTAAACATTTTTTGTGAGGGAAATTATGAGCAACTATTCCATATTTAGGTTATGATTATAAAATCTAAATCTGATGACACTTTCCTCTTTATTGATTCAAATGGAGATAGCTTCAGGCCCAGTTAACTTGCATGATCAGAATGTGGAGATTCAAATACTAATCTCATTCCACTCATGACTGCCACATTACTGTGCTGCAGTCAAAACGAGTAAGTTCACACTACTGCAATCCTTGAAATTCACTGGAGCTTCAAAGGGTTTTTGTGCTGCCTTTGATTGCCTACAGCTGTCCCCCTATAAAATTAGAGATAGTTGGATGCCATTTAAATTATTTGATCGAAGTCACCTTAAAATGCCTTCCCTGAGATCAGTTTCCAGGACTGTTTCAGTTAATTAACACAAACAATTTTTGTGACTCATTATTTTATTTTTTATTTTATTAATATTTTTGGGGGTTTTGAAGAGAAAACACCAAAGCAACTATTTATGGCGTTGCCCCTTTAAGTTTAATTAGCATTTTGGTTTTCCTATTTACTTGTACCTTAAAGGATATGTGCAAAACACAAAGCCTTTCGTGATGCATAAAGTTTGGTAAACATAACTCACAAATGTTGTGTATGACATAATATGTGCATGATATATAATTATGATAATATGCTTTGTAGAGCAAATGCTTTATTTAAAGGTATTATGTAGCAATTCTTCCTGATTAAAGGGGAATATTGACATGAGAAAAATTTCCCAAATGTGTTTTTCTTGACCCTTCCACAGATAAAATGTATTTGTTCAACAAAATGAATGAGTAATTCAGTTTTCAGACTGGAATTTACATTAAAACCCCAAATTATTTACATTTAACTGCAGAGGAGGGAAAATAAAGATGAATAAGTTCTTTCAGTGGGGATCTTACCCGGTACTGGTACCCGGTACCTATTGATTGAGTTGAAAGAATAGCACACTCTGCCACATACTTGACGGGAAGTCAAAGAGTAATTTTAAGGTTGTTTTCTCTTCAGTGTTATAGTAGGAGTTCATGAGGTAGTGATGATTATTTTCATTGGCTCATTTCATTCAGTTTTAACCAGTCACAGACAATTCGTTCCCTTAAATTAAATTTAGAAAAATATGCATCAATTTCTTTTGAAATTGACATATCAATGTATAAGATAAAAATATTCAAACAGATTTGACTCAAAATTGTGGAAATGTTTCTCAAACTTCATCCAGGATTAGAATAATCCACAGAGTTAAGATAGATTAAATACTCCCATCCATTATTCAGTAAAGTATTGTAAATTCTGTGTACTTTTCTTATTGCTCCTTGCGTTAAGACCCAATTTATATCATTTTTTGAGACAAAAAGTGTATCTTTCATGAGTTGTTTGCAAAAACTTAACTTGTAATGTACAGTAAATAGTTTTGAAATACAAAAGTACAGTGATACAAAAGCTAATGTTGCCTTCTTATTTCTCAATTTGCATAGAATATGTAGAAAGTAAATTGCAAATATAGCTTTGAAAGTATGGTTGACACTATGCAGGGGTTGGGGTGAATGGATCCTTCATTTTTTTTTTTTCCAGTGCAGCTATTAAACCCAGAAAAGTCATAGTTTGAAGGATGACCATATTCCATCACTTTCTCAGGAATCTTAGATGAGGTTTTATCACCAAAAAATTCATGGCAGACCATCAGACCCAATTTTAATTTCTCATCAATTTAGCTTGTTTATGCTAAAACTAATAGTTGTATAAAAAACAGTGTTAGACGGCCAGTTAATGCATCACTTTACAAGCTTCCAAGGAACGGCATAGCTAAAGGAGGCGAGGGTGGTTCCCCCATCCTCCCCTGCCCAAGGAAATTGGCTCATTAGGAAATTTCTCGGGTCCCCATACTGATATCAATTTCAAAATGTGTATGAGGCAAAAGCCAATTTCAGGGACATCAAATATCATATGTTATGGGTCCCATATTTATGAGATGCAAAAAGGGCCTCTGAAAAGTCAATTTTGGGGTCCTCAGTTATGCCAATCTTTAAGGCCCCATAACGTGAAATATAGGTTCTACTTAAGCCATATTTGAGGGGCTTGAAAGGCTGGTTTTGCTATTGATACCAGTCAGTTTAGGGGCCTTGAAAAAGCCAACCTTTTGGGCCCAACTAGTCTTAGCCACTTTATACAGTGGTGGAGCTAGGGGTATTGGTCAGGGGGGGGGGAGGGGGAAAGAATGGTCTGTAGGGGCGCTTTCGATACTATCTAAGTAGAGCGCCACCACAGGTTGGCACGGATCGTTCAGAATTTTTTTGAGTAAAGATACTCCCTAGATCAGGGTTAATGATGAGATTGTCGAAAAGGTGCACCACTATAAATATCTAGGTACTATCATTGACTGTAAACTTAACTTCATAGACCAGGTTGATGCAATTAGATCAAAAGCTTGCCAACGATTTTACTTTTACGTAAACTGAAATATTTTAATGTCGACAACACTATTCTTTTACTTTTTTACCAATCAGTGATACAAAGCGTGTTGACTTTTAGTATTATTTGTTTTTACGGGCTGCTTACAGAGGATTCTTCGTTTAAATTATAGAAGGTTGTAAGGGCTGCCAGCCGTACGATTGGTAGGGATATTTGTTTGAAAACTGTTTATGAACTCTACATTGATATGGTGCACCAAAAAACCCATGGAATCTTAAAAGACCATACACATCCTCTTTTCGAGAACTATGTATTCTGCCGTTCAGGCAGCAGACTTCGCATGCCACGGTCTAAGCATAACAGATTCAGGTTTTCTTTTGTACCCAATTCTGTTTCTCTTTCAACCTGAGGGCTGTTAGATAGGTTTCTTTTGTTTTATAATCTTGTTTTTTTGTATATATATGAATATATATGTGTATATTTTTCTCACATGTATGGATATTTTTGCTGTTGATATTCTTACCTTTTCATTCAACTTCTCTGTGTTTTGTTTATACTAATATTTAACTGTATTCTGAATGTAACTTTAAAACTTTGATTTTTTATCTAGATCGCCAGAAATGACCCTTTCCAGGCCTTGCTAATTTGCAGATAAACGAAGAATAAATAGGTGTCATCGCCATTTTGTCAGAATATTACACCAACAAGATGTGACAAATGTCAATAGGTATTTGAGAGCGCAATAAAAAAGTAAATAATCGCGAGTAAGTAAAAAGTGGTAAAAAGCTGAAAAGGGTGCTAGCAGTTCATTTGAGTCCGTCAGGGGGGGGGGGGGGGGCATCCGCTCCCTCCAACTTTATGGATGCTCCGCCACTGACTTCATAAGCTACTTTTTGGAACCCCAGCAGTTCAATTTTAAAAGCTTATTTTAAGGCTGCTTATCTTGGCATTCCCCAAAAGCCGACATTGCCTGAAAGCCAATATGGTCAAGGGTGTGACACTCCCTCCCCCCCCACACCTTTGCATGCAAATGAGCAGTCACTCTGCAAAAACAAAGGTGAAAATGAGAGATGACACTTTTTTATGTTGGCGGTACTCATGCTAAACTGGTTCAATCTAAAGGCCCTAGGTTCCCAAAACCAATCCTAGCAGCATTAAGATAGGACTTCCAAAGGCCAGTAAATTCCCCAAAATATCGGGGCTCCCAATTAAAACTCTCCAAAAGCCAGCTGGTGCCCAAAAAGCAAACTCGAATAGCCCCAAAAGTTACTGAGCCCGTTAACCCAGTCTAAGGCTGTCGTGTGAATAAGGTGTATACTTTTTAAGAAAAAGTCGCCCAGGACGAACCTGGGCACGAAAACCAAACTACTGAACAACTGATCCGCTTCTAACCCCAGTCCCCTTGCATCGGGACTGTGACTGTGTGATCATCGTCAGGTGTGCATCACCATTCCCCTCGAAAGGGAACAGATACTACACATGATCTTAGCCAAAAGGCGAATAAGGTGTATGTGTCTGGCTTTTTGCTGCCCTGCGAATAAGATGACTATGTCCGGCTATTCGCAGGGCAGCCCTGCGAATAAGATGTCTGTGTCCGGCTATTCGCAGGGCTGCCCAACGAATAAGATGTCTGTGTTCGCTTATTCGCAGGGCTGCCCTGCGAATAAGATGTCTGTGTCCGGCTATTCGCAGGGCTGCCCTACGAATAAGATGTCTGTGTTCGCTTATTCGCAGGGCTGCCCTGCGAATAAGATGTCTATGTCCGGCTATTCGCAGGGCTGCCCTGCGAATAAGATGTCTGTGTTCGCTTATTCGCAGGGCTGCCCTGCGAATAAGATGTCTATTTCCGGCTATTCGCAGGGCTGCCCTGCGAATAAGATGTCTGTGTTCGCTTATTCGCAGGGCTGCCCTGCGAATAAGATGTCTATGTCCGGCTATTCGCAGGGCTGCCCTGCGAATAAGCCCCACCATTTACGAAAGTCTCAAGACACATACAGTGAATGACAAAAACGCATATGGTGACCGAGTCATTTTTGCACAGTAGTGTAGTAATGGCACATACATTGTCACCCCTCTCGCGGTCGGCATAACATCGGCATAGCACCTCCACAAGTGGTAAGTACGGCATTAGTTGATATCAAACTTAAGATAAAAACATATCATTCTGCATAATCATTAACTTTACTAGCTAACATAAGCCCACTTTACATCTCTATAAGAACAGGTTGGACCATTTTGAATCTTGAGTACAACTACAATGCTGATATTTTATATATGCTATACAATATTTTCAGGGATTCCATATCTGAATTGTCAATCTCTTGTTTTAAATCTTGTATTATGTAGTCAAAAACATATGTGAATCGGCTTATGTACTTCTTTTTCTGTGGGAATCACAACGGTATCTCTTTTATTTTTTGTCCATTTACGGGCGCGTATCCAGGATTTTCTAACCCGGGGGGCGCGAATTACTATCTAAGCGGAGCGCCACCATCGGTTGGCGCGCAGCGTACAAGAAAATTTCTGGTTTTGATACCCCCCAGATCACCGGAAACGGCACTTCTCGGGCTTGAAATGACCAACCAGATGTACACTTTTGGCCTGAGAACCAAGTATTTCCTACTATTTTTTTTCCATCCATAACCTTTTTGAAGATTGTCAACCAGGCACACGTCATGTTCGACCTGATCGCATGTCATGTGGGTCTTTGCTTTTGTAGGTGATTTTACGTCGCGGCCCACAATACCCGTTAGCCCCACTTTTCAAGGTTTTAAGCCCCAAATTTGTTCAGAATTTGAAAATTCACATTTCTCGTGAATAAACTCACTTCAAAACATACCCATAATGTTGTGCAAAATTTCATCTATGGACAACCAATATAGAAAAACTTCCTTCAACCCCTAACAGTCCGGTCAAAATTGCACGAGTAGAGGGAAGTGTGATGCAGAATGTTGGTCAGAAATTTTCGAAAATTCAGACACAGTTAATTTATTGGTGTACAAATATTAAACCTCTTATAACGGCTATTATAAAACTTGGTTGAAGGAAATGAAAAAATAGCAGATATTTCCGAAACCAAACACTACACACATAGGCGTAGGAGGCGCGGCGGCAGTGGCGGAGCTAGGGGTATTGGTCAGGAGGGGCGAGAATGGTCTGTAGGGGCGCTTTCGACACTATCAGAGCCGTATATAGAGTTTGGCCAACCATGTAACCGATTTGGATTGGTCGAGAGGGACAACGCCCACACAGGGTGGTAAAATAGGTCTACTTGAAAACTTTATAGCAGGCCACACGCATACTCACAGTGTGTAGACTATCGTTTGTGTACACGAAAAAAGTACGAAATTATGAAAGAAATGGTGCTGGGGATGCTGCAATCGGTCAGAACATGGATATTGTTGTTTGATTTACCGACTGACCATAAAAGAAGAGGAATATTTTGGAAGTAGAAAGAACAAGATGGAGATCTAATGAAAAAAGTCTGTGTAGCCTAGGCCCATAGCCATGCATAGTGTAATACGAGTAATGTACCAACAATGCGAGAATTTTACGTTCAGACTGGTTTCTGTAATTACATTCATGGCTATTCTCTCTCGTTTAACGATCCACAAATTCGATTTCATTATGCCAGCTCTCCTAATAATAGGCATGGCAGTTTCAGTCGCACATATAGCTATCCTAATTCCTAGTTATTGTATGCATAGGCTATGCCTAGCCTAAAAAAGTATAACTTTTAGTTTAATGTAAAAGGGTGGGCTAGGCATAACGTAAGGCCCTAATCCTAAGTTAAGCCCGAAGCATAAGTTAAGCCTGGGCTTAATTAGACCTGGACCATTCTTGCTATTACTACAACTGTTATAGCACATTACATAATATGGCACAGTATAAGGCCCAATTAAACTAGGCCTAAGGAAAACAAAGTAGCCTAGGCCTAAACTAGTTAGGCTAGGTCTATACTCATTGGCAACTTGTGGGTTGTGTACACATACAGGCCTAATTATAAAGACCCTTTTAGTATGCCATAAACAAGTGCCCAAATGGTTAAATGAGCTTGGTTTGTGTTAATTGTCAGCATTGGCCTAGCCTTTTTAGGCTAACATGAATTCAGCCTTATTTTTTCTTCTTGACATGTGACATGTGCTCTGAAGATAAACTAACATAAAAAGCCACAGTTAGCAGACTGTGATAAAGTCGAACCTGGTGAGTGACTATTAGACTGAAATCCAGTTCCTGCAACCACAGCAATAAAGTCTTTGTTTTAATCAATGCACTTGTGTGTTTGAAACTTTCAAATGGACACTCAATGGCAGTTGGTTAAGATATAAGGTTTTACCTTCATCATGGAGAGTTGAAGGGAATCTGCCTCATCATCTGAATAATGGACTCAAGGATAGCATCAACTCATGATTGGATAATAATTTTGAGCAAGTAAATATCTGGCAATTTGAAAGTTTGTATTATTTTTTTACATATTATTTTAGCTGTTTAGCTCACACACAAGCAAATGATCAAGTGACAACAACCGATGCAGTATATTTAAAGGTATTGAAGACTCGCCCTAAACCGCATGCCGCGCTCTGTAAAAGTTTACTTTCCGTTGCTTGCAAGTGAAGTTTTTTTTGTGTCGCTACAAAATGCAGACAGTAATGAAACCTGATACCTTGTTATCTTTTATCTAGACCTGAGATGTCCACGCTGCTATGTGCACTGTGTTGTGGGTATTGACCGTGATGTTTGTATTGACTGTATGTACACTAATGTCTATTTACAGATGGTAGCAAGCTGTGTGTGTATTTTCTGGGATCAATGGTGGTGTCTAAAACTTCTGTTACACCACATTCGAAACTAGGTCAGATAACGGGCATGAGACGTTTCTTTGTGCGGGAGTCTTCACACACTTTAAGGAGAAGTATTTATATCCCATTAATAGAGAAAGAATTATGTTTCAATTGGTAGCATGCAACTTTAAATTTTGCAAACATTAGATACAATCAAACAAATGACAAGGTTCATTTACAAGGTAATCTACTGCCCTATATTTCACATTAATCTGTCACAACAGAAGTTCACAGCTTTCAATAATTATACAAACAAATTCCCCTGATGGGTGCTTGGTTAGATTCCTGCAAGTTTCAAGTTTATCAATGTAATTAGTTCTGAATGTGGCAATGTGGAGAAGCTTTGGGATAATCTGTGGATAAGACTGCCAGACTATCAACAAGATTCCACATCCATGCAACTCCAACTGCTTCCTTCACCTCCTTGCAGATGTACCACATGTCCAAAAAAAGTCAGCATTGGTTAATGTAATTAAAATCTGGCTTCCTCCTGAGCTGGCAAATACACATGAATTGTCAAGTACAGAGGTCAGTGTGAAACCACTGAAAGATCTTCTCAGCTTTCAAGATTACAAAGACTTATAGCCAAATTGACAGAGGCCACACTTATACCATTCCACTCTCATAAGATGAAGGTATCACACACACTTCATTTTGCTTCTGTGATGCAGTGCCTGGTAGACTGTGAGGGTCACCCAATGGATGTTTTAACAACTGCCTGGTATATAGAGCTCTGCAACAGATAATTCATCCTGATGTCGAGTCTCATCCTGTCATGGCCTTGAGCAAGTTGAACCCACTTCAACACAAAGCAGCTATTGAATTCTTGTCTAGGTACTGTCAAATCCACATCACCATCATTGCTGGTTCCAGCTAAGCCGACCATAATAAAAGAGTACAATGAGGGTTGTTTAATTCACCCAACAGAGCTTGCATTCCAGTACCTTTGGGCAGCTGAAGAGATATTCAGAAATTGTTATATGAGTGTGTTTGTATGCATGCATATGTGTGATTTTCTTGCTTTACAGAACAGCTCCATTTTGATAAGCTATGTTGTAGGGACCGAGTGAGAGAGAGAGAGAGATGACATTTGTACACTCCAGGGTCTGGTGCAGCTCTGTTTATTGACACATAATCACAATATAGTACTATACCACAGTAGGCTACACTAACAGTTAACTAATACTCACAAGGTTATAACCACACCCAAGCAACCTAGTTGCCCAATCACAAACATACAGGAAGAATAACAGTTTACCATAACATAATACAATGAGACCAGAGTCAGCAGATGATTACATAATAACATCTGGGCATAGAGACACATGCAAGTAATTACTATAATAGCAGGTGCACAATAGGTAAAGGTAAGTAACAATAGGCAATAGATGCATGCTGTGTAGGCTGGAACCCTACAATGTAACATGGAAACCTGCCAATCATATGTTTGAAATAGGACAGGCTGAAACGATTCTTAAATGAAAAGCTTAACGACTTCTTGCATTTTGATACATCACTGTTCAGGTTAGGCCGGTAAGGGCAGTATGAAGAATAAGTAACAATTAATAATTATCATTATGGCCATTTGCTGTCTGCATAATAACAAACTGAATGATGTCATCAGCCCTGTGCTCAGTTGACAGCACTGACAAGTAGGCACACTATGTCAGTGTGATCCATGAAACCTTATTAAGGACATGACCGTATAGTATATATGTTAATGGAAAATACATAAGCTACAACATACACCAGTATTCAGTTGTTGCAGGTTTTTTTTTTCTCGACAGACTCATTCAATCTATTGCACCTACTATAGCCTAGTACTACATTCCTGAGAAATTAACACCACAATATCAGTCTTAGGTTTGCCCACAGACTCCCAACTATTGCTAACTCCTACACTCAAGTATATAGTTTAGTTTAGTAGAAAAAAAGACCAGGAGAGACACTCAAGTCCCCATTAAGGACCCTAAGGCTATATGAGAGGAATAAAACCGAGGACATCAAATGTCATACCCAATTACAATGCTTAATGTACTCATCCAAAGCATTCTTAAACCCATTCACACTACTTGCAATTCAACCTTCTCAGGCAATCCATTCCATCCATTCACAACCCTTGTATTAGACTTTAGAGAAAAAGTTATGCCGAATATTAATCCTACTTTGTAACTTCTGGAGTTTAAGACAATGACCTCTGGTACAACTACTTTTGGCAAACCTGAAAAGATCAGTGAAGCATAAATTGTCATTTTATGTGTAGGCCTACTCTATTTAATTGAAGGATCTATTAATGTAGGCCTGATGCTATAGTTGTGCGTCTGTGATCTAGCCTAGCCAGGACTGTGATGTGTGTTTTTCGTTTGTACGACTAAAGTAGGACTAGTACTAGTATGAGGCGTAAAATAAACAAGTGTAATGACAGGTTTTCAGCTAGTTTTCTATGCATTTCAGGTGTGAAGATAAACGTAAATGTCATTAACTAACGCATACTCTAATTCGTTACCTGATATCCATTTTGTTCCTCGTATGCCTGTCAAAATCTGACATTCTGAGTCGCTTCGTTTGTTCGCAACGAGCACAGTGTGCAAAGCTGTGTGATGTGTTTCGTGTTTCGCGCAACTGGTAACGACATCTGGACCTATTTTGATGCCCATGGTTTGCGTGTGACGTCACAAATCGCCAGTTGGCCAAACTCTCTCTATATACGGCTCTGGACACTATCAGAGCCTTATATAGAGAGAGTTGCGACAACTCGGGTCCCGGAATTTTCGATCACGTGACCTCATGGCACCATTTTGGGGCCAACTAATTCTGGCCGTATGATCGACAACAACGTACGTTCGAGCAGTCAACATCTGCGCTGCCATCACAAAATGCCTGGCTGTTCAGCGTGGGGCTGTTCAAATCGTCCCGAAAACGGTTCAAAACTTTTCAGATTCCCAACAAACCTAGATAGGAGGAAAACATGGGAGGCAAAAGTAAACAGGCTTCACTGGAAGGCGAACTCCAATCACAAACTTTGTGATGTGAGTACTTCACCTAGGCCTAGTAGTACAATGAACTAAGATTCGTAACACTAGGCCTAGCCTAGTCCATATAACCTTAACCAGGACTGTGGGTTACACCAGACAGTCCTTACAGCTATGTATGGTGCACTGTGCAGTGTACATACACGCATAGTTAACATCACAGAAAACAGCATAAATTTCAGGCATGAAAATGGTCTATTTTTAACAAGTTCTGATCAAGAAAGTTGCGATGTTGGGATGAGATCTGTTATAAGGTGCATAAAAATATCTCTGCAAAGTTTAGTGGGTATATTCCTTAAATTGAAGGCTCCAGCGTGGCAAGACAAATCGGGGATCTACGAAGCACAGTACTAGTGTGCAATACAAATCACCAAGGGCTAGCCTAGCCCCCTAATGAAAAACTGCTTGGCTCCATTGTGTCATGAGCTTGTTCGGATTATTATTTATGAAAATTTGGGTGGCGATCTGGCAGACCATTGAAATGATTAATCATTCTGCTTTGCACTTGATGATTTGAATTGAACTGGTCCAGAACTCCACTATCTTTTATGAAATAATATTGAAAAATTAGGTTACTAAAATATCACTGTAGGCTAGGTAAAAATATTTCCTAAAACATTGTGTCCTGTTAGAGGATAGCAGGTAAAACTAACAGAGTCAACTGAAAACCATAGGCCAAATTAGGCTCAGGAATCATGTTTGTCCATGTCATACATAGGTACGGTATACAGATCCTAATTCATATTCTTACAACCGGGCAGTTCCAAGCAAAAGAGGACATAACCCAGGAAATTCAATTTGACTGAGCCTAGGCCTAGCATTTTACCATGGTTGGCGGGCAACTCACCCCCCCCCAGCAACCCCCCCAAAAGAAAACTTCTCTAATTTTCGACTTCTGACAACATATTTATGCTTCTGTTGGGGGGGGGGGGTTGTCCGGGGGGTGTTGTCTGGTCACGATTACCTTATCCATTAATAATAGAAGCCCATGCCTAGTAATAGAGGCTCAATTGGTATTTTGAAGAATTACTGACTTTTTGGATCCTATAGTATATAGATGCAGCTTTTTCAAGTTATTAGACATAAAATTCGTAGATAAAAGCCTGACTCTCATACAAAAATATTCTGAAGTAGATCTTTTCAAATTCCAGCAGCAGCTTAGTTCTCATAACGCTGAAATATCCTACTCACATATACCATATATTTGCGATGTGAGTTCCAGATTAGTGTAAATTCCTTACAGCACCCAGTTTGGGTCATATTATGGTATTAAAGTCCTGTCAGCTGCAATTTATTATTCGTATTTCATACATTTGAAATAAAGTGTTGCATGAAAATCTTCATTTGTTTTACTTTAGTATTTGTCTGTTTACTCTTTGTCTGTTTAAATTGTATTTTTTACTGGACTTATGGGTTACACATCTTAAACGTGTTAAGGCATAAATGTGTAATGCCTGGTAGGAATTCTAGATATACTTCCACAATTTTGTCCGTATATACTGTAAATGCCCTTCCCTTGCCCTATTTCATTGCCCTATTTCCCGGCAGAGAGTTATATTAAACAGATATGCAGAGGATTGTGCAAGTAACCACAATGTAATCATGATTGTAATCACGATTACATTACAATGTAATCGTAATCGATTACTTCAACTTTAGGCTGTAATCGTAATCGTAATCATACATTCTCAAGTAATCGTAATCGATTACATTCAGATGTAATCGCCCCAAGCCTGATGTGATTGGTCCATTTAGTTACCATAGCAACCAATTTTCAAAGACCTAGCTTCATGATTCTGTGCACCATGTCAGTACCAGTCACATGTCCAAATATCAACTTCATCAGCCATTGCTAGCTCAAGTTACAGTTAATCCCAATTTTGACCAATCACAGGCTTTGTTTGGTTACCATGGCAACAATGGAAGAATGTACATTATTCCGCAACTGTGCAATATGTGTTACAATATGATATATAACCAGTCATAATACAATTTTACCGTACCAGAATATCAACTGTTGAATTTGGACTTCCAAATGTGCCAACCTCATCCCCTTGAACTTGAGCGCAGCCAATCCCTCCCCCCCCCCTCCCGTTCGACACTCGACGCCCTACTTACACAGCCTCGGCGCCCAAAAGCACCACAACATTATCAGGCCAAAAATAAAACCCAGAATCCCGCTCACACTTCTACAATGCCATCGAAAAATTCCCCTATCCACCTGAACGCCCATTCCCACACATACTGTATGTTGCCCATTTGGCCCCAAAATGGCGCCCAAATTTCAGTTGTCGCAACTCTCTCTATATAAGGCTCTGGACACTATCTAAGAGGAGCGCCACCACTGGTTGGCGCGTAGCGCACAGACAATTTTTGAGTAAAGATACTCCCTAGATCGCCCGGCCGGAAATGACCCTTTCAGGGCCTGGCTAATTTTTCAGATAAACGAAGAACAGGGTCTCATCGCCAAATTACACCAACAAAATGTGACAAATGTCAATAAGTAGATGAGAGCGCAATAAAAAAGTCAATAATCTAGAATAAGTAAAAAGTGGTAAAGAGCTGAAAAAGGCGCCAGCAGTCCATTTGAGTCCGTCGGGGGGGGGGGGCATCCGCCCCCTGACCGTATGGATGCTCCGCCACTGCGCGGCGGGGGTGAAGCCCCTAATTCGCCATTACTAATGTAAAAGAAACTTTTGACATAATTGGACCTCCATGCTTTTTATACATCTACATGAGACATGTCGTTGTTTACATTAGCATCCCGCGGTATACTGCGCAATTTGAACGGACCGTACGGTACATGATGGATGCTTGCTTACATGATATTGACATTTGTACGTTGAACGCGCGCTTGGCGCGCGAAAATTTTTGGTTATTTTTTCAGGCAAGTCGGACAGTTTTGAGGATTTTCATCCTGGAACGCCATTTTCATGCTCACTGATATGATGTGATATCTGCTGTTTGCGTCACAAATTCGAACAGGCGCGTAGCGAGGAATTTGCCAAGGGAGGGGCGAAGCCTGTAGGCAAATTATCTAAGCGTAGCGCCACCATAGGTTGGCGCGAAGCGTACAAGAAAATTTTTGCCGAAAATGCCTCCCAGATCGCTAGAAATGGCACTACCCAGGACCATTTGTTAGCGCGAAGCGTACAAGCAAATTTTGGCCGAAAATGTCTCCCAGATCGCTGGAAATGACACTCCCCAGGCCTTGTAAGTTGCATCTAAGCACTTTCTATTTTGAAATTACTAAGCGATATCATTTAAAAAAATGCTGAATGGGGGGGGGGGGGCGGTCGCCCCCATCCCAAAATGCGTCATGTTCCCCGACGACACGGTCGAGTTCGAGACCAGCCACAGTTGGTTTCATAGCACAATTCTACACACGCGTTATGATAGACCATATATAGTATATATATAGATCATTAGTGAGAGAGGAAAATGGAAACGTAAAAAAATGGAGTTGTCGGTGTAAGGGGTAGGGTGAGGCACACTTTTACGAAATCATTGATCCATCACTGGCTACCCTTCAGCGCTGTAATGATGTCACTGTTCCTCTTTCTCTTCCCGGTGTCTTCGCGTTTTTCTTTTACTCCCTCCTTTTCTCCTTCTTCTCTCTTTCTTCTTTTCCCTTCCTTCCTCTCCTCCTCCTCTTTTTCCCCTCTTTTTTTCCTTTTTTCGTCTTTTTTTTCTCTCCTCTTTTTCTTACCCGGGGGCGCGCCCCCAACGCCCCCCCCCCCTGGATAAGCACCTGATTTAAAGAATACGGGAAATAAATGTTCAATTAATACATTTCCAGGAACAATTAACAAGTGGTAATTTTCCATTATATCCCTTCAGCGCCTTGATCCGTGCCTGTGTTATACGTCTCTTAAAACATGGACGTTACAACCGGGACATTTGAAAGCAAATATAATTACTGTACCCTGGTACCAGCGTTTGAATATAGACGTATTTTGGAGATACCTGTACATATGCTGAAAGAACCTGTAAAACGCATTGGTATTTGAAATGCAATCTAATTTATTATTTGCTTATCGACAAACATCTATAAATATCGATAAATATCGACAAATGTATTTAAATAATCATGACAAATACATGGTGATACACCTACTTCAAACACCCAGCCTGTCACGTCATACTATGATACTTTGGACATATTAATGAAATGCCAATTCGTCCAATAAGAAAAAAAAACTTCTCGTGTAACCGCTGTCCAACTAAGACTATTCCAACTACTTTCGAATGTCACCATGACCAATTTCAGAAGAACTGATTCAGCAGTCTGAACGAGGAAGGGACATCCACAATGACGACAATGACAAAGGTATATCTGAAAATGACTGTTTTTCACACTATTTCTTGTGAATACGTCACAAATCTAACAAACCTTGTTGACACGAGGTTCTCTACCTGCAAAGTAATACAATTATCAAATTGCCATTTTACACACTAGATACCAAGCACTAGTTTGCAAAACGTTATAGTTTTCAGATTTTGTACCGTTTAGTACATCTGTTTGCAACGGTAATGTACATATATCTGAAGTTTCGTGATGTGATGTCCTTTCTACGCTTAGGTATATTTCCATCATTAATGCCACATGCAAAATAATTTTCCGTGATTGGCTATAGGTAAGCTGAAACATGAAGTTGGTAGTGTGAACTGTAGAATCACTACTATGTTTTAATCGTGTTTTTATAAAGTAAGCCCGACGGAGACGTAGAAAAATAAAATAAATAACAATTGCATGATATTGATGATCAACATCAAACATATTGCTAGACTGGTTGCAAGGAAAGAATGTGTGTCTAACGTATTGTGCTATTGTTGAGATGACTATGTATCCATAGTAACCAACACATTATATATATATATACATTGAATTGGCGATATCCGTAATATTAAGTTCAATTGAGTTGTTTTCTGTGTTAACATCATATTTCTAGTGATTAGTTATTTTCTTCCATATAACTTCACTTCACTTAGTACATCACTGCAACACCCTCAGTATTTTATCCTGACATCACTGAACTTGATTCTGCGTGTAGTCAATTTGACAGAGAATAAAGGGAGGAGAATAATAGGCTAACTTATATCAATTGATCTCGGAACAGACGGTGTGTCAGAGACGAAGATGAAAAAAGAATAAATAGGATCTATCATACTTATAAACCCTATCATGTGTGGCTCATAATAACAAATATTGTAAGTCTTTAGCTGTCATGACTAGATAAAGGTTATTTAATGCTTTCTGTTTGAATCGTCACGTACAAGAGTTGATTTTAATTAATTACATTTTTTATCATTTGCTATGTTTAGAAATGTTAGTTTCTTCTGAAACGTCGGTTAAATTTCCAGGCTTTCCTGACATGTTAAGGAAGATATCAAAACGTATAGAGAGCAAATAGAAATCATGAGTGAATCTTTCTCCATAGTTCAGTTTTGTCTAATTCAATGCATTATAGATTTAGTAAAAATATGAATCGAACGCAATATATATTTTAGTAGCGTTTGATCTCAAAAGTTTTCAACTTCAATCTTGGCTTGCTCTAAACGCAGAGTTGACAATAATGTATACATGAATGGTAAGACCATATTCTCCTAGCTTTCCTTTCTGAATCTTTCAAAGTAAGTTTACAATCCAGGTTGGCTGTTGGATCAGGCTGAAAAAGTAAATTAACCTATAAATTAAGGAAAACAATAGCATACAGCTGATCCTATACCGTAATATTTGGAAGGTCATCAGCATGAAAAAAACTGTGTCTGATGACACAATAATCATTTAGGATCATAATTGTATTGAGTTTTATACCATTTTAAATTTATATAAAACTTTTCAAATTTGTAAAAGACAGGAAAGGTGAATAAGGGGGTGGGTGAAGAAAAAGGAGGGATGAAGGAGGGTAGGGGCATATGGTAACAGTTATACTTCTGAAGTTCAATTCAGTTGTATCTTATATAAAGACACCTACCTGAACTTCTATAAATGGAGTTAATGCTTGCTTTCCAACTTGCAGCACTGAAAAAAAAAACAATGAATCTGTCATTTACTGTGTAGTTTTCTTTCTAAAATTAAGATATTAAAAGATAAGTGAAACAGTAGTATTACAGTAATATACTGAATCATAATATGAATCATATTAAGTGTCTCAAAACTCAATTAGTCAATGTACAGCAATATATTCATGATTGCTATACACATGCTATTACTACAAAAACGTACAGGATCATAACAACAGAACAGCGATTTCTAACTAAATTATCAAAACTTATCAAGCAACATAATGCAGGAGCACATCCCAACACTTCCTGTTCACAACACACAGACATGAATACAGTGGTGTCAAGTCCAAGGCTGCAGTAGTCCCCCTTTTCAAGGTTTCATATTTCCCCACTTACTAAGAAAAATACACTACATACTTAAACCCTTTTTCCTGGGTCCCCTAATTGACATACGGCCGTGGGATGTCCCTGCCCCCACCCACCCCCCATCCCCACATGCTTGTGTGTTGTCTTTACTTGTCTCTTCACCTTTCCACTTTTCTTGTTTACGATAATTTCAAAACTTCCAACAGCTTCATCTGATGCTGACGAGGTTGGTCTGATAGGTAATAATCTGACTTGTATGTTAGCTTCATGTCTCAGAGCATTCAGTGTTTGCTCTGTATGTAAGTCTGCATGTATTAAGCCCAGCACACAGACACTCTGAATCTCTGTCAAAGAAGATGGAGAGAAGATTAAAACATTTGGTGTTATTTAAAATTTGCAACAGTTTGTCAAGCCGTCTAAACTTTCACACCTGATTGGATAATGGATTTACCATCAGTCTATCTACTTTATAAAATACATTTACAATGTATGCTGTTTCAAACCATTTGTCTGCATGTAATCTACAAGTTATTAATGTTAGTGTTGCTCCAGCAAATGGCAGAATAATCCATAACAGAAGGCTTGTTGTTTACAATTCCCAAAGAATCCAGGGCAAATTAGTGTGCATCATTTGTGAAAAGTTAGCAACGAGAAATAGAAGGTGTTGCACATAGAAGGCATAACATGGGATAAAATTACTATTCAAAAACTGGTGAATAGCAACAAGACATGGTAATTGTCATACAAGGAATGCATTCTACATGAAATATAAAATGTAATGAAAGACAATGGTCTATAGAATGAGCAAAGTTTCTGAAAATAATTCCCTTCAGTAACAAACATTATTATTAAAATAGCAAAATAAGCACAAAATTCCATAAATGCCCTACAGTATTTAGACTTTTTACCTGGAATACCTTGGGTAGCATGCAAGAGAGACCATAAAGATGTGGAAATGACAGAGTAAGTCTGATATGGCAGGAATGAACTGATGGCATCAACTACTACAGCAATCTTTGAGCACGGTGAGGCCCTTGGTGTGGACCAGACCCCCGAGAAGAGATCTTCATCAGAATTTACTCTCAAAGTGTCATCTCTAGAAACATTCCTACAGAATGGCAAAAAAAAGAAAAGAAATTTCAAACATTTCACTTACTGGTGATTGTCAAAACATCATGAATGCAAAGGTTATGATTATCATCGAACATTTTTGTGTTACTAACCATCCAAGGGGGTTTGTCCAGTAGTCATGAACGACTACTTTACTAAAGGCTTCAGGTTCAAAGAATTTCTTTACTTCATCTGGTTCAACTTCGGATATTATAACGTGAATTTCATCCACTCTGTAATGAGAACAATAGTCTTGCTGTCATTTTAGTAAGTCGATTATTTTTATGTCTTTACTGTACATCATGTACTGTACTTTTGTCTGATTCAGGTTTCAAACTTAACCCTGCTACATTGGCTATTGTCATTTACAGGAAATGTCATCACAAATAGTAGAAAACTCTTTTACTGCATTTCTTACAGCCTGGACATGACTAGCTTTTACCATAGCAACAGGGTTAATAAGCTAAAAATTAACATTTGACTATTTACTGATTCACCCATCTAAAGCAGGATTCTCATAAGACATATATGCGAGGTAGTTGCCAAGTATACAGATTTTCTATTGTTCACCAAGAATCTTGCATACAAACACAGTAGATAATGGTATAACTTTAAAGAGTCAATGGTTCACAAAGATTATCTTTAAATCTTGCAGTATGATCAGACATACTTTGATAGTGATTTGTTCAATCAAGTAGGATAGTTCTGTACTCTTTCTATAATTCATATGCAAGTTGTAAGGAGCGTAGTTTAGTATACCATTTAAAGTAAGCTTGATTACTTTACAAGGTTTTTTTTGTGATATTAGACTAAGTAGTGCAGTATTGTACTTGTACTAACAAGGCTGCACGGAGATTTATCCCTATACATGACCTTTGACACACTGCAACGCCATTGTTATCAACTGCTCACTTTCACTTGATTATAACATACGTAAATGTACTGTTCTCAATTTACATCCTGTATACAAACCAATGTGGGTCTTTAGTGATGGAAAGACAATTACTTTCATGTGCTACAAGTACTGTATTGGTACAGTACTCTTTTATGGTTTTCTGCTTAGACTTTCAGAAAGTTGTGTTTGTACTATCATACTATATTGCAAATTCTATGAAAAAAAACTATCCATAGCTAAGTTCTACTAATTACTGCTTATATCCAACGAACAAGCTACAGAATAGAACATTGTATGCCTGCATATACATGTGAAAAATACTAGAGCATGACAGAAAACAGCTCAACAAATCAACCTCATCCAATATGCATAATTCAAAGAGAGAAAACAAAATGACAAGTACAAAGATTCCATACCTGTCCAGTACATGGTTCGCTAAGGCAAATAGCAACTGCTTGCCACTATGGTTAAGTGAGTCTGTGAGAAAAACAAAACAGGAATGTCCTCAAAGAGCAGAGCTAGGGAAATTGTGTTTACAAGAAAAAAAGTTCCTTGTTTGAAAGTGAATATCCCAGTCTAGTGTACAAACACATGTATACAGTATCATAACTATCATTCTACACAACAGTAATTTAGTTGAGAGTACAAATTTACTTTGCCACTCTTTTCAGTGTGAGGTGATGTTCATATTGTATTTAAGATTTTGCAACATATTTTGAAGGTGTTTCCACCATATGAAAAATATTATTGCATATAATTTCCCAGAATGGTTATTAAAACGTGTCCTATGGGAGAACATCTCAACCTGTGGTTTGAAATGTTTGAAATTGGCCTGGGAGTTACAAATTCATTGACATTTTTTGGTACAAGGAGAGTGCAACAGTAATTAGGTCTTGCCAATTTGTCTGGTGGTGAGGAGGGGGGGGGGGGAGAGGGGATGGCTATGCCACTGCCAGAGGGGCACACTGTCTTTTTGTTGCCCTGGAGACCAGATGTCTGTCAGTCACCAACAGGCATCATACTGCAAGTTGCTTTTATGTGCAGTAGATAATTGTACTTTCATTATTTGGATCTTTAAACCAAAATTGCAGTTGAAGAAAATAATGTTCACAGTTTCTTTCTGAAAAAATATCTGCACAAGTTTTACTTTATACTCCGGTCACTACTAATGTTATCAGAAACAAGTTCAGATATTATTTCACTGTAACTTGTGTGATATGGTTCCGGTTGTGTGGAATTGCTGGTTACATTCAATTTGGATCCTCCAAATCCTCCAATCCTCCAAAAGCTGCTCTAAAGAACGAACATGCCTTTGAAATCAAAAGCATCTACTCTAGGAAATGTCATAGATTATGCACAAGTTTCCAATCTTAAAAATACCTCATTTAACAATTGTGATGAAAGCAATAAGTCAATAGAACATATTGTAGTTTCTAAGATTGACACCTTCTTACTGTTACGTTGGAATGCGAGAGGTCTCGATAATTAATTTTAACGAGACACAAGCCTGGGTTCGTTTCCGTAAGAAACACAGACAAATTGACAAGTCTAGAGATTTTAAATGAGAACGTAAACTATATTGAACAATGGATTTCGAACCAACAACAACAAGTGGTAATTACAAATATATAGAAAATTACTCACAAACTTAACAAGATAGGATACACTTTAAAACACGCTGGTCTCTTCCAACGGCGATATCCCTCAGCGGCCACGACCTTGATGACGACGATTCTCGGTCCGTTGTACCGCGAAATTCACTGGTCCTCGACGAAGTTTCTCGCGATCCCAGAAACAGCAGTCACCTTCTTTCCGGCGATGCTCCAAAATAGAAGACGGACTTCCAGCCACAATAGAGTGAAGCACAAGTCGAACTTCTCGCCGACTAAATATTACCAGAGTCAGTCCAAAATCAGCTTTATAGCCACTAACTCCTGGCGTAACGAACTTCCTCAACGGAGACAGAAATTCTTCACCTTCTCCGAAATAAAGACTGAAAAACTGTAGTTTCACAGCAAAGTCCTCTTCAAACTTCTGAGTGGAAGTGTAGAATCAATCTTAGTATCGATATCTCAGTCCCTCAGAAACTACTGGTAGTTGAGCACTGACGATATATAGTAGAATGGTATAATAAGTGTCGTCGCTTGTATTCGTTCAGAAACTGAGAAACTCTCCGATCTGGGCGGGTTTTTATACGATTCGCCATGTCAAGAATCATCTAGATCTTTCTGGATACACTTGACCCAGTTTCTCTATTCTTGGAAGTCCTTTGCATATCTTGCGAACGTTCCAGAGAATCCACGAAGATGCCGTGCACAGCTTACACGCGATTCCACGTAAACCGACGTTAACCCGAGACCAGCGCGTCATCATAAGGAATATACCAGAACAATCGTGTATTATAACATTGTGACACGGTAACCCGACCTAATTTCTCAAATACTGATTTATCACGTAGGCAATTTCAATTACTCCCCACATTATAACATTAGGTTTCTCACTAGCAGTGACTAGCGTTAGGCTACAATGGGCCCTCGTAACATTACCATGAGTATATTTCTTTTCAGATATGAAAAAGGCCTAATGTTATGATTTTTGTTTCAATTTGCGTAAATGATAACATATATATTATCGGCTATCATAGGCGTTATTATCCATTATACAACTAACAAACAGTCACCACTCGTAACTGTCAATGCAAATATCTTCTATCAATGCCACGCTTGTTGCACATGTTGACAGTCCAAAGTTTGTTTTTGATTGATTTAATACTTCTCAGGCAATGCATACAGGTATATATGTAATTTGTACCTTTCCTCAGTTTCTAAGAAGATCAGTATTAGAGAGTGCTCAAGTCAGAATGTCGAGTAACAAGTGCTCTCATTTTCCATTGTTCACCTCATTATTTGTGCTACTCTGGAGGAGTCATGATTATCACTGAGATGAATTCTAGAAGTTGAGATTCAAATATTGCTTTTATTTACATCCTTGTGGGAGAAGTTGAAAAATTTACATACCTGTCAACTCTCCCGGTTTAACATGGAGAATCCCGGTTTATACCCAAATATCCCGGCCTCCCAGTTTCATATTCTATTCTCCTGGTTTTTGTTATGTTCTACACTTGCAACATTTCTGAAAATAGCCAACAATTAGTCCTATGCTTAGTAATTCCCCACAGTAATGCTGAACAGGAAAGGCTATTCATTGTAGTTTGCAAGAACAAGGCAGACAGTCGGTCAAGTCTCAACCTTGATGGGACTCTATCTAGCATAGCCATGAAGTCACAGTACCCAGAGTCCAGAGTTCAAATGGCAGCAGCCTACTGTACTAAAGAAACCCTGTATAGAAAGCGAAGCAAGCTGCTGTAAACTACAACAAGAAACACTGATTTGATGATTCTCTCACTGTATTGCATAAGTAGACTATACTTATATCTAATCTAGTATTTATATCATTTCAGTTGAAAATTACAAACCTCCCTATTTTGCCCTCGTTTTCCCTATTTTTTGTCCCTGGAAAATGTTATTCTCCTTATTTTGGGGTCCAACAGGTTGACAGGTCTGAACTTAATACACTCTCACATTCAAACCACAGTTCATAAACTGTTCCTAGAAATCGCTGAAATAAAATTCACAGACACAGACAAATTTACAGTAAAAGGAAACTTGTAAAGTATTTGGAAAACCAAAAGATGTAACTTGGCGGAATCGATGTTAGAGCAGAATGTAATACCGAGAAGCTAAGGCTTCGCAGAATTGTCAGATTGTAAATGTTAGAGTAGCCTTCATGCGTACTTTCTTCGCGTTGGAGCTGAACATCTCAATGTGTAAAAAACAAATAAAATACATGTCCATCCTTAACATTAAGAATGGAACTTTATTTCAAATATGATTAGAACAATAACGCCATATATTTATTAGATCGACGGTTTCGTTGTCTTTGTGTAACCGGTCATACTAATTAGCGTCAACAGGCCGATTTCACGACAACTCAAGACAACAAGTGTAAAATACCATCAAATACAATGGTTGTAATCAAAGTGTACTGGAAACACGTTTAAAACTGACTGAAAGTATCGTGCATACATATTTTTCACGGGAAAAAATGTGTTTTTCGTAAATATAGTCTTTAACTTTCTCCATCCGTAGAATTGGACGACATGATGCTATTGCGCATGCGCAAAGACTTTGGACCGCACCATTATGATATGGGTTAGTTTGTGTTAGGGTTTGTGAACTACCTTTGGATACCGTGTTGGTAAGGTGCAGAGCCGTATATTTAGGCTAGAATTTATACGGCTCTGGTAAGGCGGGTTGACGTACTTAAGAAAGCACCAAAGTAGTATGATGAATGAACTCCACATCAAATCATTGAATGTTTTTAAAATAATGAATATTTCTTATTGTTTTTCCCTTGTAATTTACATAAGTTTTTATTAATTTTGGTAACTATTATTTTGTCTGGTTTTATTATTCTCTCCATGTATTTTATTCTGTATAAGTCTTTGCTTATTTTACTTTTGACGTCAGATTGTAAAGACATTGACACGAGTGTTTGAGCACCATTCTCGACTTAAAAATTGCACTTATCTGTAGTGTAATGGTGCGTTCCAATGTCATTGCGCAACGCACTAGCATCACGTCGTCCAATGCTATGGACGGAGAAACTTGACGATTTTTACGACAAAAACATTGTTTTCCCGTGAAAAATATGTATGCACGCTGGTTCCAGTCAGTTTTAAAAGTGTTTCCAGATATACTCTGATTACATCCATTGTATTTGATGGTATTTTAATCTTGAGTTGTCGTGAAATCGGCCTGTTGATGCTAATTAGTATGACCCTGTGAAGCACAAAATTAGTTTGAACAGCACACTCTTTGCTTTTTACATTGCGATGTTCAGCTCCAATGCTTAGAAAGGTCGCATGTAGGCTACTCTAACGTTTAAAATTCGACAGTTCTGTGAAGCCTAAGCTTCTCGGTACTACATTCTGCTCTGACATCAATTCATTTTTCAATGCTCTTTGGAAATTTGCGATCACGATATAGGCTAGGCCTAACTAATTGAATGAAAAAGTTCAGTCTAGGCTTACTGTATATTATAATAGAAATTCACTTAGTCTAGAGATGATAGCGAAAGGCCAGTGAAAGCTCTAGCAGGGTGAGGCTAGGCTTAACGTATGTCAATAGTCTGGCCACGTTTAAACAATCGATAATTTAGGCCTTACTTACATAAATTAATTATTAAATTCGATGTCCTATACGATCACATTATCACTGTCACCGGTCCTATACAATCACATTATCACTGTCACCGGTTCCGCGAAACTGAAATTATTGACGTTGTTGTTGTACCTGCTAGGCCTACCTGGTAAGCCTAATATTCCGACATTTTACGTCGAGACCATACCTTGCAATAAGACGAACGAACTTGCATCCAGGTTTGATAAATTAGGTAATAGCAAGGAAGGCATCACGTATAATCCTTAGTTTGTGTTGATATATACGAACTGATTGACGCTAGAGAACAATAACTGCGACCTTATGGTACGCCGTTTTAAATATTTACCTCATTGTACTTAAAGCCCAGTTACATCTCACCGGATTGCAATAACGGGGAAGGGAACAAAGATAAAAAATTGGAACTCCGTTGATGTACGTTTCCGTTTAGTATGCGGTTCTCCTCCGTACGTCTACGTTTCACTACCGGGAGGGTCCGGTTTGTCCGGTGTTGATTTTGAACATGCACAAAACTTGGAACGGACATCCACCGAAAAATGTCTCCGTTTTTATTCGTTACTATTCGTTCTGTACGCGTTTGGCATACTGTATTTCTCCGTCCGTCTCTGGTTATTGCTATTGCTCACCGGATCATTAACGGACAAAGAACGGATGAAACGTAGAAGTACAGCACCTTTATCGTACATTCGACGGACGCTAACGTAGAAATAACGGAAGTGCAAAGGAATAGAACTGATAACCTGCCACAACACATATTAAAGACCCTTTATCAAACTTTAGGGGTCCCACATGTTTCTTATTGCTCGATAATTTGGTCTGGTACACGTGATACTAATCTTAAGCCACTTATTATATTACAAAAGAAAGCTGTCCGCCACATATCACATGCTGCACCACGTGATCACACCAACCTTCTATTCAAGGATCTGAATGTATTGAAAATTAATGACATAATACGTGTAAATCTTGCCACCTTCACTTATAAGGCTTGGAATGGACTCCTACCTAATGCATTTCATAATTATTTAATCAGTAATTCGGATATACATCACCACAACACAAGACATGCAAATCATGCGCATTATCACAACACGAATACCTCAACAGGAATGTTAAGTCTCAGAAATCGAGCAATAAAAACCTGGAATTCTATTACTGACATTATTAAAAATAAATTATCGTGTAGGACATTTAGAAAATGTTATATTAAAGAAATAATTGCATCATATTAATTAAAATATCATATAATTGATTTATTGCCGAAACGTTTAATTTGATCTTTAATTTTTTCTTCTCTTTTCTTTCTTCAGGGAGTCTTCTACATTGTTAAGCTATTGTATGCTTTATAGAAGACTTCCTTTCACCTTGTATATTTGCACGTGAAAAAACAAAATAAATCAAATCAAATAATGAACAGATAGGTAACGGACGTAACACGGAAGAAACGGAAGAACTCAGGCCAGGAAAGTACAACAGACGGACATAGAACGGAGATGCAGCGTACCTCCACCTTGTCCACTCCAAGCGTCCCACGCCTCATTCTGCTCCTATAACCTCTACCGTCAACATCTACATCATAGACCCTTCAGAAAGATTCAAGCTTAAGCTGAATTCAGACCACAGTGTCAGCTTTACAAGCACAGATGCTTATCATTGAAGCCAACATCAAGACCAATGAACAAGTCAAGAAGAGAAGGAAGAGACGTGCTCGGCGTAAATGCTGGTCTAGGGCCTTGCTAGGTCCACAGAGAAGACGGCAGTTTGGTCTTTATGACCAACTAATGCAGGAGCTGCGAATAGAAGACCAAATTCTTTCATCGACTTCATGAGGATGCCCCCTGATTTTGAGACACTCCGGAGGCCCGGGCAGGTTTTAGACCGTTACTACTCCGTTGCTAGTCCGGTATGTCCGTTACTTTTCCGGTACTCTTACGTTTTGTATGTTCTTTATCCGTTAATTGTCCGTTGTAAATTCGTTACTCTCCGTTGGTGTTCGTTAGTTCGTTCGTTGTTATTCCGTTGTTCATCCGTTGTTCGTCCGTTGCTGTACGTCCCTTGTACGTTTTTAATCCGTTTCAACGTTGAACGTCTGGTACGTTGCAACCCCCAGATGCATGCGCGACAACTTTTGCCAACGGAAATAACCGGATGACTGTTTTTCGCGCATACTCTTGTCCGTTCGTGCAATCCGGTGAGATGTGACAGCTAGGGCCTTTAAAGTAGAATTAATTCCACTAAAGTAGAATAAACTTAAGCTTAAGTGAAATGATTGACTACTAAGTTATAGTACTACTACTACTACTACTACTAATAATACTACTACTACTACTACTACTACTACTAATACCACTGCTTGATGGTACGTCGTATTGTAGTCGTTCACATGCCCTCGAAAGTACCCATTCCAACTGCATCAGCAACAGTTTACAACGATTGATTGGCTGGCTGGCTGCATTTTCCGAGTGTAAACGCATGGTGTTATGTTCGTACATACACAACGGAAGCTGGATAAATATGGGGGAATGGTCGCACATAGTTATGTAACTAGGATGTCTTGTAAATCAGTATCATGGGGGTGATCGTTGTTGCTAACATCCACCTGTATCACCCCATGCCAACCAACCTCGGGGTCGTTTTGGGCAGGGGGGCAGTAATCTCCCAAATCAGGGGACCATGGCTAACAAATCGAATATGTAACTCAATACCACTGAGGGCGCTCATGGTAGCTGGCATCACATTTTATCACCCTATATCAACCAAACTCGGGGACTATTTTGGGAGGGGGTTAGTAATCCCCCAAATCAGCACAAAACGTAATGTTTCCGACTTTGAACACGTCTTGTGGCCTACAAACCATATCTTTAACTCAGTCATTTGTGTAGACGTTTCTGAAATGACAATCTATCACCCCATGCCAACCGTTCTCCGGGGACGTTGGGGTAGGGGGTTATTCACTTTAAACTCATCACAAAAGCGTATTGTTTAGGATTTTCCCGTTGACTTAATAATTTTGGCAAAGAAACCATCGATATTTCAAATGATAGTGTAATCGCTTTTCACACGTATGCGTGTATGCGTCAATAACTGGCGAAACTGACCTAAATTGTGCGACACATTGTGTCGCGAGCTCCTCCTAGACCGTAAGTCTGATAAGTTCAACCTTTTTAGGGAAGGTACCTGCATGTCACCTGCAAACTCGTGCCTGCGTGACCGATGAAGTTATAGTTCAAAGGTCAGAGGTCAAATTCCCCAAACTGATTTCTAGCCGTTACCTGCTTGTCAGTATGTGGTTCAGTACTTATGTGGTTGGGATCGAGGTCAAAGGTCAATGTAAGTCACAGGTCAAAGTGGCCTAAATTATGTGGAGGGCAGGAGATGAGATCTGCAACCCCAGTTATTACCCTAGCTTTTTTGTGAACTTGGATATATACAGAGACTAATGTATATCAAATATGGTATGCATAACACACATTGTTTTGAAATTCACTTTATTCAGAACTATATGACATTGGTTTTTTTCCAAGCTGTGTGGAATTAAATAACATATCCATTTATATGTGTGTTACATCGTCGATTGTTACATCTAGCTCTCATGCCGGATTTGTTTGTACTATAAAATCAAAATAAGACCAGAAAGGAGGAGATCTATTAAGATTTAAAGGGGATATACTGAGTTGAATCAGAGGATGCATCACCTTACAGTACTTGCAATGGCTGTGTTTGGTAATCTTTTTTATGCATGACGAGACATTCACCAAAGATTTGTTCTTTACCAAATTTGATCAGAAGTGGAAACAAAATATTGCTATCCATTAAGCTGCAAACTTTAATTTGACAGTATACTACAAAAAAAAAAAACACAGTATTGTCTGACAATCGCTGAACTGTACCAAAGCATTTATAAGTTCATCATGCTCTCTTGCATTCCGTTGAGGACATACATTTATAATGTACGGCATTAGTACAGCGCAAGTGCCATGTATGTATACGTGTGTTAAAACTGTTTAAAAGAGGTCATGGAATAGCGCTTAAAATATTACCACCTTTCGACTGAAGTATCGGTAAGCTGATAATACATATATGTTGTGGCATAGAGTCAGTGTGAAAACGAAGTTAACAATTGACATAATGTTTTAATTTCTAGAGGCGTTTGGATCATAAATAATGCACCAAATTGTCTCTCAAAATGATTTTCTTAATTTATTAAGGCAAGAACCACATGCATTTAAAGCATTAACTCAGAGCAAATATAATATTATAAAATACAATATATAATTTATCCATGGTGATATACATATGTAAAACGTATATAAGATAATATAAAACACCATTGAAATATATGGATTATGTTTCACTGACGCCACATAGAACGATAATAAACTGTAACAAAAAGTTTTTTTTTTGTCGTAGAAGATTACATATACTGTAAGGCAAGATAGTACGATTTCAGCTGTCTTTCTTAAATTGTAAAACTAAATTGCCATTATTGCATATAATGTAGAAACCTCCATTTACAATTATTTCACCAATAAACTTAAAGAAATGTTGAGGACACTTTGGCCTAGATTCGAAAATCATGACTCAAGTATCATGCAAGAACAATCTCATCCTCTTGAAATATGTAATGACCAGCAATGAAAATACGTACAGTATAAATTTGAAAGGCATAACAACCTGCATGGTAATTTTATATGAAATATATGAGGATCAGATATAAACAGTAAGAGTTCGCATAGAATTTTCACTCATAGCCACTGAAAGAGTTGCTTTCATAAATTTCATTTTCAACCATCTCAATTTCTTGTTCCTTTTCAAGTCTCTCAGTTCCGGATAATGTTTGATTTTGACAATCTATTTCAGTTTATGTTTCATAGATAGTATTATCTATCATAGCTGGTACATCTAATGCACTATTCTCAGCATGGGATCTCATGGATGACACTACGTCATCAGTTATCGTTGTGTTTCTATCGTTTGCATTATTCGTACTAGAGTTCTGTTTGGCTAATTCTGAGTTTCGGTTGCAGAAGGATACATTTAAGCGAAAGTAAAGTACTACAATTACAATTAGGAATATCAAACAAAAGCAAATGGCCGTAATAACCAGTGCAACAGTTATGACTCGGCCCGAGTCATTTCTCTCATTACAATCCATCTTTGACGTGTTATTTCTACCTCCGCAGGAAACGTCTTTTCCTGTTACGAAAAAAATAAGTTCAATAGAGTTATCTTTTGCCAAAATATTATATTCCCATGTAACTTCAGGATAAAAGTTTAATTACTTTTATAACTATATCTCATTAGAGCGCAACCCCCACAAGGCTCTCTGAACCCCTTAATTGTATTTTGAGGAGATGAAGGCCCCTAAAAAATACATAATTGCGACACCAATATTGATTTGATTGATTTATTTGTTTTATCACGTGAATATATACAATGTGATAGGAAGTCCTCTAAAGAACCTTCAGATGGTTTAACAAAGTAGAGGACTCCCTGTAAAGAAAAGGAAAAGGTAAACTAAATATATAAGAAGAAATGAACATGTTCAATTAATAAGATGCAATAATTTGTTGAATAAAGTTTCTTCTGAATGATTTTGCAGAAGGTTTATTTGTAATATTGTCTGATAGAGAATTCCATGTTTTGATTGTACGTGCCCTTAGTGATAACATCCCCATTGTAGAATTATACCTGTTATAATGTGCATTGCCTGAAAATCTTGTATTGTAATGATGAATATCACTGTTACATATTAAGTAGTCATTAAAAGCATTTGGTAACAGTCCATTCCATACCTTATAAGCAAATGTAGCAAGGTTAACCCTAATAATGTCATCAGTTTTTAACAAATTAGAACGCTTAAAAAGAGGATTTGTGTGGTCCCGTGGTTTGGCATGTGTTATATGGCGGACTGCTCTCTTCTGTGTAATACAGACGGGATTCAGATTGGTATATCTAGTACCAGACCATATGTTACAACAATACGTAATATGTGGCTGGACTAATGTCTGATAGAGAATCTTTAAAATGTGTTAAGGCAGATAATGCTTAAGCTTAGCTAAAACACCGGTGTATTTTGCAACTTTTTTACAGACAGTTGTAATGTGGTCACACCATTTAAGTTCATGATCTATATATACGCCTAAAAATCTATTACTATTGACTTGTTGTAGTCGTTTACCACCCATAGTAATATTAGCATTCCATGTAAAATTTAAAAAAGTATTAAAAACTATATAGTTTGTTCTATCAATATTCAATGATAATTTGTTGCCAGCGAACCAGTCGCTGAACTTGTCTAATTCAGTTGATACTGCAATATGAAATCAAGTTCTCGATTGTGATACGAAGAAAATATTTGTGTCGTCAGCAAACAAAACAAATTTAACTTTATCAGAAACATTGGTAATGTCATTTATCATATAGGATAAAAAGCAATGGACCAAGTATAGAGCCTTGTGGCACACCACATTGAATTCTCTCCGGTTGGGAATGAGCATTTTTGTAGGATGTACATTGGTAGCGGTTTGCTAAGTAACTGTCGATCCAATTTAGGGGGGTTCCTCTCATGCCGTAACGGTGTAATTTATTAAGCAGAATTGTGTGGTCTATTGTGTCAAAGGCCTTTGAGAGGTCCAGGAAAACCCCGACACAGGTACTATTCTTGTCAAGATTACTATACAAATTGTCAATGGCATCAGCTAGTGCTAGCTCAGTGGAGTGTTCAGGACGGAATCCATACTGTTCCTGGCATAAAATGTTATATTTTGAAATAAAGTTAAAAATACGATTATACATAAGCCTTTCAACTATTTTTGAAAAACATGATAAAAGTGATATAGGTCGATAATTTGCAAAGTTTTCTGAATCCCCTTTCTTAAAGACAGGGATGACCTTGGCAATTTTTAGCATATCAGGAAAAATATCGGTATTGAACGACAAATTGCAAATATGGGTTAATGGTTTGGTAATAAATAGGATAACTTGTCTTACAATACCAGGCTTATAATCATCGTATCCAGCTGCTTTATCGGGTTTCATGCAAGAGGTGGCTGTTTTTAACAACTCCTCCTCACTGACAGGATGAGAAAACATGGAATGAGTGTTAACATCAATGTTCACAGATTCCTGTGATTTACGTTTGTGGTTAATTTTACTTGCTAGTGATGGCCCCAGATTGACGAAAAATTCATTAAATTTGTTAGCAATATCTTGGTCGGTGTTAATCTCTTTGTCACCATCCTTGAAAGAAGAGGGATACGATGATTGTTTACGACATTTATGGAGTGGCTGGTTAATGGTATCCCATGTGCCTTTTGGGTTACTCCTCGCATTATAAAATTTGTTGTTAAATATAATTTTCTAGAAAATTTGATAACATGATTGAGCTTATTGCGGTATTGAGAGTAAATAGTTTTATTTACACCAGACGGGTTCTTAATATGTCTTTCAAATAGCTTATCTTTTCTTTTGATAGAAACTAGAATACCTGCAGTAATCCACGGGTGTCTCTTTCGACCTCTCGTAGATTTGGTGACACATTGCTCAGAAAAGCATTGATTATATATGGCATTGAAATTGTTATAAGACAAAGAATAGGCAATGTTTGCATCAGTTTGGGATGAAACATTTTCCCAGGAAGCATCTCGGATTGTTGAGAAGAAATTCTGTACATTTGTTTTGCAGTAGTTCCTTACATACATAGGGCCCCTTTGCCTACTTTTGTGTATGGCAGTTTGGAGAAATATTGGATAATGGTCACTGAGATCGGTTACAAAGATACCAGTTATTAGTTTGCAGTCATCATTGGTTATAACAATATCTAAAAGAGTTGCAGTAGTGCAACCCACACGGGTAGGTTTGGTAATAGTAGGAACAAATCCACTGGCATATAGTAAGTTTAAAAAGTCAGCAGATTTAATATTGTCAGCAAGATAAATATTATAATCACCCATGATGTACACACAATGTCGTTCATTCGAGAGTTGGGTTAACATTTCGTTAACGTGTGTCAGAAAAATATGCAGTGAACTTTTTGGAGGCCTATAAATTACGCCTATGGTATAATTTTTCTTTGCTGATGTTATGTCAACCTCTATGAACAATGACTCAATAGAATCATTGAAAATGCTTATATCGTTTCGGAGCTTGAATATATCGTTTTCTGAGCTTGAATATCGTAAACTTATCATTAGAAAAGATTAATTTTGTTTTTAAAAGTGATGATTAACATTTTGATGCAAAGGATGCTTGAGTAATATAAATAAAAGTAGTATAAACAATCAGTACAATATTGATTTTCCATCGAATATAGATTAAAAGTCCTATTCTACTTTCCAATGGAAAGTTCGCTGCATCCAAATATATCACAATATAAAAAAATTAACGTACACACTATAACATTGCTACATATTATATGTAACCTACAATGGTTAACACTTCTGTCTATTTGGTTCCTGTAAGATAGGCTTGATACTAAGTGTTGCAACCGTGGATTCAACCCATGAAATGTTAGCTTAATGTGTAACTACTCTTATACAATGACTAAACGATGTTCCTTTGACATAACCTAACAATTTCAATGCTAAAACAAATGTGTTTAACTCTTAAAGTGTTCAACCCGTATGTTAATACATGATAACACTTATAAATTTAAGTGCATTTATGGTAATTTTGCGTGTTTCTAGTGTTGCGACGAGAGGAATGAACCCTTAAAAGCGTAGACTTGTGTTGCAAAACGTTAAACTGTAACAAGTTAGGTGTTGGTTTGAGGACAAATAATGTTTCTATTCGACTCTCTATAAACAGGGTGAAGGCGGAGAAACATGTTTTCTGATTCCTCGAATGAAATCCCTTTTAAGTTTGATTGCAGTTTCCTTGTTTACATTGAGGTGATATGCTATCATATAAAGGATTCACTGCATCCGGTATGCTGGTTGAATTTACCTCTCCTGGAACAGATTGTATTTCATAAATTTCATTTTCAATCATCTTAATTTCTTTTCCCTTTCTTTTTCCCTTTTCTGCCTTTTCAGTTACTGGTGATGTTTCATTTTGATCATCTTTTCCATTATATGTTTCATAGATAGTATTATCTATCATAACTGGCACATCTAATGCATTACTTCTTTCAGTCTGAGATTCAATCGGTGGGACTATGTCATCATTAATGGATGTATTTCTATTATTAGCATTATTCCTATTAGAGTTTTCTCCGTCGGAAACATTGACCTGATTTCTCTTGCAGTATGGTATATTTAAGCGATATTTATATACCATTATTGCAATGAGAAATATAAAACATAAGAAGATAACCATGACAACTAATAAAACAGCTAGTACTCGACCTGGGTTATTGGTTGCCCTGATTTGGATCGTTGATGTGATATTTCTATCTCCATAGTAGCCAATGCATTGTATATCCCCGGAGTAGACGCTTCTTCCGGTATCCGATACAGTGAGTTCAATGGATGCATCGCTTTCCTTAATATCATATTTCCAGTCAGTTGGGATTTTAGTCCAGGATAGTGTCACTTTACTCACATTACTGGTACAACGAAATATTGCATCCCTAACATCGCTAAAGTTGATATTTGAAGGTGTCGCTGTGACAGCGAACAAAGGGAGAAACAGAATAGGTCCAAAGGAGCAAGATCCTTGATAACTCTGATTATAAGGAGCTGGTAATTGTTGAGAGACATTGCAGACAAAGACACTATTGTTAAATGATGAGTTGAAGTACGATGATAATGATAGAGTCTTAGAGGGATGCGGGTGAGAGGATGTTGTCTTGGTTGAGTTGCTAGTGACATCTGTGGTTTTAATTCCCTGTATTATATGGTTTGACATAGTCACGTGTGGAACTTCGTCCTCTGAAGTACAGTTCATCTCGATAAGGTCAATCTGATCCTCGAAAATGTATTGCCCGAGTTCAATGGAAGATTTACAAATAGGTTTACTGCTTATTAATGTGTAGACATCGCCAATCGCAGCATATTTCTCATCAGCACCATCACCACATTTATATGTTCCTTTATATTCTTCAGTTGCATGTTTTAATGTCAGCTTGCCCGTAGTGGGATTCAACATTTGAAAATCGAATATATTTAATAACTCCTCTTTTATTTGCTTATTCTCCACAATCACAATGTTGCCTTTATATTTAATGTTAAATGGGTTGTTGGCATTTTGTTCACAAATAAATGCAATTGCTTCATTCTTCAGAACTTTGATAGGTTCAGGTTTAAAAACAAAGTCTATAGTTGTCGTCCGTTGAGAAGAGGAAGGTTTCAGACATGTTGTAATAACCGCACACAATAAAAGTGTCGGTAAAACATTCTCAAGTCGCACAAAAGCCATATCGGTCTTCAGCCGTGTGATGATTCAAACAAATTACCTACAGCAGAAAGGACAAAAAATAATACACGATCAAGACTTTTATCATTTCTATATTTGATCATTTAAACAAAGGAGCGTTTTAATGTCTCAAGTTGAAAAATACTGTATGCTACAATGAGTCCATTACCAACGGTGAGTTACGTACTTAAACAGTTCTCGACTGCGAGTTCTCTGCAATGCTGAAACAAAACCAATTTGTAAGTAAAACATTAATTTGTACGGATTTGTTAATTTGATATCATTTGTAACTTCCAGGCTGTTTTCTGGGGTGTATGATTTGCATGATTTTGTTTACAATTCATTACAATTCCTGCAGCGTAACAGATAGTAAACCTATATAAGCATAAATTGTCGTACAAACCCATATCAATATAAGCTTCATGTCAATATAAGCAATATAAGAAATATAAGCTTCATTAAACTTAATTTTTTTTTGCGTCTGAAAACGGGTAGAACATTTGACTCTCCTTCCCCCCTTGCCCGATACCGCAACGTCTGATAAAACAAAAAAAAATGTTTTGTTTCTCGATATTGTGTCACAACAATGGAAGTCACAGCCTATTCTGTTTTTTAAATCTGTAACTATGTGTTGAAAGTACTAGCATTATTTGCACGATACCGATGCCGTCCGTTCCACATAATAATATCAGCATAAAAATCGTAAAAAAAAGTCGATGAAGCCTATCAATATGGTAACAATCTAGAGATTACTAAAGCCTTTTCTGTAAAGTTGTTATCGTCAATCCGTTGCTTTGCACTTTTGCATAATTCGCTAAAGTTGTTTTAGGGCAGCCGATACTCATTAGCTGGTACATCAACTGCTGTTTATGTCCCACAACCGTGCATCAGTATTTATTACTTTGTGTTCGTAACACGGTAACATGTGTTACAGGTGGCACTGTAACAACTGCAAAGCTGTTAACTTGTTCCCATGTAAGACAAAGAACTGCGCGACTGGACAAGGAGTCTATGGAGATTAGAATGCCTACGAGATGAAGTAAAGGTGGTATGGTACCGCTTGATTCCAGTACACACCTCTCTTTAAATTACGCCAATGCGTCATGCCAAGAACGAAGAAAGGCCTTATTTTGGTTTATCCAAGTTCGTAACACGGTAACATGTGTTACAGGACATGAGCAGTAGTTACTGTACCAGCTATGAGTCTCGGGTGGTAAGGGGTGGTTAAGAAGTCGGTTTTGAGTTGTAGAAGTTCCCTTGGCACAATTTCAGTTTTTGCATAAGCAGCGATGACCTAGACGATATATTGAGATTTCAACTTTTCCTATCAACATATCGGATGCCTCTTCTTGGAATTTCAAAAGGGTATCACTCAACTTGGATTATAGCTTTATTTTGGCATGCGTATTTTTTTATCTTTGTGAAAAGACGAAAGTAGTTCTACGACACATATTAAAATTTCGAAATTTCGCTTCAAGCTACTATGTCAGTTTTTCCCTCCAAATTGTTGAAATTTATCTTCACATTTCTACTACTTCATGCGTAATTTCTATTCATAGAAACATTTTGTTGTTGTGTTAATCGGACGACATTTCTCACATGATCAATTATTTATTCTCAAAACTGATCCTTTTTTCCTCCTCAAAGTTTCGAAATTTTTATCATGATTGCGACTGCAATATTGCAATTAATCACTTGCTTTTTATGCTGTTATTTCGACTGTTTAATTGTTCGAAATTTTGAGTTAAAACCATGCTATGCTGAATACTACCATGCAACATGTCTCTTGCTCTATTGTTAGAAAATTGGAAGAGGTGAGAAAACATTGCTCTTGCCTTCACTCTGACCAGTGTTGGCTCCCCTCAGTGCAGCTCGTCCTCAAGCCTTTGCTTTGTGATGCTATACTATCTGATATACTGTAGCCCTACATTATCGTCTCAAAGAGCAGCTAGTCTACAGTGCTTTACAAACTGTTTACGAAAAATTAATACAAGAGACTAGGAAACATTTGGGTAATTAAGGAAATATGACTTTTCACTTTTTCTCCAAGTAAAAGCTGAAAAATGAAAGATGTACGAGTGAATTCAACCATTTTACGTTGAAATGTGGTCTGTTAACCAAGGCCTGGCTTTTGCATTGTATAAGTACATGAAAAATATGACATTTGAAATATGTTGCGTATTTTCTCATTTATTTGCATGTAACATTTCTTATTTGTAAAATTCTGTAAATATACATTTATTCAAAAATGCAGGATAAATAGCCATTTAAATGGAATAATTTTACACAACAGTGTTACCTTGTTAATTCATAGTAAAACGAGCAGACATAAACATTTTATCTCTATTCTGGTGGATTAGATGTCTTAAAAGAGTTTGCTGTTACAGATACTAACAAATTAAGCAATTTAGCCATAACATTCACTGAATTTTGAATAAACCATCACTTACTAACAAAAGCAAAGATTTTTATCAATCAAGTTGACAAAATATAGCAAAAATTTAATATATGATTACTTTTGGTATGATTTTCCCAAAGCGAACATAAAATGCAAGTATTTTTTGATAAATAGTCATTTTGGGGCAAAATGGATATATGGTACAATGTTTTTTGTATCTTTGGGGCGTTCCAATACACCCCAACCAGTTAAGTGTAGCAATACACCACTATGATAAATTGTATATATCTTTGGGGCGTACCAGTACGCCCCAACCAGTTAAGTGTAGAAATATACCTCTATGATAAATTGTATATATCTTTGGGGCGTACCAGTACGCCCCAACCAGTTAAGTGTAGCAATACACCACTATGATTAATTACATATATCTTTGGGGCGTACCAGTACGCCCCAACCAGTTAAGTGTAGAAATATACCTCTATGATAAATTGTATATATCTTTGGGGCGTACCAGTACGCCCCAACCAGTTAAGTGTAGCAATAGACCACTATGATAAATTGTATATATCTTTGGGGCGTACCAGTACGCCCCAACCAGTTAAGTGTAGCAATACACCACTATGATTAATTACATATATCTTTGGAGCGTACCAGTACGCCCCAACCAGTTAAGTGTAGAAATATACCTCTATGATAAATTGTATATATCTTTGGGGCGTACCAGTACGCCCCAACCAGTTAAGTGTAGCAATAGACCACTATGATAAATTGTATATATCTTTGGGGCGTACCAGTACGCCCCAACCAGTTAAGTGTAGAAATATACCTCTATGATAAATTGTATATATCTTTGGGGCGTACCAGTACGCCCCAACCAGTTAAGTGTAGAAATATACCTCTATGATAAATTGTATATATCTTTGGGGCGTACCAGTACGCCCCAACCAGTTAAGTGTAGCAATAGACCACTATGATAAATTGTATATATCTTTGGGGCGTACCAGTACGCCCCAACCAGTTAAGTGTAGAAATGCACCACTATGATAAATTGTATTTATCTTTGGGGCGTACCAGTACGCCCCGCCCCAACCAGTTAAGTGTAGCAATAGACCACTATGATACATTGTATATATCTTTGGGGCGTACCAGTACGCCCCAACCAGTTAAGTGTAGCAATACACCACTATGATTAATTATATATATCTTTGGGGCGTACCAGTACGCCCCAACCAGTTAAATGTTGAAATATACCACTATGATAAATTGTATATATCTTTGGGGCGTACCAGTACGCCCCAACCAGTTTAGAGTAGAAATACACCCCTATGATAAATTGTATATATCTTTGGGGCGTACCAGTATGCCCCAACCAGTTAAGTGTAGCAATACACCAAGAAAATTGTGTGTGTTTCTCAAAACTACATATCTTCTTTTACACAAGTTGTTGCAAGAAAATAAGAGTACACACTGCACAATCAATAGTATGTGTAAAACATAAGGTTTCCTAGTTATTCAGCTCAAATTCTTTATCTATAGCTGCATATCTTTCTTTCAAGTCACAGACTTCCCTCTTTGGAAGGCGATTTTTATGGGTTAAATTAAAGTCCCAGAACATTAAGGAATGGAAAGAAACTGACGGTGTGTATGGCTGCTTATTTCTTCCTTGGCCACAGTCTAGCAGTTTCCAGTCTCCAGTCCAGGATCCCTTCATCCAATGTAAAATAACCTCATCCTTTTAAATTTTAGTGACTTCTCCAAAGTATGGTCGTGTGCTTGAATCAATGAGGTTTACGGCTGCTATATTCCCAACTTTAATATAGTCAGATACTTCAATAACTTCTTTAGCAAAGTTATAACATTTATATATATCACCACTCTGAAGATCTTCAACTCTAAAAGCAAGGAGCAGAAGGGCAGAAGGGCAGAAGGACAGAAGATAGCGGTTCTTATTCTCCCTGTAACAATTATCCATTTGCAAAAACAGATCCTTCCCAAGAGTATCCTTGTGCTTCACTAGTGTCCACAAATTGCATGTAATGGTCATGTTTGAATCATGTTGGATATGCTTCAGATCAGTCATAACATATACCTGTATGCAAACTTGTCACATGGACCTTTAGTGTGAATTAGGACACCTGAAAAGAAAGAGAAGAATGAATATATACTACTTCATTGACATGTATGATAAAGAGGTTGTTATTACTTGTTTTCTGCTATTAAATAAAGTTTGATAATTAACCTACTATGTGCTTTAACAAAAAAAACACAGTCACATAATATTTGATGGATACTAAGGCCATTATCTTTATCAGAACAACAAATAAAGAACAGAATTGATTTGACCTCAACCAAAACAATAGGAACACTAGACTTCTTGTAACCTTAGGTGTCCATCCTTATACTACTTATGAAGATAATCAAACTTCCCCTCTTGAGACATTGTGTTGTAAAACAAGGCATCGTACAAACAAACACCCTGTATAAACACCCACACACATGCTGCTCACGCACATACATACTGTACTATACACCAACATGACATCACAATTTCATACTGTAGGATTACAATTTCTCGGAAACCAGAAAACGTGATGTTTACACTTATAATGACATAAACACTTTCCGGTCACTTCATAATACCATGGAGGTAAAACAGACCTCCATGATAATACTGACCTGTTATGTGGATGTGGATGTTTTACATCCTTATCACTCTGGACAAAATGTGGCAGATCAGTCTTTGATTGGTCCATTCCATCGACTATAAGGGTATTCAGTTCCAAAGAAACCTGGCACGCCTTAGTGCGGGCAAGATGTTACTGCTCTCCTTTTGACCTAGTAAAAATAGAACATATTATGATACAAAATAAACTCTTAACTGATACAGGGTTTACGATATCAGATAAGAAATATTGATTTGAGTTTTGATCCAATATCATTTGAGAAATAATGTAAATGATATATGGGTCAATCCATGCCAAATCAACAGATTTTTGGGTCGATTCCACGTCGACCCTCTTAGAATCGCCTGGAACTGATATGGTGTCTTGCCATATGTCTCAAAGGATGAAATTGGGCAAAAAAAAAATTTGAAAACTTTTTCGTTGCTAGGTTACGACCCCGCCTACTGTAGCAACCAACTTAAAGTGGCGAAAATGAGAGTTACATCAGCCCTACAGAAACATGCTTGCGAGGGCAAACAGTGGTAACATTGTATCTTCATTCAAGGAGACCACGTAAAACAACATTAGAAACTATTGAAATGTTATTTATTAAAAGGGTTCTGTCTAGTACTCTTTGACTCCCTCTCACCCCCCCCCCCCCCAACACCCTCCCCATAGTGCACTATGCAGATTTGTATGCATATATGTTACTGAATTTTAATACTGCAAAGAGACTGCATAAACATGCATTCAAGGTATACTGAATTATTTGGTAAGGTAATCTTCTGCTTCAAATTGTCTGTATGCATGTAACTCACCCCCTTCCAACCAAAACCTCTACCCAACCCTATATCAGATTAGAATATGAATGTGAACCAGTGCATACATACAGTGTGCACTATATATGTGTGTATCATATGTGTATATATGTGTGGTCATTCCATTCAATACTGTGCATATTTCAGTATCATTTTAAATATTTGCAATTTAGTGTATGCTTTTGCTAATTCAATAATTAAGAGACTTTCAATAATTTCAAAGGAATGTTTAACCAGTACATAAATGTGCAGTGTGTACTGTACATGTTTTTGGACAGTGTTTGTTTAATAGTAATTGGTGTAGAATAACACTGTACTGAACATGTACACACATATATAGTGCAAAGTGCATATTTCAATGTCTTTTTAAATATTTGCAATGTAGTGTATAATTCTTTTGCTAATTCAATAAATTAAAAGACTTTCAATAATTTAAAAGGAATGTTTAACCAGTAAATACATGTACAGTGTGTATACTGTTCATTATCTTGGACAGTGTGTATTTAATAGTAATTGGTGTAAAATAACACTGTACTGAACATGTACACACATATATAGTGCACACTGTGGACCATACCAATAATTCAGTATACCTTGAATGCATGTTTATGTAGTCTCTTTGCAGTAAAAGTCAGTCACATACTGTATGCATGTATTCAAATATGCATAGTGCACTATGGGGAGGGTGTGGGGGGGGGGGTTGGAGTCAAAGAGTATTAGACAGAACCCTTTTAATACATTTCAATAGTTCTTAATGTTGTTAGCATGATCTCCTTGAATGAAGATATAATGTTACCACTGTTTGCCCTCGCAAGCATGTTTCTGTAGGGCTGATATAACTCTCATATATGCCACTTTAAGCTGCTCTCCAGAGCATTAATAACTTATATAAAATATGATTTAGCACATTCTTTGCATCATAACTATACATATCTCACTAGTTTGTATTGAAAACCAAAAATAAAACTTTTAATTGTGACCAAATTTGACCTTGAAATGCCCAAAATAGCTGTTCACAGACATCGTTCGACATCTATGACCCTGGAAATGCAGTTTATTTGTAGTCCTTATGCTAGTGGACCACCCTCTTAATTGTTAAGCACCTGTATGCTAATGCTAAGAAGTTGTTGTCATTTGAATTACTCAAATCAGCTTGTGCAAGCATTTTCATACATATGAACGAGGTGATTTTCGCAATTTTCGAGTCAGAAATTTGAGTAGATAACACAAAATACACAACTTTTTTACTTGAGTTTCTAAAAATAGTGTCAATACGCTCCTGAAAAATGGTATTTAAAAAAAAATTGAAATATACCCACAGGCCCAAAATGGACCCCCCAATTAGGGCCAGAAGTGAGATTTCTTAAGTTTGAGGGCGCTGTTCATAAAACGTACCACCCACTTGACTTTTTTTTGCACTTTTCCCATACAACTACTACTGGGCAAGGATCCTATGGAAATTAAAACTCAAACATGCCTTTGCTTGTGAATATAGAGCACACTCAGAGTAGGGCCAGAAAAGGCCCCTATCTCATTTTCTGCCATTTTAATTACTTGTTACGAAAACTTGAGACCGATCCAATGACCTTTCTCTGAACTTTAGGGTTTATCATCTTAGTTAGGGCTACTATATCCAATTTGTAGTTCAAGCAAGTTTTTGAAAGAGATAAGTGTTAACTAGGAGCATCACTGACACACCCACACATATAGAGGACTTGAAGGAATAGATAGTCTTTCTATTGCTTTTGACTTCTGCAAGGATTCAAAAAGGAAAGCAGACATCAACTTTTAATTCTAAATTAGTAAAATATTTTGACTCACTTAAGATGATTAAGATGAACTTCTTGCAATTGTCGGCATTCTTCATTTTCCTTTCCACTCCTTGTTCTTTCCGCTACCTCTTTCAAGTACCACTCACAGTAAACTCAGTCGTCTAGAAAAATATAATGTTGAAATACTTTAATTAAGCATTTAAAGTATAAGTTTTACTTCACACAATGGTGTAAAATTGAACTGCTTAACCTAATCAAGAAAAAGTTATGTAGTGATTAGTGATAGAGTTTTATTGTGTCAATTTGAACCATGTTGTTTTCATGAATACCCATAGAATAATGCAATGAGCATGTTGAAATTTTTTACTAATAATAACTGAAGTTAAGCATTCTTTTAGGTACTTTAGAGAATTCCTTTAAAGGAGTATAGGGTGTTGAGAGTAGCTAATTGAGAAAAGAACAAGTAAAGCTGTACAACATCTTCTCATGTTATTTATTAGACCAATTGATAGGGATGTTTGGAAATAAGACCCTAATCATTTTCCCAGACAGTTGAGGTAAATGTCCTCAAAGGTGGAAATTAAAACAATTAAAGAAGTTTGACCAAAGGTAAGCACATTTCAATTTCTGGCATATTTGGGGGAACTTTCTGAAAATGTCACTATCTAAGGGAGTTGTTCATTGACATTTCAGCAGAAAGCACTTTTACTCCTGATTTGAGTGGAGGTTGCAATCAAACTTATGTCACATGTTCTTTAGAACTTCTTTAAATCAAAATTTGTGACAATAATTCTAATGTTTTTAAGGAATGATAATGCAGCTTTAGTGGTACACTAGCTGTGAGGTGTATTCTCTCCAGTATGTACAGTACAGTCTTTGTGCTTGCTGAAGCTGAAGCTAACAATAGAGACACATGAATTTTTCTGAAGAGATGTTTAATGGACTGCACATGTAGTTAACTAAACAGATTAAATGTCACTGGATTGTATGAAGTTAAAGCCTCCATAGTCAGCAAAGAAAAAAGGATGCAATGCCTGTGGTTTTGACACCCCGGGCTATAACCCACCAATTGTGATTGATCAGCAGACCATGTACAGTACTTGAAAGTTATCATTTGTAATGTACACAGCTATTGTTTGTGTGATAATTCTGGCAAAACAGTCTTACAACAGCACTTTCGACCTCACAAGTTTCAGTATACTTTATCAATGTCTTTATGCTAGTTAATCAATTTAAAGCTACTAGCTATGAGGAATTTGAAATTTTATTCCCCTTTTCCCATGCAATGTATGCAACAATAACTGTCATAAATCCATGCACATTCACAAGATAAAATAATTAGGAATCTTGAACTCTTCTAAAGATTTCCATAAAGTATTCCTTGGAAATGATGCTTTGTTCACCAATGCCAATTTCTATCATTTCCTTCTTCATGCGTGCATGGAGAGAAGTCTTTGTGTATGACACTGGAAGGTGCACTTCTGTTTTGTGGGGCATGTAATCTCCAATATGTTCAAATAAACACCTCATCCAAGCTAGTGCAAATGGAGTTTTTGTTCTCATCCTTTTCTTGCCTTTATTGCCATGAATTGCATTTTTCTTGCCAACTTGAAATTATTTCAGACAATCTTTGAATAACTTGCTACTAATACCAAAGAACATACAAAATGCTTTCTCACATACAATCTTCCCACAAATTACATAAATAGAACAAGATTTGTCTCAGGTGTGACATGATCTTTCCTGATGAATCCAAATCTTGTCCAGAGTGAATTGCTTTAGCTAAGTTTCCCTCACTTCACTAACCTCTAGAAAAGACTGTTCTAGGTCATCGTAAGAAAGCGATTTGATACAGCTACCATCACAGCAATCAGATTGGAACATAGGCAGAGGATCAAATGCTTGACTGCGTCTCCTTCGTTTTATCTCACTCCTGGTGAAAAAAAAGGTTTTGATCACATGAAGAAATTGATGCAGAAAATTCTCTGGCAATACCAAAGCTACTGCTACTACTTCCATTTGAACTTATGTCAAGGTACAACCACAGCGAATCATTTGTTGTATCTGGAGAAATAGTACTGATGTTGTGACTCACAGTGACTGCCCCATTCAAACGACAGTGAAAGTTTTGTTTTAGTATGATTATTTAAAGTTGGTTCCTCTTCCAAATTTTCCATTTCATTATCCATGCTCACGTTCCTTTTAAGTGTATTAGGTAGGGATGTATTTCCCTTGCTTTTGTGTGGAGATGAGAAAAGAGTTGGCTCAATGTCCAATTTGTCAGGATCATCCTCTTTACATTCTGACAGAAAACTGGTAATTTGTTAAAATTTGTAAGGTTTCCTTCACACATTTTGTTTCCCATGTAAGTGGAGCACAATGACAAATGAGCACAACTAAATCTTCATTTACTCAGCTGCACACCACAATAATATGAGCCATGAATGTGAAACAGTATCCAAAGGCATGCATTGAAAGAGTAAGTCCTCAGAGCATGACCACTGCTTAACAGTTTTACTCCCTTTCTGTGGTTAGCCCTGCTTTTGAAGACTGTATATATTCACTGTTGGTTGCTGCAGTATAGACTGCCTTACACTGTGATATGAACTGGCTAGGTGTCATATGATCCTTTATTGACACACTGTTTGACCACAACCAAAGGGACAAAGTTTTCAGGTTTTATTTCCACAATGGAGTTGCAATCAGGCAAGACAATATTGTTGTGATTGATTGCTTCTGAGGTTAGTATATACTTTATGCAGACTGTGTAGCCCTGTTATGAAATCTTGCACATCTGTGAGGTACTGTATGTGGATGTATGGAGGGAGAGGACTTCTCAAATGTCAGTATCAATGCTGCAATGTTGAAAAGTGAATTTTTAGTTGACAATATTTTGTCGAAATGGTAGTGTTCTACCAAACTTCAGTACAACTTGTAAAAAAGGACAAAACTCATTAACTTCAATAAAATAGCCTGACCTTCAATAATTTTCCTAGCCATTGGGACACAGTCCCTAGTTCCCACAATCACACATAGTGAGAGCAACAAATGTGAGTAAAAATCTGCACACTGGACCATGCAGGGACATATATATGCCAAAACTGTTATTTATGTTTTGTTATTTTTTTCTTGGGGGGAGGGGCATGTTTGTAACTGGAAAAGCCTGAAATAAATTATAGCAATATGCACCATGTACAGTATGCAATAATGAAGTATATGAGCCTATTTGCTGCTATAAAGATTAAATTTGAAAATTAGCACTTACCTAAGTTCTTAAATCTGTTCTTGGACTTGTGCTTTTATACAAGATCCAGATCAGATCCTCTGATTTTATCAGACGATCATCTCTCCACGGGGTAAACTGATGCATTGATCCAGTCGCATTTGCACTCGAGCCGTACTATGGATCTGATCCTTGCCCGGGCCGGTAAAAAATTCGGATTGGAAATGTGTCATTCGCAGCCGGAAATCGCGTACTAGTAGTACATTTGGTCCAAAACTTTCGTTTTCAATGTTCATAGCCTAGGCTAGAGTGACAATGCTACGTAAGATGCATAGGTCAGTTATGATTATCATGTTGTATTGTATCGACGATGGTCAGGAATTCAGGATGCAAGCTTTTTACGAAAAACACCCGATTTCGAAGAAGAGTTGACGATAAAAATCGTGTCAGTATGGACGCTAGCAACAAGTGTAGAATTTAAAACGATAGGCTCAATATTCGGAGTTGCCCTGGGACAGGGAGTACAACGTATGTGTCATAACACACGCTGTTTTTGTGCGATTACACTTACAGTATCTACTGTACTACCAGGGAGTTGTAATGGGTTGCGGCACAGCTGATCTGTCAATCACTTAAAACTAGTACGGGGTGGCCAAAGGTCATTTACGGTTAGCATAATAATAATCAGGGTTACCAGCGACAAGTAACAAAAAAACGTTAGATTTGCCAAAATAAAACCCCAGAAAACGCTAGATAATCAGTTTCACTCACTTGTTATGTGTTGTTTTCAATAATTCGTTGACTGTTCGTTGCACTGATTCATATCATAGGCAGTCTAGTGATTATTTTAACAAGTTAAAACGGTTAATAACAATCAGGAAATAATACAAGAAAATTAACTGTGGATTTTACAAAAATACTGATTCAGTCCTAATGAAAAACCCAAGTATGAAAAACCCATTAATATTAAAGCAGTTCACGCGGTATTATAGTGTAAAAGCCACGGAAGCCTATAAATATATTTTATTGGGTTGCCAAGTGGTAATTTGGTCTCAAAGTTTCAGAAAACAAAGTAATTATTTTGTGAATTACCGATTTGGTGCGATTTTTGATAAAACGTATGCTGGAATCCTAGAAAGGTGAAAAAATACGCTAGATCTATTGTGTGAAAAGGCTAACGCTGGTAACCTTTATAATAGTACTGTAGTAGACTTGTTTAGTTGTACTGTGTAAAAATATGCACTATGCGGAGTTCTCATCAGTATTACTTGTCAAACACACATGCATGCCTATAGTCTTATTTGTGTTAGGTTAGCCTTTCTGTAGAAGTATTCATTTGTGGTTTACATGGATACATTTGGAAAATGTCGCTTTCACTTGTTTGTAAACAGTAGCACGGTGGGGTATGGGGGCAGGGGCATGGAGATCTGCCCCACATCGATGCTAACCCCAGCTCCCAACGACTTTGCTGATCCTATATAAACAACGGTCGACCTGACCACCTCCCCCCCCCCCCCCCTCCCCACCCAAAAAAATAGCTGCATGCTTGTAAGATAAATTATGGTATATTTTTTTTCAGCCAGCTTGTGATCATAACATTAAAATCACTTGCTATAAAGAATATCATTATATCCCCACCCCCCCCCCCCCGCCTCACCCATACACAAACACATACACATTTCTGTTGCGACAAGTCCATTACAATATAGTCCTAGCCTACGGCGCTCAACCCTCCGGTTTTCTACAGCCATAGCTATTTTCACTTAATTAATCGCACTAACATTGACAATACATTTAAAGCCTCCTAATGTGGCAAAATACATCAAACTTTCATGATAATTTTGGAAAACAGTAAAATGCTTGTGTCTAATTGATAGGGTTATTTTAATTTGTTTGGAGTATAATTATACAAATTTACCAATTTACTCTGTGCATTGTGATCAACTCCTAGCTGAATCATGTTACTATATAAAGGAAAATACCTAGTCTCCAACAAAAGAGGGAAAAACATATTTTAGCAACAAGATGGAATAGAGGGCGTACTTTTTTGCGACGTGGAAAACACACATATCTCTGGATCTAAAGGTGTTACAAAATCCTCCTTTACATATGTCATTGTCATTAACACAATTAAAAAGATGGGTAAAATTCAAGGTCATATGTATCAATTTGAGAAAAATATCATGTATACATTTTACAACCAAAATTGTTTATTCGCCGACTCTAGGCATATACTCTCATTTAGGATTTGTTCACATTCAGCACTTCTTATTGATTAATATTTTCGGAAATAAGATTGGAAACTGATATGCAGAAGTTATACACAAAATCTATCACATTTAGGGTTGAGGATCTCGCCACCACCTATAGTTAGTGATGTATTGAATTCGTATAGATTATGCCCGCACGTCATTGGGATTTAAATTTTGTAATTTTTGTGAAATAATATGTGATACGGAAAAACAGATGTACTTCGGGTTCTTCATCCATCATTACTGTCCTCTTTCATGTAGTACAGGGGGGGGGGGCACATCACTTACTTATGGAGGCACAATGTGTATTGTTAAATGCCGTCCTGGGGGAGGGGTGATAGGGGAGAGTTCTCCCTTCCACTTTGTGAATTTTGGATCAATTTTAAGGGTCCTCAGATGCAATCTGGTGCTATATTTAGCAACTTGAAGTAATTTTCGGGCTTGCATCTGTCCAATATTGATGTTTTTAATTTAGGCAAATAAAGATTTTTGTCTGAGTATTTTTTTTAACACTACAACCGCATCTGAAGGGGAAGGGCACCTGGGGCACGATTTTTTCAGGCCCCAGCCCCCCCCCTTCGGCGACGCCACTGATGGGTACGTCAATGGTACTTAATGGTAACGGGTTTCTTACTATCATAGGAGGCACCCCATACTATAGCCCATCTATCAAAACGGGAAAAAGACATTACGATTAACATATATACATAGACAACATATGTACTGCACGCAGCCGCGTACACTACACATATACATATTGGTTAACATGCATGTGTGCCCACGCTTTATTGTGCCCACGCTTAGACATTGTGCCCACGCTTGAGAAAGTATGACTGAAATATAGTAGTCTTCACAGAAACTGTTTGAAAATTAAGCGATTTAGAAGGCATTTAAACCCAATACAAACGAGTAGACCCTTTAGGAACTGCACTATTTAAGAAGCCTATATATTACAAACTTTCTTGAATCCTCTTTCCGACCCCCCCCCCCCCCCGCCTCTTTATTTTTCAAAGGTGTTGCATACGGGGAAGTTTTGGTCTCCAGTTAGGTTCAAACCTTGTTATATGCAACTACAATAGGTTATTTCGAAGGCTTAAAGTTATGATGTATTGGCCCCATATATGCTACATATTAAAATATGGTCACCTTTGGGTAAAATTCTTAAACCGTTTGATTACCATCTAGGAGGAATTTTACCTCACTGGGAAATTCAGTCATCTATAGGTGCCTATGACATACCGATCTTGAGAGACATTTACATATTGGTATACGTTGTCGTATGTATCCGTGTCGGTTTCTTGAAAAATATACGAACTCAGAAGTTCAATGGTAATGCAGGACACTGCGAGTTTCGCCCGTGTATTATTCGACGTGCCGTGTGTATACGTACACTCAGGAACGTCGCTAGAGGGGTGGGGGTGTCTCACACCCCACCCCCAATGTTTGTAAAACTGATGATAGTTGGAAAATTTGAGTGCGACAGTCCGAATTTCTGACTGTCTCACTCTAATTTTTCCGACTGTCGCACTCTAATTTCATATATTCTTGTAATTTGTGAGTGACCTACAATTTTCGGTCAAAATTGACCTTTAATCAGTCATATTTACCACGTTTTCCTTGTCACATTTAGAAATTGTATCTCGCGATCTTTATACTCCACCATACAAAACTTCGTGCGATTTTGAATACTGTAAAAAAAAATGCCTTATAAAACTACTGTACAACGTATACGATAAAAACGCTCAATGCTTATCTACGGAAGCTTTAAAGTGCCATCAACATGAGAAAAACTTTGCCCCATAGGGTGAAATTTTTCAGTAAATTGTTTAGATAACAAGATAAAATCTTATAAAAAATAAGAAAAAAAATGTTGGATTGCTTAGTTGCTTTAACTGAGCAATTGAACAATTTTCTACAAAATGATTAATTGACAACTTATCATATCTCGTGAATTGGACATTTTGCTGCAAAATGTTCAGTTGTTCACTTCATTCCATCTGAGCAATGAAAAATTTTCTGCAAAATGTTTAATTGACAACATATCTTATCTCGTCAATTGAACATTTTTTGGCAAAATGTTCAATTGTTCACTTTATTCCAATGGAGCAATTGAAAAATTTCTGCAAAATGTTTAATTGATAACTTATTGTATCAGTCGTCAACTCAACATTTTTCTGCAAAATGTTTAAGTGTTCATTTCATTCCAAATGCTCAGTTGGAATGATGTGAACAATTGAAATTGTTTTCATGCAAGTGATAAATAGCCCCCCCCCCCCCAAGAAAATAATATTAAGCGCGCTAGGAAAAAGCACTGTATTTTGTCGAATATAATTTGTTGAAAAAAGGTTTTCCCCTTTGTTACATTAACATAGCTTTTGTAGTTAGTAGTCTATGTAGCCTATGAAGCAGATAACTCAACTCAGTTGCTTACCCGCTTAACCAGAGTGATTAATAAGTTTGTGAAGTGAGGGCCAGTGCTACAAATGTACCGCAAAAAAATTCGGAACAAAATTGCAGTCGCGAAAGATGGGATGTCTGACTAACACTGACCGTATCGTTCACGAGTAGTGCGGGTTGGGGGGGGGGGGGGGTTCAAGTCAGCAGTCGGAATTTTCTGGCTCCAAAACCCATCCAGTTGGAATTTCAGCCACTGCATTCCCCCCCCCCCCCCAACTTCAGGCCTTAGCTACGTCCCTGCGTACACTCACTTTAAAATTGCAAGGGACAACCTAAATACTATACAACCCTGTTGAATACTAAAAATATCCTAGTGGGAATGTGTGATAGTGAGTAATGATGTAAAATTTGTTGTACACATAGGTTAACGTTTCATTTATCTGTTCTTCAGGAATCACACAATAACAGAAATTCAATGATATTTAACGGTAACGGGTCTAAGACTATAGTCAACTATCCCCATTCCCTCTTTTGTGGTATGTTATTTACATTTTCTATTGTGTACTTTGCAAAGAGGGCAATTATGTAGGTGAACAGGCTCCCGGTTCCGCTTACGTTTTAGTAATCACAAATAGTATATTTCGTGATAATTTGATCAGATTCCCCGTTTCCGAACATTTCAATCTTCATAGACATTCTCTCAAAAACTAAAAATGTATTTTAATTGCCTCGAACTTCAAATTCGCTACTGAACGTAAACGTAAAGAAATCGATTGGATCTTTCGTATTAAGTCACCGGCCTCGACAAAGACTTGGGACCCCTTAAGTGCCTTAACAACTATCAGTTCTACAAACATGTTATCCGTTCTTTGCTCATTCATCCGCTTCCTGTATAGTCATGGTTTATTTGGTTTTTAATTCCATCAATGCAACTTACACTTATCTAGCGTCAAACTTTCATTGTGTTAGTATATTTTGTACTTTTCATTCGACTGCCAAGTATTGCCAACGAAGGCCCCAAGGGGACCGAAATTCTAATATATTTTCTAAAACTTTACTCCTTATTTGTCAATTATGAGTCATCTTATTTCTCTGGTTTTCTATAATAATAATAATAATAATATATATATATATATATATATATATATATATATATATATATATATATATATATATATATATATATATATATATATATATATATATATATATATATATATATATATATATATATATATATTATTTTAATCCGACGGACAATTACGACGGAATCGGATTAAAATAATCCGACGCGGATTAAAATAATCCGAATTTCTAAAACTTCTGCTCAATTCAGCAGAAATCAGTAAGTCGCTTTGCCTTTACAACTTTGCCGACATCTTCTCTATAAAATAGTTTCAATTCCTGCTACTCCTTGTCACTTTCGGTGATCATGCACTGAAGAAGAGCTAGTTTTGCTCGAAAGCTCTGCAAAAACCAAACATTGGCTGTTTTACTTCCAATCACTTACCTATATATATATATATATATATATATATATATATATATATATATATATATATGTATATAGAAATATATATTTATGTATATATATATATATATATCTGCAGCCTTATTTTCAATGAAATGCATCATATATTTTTTTAATGCAGCTTCTTTGTTATTCCCATCCATCCATACCTATACACGTACATGCATTGCATACATACATACACTCACGCATGCACACATGCATACACCATGGAGGGAAAACTGTTTTTACCTCCAATTTACCTGTTTTTTTTTACCTGTTTTTGACCTCCATGCATACACATACTGGTAGCTATATAAATGATCCTATTCCCCAAACACACTGTTTTCATTATTTACAACTATAGTTCTAAGGCTAAGGCCATGGCATGTCGTCAACTTAAAAAACGTTAACCTTCATTTCCTGTGTGAGAGAACGCAACGTGATAGGAATGATTACGTAATATAATCTTTCATCGGCCCTCTCGATGTTGACCGCAAACGTGGAGATGTTCAACCAGACTTTGTTGTCTTTTTTCTACCACAAACATCCGCACTATTATTTGATATCGTAAATTTTCACTGTGGTAGTTGCATACACATACGTATACGTTTGTTAGACCAGGGAGTTGTTCAGACCACCAACGTATTTATACCCTGACAAGGTTAGACTGCTCATGGACGGATGCACCAAACGCAAAATCGTAGAGCCGAAGTTGCGAAAAAGTTCGAAACGCCTAAATAATAATTTTATAAAATGACGAGACCAAGAAATTGGTGTGTGGCAGAGGAAGACTTATGATTTTTCTTTTTTTCGGACTTGTCCGGACTCTACTTTTGGAACCAAAGAGCCCTTGTCACCAATTACATGAAGATTCGAAATATACCGCTGATCCCAAACAGCATTAAGGTGAGGAAAATTTTTGGACTTATTTCCGTATAATGAAATATATTTTGTGTTAAGAATAACCAAGTGGAGTTTTTGTTTCTTGCATGTATATGGGTATGCTTTTAAAATAAATTGAAAGTGCATAGCCAATCGCCCCAAATCATAGCACGCTAAAATTGCTAGGCGTTTTCAAAAAGTACTTTCCTGGAAGCATTCACTCTCCATTTGTTCTCAAATATTCTAAATGAACACCCAAAGCCATTCTTACCAAGGAAGTGATACTTCCCATGTTCGTACACTACTTGCAAGTACAACTTTCTCAGACAAATTATTCCATAACCCTCTGAGAATAAAAAGGAGTTTTGACAAATATATGGTACTTATAACTTCTGGTGTTTAAGACATTGATCTCTGGTAATTCTGCTTGGCAAACCTGAAAAGGTCAGTGAAGGATAAAATGTCTAAACCATACCATTCTTGAAAACCCGAATCAAGTCACCGCGTAATTAACCGACCTATAACCTCCATTGTGGTGGGTTAACTGTCAGAATGCACATTATCAGTGTTTTTTATCTTCATACAGCACTGACATCAACAGTGAATACTATTGTTCTCTGACTCGAGTCAAAGGACGCTTGAACCGCAGTGTGCTAATGTAACTGCCAAGAGTAACTTATTTGTGATTGCAGGTGTCCAACCGCAGTGTAGACAAGCATTTAACGTTATACCTTGAATTCGAACTTCTTCATGATCTGTCGTCATATTTTGTGTATTACTATTTTTAAGTTGTTCATGCAAACACATAATGGACACCCTATACATTGCTCTAGACTGACTTTGACGAAAAACCGTCCGTGTCATGTAGTGTGGCTTGTCTACAACCCAAACTGATTAGAAAAGATATTTCAATCAATTCTGACTTGATTGTGAGTGAAAAAATGCTACTTGAAGCAAGTGCAATAACAAGCAAAGCTGACAGCCATTTAACAAGTCAACGAGTGACACTCCTGACGGTTTCCACTACTACAATCTGTTTCTGTGATATTTTCCGACGAACAAGAAAACGGCGACCACAGTCGCGTAGTAACATACAAGTGCTACCTCCTTAAGCTTATATCAACGAGGTAAATGAATCTGGAGGATTCATGTCAATTGCGTGCGCGCGTACCATGTATGGAGGGTCATGTGATGTGTTCCAGGGTGGTACTACACTGATATTTCTCTGTAGCAGTTCGAGAACAGTGTTAGTGACTTCGTGAAAGATTGGTCGGTTCGGACATGAGAACTAACGGCATAAGAAGGTACTGGTACTTCAGGCCTACGAAATAGTGCTAATATGCTAACGCTCAACCTTATTCTCTTGAATGAAGGCAGGCTTTCTACATAATCTTACTTATTAATACAGCTCTAGGGGCAAGCTTTGTCTCATATGGCCTAACGTTATTACTACACGCTATAAGTGAGTGTAGAAATGGGAAATGTGGGGAAATGTTTAGTTCAGTGCAACCACGGAATTCTCCATGGAACAGAGCCTAATGCTGTTCGACGGGAATATAGCTATCACGTTAGGCTACAGGCACGGTTATTGCTAGGTAACGGGTGTCGTCTGCTGCTCTAAGCGCGCAAACTCATTTACGTACTAGTTGGGTGAAATCATCATTCGTAATAGGGAGAGTAGTATATTAGTACCACCCTGGAACACATCACATGACCCTCCATACATGGTACGCGCGTACGCGCTTATTTACTGTGTGATAGTTTCTCCAGATTCATTTACCTCGTTGGCTTATATTATGTACGTACGTGAATTTGACATAAAACTTGAGGGTCAAAGGTGAACAAGTGAAGTACACTACATGATGTGAGTTAGTATTAAACGTTAGGCCTACTTCAAGTTGATTCAATGACTAGGATATACCGGCATTTTAAATTTATTATTCCTCTCGACAATTTACGGTACAATTAAAGGCAGGAGCCCAGGAAGTTATTGACCAAGCGATTTTGCCAATTTTTTGACAAGTTCGGTTCGTTGTAATACGCCTCAAATAGAACTTAGAAGAAAAGGGGCCTCTACGGGCTCTAACTTAGGCCCTAGGTAGCGTGCACACTATTTCTATACTGAAGTCTGTGTAGGCTAGGTCACAACATCAAAGGTGAGTCCTAATTCGATTGATGCTTCACGTTCCTTAACCTTCAGCTTTCATTTAAAAAAAACGTGTCTTTGTTGTTTGCACCTACAAATCTGTTAAAATTTCGTAGAAAATAACATTGTCACGTCCAACTCCAACTCCAACCTAGCAAGAGCTAGGCCCTAAGCCTATTTAATCAGTGAAGCCAGGATAGTGTTAACATATCAAAATTGTTAAAACGTGAAGTGCTCCTAAATCCTAATTTCGTTCCTGTTGTCGGCTACTCCAAAATCCTAAAAGTTTATTGCAACTATATAATTAGTTTTGAATCAATATAATATAGTAACAAGGAATATTATTGCTTCAGAGACTGACATGCACCAGTGCAGTAAAATGTTTACAGTCTTCAATTTCATGGGGGTGAAAGCCTCATGTGTACCCCTTCTCCCCTCTGGGTCAGACATTGGGCCAAGATTGGGGTTGAGATATTGGAGTCCAAGGACACTAGCATATTATCATATTCAGGTTTACTAACTGCTCTTTTCCACTTTAAAACAGACCTTCAACATCAGGAAGTAAAGAGAAAAGAAAGGCTCAGCACAAGTTACCTGTGCTTCACAAAAAGAGGAAGAGTAATAAGGATCAGCCAGTTGTCAGCCCTTTAGAATTCATCAAGAAGGAAGTTAATGCAGCATTCTTAGGTGAGAACCCTTAGAAGCTGTCAGGTACGGTAGCAGTACAATATACTGCCTCAGGAATTGGAATTGTGGTTTTAGAACAGGGGCCCCTACTAGCCAGATTGAGCATGCCAGACAATCTAATCTGGCCCACCAAAAAACAAAGGGAAAAAAAAACCCAACCCTTTTGGTTCACCAATTTACTGGACAAAAAAAAAAATTGAAGAGAATTTGAATAAGCGTTAATTTTCAACACGAAAAAACATTGATAAAAGTTTGTCCTAGATGCTAAAACAATCATCTTCCATTTTCAGCAATCTATTTTTGGCCTTTTGTTAGTCAAAATTTCCTCCTGTGGCTACCATGGTGGGCCCGCATACTGTATGAGTAATATTCAGCAACCCACAACTAAAAGGACAGTAGGCAGCTGTTAAATTCATTTTACATCAGTTTCTGTGCAGTGTCCTTCATACTGAGCCATCTGTATGCCTCCTACTGCATGCCCATTAAGAACTGCCTCAACTGTTGACTTTTCACCAGAAATTTACAACATCAATAGAAGTATCAGTTTTTATTTGAGTGTTATCGGGGAGGGGTCAGAACCCCATTAATAATGTGTTCATTAATTGAACATTGCTTTTCAACATACTTTAACAATCATTATAGTCACTGTGTACATTTGGTTTGGATAGTATTTTTAGCTTTACAAAGTTTACGGAAAACATTTTGCATACCAACATGTATGGCATTTCCCTGTCAGTTGATGTTAGCTTTGCAGAAATTTACTTACCATCGTTTTTACTTCTCCACAGGTGTTGCAAATGGGCTATTCCACACCAAGTGGTCCCAACATGGCAAAATTAGAAAGGGTTATTAGTTGTCTCTATTTGTGTATTTTGGAAAGTAGGTTGGTTAGACTTTCTTAAACTGTTAAAGTTTTCTTCTTCTGATTACTCAAACTTGGGTTATAGCAATGAGTATCCATCTCAAAATGAAGGTACATTCACAGTGAATTATCAAACAATAATTTAAAGTAGAAAAAAATCCTTAAATGAAAGAAAAGTACAAGCTTTCTTTATATGTGGCAGTTAAATACAGTCTGCTAATTTATTTAATAACACATTTGAACAAATTTTCTTTGTTACTGGCAACACAGATTATGTTAAAAATACCACGCTCAGGCTGTGACTTACGTGACAAAAATGAAAGCAAATGTTTTCCTCCAATGATATACAGTGTGCTAGAGGAAAGTGAGCTACAATTGAAAAGGTAGCTATAAAGGTTGATCTGTGATACCACCACTATTGATCAATTTAACAAACTTTAACAAATTTATGGACTCCGGAAATGTGTGACTTACGTGACGTCACGTAAGTCACAAAGGGAAGTGTAACTTACGTGACAAGTTAATTCTCAACACTTTCACACAGTTTTGAGGTCTTTTATTTTATAACAGGTATAAAACACCTTCCTTTATTATCAGAGATACCTACTCAGTTCTAAAATACAAAACAATATTTATAATGTTAAGTAAAATTGAAATGTAACATATAAGTGAATTGCAAAAAATTGGCTCAAACAGCTTAAACTTAGAACAGTATTACCTGTTACCTTAAAGTTCTTTAAATGTGAACTGCAGTCTTCCATGAACTGCACAAGGTGCTTCAGGGGGCACAATCTTTTTAATGATGTTTTCAGGCTGGTAGAAGATTTTATCTACTGTAAGCGGCCATTTCCATGTTGTGTTGGTGGCAGGCACCATCACACTGACCTCTGTGTCTTTGCCCTTTACATTTGTAACCTCTCCTGGGTACAGTACATCATCATATTTGACAACAACCCAATCACCGACCTTAATATGGAAGGTCAGAGCAGGAGGTACAACATAAGTAACTGACATTACTGGATCTCCTTGGGTATCTAATGCTGTTTTCCACACACACACCTTGCCACCTACTGCCTTTGCGACATGGATTTTTCTTACCCCAGGAATATCTAGGGTACCCTCCCAAGGATTTTTGCGCGAGATATTAGCCTTTATTTTATCATCATTTATGAGTTGGGTGTGCACCTGTGGCATCAACTTCTTCACAGCATTAGCAAAATCTTGGGCTGACTGAACAACAAGGGCATCTTTCCCCTTGCTCCTCACTTTGTCCCTAACTCTAGCCTTAGCAGCTCCTCCAATTCCATCCACCACACCTTTCCCATGTGAAGTAGCAAAGTACTTCCATGTGATGGGCCTATTGAGATCTTCAGAAAGGAGTGACAAAAACTTTCCAGTAATGTACTTGTTTTTGAACTCGCTTGAAGGCCCATCAGAGTAGATGATAAGCTCCTCCTCTGCTGAGAGCTGCAAGTCTTCAACTAAAGCTCCTACAAACGTGAAGACACTATCTTTGCCTTTGTCACTACTATCTGTGACAATCAGGTGTGAGCTACATTGCCCAGATGGATCATACACAGCTGCTGTGAACAAATTAACACTTTGCCGTGACCATAACGCAGATTGAATTTCGTTTTGGTATTCGCAGCTGTATGCCATTGCAAAATCTATCTGCAATACATAAAATCGAGGATCAGCCTTGTCTCTTTCAAATGAGTGAGACATGATTCGTTTAATCCGAACATGCTCCTGATAATCACTGAAATGGTTTATTAAAAGTTCCTTAAGCTCCCCGACACATCCTTCCCTTGTTTCTTGGAGAATTCTACCATTGGGATCCTTGGACCACTCCTTCCAGTGCACTTCATCTGCATCACTACAGGATGACAAATCCAACTTTCCACCTCTGCAGCAGTTCTCACATGAACCCCTCCAGCATGCAGAATTGAAGTCTGCAGGGGCACAAAGTATGTTCTCCCAAAAGTTGTCCAAGGTAATGTTCAGTGCAGTCAGTTTGAAAATGAAGTTTTCATGGATAATGCACTTACACTGGTCCATTGGTTGGCTTTTCAGTAGCAGAACATTTGTTGGACGGAGTGAGGCAAATTTTGAGAATCCTATGACAATGTCAGGGTTTTCTTGCTTGAAGAGAGAAAATAGCTCTCGAAGATACAAGGTTAGGTAATACTTCCTCATCTTCTCCTTCTTTCCATCAATCCAGACAGTTAGTTCATCTCTCATTCCAGGGGCAGTCCAGACAACATCAGCCCTGTAGTAGAAATTCTTCACCGCCTCCTTAACTTCCTCTGAAAGGGCACAATAACTACTTCTATTTCCTAAGTTGCATTCCATTTTTTCTGCTAAGTCTACCCCATACTTCTTGGCAAGACCGCATACAACTGCTAGCTTTTTGTTAGGTGATGATGGCAAAGTTTTATAAGTTCTTTGCACAGCTTTTCCAAAACTCTGGGGGCTTTTGAAAGGTTTTCTGGGGAAGGTGATAATTTTCAAGACCTGAGATTCTGCCTTTTTTCTTCTCCAGGCTCTCATTTTCATTCGTTGGTCTTCACGTAATTTATTACGTTCTTCTTCCGACATCAAGTCTCGCTGCCTTCGCTGCAACTTTGATATTCTTGTACTCTCCTTTTGCTTGTAGTTTGGGTCAGAAGCAGCTTGCCTTTGACGCAATTCTTTCATTCTTTGAGCAGATGATTTCGGCATCCTCAGAAACCTACAAATATACAAAAAGCATCATTGTATTGCCCAACCATAGTTTCAACCCAATTATTAATCCAAATTTCCAAAAAGTGACTATAATGTTACCAAAAAAACTTTAAAATATAACCAAAGAGGTAGAAATGCAAATTCATTAGAAATATTCTGTATTAACTAGTCTAGAAAAGAAACTTGATTACTCCTAATTAAAAAAGTAGTAAGCTATTACATAAGTTGAAATATTTCGCAGAACTAGTCTATAGTACTTTCTATGTACAAGTGAACTTACTTCTAGATATGATCTCACTCTGTGACTTTAATCACTTAAAGCAACATGACAACATAATTTAAAGCACCCATAAAAGGAGTTTCATGCACAATGTGACTGCATATTTTATTTTTAGGCTTACATTTATTTTGCACCAACAATTAAAATTCTTCCAGCAACTACTGTGATAAGCTAGTGTACAATGAACTGACATGTGCTCTTTCTATCCACTATTTTTATTTGTAATAGCCCCCTCCTTCTTGCCCCAGCTCAATATAATGAACTTGTAAACATGTCCTAAGCCTGTGTTACCTTTTATCTTGAAAACAGTGAGAGGAAACTGAGCAGTTTCACACGTGTGACTTACGTGACAATTGTGTGTGACTTACGTGACGTCGCTAATTTGCATATGACTATTGGTATAAAAAACATATCAATTAAATTTTACCTTGAAGTTCTTCCTCAATGTGTCCTTTTAAAGTATAATAGGCAACTTACCATATTTCTTTGAATACTTCACAGGATTAATTGATTTCCTTCAAAAAGTTGAAATTCTTCATTTCTCTGCGTGACTTACGTGACACAAGTTGAGGGCGCTATAATTCGCAATGGGAAAGCATTAATGTTTCGCAGTGGTGACAGAATTAATTGTGGGTTTTCAAAGTTCAAGAACTATAGGCTTCTGACTTGACTATAGACTTAAACTGAACTAGATATTGAAAACAAGTGTAAAATTTCTCTCTGATTTGTGACTTACGTGACGTGGAATGGCCCAAATATTGACATAGAAAATCTAGAAGTTGGTCGGAAGTTGAGAGAAGTGAATGTGTAATTTCTCACCAAACTAAAAGAGGCTATGTTAGAATTTAACAACCACAATATCAACCACTGACTGTTATAGCAACAACTTTGGAAAACTTGGAGAATTTTTCAGAACCCACGGTGAGTAATCAGCACTTGATTATTAAGTGATTTTTATAATGGAGTGCTTCATAATTGTTTATCAAAAACCATGCAGCAGTGACTGCTTGTGTGTGCATATGTGAGAGAGCTCTAGATGCCTTAGCTCAAATTTTGAAAACTTTGATAATTCAACAAGTGCAATATGCATGAAGTTCATACTTGGTAGAAAGCTACCCCTTAGCAAATTCTCAGCTGCAATTGTTATTTAATTGCCAGTGGTCAACAGTTATAAACCCCATAAATGACCTTACTGAAGTAAAGGTTAAGTGAAATTAGTATGCTTATCCCTCAATCGAGTGCTTACCACTTGCTGTTACTTAGTACGTAAAAAATTGTTTGAGGTCCACACCACCTAAAAATCTGAAACTTTGTTAACAGGTTATCTCACCATGTACAGCTTACATATAGTTCACACTTTGAACAATTACAAGAATGTATTCGGTATCTACCACCTTAGTAAATTCTTCACTGTTATTGCTTTGGGAGGGGCCAAAGGTCATATGAGATAACCAATGGTCTAAACCTGAAAACTCTGTGAATGAGCTAAGTCAAAGAATAAAGCTACATAGAATGTCAAATTTGTTCCTCTGATTGAATACTTGCCATCTATAATGTTAACTTTTTTGAGGTCAAATGTCATTTGAGGTACATTTTAGTTAAATTCTGAAAACATATCTCACTAAGTACAGCTTGCATGAAGTTAATGCTCAGTATGAAGACACTCTTAGTAAATACTCAGCTGATAGTGTGTTGGGAGAAGTCAAGGTCATTTGAGGTCACTAGTGGTCAACAACTGACAACTTTTCTAGCTGAAGAAGTGAAGTTTTGGTAAATTTCAAATTTGATAGGAATTAAGCATTTGTCTTCTTTTTTTTTGGCTGTTTCGGTCAACGTCACTCAAGGTCAGTTAATTTCAGTCTGAAAAACTTCTTGAACATGGTACCTCACCATGCACATGGCAATATTAGCCCAAGACAAGAAGAACAACATGAACAGATCTTTTACTTGACATGTGGATTCCTACATACATCATAATATTAAAAACCTTTGAAAACATGATAACTCAGGGTTGTCCACACCATATCTTTGAGTACACATTTAGTTCTCCTTTGCTAATAGTTGCAAGAGATTTTTTTTCCATTTCACTGTGGATCCCATGTACTCAGTAGAACTCTCCCCTCCAATGCCCTACAATAACAATAGGCAAAGGAATCACTAAGCCCTGTGGCTTTCTGTTTGCATGTCAATTACACCTGATCTTTGAGGACAAAAGTCTGACATTACGCTACTTTGACTTAAGTTACTGATATATTCATTTTCACATTTTGTAACAAATTTTTCTTTCAGGCAAATGGATACCATTATGAAGTTATTGGTGGCATCCACAATCTGACAGCCTGTAAGGAGCTGAGAGAGAGAAATCCATACAAGAATGTAAAGATACAAAACTTTGGTTAGCAAACAAGCACATCAAAATAGGGGAAACCAGGCATCAGATGAGCATTGAGGTAAAGGTGACTACTATGAATTTTGTTTTTATAGAAGAATTTTTGCCGAGCAGTTATTCATCTCATTCCTCCATATTGTATATTCAGGTTGCAATGACCTATGCATTAAGACATTGAAAGTGTGTATGGAAAGTCCTTGTCTACACATAACACATAACTTTGTGTTGTGCACACAGAATCGCTCTCTTACAGTATGTGAATTTTCAAATAATTGTTATCTAATCACTCTCATAGGAAGGATTAGGTACAATATTGTAGTTCCTTTGCAAGTTGGACCATTAACAGTATTACGCAACAGTTGCCATGGTAGTGGTTAGTTTTCCCAATAGGGGTCATTCATTGTGGGGTATTGCATGGTCACCGGAAGTGTTTGACTGAGGGAGGGGTAAAAGTTGTCTGTGTGGGGTGTCCAATTTTATGTCAAACAGTCCTCTTCAATGACTGGGTTGATTTTCTTAAAACTTGGTATGAAGGTGTTTTAGGGTTAAAGTCTATGTCTAGCAGACCCCTCCCCCCCCCCCCCCCCAGAAACATAGGTCAAATGTCACATCAAATTAAATTCAATGTTTTAATTCAATATTACTCCAAGGGGACACATTACATTCAAATGGAATCTTCACTTGTATAATGGGAACAACATGTAGGCTACTAATACAGGCAGAAATGTGACCTCTGTCATAGTATTACTCAGATTGTAGAGGACAGCAGAGTGATAGCACTGCAATCATATGACAGTATAGTTCTGCTAACTTATCATATCAAAAAACATTTGCAGTCTTTGTTCATTTGTTTTTTTACTATCAATGCAACAGATAAAAAATAAATAAAATGGTTAGACTGTCAGTGTAGAATAAAGTTTTATTTCTCTCTTTTTTTCTGAAGATGACACAGAAATGCTCACACTGAGTCTGTTTGGTCTGGCCATTGCGTTCAAGAGGAAAACCATTGCAAGGAAACTGATGGGATGATGGCACAGAACTTAATGTGACTATTGTTGCTAGGGATGATCCTAGATCACAGAGGATGAAAAAAAAGTTTATAGCACCGATTAAAAGAAGCCTATTGATTTTGGTGAAGGTCAAAGGTCATTTGGGGACAACAGGGAGGTTAATTGTCTTGTAGGGTATATGTGTTCAGGAAGTGGCAATACTGAAACAGCCACATGGTCTTCTACTCTGCAAATCCTAAAATGCTTGTTTTAAGTGTGTGTGAAATAAAAAGGGGGGGGGGGAGGGGGGGTAAGGTTACAGTGACTTTCTCTTATTATTGTATTTTTTTGGTGAAAAATTATTAGTAGGGGTATCAGTATGCCCATTAGAGCAATCTGAGAGTCTGAATAGTACATCCTTCAGAACTGCATTGTAAGCCACTTATTGTTGTTATTAATGATGTAATTTCTTATTGCTAACTGACACTCCGAGCAGTAGGGGGTGTATCGGTACGGACTTCAGAACTGCATTCTTAGCCACCTAATGGTGTTATTATGTTATTTCAGAACTAATGGTGTAACTTCTTGGTGCTAAATGACACTCCAACCATTAGCGGGGCGTTTTGGTACACCTCTTAGAACTGTATTGCAAGCCACTAAATTTTGTAACTTCTTGTTGCTAAATGACACTCCAACCAGTAGTGGGGCGTATTGGTACGCCCCTCAGAACTGTATTGCAAGCCACTAAATGTTGTTACTTCTTGGTGCTAAATGACACTCCAACCAGTAGCGGGGCGTATTGGTACGCCCCTTAGAACTGTATTGCAAGCCACTAAATTTTGTTACTTCTTGGTGCTAAATGACACTCCAACCAGTAGCGGGGCGTATTGGTACGCCCCTTAGAACTGTATTGCAAGCCACTAAATTTTGTTACTTCTTGGTGCTAAATGACACTCCAACCAGTAGCGGGGCGTATTGGTACGCCCCTTAATGGTGTTAGTTCTTGGTGCTAAATGACACTCCAACCAGTAGCAGGGCGTATTGGTACGCCCCTTAGAACTGTATTGCAAGCCACTAAATTTTGTAACTTCTTGTTGCTAAATGACACTCCAACCAGTAGTGGGGCGTATTGGTACGCCCCTCAGAACTGTATTGCAAGCCACTAAATTTTGTTACTTCTTGGTGCTAAATGACACTCCAACCAGTAGCGGGGCGTATTGGTACGCCCCTTAGAACTGTATTGCAAGCCACTAAATTTTGTTACTTCTTGGTGCTAAATGACACTCCAACCAGTAGCGGGGCGTATTGGTACGCCCCTTAGAACTGTATTGCAAGCCACTAAATTTTGTTACTTCTTGGTGCTAAATGACACTCCAACCAGTAGCGGGGCGTATTGGTACGCCCCTTAATGGTGTTAGTTCTTGGTGCTAAATGACACTCCAACCAGTAGCGGGGCGTATTGGTACGCCCCTTAGAACTGTATTGCAAGCCACTAAATGTTGTTACTTCTTGGTGCTAAATGACACTCCAACCAGTAGCGGGGCGTATTGGTACGCCCCTTAATGGTGTTAGTTCTTGGTGCTAAATGACACTCCAACCAGTAGCGGGGCGTATTGGTACGCCCCTCAGAACTGTATTGCAAGCCACTAAATGTTGTTACTTCTTGGTGCTAAATGACACTCCAACCAGTAGCGGGGCGTATTGGTATGCCCCTTAATGGTGTTAGTTCTTGGTGCTAAATGACACTCCAACCTGTAGCGGGGCGTATTGGTACGCCCCTTAGAACTGTATTGCAAGCCACTAAATTTTGTAACTTCTTGTTGCTAAATGACACTCCAACCAGTAGTGGGGCGTATTGGTACGCCCCTCAGAACTGTATTGCAAGCCACTAAATGTTGTTACTTCTTGGTGCTAAATGACACTCCAACCAGTAGCGGGGCGTATTGGTACGCCCCTCAGAACTGTATTGTAAGCCATTAATGGTGTTTCTTCTTGGTGCTAAATGACACTCCCTTGCAGTTGTGGGGTGTATTTGTTTCACTGATTCACTTTTGTACAGGGACAAGAGGTATTTTTCTTCCTTTATTCATGTAAGAAATTAACCTACTAAATTTCAGTTTATGGTCATGTAGATAAAATATAACATGAAATACATAAGTTGGTACAAACAAAGAATAATTTTCTGATTGTGTTATTTTTTGTCTCAAATTTATGTATCTGCAGTATGATTACAATGCATTTGCCTTTTTAACTCACATTTTGAAGGTTTAAAGACAATGACAGTCATAGCGTAGATTTTTCCCTTATATATACCATATTTTTATACCCGAGAGCAAACGTCATTAAAAGCAATATAATTTCTGGTAAATTTATCAATGTTGAACAAAAAGTTTTTTTTTTCTTGGATAAAAGTCAGGTTTAAATAGTTCCTAGAAACCCTAAATGTTTCCTAGCCTCTTATACCCGAAAAGCTAGATTCCTTAATCCTTTCCTCATTGACTGCTTAATAGTTAAAGTAATATAAAGTCAAATGAATACTTACCGAAGTAACGTTTGTAGCAGTGTTTGCGTCCCTTTGAGCTTGACATATATGTGATATTGAAATATAAGCCAATAGAACGTTTGTTTCACTGAAGGGGACGCAAGTAAAGTTTATAACAGTCAAAACTCCTTTTCACTTTAATTTAACTCATTTTTATAACTATTATAAACAGGCGTGGTTACTTTTACGAGAATACAAGGAGGGGGTGGGGGTGTCCGTCGAACTGCATGTAACACTGTTTTTATTATTTACTAGTTTGCCAAGGAAACTTAACAAGTTTACTCAACAATTGTAGTGATATAACCATATACAAACAATGTAGTAAACTACGGTAGGTGTTATCGGGGTGACGCGATCGTGTTCTTATGTAAATATAACATATTGTGTAAGTAAATAAAGGAGAACTCACCTGGAAATATTAGACAATGGAAAAGACCAAATAGTCATTTCATTATTTGGGGTGGGGAGGGTTTCAGAAGCCACATTACCTTGTATACCATGTAACCATTGATCACCCCCAGTTCATTCGATCCAACCCAGAAAGTGACAGAGAAATTCGAATTTTTATAACTATGTAAAGAAAAACTCAGTGGGGAAGTTAAGACAATGGAAAGGAGAACAGGTTTATGGTTGGAAAGGGATTAAAACCAGTGACCTCTGGGTTACAAACATTTCTTTTTTGTCTTTGGAACCTCTAAAAGCCCACGTATGGTACTCTCTGGCTTTCTCTAGCTGTTGTGGACAGGTTTATTTTGAATTCCTGTTTGATTGGTATCGGGAGATTTTTTGTTATCTATTTCTTAAACGGGCAGACTTAATTAGATGTTTCTTTCGTCAGTACTTGTAACGCCAATGTCTGGGTATCAGTTCCCATATTTTATATCAGTTCCGTTCCCAGCTATTCGTCATTTGGTCAATTGCTATTCGATTTGCCCATATTTCCTGCAAAGTTAGCAAATGAAGCCATTTTCAATCTGGGAAGATCGTCTTTCCAAGGGGTAAACAGTAGATCGATGTTAGGACTGATTAGCTTTCTTGAGACCGACTGCAGTGACTGGCTGACAACGTTTAAAAGATTAATCCAACAAAGTGACAATTTCTGTTATAATTACAGTTTGATATTCTGATATTACAACTCGTATTATAAAATGATACTTTCTATTTGGAGTTGGACGTGATTGTTATTCTGTAACAAACACTGAGCCTTGAAATAACGAATCGAAAGCCCGATAGATTAAAATTTGTGAAGAACAACTTGCAACAGAAGGATCAATAGTTGGCCCTAACAATCTCTTTGAATAATCAAAAGTGAAAGGTTCCAAACATGTTGTTATAACCGCACACAATAAAAGTGTCAATAAAATATTCTCAATTCTCATTGAATCCATATTGGTCTTCAGCCGTGTGATGATACTAACAAATTAGGCTATGTACCTCCAACAGAAAGGACAAAAATAATACACGATCAAGATTATATCATATCTATAGTTGATCATTTAAAAGAGCTTTTTAATGTCTCAAATTGAATAGATATCTTCAATGTATGTATGTATGTTATGCATTATTCACATATCGATGGAAGTTAAATATGCATGAGTAGTAGGAGCCGATTGAAAGTTGTGTTAAGGGTGGGACAGAAGTCGGTTTTGAGTTGTAGAAGTTCCCTTGGCACTATTTCAGTTTTGCACAAGCTGTGATGACCTGGACGATAAATTGGGAATTTCAACTTTTCCTATCCACATCTCGATTATACCTGTTCTTGGAATTAATTTATCTTGTCCTTTTTCCTGAGTAACTGCCTCCTCTTGAAGTAGCACTTCTTCTATCAAGTAATTAGTATTATCTCAGACAAGATTAGAAGTATATCATCTCAAACTTCGATTAGCATTATTTTTTACATGAAATTTAATAATTTTTGTGAAAAGACGAAAGTTTTACGAACATTTAATAATTTCGAATTATCGCCCCAAGCTTCTACTTACTATTTCAGTTCCTCTTTTTCTCAAATGATGATATTTTTTAACTCTAATTTTTGACATTTATCTCAACATTTCTACTACTTCGTTTGGAATTTTTATTTGTAGAAATTAAGGCATTTCATTCACAAACTGTCGACGTATTACTCATATTTTACATTTTTTATTTAACATCTAACTTTCTTTCAAATGTTCCACTATTCAATGTAAAAACTGAGACTGTTTATCTCCTCAAAGTCTTAAAATGTTTCTCATGATTGCAATTGGATTATTGCAATTAGTTACTTGTTTTTTAATGCCGTAATTTCGACTCTTGATGTGCTCGAAATTTTGCGCAAAACAAAATCATTGGTGAATGATGCTATGCTGATAGTAGAATGCCTCTTGTTCTGTTGTTATAAAATTGGAAGAGTGGGAAATGTCGAGAAAGCATTTCCTGCCTTTACTCTGATCAGTGCTGGCTCCCCTGCACCCGTCCCTATACTAGCCTATACTATGTGATGCTAAACTATCTGATATAGCCCTACAATATTGCTTCAAAGTGAAGCTAGCCTACAGTGCTTTTAAAAAAAAATCAACGAAACATTGATGCCCATAGCTTGTTTAACAGTTATAGTAACATAAAGTGGACTTACCGACGTAACGGTTGAAGCAGTATTTGTGTCTTTTTGAGCTTGACAATATGATATTGAATGTATATAGTTCAGTAACTAGAACCACACTAATATCGTAGGCGGAAGTGAGCTTATTACAGTTACAACCTTCTAGCCGGCTTGCCCATGTTTTCTGCAAAGTTGACAGATGAAGCCATTTTCAACCTGGGAAGCTCGTCTTTCCAGGCGTGAACAGCAGATCGATGTTGGGACTGATTAGCTTTCTTTAGACCGACTGCAGTGACTGGCTGACAACGTTTGAAATATTAATTCAACAAAGTAACATGTTCTGTAAAATGATATTTTCTAATTGGAGTTGGACGTGATTGTTATTCGGTTCCAAATGTGCAGTGTGGCGCTGTTTAAGTAATGAAAAAAATATGTAATGGATTTTCCCAAGACGTTCTCAAGAGGTCAAATTGGTTGAAGATACATTTAATTAAGTTTGATGGTAGCTATTAAACATTGTGGGTCGCCCTAGTGTCTCTTCGTTCAATGCAAATCATTCAGACTTAATTCAAACGTAATTTAGTTTCAGAGGGGAATTAAAAGTGAATAATATTTTATCCATTATACACTAAGCCTTGAAAATAACGAATCGAAAGCCCGATAGATTAAAATTTGTGAAGAACAACTTGCAACAGAAGGATCAATAGTTGGCCCTAACAATCTCTTTAAATAATCAAAAGTGACTGCATATGCTGAAGAGAGGGCTAGATCTGTGGAGGGGGGGGGGGGGGGGGAGCAGTAGTACATCTGGAGTTAGGTTGGGCAAAAATGAACTGTAATTCACCTCAATGCGTCCACAACTGAATGCACCAACTGACAGGGACTTCGATTTGTTTCCAGGGTTAGCAGGGCAAACTTACCAATTCAAGTTAATGTAAGAAAATACAATGGGACACAAGCATACTCAAATTGGCTGTACGATGTAACTAGTTCTTTCTGTTATATCTTCATGACGAAAATTAGATTAGTTACATTTATTTTAATAATTCATCAACACGATTAATAAGCCAGTTCAGACTTTCTAATGCACATGGATGTACGTCATTCTGCTCGTTGGTAATACCTTTGCAGATTTAACTCAAAATCAGTAAAGTAAAGTTGCGCTGAGGTCAGCGCCTTGTGCAACTCAATTACTAAGTTTATGATAACATGTGATTCATAATTTAAGGTAATCCTTGCCGCATATGACTAAATATGTCAGAATGACTCGAAAATGAAGTTGAAAATGAAACTTGGAACTACAACTTTTTTTAAACTCCTTTTTAATTTCTAACTACAGTTAACAGACTTTTACAGCATATAATCAATCGATCGATCAATCGATCGATCCATCAATCGATCCATCGATCGATCGATCCATCCATCCATCCATCCATCCATCCATCCATCCATCCATCCATCCATCCATCCATCCATCCATCCATCCATCCATCCATCCATCCATCCATCCATCCATCCATCCATCCATCCATCCATCCATCCATCCATCCATCCATCCATCCATCCATCCATCCATCCATCCATCCATCCATCCATCCATCCATCCATCCATCCATCCATCCATCCATCCATCCATCCATCCATCCATCCATCCATCCATCCATCCATCCATCCATCCATCCATCCATCCATCCATCCATCCATCCATCCATCCATCCATCCATCCATCCATCCATCCATCCATCCATCCATCCATCCATCCATCCATCCATCCATCCATCCATCCATCCATCCATCCATCCATCCATCCATCCATCCATCCATCCATCCATCCATCCATCCATCCATCCATCCATCCATCCATCCATCCATCCATCCATCCATCCATCCATCCATCCATCCATCCATCCATCCATCCATCCATCCACCCACCCACCCACCCACCCACCCACCCACCCATCTATCCATCCATCCACCCACCCACCCACCCACCCACCCATCCATCCATCCATCCATCCATCCATCCATCCATCCATCCATCCATCCATCCATCCACCCATCCATCCATCCATCCATCCATCCATTCATCCACTCATCCATCCTTCCATCCATCAATCCATTCATCCATTCATCCATTTATCCATCCATCCATCCATGTATGGACAGATTAAGGTTCCCTAAATCAATGCGTTATCGACTAAGCATACATTTGCCCAATAACTAATACTTACAATAAGTTTGTTAGTAGCATTTGATCTCATATTCAAGTTTACGTCCAACAGGCTTGGATTTTGGTTTTGCTCTTAATAGAGAGTTGGTAATGCTGTACAGTGTTTACATGACATGATGTTACACACAGATAAGCTTAGCGATTGAGCGGTCCTTCAATTTTATCCCTTGTGCTTGTAATGGTTGAAACAATAACACCTCGGAAAATGTCCTGGGCGGGAGTTGTACTAACTATAATGTTTATATATAATGTTAATTAATCCCAGTATATGCTTTTCTCAGAAGATTACCTGAAACTTCTATTAGTTCAGTGTGCGGATGACACGTTAGTGAATATGGGTCATAGCGACAATTATCGAAAAGTCGTGATGAGATGCTTCGCTTTCAATATTTCTCACACGGTAAGTGTGGCTGGTTCTCGATGTATCAAGGATGTTAAATAAAACTGTACATAGGAATCATTAAATGTGTTTCTTTGTTATTTTCGTCGCGTTGAATATAGTAAAAGCAAAACTCCAAGATATATGGCAGTTGATCATGGTAATATAACTTATAACTTGTACATGTATAGCCTACAATATATTCCTTCCAGTGGTAGATTAGCATTTTTTTCCCAAAAAGGTAATCTATAATGAACCCTTGTTCTTTGTGGTTAATTGATAACTTGTACAAATATAGGAAGGTGATTTCTCGAATTAAGCACAAACGGGATCATCTGTACAATAATTGTGGTACGCAAAAGCATCATATATTACTGTGCTGAGAGTATTCATCATTCAGGGATTATCTCAACAATCAATGCATAATTTCGTTATTGGCATATCCGAACAGGGAGATTGTCGTCCACGTGACATTATATTGTTTTTATATCAACTTTTGCATAAATGTAAATTCAAATCATGTCATGAATGGTAAAGCAAGTCTTAATTTATGTATAGGCCTACTTTTGTAACTATATTTAAAAATTACTGGACATATTCATTATCGCGATTATGTGTGTTATATCGAAAGTGAACTCCATTTTAACGCCTAGTATAAAAGTTTACTTAAAGGGGTCATGACACGAAAATTTCAAAGTCCTATATTTTTGGGATCCATCAAAGAATGTTCGCTAGAACATGTATCAACCATTCTGCCAGTTAAAAACTTGATTTTTTCAAGTCGAAAATTGAGAATGAATTTACCCTCTTCAGCGTTTGAAACTTTGTTTGCTCGAAAATTTTCCGATTCGCATGAGGTCATGTGACCTCATGTTAGGAACAAGATTTGTTGTCGCTGTTTCCGATCCTCCGAATATATACCATACACGTACACATTAGACAAGTACACATACCACTAGTAGTTACTACACAAAACATCGATCACAAGTGCGATATCAAATCAAAATTACCTGTGAAGTGGCGGATCCAGAACCACTTGCGGCAACTGAAGTGCAAGTTTTCTAAGAATATTACGAAGATTTGAATTATTGTTTGAAAAAAAAGTTTAGTGAGTTGAAAAAAAATGTAAATTTTGTGGGAAGCTGATACTGAAAAGGATTTTTTCATCTCACGGTATGTTTCTCTCTGCATTGAGAGTTGCCAAATAACATGTGCATCCAATAGCACAGTGATTTCTTCGTTGCAAAGTTTTTCGCGGTCCCTTTGACCACGGGCTTTAGTTATTTTCCCTTGATGTTAGCGATTCAGAAGATTAAGTAAGCATAATTGTTATGTACTTCAAACCAAACAGACTTTAAATCTGTCCCAAGTTAGAGTATTTGTATCCTATACTAACGTCAATGTAAACATTGAAAACATTTCTGTGACGTCATCACAAATTGGTACAAAACTCACCCTACAGGGGTCCTATATGGACAAAAGTGGTGTCAAAATGCACGTAAGACGTGGGGAAGTCATGAAAGAATCTAGTTCATATCTCAAACGGCTCAAAATCCGTGGCAAAAAATGTCAACATGCTCCCCCGCTCCTAGTGCGTTAGGGTTAAATAGGGGGTCCTTTAGAGACCCCCAATACTCCCCAACAACCACAGTGTTACAAAATCCAATGTATAAGGCCTAATGAACTATCTGGGTTTAAATTTTGAGGTTTATAAGAGTTTGTTTTATCTTATTTGTTTGTAAATGTAACTTATGGTATTTTTTCCTTAAAAATGAGCCCCCCCCAAATTTTTTTTTTCGGGGGGTGCGTTCAGGATTTAGGCTTTTTATCCAAGATATTCTTATTCCTTATGAAATTATGGTTTAGAAAACCACATTTTATCCTATTTGTGTGTAAATGTAACCTCTGGTATTTTGCCTTAAAAAATGTACCCGCCCCGAGAAAGAACCCCCCTAACCGGGGGGTGCGATCAGGATTTGGGCTTTTTACCTAAAATTTTCTTATTCCTTATGAAATTCTGGTCTAGAAAAACCACATGAGATAAATCCTCCTTGTTTGATGTAATTTTCCTATAGTTTACTCTGGGGGATGCAGTCCAACCTTCAGTTTTTCTTCAACATCCAGTAAGGATAAAACTGAAATAAAGGAAAGATGAATAAGTGAACGGGTTGTCACGAACGACTGTATTTATTATACGTGTATTTAGTATACGCTGGTCTGAGTGATAAGTAGGTCACTCGTCGTGACTGATATCCGTGTCTAATATTAGATAATTCTACCTCGCCATTCCACTACACTACGGTCTTACGTGAGAAAGTATGAGCGGCTCTCGACTTCAGTGTATTATTACGGTTCGAAGGGTGAACATCTTATTTGGTGCTCCTCTTTAATGCAAGTTTACAGTGCTAAAGTTTGGTTCAAACTTAGTGCTGGGACTTGTGGCTTCAATCAGTGTGCAATACTGCCGTCCTTCCACTTTAGACTGGTGTAATATTGTGACGAGCCCGCTCCTCCGATAGTAATACTATATCGGGACTCGCGATAGAAAGTTACTGGGGTTATCTTGATGCCGTATTTATGCTTCTTCAGGAGATGTCGCGAACGGGAGAAAACAATGAGTTCACAGAAAAACAATTTGACGAGATAGGATTTGATTATTGATTCCGTATTATTTCTTCTCTGTCGATTCTCTTACAAATAAAACAAAATTACAATGATTTGACTCCGTCAATTACGCAATTAGAAGGAGGGATGAAATGGTGACGAAGCAATGACGAAGCGATGAACTGATGACGGAATGATAAATTTGCGAACCCATGCCGCCTTTTATACCTTACTTCTATAAAATCCCACTGCGCACAATCAGTAGGCAGCCAATAACCTGACCATCCTGTATTAACTTAACGATATAAAAATAAGTGCGCTGGCACTGATCTGCCCTGATTGGTTGGGAGTTTGGAAGTCCCTCCCTTTTCTATGGAAACTTCCATACCACGTGAGAGAACCTTCTCGAATGTTCCACAGACATAATGGAATCTATTTTGGGAAAAGGCCCTGTACCAAGATTCAATAAGATAGTTAAAACTTCTCGTGGGAAAACTGAATCCATGACCTAGATAAATATATAAGAGGCCTGTAAGGTGTCTCGATGGAGTTTTTCGGTAACATCAAAGAGGCACTATTACTATTTCATAACATCCCCCTCAATCTTTTAAAATTTTTGGATACTCCAAAATTTTAACATCATACTGCTTTAACTTATCATTATCTCAAGACGGTAGTGTAAGCACATTCATTAATATTCATTGAATTCAATAAATGGTCTGCATATATCTCAAAGGTTAACATCTAGGTTACGAATTGTTAAAATGATCATATATTATATACATTGACACTGTCTCCTTGACATTTTTTGTGTACCTATTCAATATTGATGACATCATATGATGTAATCTAAAAAACAACATCATTAAGATATCTTAAAGTTACATGACACAGCAAAATATGCAGTATCTCTTACAAAATACATTTATGCATTTCATACATCAATAATACATTCATATCAAAAGTGAAATCATGCCGTGATTTGGGGAGAGATCAGAGAATACTTAGTTATCTTTTAACTGAACAGAACACCTTAGCGTTCCATAAAAAAATCGTACATTTAAAAAGGAACCTTAAAATATTACAAACTCATTTACAAAACCTCGTCTTTAATGAAGGCATAAAGTAGTTTCAAAACTGCTTTGAAACCTTGTGAACCATATACATCCACTTCAAGAAAATCAACAAAATGTGACTCGATAGCATGGTGACCCTAGGTATGCACTCCGAAATGATAGTCTAGTAAAGTACCAAAGTACTAGATATTCGATACCATAAAACAGACCCCATAGACTATGACATCAACAAATCTTTCTTCAAATTTACATAACACTTAACTTCTTGTCTTTTCAACTTCATGATGAAATTTACTTTTGCATGAATATTTGAGGAAAAGAAAATATATACATAACTTTCTCAAAGATCTATACTTTCATTTGCTTCGATAACTGTTGCTGTAAGCAAAAGTTGCACATCTTCAATGCTGTCTCTGAATAGCCTTCCATATAACATCAATGATGCAACGTAAATATCCCTAAAATATTTCTCAATATATGAAAACCCATGTTGCTAATATTCCGGACATGTTCTAATTGCCGGGTAAACGTTTGAACGAATCCATAAGGAGAAATAAGGTATACTCATTACACATTTGTTATAAAAGATGAAACTAGGTCACTTGGTGGTGGTTTTAACAATAAAGCTTATATTTTTACACCATACAGTACAATGACTTCCACTTAATAGGTATGCAGGTAATTGCCATAACGCATTCCATTCATACAATCGTGGGTAAAACACCTGTTCATCTGAACTTAGAGCAATATGCAGTTATACATACTAACCATATAATGTTTGCAACATCCTGCCTGGATTGCCTGTAATGTTCAATCCCTTTTCATGGAGAAAATTTATTATTTCCCCCGTGTTGGAATATTTTCCTACATCCCACCAAAAATCATGACTCTTAAAGCCTGATGGAAAATATGGTATCTGATAGGTGACCAGAACCTGCAATTCACCCAATTTGTATCGAGCACGTTGGACTTTCATGTCTCCTTGTGGAGCATTTGCAAAAATTTTCTTTTGCCTTAATATGCTACCTTTGATGGAAGGATATGGAAGTGCTAATCCTTCATTATGTGCTCTATTCTCTAGAAAGGATTCAACATTCATTGGCTTAGTGGTCACAAGACACATGATGTGATCTGAAGTTACCCCTGGCAAAATGTTACCAAACTCATCATGAAACTCAATATGTGCATCTTGCATGGCATTAACATTTTCTGCGTTAGAAGTGTTACTACTCAAAACATTTCGCATTCGTGCAAGCTTTTCACTTGATGGACCCCTTGTTTTCAAGACATTTCGCAATTTCTGAATGTTGATGATATTCTTAGTTTCAGAAGATGCTCTTACAAAACATGGTTTAAGCCTGTTATAATTGCACACATCACTAAGAATTTCCCTTTGAGAGTGGCCAAGAAATAATGAGTCCTATCTAAAACTTGATGGATCACTAATGGTCCACACCATTCTGCAGCAATTTTGCGAGAGTTTGCTGTCAAGGAGGAAGACGTTGGCTTATATAGATACACTAATTGACCCGTTGAATAAATTGCACCTTTGTCCAGTTTTGCACTTATCTTAACATTTTAAGCATCTTGTTGCTTCTTTGTAAGACCAACATTACCCTTGACAAATGGTCAAATCGTTTCTTTAACAATGCAGCATATTCTCCATGAGATTGTGATAATCCTGCCATTGGATTGAATGATAAATTTGTAAGATTTGGCTTCTTACGTCCAAATGCAAGTTCAAATGGGCTATAGTTACCTAACTGAGGAGAGGAAAATGTGTTATATGCATAGGCTGATGTTGGGACAAACCGTACCCAATCCGCACCAAACTGATTTAAGTTCACTTTGAGGAAATTTGAAAGAGTCTGAATGTGTCTTTCAACCTGTAAGCTTCCATGATTGCTTACACTGATGAACTTTTGTTCAATGCCTAAAGCTTTACTTAAGAGCTCCACTAATTTTCCTGTAAGAGAAGATGCCGCATTACTTATGATACAAGACGGTGGACCAAAGGTTGTGACTACCCTCTGCAATAATGCTTCACATATTGTTTCAGCATCAAGAGTCGTAAGAGAAACACATACAACAAATCTAGTGATCTCATCACAAACAACCATCAAATGTTTAAATCCTGTAGCCGTTGTGGGCATAGTCTTGAAATCCAGACTAAGTCTATCAAAAGGACGATAAGAATCAGGAATGCGAGCATGATGTTGTCTCAATTTGTCCGGTTTCTTACGGAATTCTTGACAACGGAGACATGCCTGAATATAATTACTGATGCGTTGAAACATATTGCGCAGATAGAAATGCTGTCTAATGGTCAAATATGTACGCATTACACCCTGATGATTACTTAACAAGTCATCATGATATCGAGATATTATCTGTTCCACCATAGTCTCAGGTACGACTAACTGAAGAGTCATCTTAGCATCATTAGTCTCATGCAAAAATATCCTGAATAACAAACTATTACATAACAAATAATCCTCTGCTTGAGAACGAACAGTTCTAGCATGCTTAGCATTACTTGGAATAATGTCATGTGCAAGAAAATCATAAATTGGATTGTAGTAAGGACAAGTTTGTTGTTGAAATTGCAACTCTTTTACATCAAATAGCAGATCATAGTTTTTGATCAGCTTTCCTTGAATTGCCTTCATGACTTTATTCAATTCCTTTTGTTTTGGAATGTGCCCTGTAACCAAATGATCAATGTTTGTTATGACTGGCTTTGGCTGAGCAAATAATTCTGGAGGTGGTTCTCTGACTACCTCTTGCACCCTATGTCCACTCTGATCCACTAATCTTGGCTTGGCCTTTAAGTGTTCGCTTAAATATGCGACATATTTCAGTAAATTCTTCCGCTCCAGGGGGGGGGGGGGTTGGGACGGCAATTTATGCAACTCCAAATAATCTTCAAATCCCCAAAAATGAGCTTCGGCTAAATCTGCATCAATTACATCGCCCTGAAATCGTGATGGCAAAAAATCAGTGGGCCTATGTTTCTGCATAACAGAGGTCGAAGTTTCCTCTTCACTGACAGACATTATGCCGAATACAATTAGGCTAGTTATGAGTATACAACATGAGCCTTGACTTATTTCAACACACTATCGACCGTAATACAAATAACAAATATGCAATACATGGACACGATTAAAATAACATATCGGTACACTCTGATCTCAAATAGGGGTTGTTGGGATACAAATTGGCATGATTTCACACACCCTTAAGTTTAACTAAGAACTGGTAGTGGAACTGCAAACGATGATTGAAATCCCTCGGTTAGCAGTAGTAGTAGCGGCAGGTAGTAGCAGGTAGGCCTACATCTTGTAATAACTGCAGATTCGTTCGCCGTTAACATCGGGTAGAGTCTAGGCTTAGATCGCGAAAATGTTCAGTTCTGATGTTTAGAGCTGTAGTATTCTACGTACTAGTTGCGCGAATGTTCAAACGCGAACTGCATGCTGGGTTGATTAACGTTAGTGTACAGATCAGTGGTTCCGGCATCCGTTGTACAGACTTAGGCTAGTATAGGCTGACATCCCTCGTAGAATGTGTATGTTAGGCAATGTCGTGAACATGCGTTGTGTTCCTCGCTAGGTCTTCGGCCAAAAAAATCTCCTGTTCGTTATTGATCGTAACGAACGAAAGTTGTGAAAAGTTCCGTTACCGTTTTGTTCCTGAAGAAAGCAACCGATCTCCACCATGTAATATTGTGGCGAGCCCGCTCCTCCGATAGTAATACTATATCGGGACTCGCGATAGAAAGGTACTGGGGTTATCTTGATGCCGTATTTATGCTTCTTCAGGAGATGTCTCGAACGGGAGAAAACAATGAGTTCACAGAAAAACAATTTGACGAGATAGGATTTGATTATTGTTTCGGTATAATTTCTTCTCTGTCGATTCTCTTACAAATAAAACAAAATTACAATGATTTGACTCCGTCAATTACGCAATTAGAAGGAGTGATGAAATGGTGACGAAGCAATGACGAAGCGACGAACTGATGACGGAGTGATAAATTTGCGAACCCATGCCGCCTTTTATACCTTACTTCTATAAAATCCCACTGCGTACAATCAGTAGGCAGCCAATAACCTGACCATCCTGTATTAACGTAACGATATAAAAATAAGTGCGCTGGCACTGACCTGCCCAGATTGGTTGGGAGTTTGGAAGTCCCTCCCTTTTCTTTGGAAACTTCCATACCACGTGAGAGAACCTTCTCGAATGTTCCACAGACATAATGGAATCTATTTTGGGAAAAGGGCCTGTACCAAGATTCAATAAGATAGTTAAAACTTCTCGTGGGAAAACTGAATCCATGACCTAGATAAATATATAAGAGGCCTGTAAGGTGTCTCGATGGAGTTTTTCGGTAACATCAAAGAGGCAGTATTACTATTTCATAACACTGGGTATGCAGCGCTGTTAGCGTTACGTAACGTTACGCAGTATCGTTAACGTTACGTAAGACTAAGTAAGAGGAATTCACTTACTATTGTTCTGTACACTTGAATTTGAAAGTATCCATGAGGTTGTCATTTTGCTTTGGAGCCTCGAGCAAGTAAGTAGCCCAAGTCGTGTTGGTCTGTTGGTGGCTAAGTTTCTTAGCGTTAGAATTGCAGTGTGTAACGTTCGTGCTACAACTTAGTACACCTTACAAATTCAATTCAAGTCAATGCTAGGTGCTAACGTTAGTTAGACTGGTTGTACCTTATTAGGCCTAGGGGCCTACCCACAGGGTTAATTTCTAGGCATTCACATATATTTTATTGTCTGTCCCACAGGGAGCTAATACAGACAAGTTATCATTACCATTGAAATATTATCATATTTGAATAAGTATTAGTAATAGTGATACTATTACTGTGAAATAGTTGCCCACAGGGTCTATGTGCATGGAATACATTTTCCGCCCACAGGGTTTTTTGGAGAAATTTTACTACGCCTCTTAAGGCTAAAGTTAGTATGGAGTCAAAATCGGAGCATTTTCCGATCACACATGGTTCTTCCCTTGACAATGATATAGCTTCTCCATCTGGGAAGGTACTAGCGGTACTAGTAGGCCTACGCCTGATAATAACCAGCTAAAATACAACGTTATGCAGATGCAGAATCAAATGCGAACTTTGATCCAAAAATGAATCCAGGTAAAACACCTGAGAAAATTCTGTCTGTAGACACAAACATTGATATTGCATCTACTCATGATTTTGAGGATGCGATTGATTTGGACTGTGAGGATGATATTCAAGACCTGCTTAATGCAGCAGAGGTGGATTCCTCTGACCCACTGGGTGAGGTGATTTCAGTTAAAGATAATTCTTCTGAAGTATCCATACTCAATTCTCTTGTTTCTGATTTGAACTATGATTCAATAACTGGCAGTAATGTTGTTGAATCACTTGCCAAAGTGGTGGACAACATGTGTAGTCGCATATTGCCTCAGACAAAGTTTAAAGAGAAATTAGACAAGTACCCAAGACCGGGTAACATAAGTGCTTTGCAAGTTACCCAGGTGAATCAATTGGTGTGGGATAACCTTCAACCCGCCACTAAATCCAGAGACTTGTCTATCCAAAAAATCCAAAACGTCAATGTAAAAGCAATGATCGTTTTGACTACTCTCTTTAATGAGATGATAGTGCGAAAATCTGGCTTAGATCAAGAAAATTTAATGGCTAAGCTAACAGATGCCCTTGCTTTGATGGGTATGAACAGCATACAAGTGAATACACTTCGTAAAGACTTAATTAAACCAGAAATTAAGACTGACTTTAAGGCCATCTGTTCGTAAGGCGAACCAAGTTCCACTTTTCTCTTTGGTGAAGATGTTTCGCAACAGATAAGAGACATAGTTAATGCCAACAGATTAAGCAAACGGTGCCTTGCACAAATGGGAGGCAGGGCTAGAGGCTATATGCGGTTTAGAGGCTCAGGCAGACCCAAAAGATGTGCATTTCGTGGAAACTGGAGATACCAGCCTTTTTTGGGCCGGCGCCATGTGCCGTACAACAACTTCAGGCAGGCGCAGACAAATCCGGCAAAAATACAGAAACGTTAAAAGGTGAGTTCAGATTGCATTAATAACACCTTTGTTGCTGGTAGATTAAAAGAGTATCTGCCTTAGTGGCAGACAATTACAGATGACAATGTAATTCTTAAATGTGTAATGGGTGAGATAGATTTTGATGAAAACAAGCCAATTAATTTCTCTAAATCCAAAGGTGTCCACCATTAAACAAAGCTGAAGATGAGCTTTTACAACTGGAAATTAAAAAAAACTATTAAGTAAGAGGGTTCTTGAGGAGACTTCTCATGTAGAAGGAGAATTTATATCCTCTGTATTTTTAAGGCCCAAGCCAGAAGGCTCCTTCCGCATAATTTTAAATTTGAAGAATTTAAATGAAAGTGTTAAATATTACCATTTCAAAATGGACTCTTTGCAGGCTGCCCTTAGACTTATGGAACCCAAATGTTTTATGGCATCCATAGATTTAAAAGATGCATATTTCTCTGTCGTAGTAAATAATTCCAGCAGGAAATACCTTAGACTTTTGTATAAGGATCATTTGTTCCAATATACATGTCTCCCAAATGGCCTGGCTTCTGCCCCTTGGATATTTACTAAGGTCCTTAAACCTGTACTAGCAGAATTAAGGAAAATGGGCTTTCATTGTTTGAGTTACATAGATGACATTTTCATACAAGCAAAAACAAAAGAAGAGTGTACTTATGCAGTAACTATGGCAGCTGCCCTTTTCCAGAGGTTAGGATTTGTAATTCATCCAGACAAATCTGTGATGGAACCAAGGAGAAAAGTTGGTCTTCTTGGGGTTTATGCTCGATTCCAACCTCATGACAATTAAACCCAAACCTGAAAGAATAAGAAATGCACTTTCAGAAATTTTGAAATTCAAGATAATGCCCAGGAAAAGTGTCAGAGAGTTGGCACGTGTCATAAGCATTTTGGTCTCATTCTTCCCTGGGGTCAAGTATGGTCCGTTGTATTATAAATGTTTGGAAACTGTTAAAAAGTTTGTCCTTAAAGATTGGTAAAGGGGACTTTGAAGCACAAGTCTATATGACACCTGATGCTTATAAGGAATTATCTTGGTGGGAAGAAAACCTTCTGGGTGCATTCAATCATATTTTAACCCCTGATCCAGACATAACCATAGAAACAGATTCCTCTTCCATTGGTTGGGGTGCTTACTGCCCACCTTTTCAACCAAAGCCCAAGGTAAATGGGGTGAACGAGATAAGAAGTTTCACATTAATGTGCAGGAGCTGATAGCTATTTAGAATGCACTTTCAGTCCTGACAGGTGAAATGAATAACATACATATCAGAATTGTCACTGATAATTCAACTTCCGTTGACTACATATGGGCTATGGGTGAAACTCATTCCGTCCATTGCAATAAAGTGGCTAAAAATGATTTGGGAATGGGTTGTGTCTCGGAATATATATCTTGTTTCCATTTACCAGGGAAAGATGATCTTTCCGCTGACAAATTATCAAGAGATTTTAAAAACAACATAGAATGGCAGTTACAGCCAAATATTTTCAAAGCAATTTGTGCATTGTGGGGAAACCCACAGATAGACTTGTTTGCCTCTATTACAAATAAGCAATTGAATTCTTTTGTGTCCTGGAAACCACACCAGGATGCATTGCACGTAGATGCATTCTCATTTAATTGGCATGAATATTATTTCTATGCTTTTCCTCCGTTTGCTTTGATTGCCAGAGTTCTAAGGGGGTGATCATAATACCATTATGGCCAACGCAGACGTGGTATACCAAGCTTTTCTCAATGACCATAGCTACGCTCAGGCTACTGCCGAAGGGGAAAATGTGCTACAACTACCAAATGTCCCAAATAAAGTATACCCGCTCCATCAAAAGCTGCAGCTTCTAGCATGTGCCATCTCAGGTAGAGATTCAGACGTAGTAACATTCCAGAGGACACTGCCAGCATTTTGTTGGCGTCGTGGAGAGACTCAACCAAAAAACAGTATCAGTCTTACCATGCAAAGTGGGTGCAGTTCTGTTCTCGGAGAAAAATTGATTCATTTTGCCCAACTATAACTCAAGTGTTAAAAATATTTGACTTATTTGTTCAAGCTGGATCTAAGCTATAGCACAATTAACACAGCTCGTTCATCTTTGTCAGCGTTGTTGGATTACAATAACAATATTTCTGTGGGAAGTCACAGACTTGTAATTCGATTCATGAAAGGAGTGTTTGAACTTCGACCGCCAAAGCCAAGATACAAAGAGACTTGGGATATTTCTACTGTTCTAGTGTATTTGCGATCACTATTCCCTACGGATGTGTTATCGCTTAAGCACTTGACCCTTAAGTTAATTATGCTCATTGCATTAGTTACAGCACAACGTTTGCAAACATTGAAAGCACTTGACATAAGTAATATGCACTTGAAAGAACATGAGGTTGTATTTGTAATACCCAATCTTCTTAAAAAATCACGGCCAGGTAGAAGGCAATTACAGGTTGTTTTACCATCCTATAGGCATGATGTAAATTTAGACGTTTATTAATTACTGGTTCACTATATAAATGTAACAAAACATATTAGAGGCAATGGTAACAACTTTTTATTACATATGCTCAACTCCACAGACCTGCATCGAAAGATACCTTATCCCGCTGGCTACGGGAGGTTATGCAGGGTAGTGGAATTGGTGTAAAGAAATACAGTGCACATAGCACAAGGTCTGCAGCGGTATCTGCCGCTGATAGGAAAAATGTACCTATAGAGGTTATACTTGAAACAGCTGGATGGGCATCAGAAGGTACTTTTGCCAGGTTTTATAATACACCTTTGGAGAGACTCCCATGTTTTTGCTGACTCTATTCTAAAATAAGTACAGTATTGCTATTTCCATAGGTAGTATGGATCTCCCTTGCTGATTATAACTGAACTTTGAAACAGACGAAGAAGGAAGTAACTCTTTTTTTCATATATTTTATTAAAGTACAGAGTGTACATCTTCTTTGTGCCCTAAGCAGGGCTACAGTGTTTTAGTTGTGAAGTACTAAGCAATACAGCTGGTATACCTTGGATAACTGTGTTTGTCTTTTTGTTATACTCTGAACACTGCTTAAAGTCTCACGTAAGACCTCAGTGTAGTGGAATGGCGACGTAGAATCGCCAAATTGAACGAATCCCTAGGATGAAGTTTGATTAAGATTCTACCGAGACATTACACAAACGGAGGGATTACGTGCCCTCCCACTTATTATTAAGATTACTCACATTATCTTACAGCCCTCCCTGATATAATGTGTTCTATAGCATGACAGCCTTTAAAAACTGAAGTCGAGAGCCGCTCATACTTTCTCACGTAATCTCTCCGTTCGTGTAATGTCTCGGTAGAATCTAAATCAAACTTCATCCTAGGGATCCGTTCAGTTTGGCGATTATGCAATCCTTTCGGAAGCGACGAGAAATGATGGTGCTAATCGATATTAGCGATTACAAATTTCCAGAACATACGTGAAGCCGGTATTCAAGTGACGGGAAGTTATTTTTAGCATTTGACCGGATATCGTTGACCAATAAACGTTGAACTATCGGTCGTATCTTCGAGACATGGATGTTTCTCCATTTTATTTCGTCAGAATTCCTGGAAAAGAACTTTCGGGAGATGAAACCCCGGCTGTATAGGTACAGCATTAGGTTAAAATTATAAGCAGGCGCGGAGAGTATGTGGGTGGATAGGGGGGGGGGGGGAGTCATAGAGGCAGTGTCGGACACATAAATCCTCTGAAAAAGTGTGCTCACTTAGGGCGGAATCATTCGGTTTTCAGTTATCAACTTATCTTTCGCTGTTAGATGTAAACACTTGGATTCTCTCGATCTTGGCGATTTGACAGATACACGAGTCAAATTTCTGGCCTATTCCGAAATGGTAGAGTAGACACACTGCATAAAAATGCACGATTCCATAAAGAATGGGCTCTTATTATAACAGTATCTAACAGTTTTAAATTTTCCTTAATTTAATATAGGTCGCATTGGTGTTGCAAATGCAACAGAATATCGATAAACAATGAATCATTTTACGACAAGTACTTACATTGTGTCACCAAAAACACTCCGTCCGTCACGACGTACTTGGGATATATCAATGAAATACCAATACGTCCGATGAAAAACCTTCTTGTCAGCACTGTGCAACTATGAATACTGGCCTATAGCTCAATCGCCATTATCAATTCCGAACATATATAAGCAATATGGAAGCTTGTATGGAACATGAAGTAGTGTTCTACGGAAGCGTTCAAAGGACATCCACATTGAGAGCTTATACACATTGCATCTGAAAAAGACTGTTTGCACACTATTTCCTGTTAAAACGTTACAAAAATGAAAATAAATTTTTATACCGGCAAAGCAGTAAAATTGCCATTTACACACATGATTCCAAGTACTGGTTCGCAAACGACAATTTTTTTATTTTGTGCCGTTTTGCAGATTTAGTACATCTGTTCATGACGGTAATATAAAGAAAATTGAAATTTGGTAATATGATGTCCGTTCCACTCTTAGGTAGATTTCTATTAACTTATGATACTTTTAAGGTCACAATCACATGCAAATAATTTTCGTTTTTAGTCGCGTAATTTTGTCGTGCAACCTGTAGGACCGTCGTCGGACTACCAATCGGGAAAACGAACTTCCAACTTCCCAGTCGAGAAAGACAATTTCGCAACTACCATGTACGACTGAAGGCCTGGGTAAGAATGTTTAGTAGGAGCACACATACAGCGACTATTGTCCAATAATATATCTACTACTTTTCGAAGGTTCCATTTATTATCGTTGCATTTAGTAAGACGTTATATGTATCCAGCTATGTAATTCTGGAAGTTATACAAGATGCATTGCCGTGCAGATAGGAAGGTTGTCGGGTTTAGAGGGGGGGGGGGGTTGAAATAGTTCAGCAGAGGATTTTTTATTTGGACCACTACTGCCGCTATACCTACCACCGCCCCTCTCCTATTCTACTGCATTCTTACGTATTTATTACCAAAACCTTGATTAGTGCTACATCAATAGACCTAACTGATGGCCTAAATATACACAACATAATGCATCATTTGACATCTAATTTATTCCGGTGATATCCCACAACTCACGAAACACACAAGATTACCGCAGGGCAATGCTCCATCCATTATAAATCATTCCTTCGTCTCTAACCCTCCCATTATAGGGTTTAGGCTCATACCTTAATCAGTCGATGGCATTTTGAATTTATCATTATTGACTAACACGACCTTTCGTGTGAGCTTTATATAGAAACTTAAAACTTAAAGCCTTAATGTGTTTCATAATGCACCATTTGGTGTCTAACACAGACACCAAGGTTGTTGACTTCAATGACCCACATCAGCACTCTTCACTTTATAGAACACTTCATTCACATGTGGCCCTGCCATAGAGGTTCATGTAACTATCTAAACTAGACAGGGAATTCTAGTGAGGCATTTATTAGCAAAAGCTTGCATTGAGAGCAAATGTAATGCATGTTACGAGATCATGATTACTAACTCAAAATAGCCACCCAACTGTCTTGGCTAAAAACTGCTGCTTATGATGGCGCTCTTTTGTAAAACTTTTCAATAATGGTTCGCTGGAATCAACATTAATATAATATAATATAAATGACCTAGTTATTTTGTAGATTGTCTGATAGTACAAATATGGTAGTTATTGATCTGTTTTGTTCACTGGAAATCCGAATGATACATACTTTAAACTACATGGACTTAAAGAGAATAGGTAAAGGTATTCTAAATTATCTTTAGTATGTGAAACAGCCTTACTATGAATCATACATTCAAGTTGTCAAGTTGATAGAAAGTGTCACTTGAAAATGTATTATTAATGGCTGTAATATTATGATATGATGACCAACTAAACTACTTTTTTTAGCTCTTGATTACCATATACTGTACCACATAACATATGTTTACAGCATGTTACATGCATAGTCATGCCTCTTGTCACCGTGCCTTCTGGGCGGTGCCTTCAAATACATTTCTGTAAGACTATATAAGTGTCTTGTCTTTATTTGAACAATTCCGATCCACATACTTCTTTGGTAACATAACAATGCCCAATGTCTTCAGTGTGTACAGTATGTTGAATTTTTAAGCCCTAATTTGGTGGCAGTCGCCTCGTCAGTACAAGAAATAAAATGTTTATTTAATCTGCTGATTTAACAGTATAGCCTATTCGTTTTTGTTCAACAACAAATAACAGCGAACACAGTTCATTAACTGATTAACAGTGTAACATATGTCTAGATTGCAAGCAAGGGGTGGAAGATGGGGTGGGGACGGGGGGGGGGCTATCTTACAGAGAGATCATTCATGTAAGATACAACAGTGTGCTGTATTAATAAATTACTAATGTTGTGAGAGTTCTAGCAAATCACATGTGACGAGAATCACGCGATCTTCAAATTCGTATGCGGTCGTTAAATATGTGTTACTTGCTTGGTAGCAACGTTAACGTCAGGTTCAAAGGTACGTGCATCAAGAAATATGTGCAGCATATAGACATATCGTAAGAGTGCTAGCTTACATGCTACATGTCATGCGCAAAAGGTATTAATGGTTCAACATAAGGAGCCACTGTTGATGAAACATAGGCGTGTTTACTAAATGTCTATTAATACCCTGGGGCAAATTATGATATTGACGTTATTTGTTATCTTGTGGCATGAGGATTATAGTACAGCAGTAGCTCTAATGCTTGTAGCAGGTATTTAATAGAAGACTGCACTGATAACAGGAGGTCCTATTTTAGATTCGCGAATCAGTGCACAACTTTCACGATTGACATGTCAGCTGATATATTGATTTCGCTAAGCAGGACCTATTAAATTCGGCATGAATAATCTTTTCCAAGCAAAGATAACGCAGGTCGAAATAACCGAGACTTTGTCTGTCTTGTTCTCTGTAGTTCCCAGGGGCGTATCCAGGATTTTCCAATAGGGGGGGCGCCAGGCATGAATGATCGCCGTCCTGGGGGATGGGTCTAAGGGGAGGGGTGTACAATTTTTTGCTTTCAAAGAAGGGCTGAAATGCAAAATGGTGTCATATGCATGGGCGGCGATCCGTACTTCCGAGTGGGGGGGGGGGGGGATATGACCTTGTTGACTATCTAAGCGTAGCGCCACCATGAGTTGGCGCGAAGCGTACAAGAAAATTTTGGGATTAACAAACCCTCTAGATGGCCGGAAACGGCACTTCCCGAGGTTTCCAAGCGGCATATACCCAACTTTAAAATAGGGATGTCATGTCCGAAATATCTCATAATCAGGATCCAAAATACTTTTTTTTAAATTTAAAAAGCTAAAAAAGAGCCGTACATTAACGAAGATGCATAAATGTAGGCATGAAAATATTCTTATCCCTGGCATTTGGTGGGGGGGGGGGATATGGTGCATTACATCCCCTCCACCCATTTTCATGGGGGGATATATCCCCCCTCCACCCAGGATCGCCGCCCATGGCCATATGTGATCCATTTTTCGACCTTAATAATAAGCAACATTTACAGTAAATATGGACACAAAATGCACAATTTAGTATGGCTGGCATGTCATTTAGTGATTATAGTGATAATACAAACACAATTACCATCTATGTTTCTAAAACTATTATGCCGCCGAACTTCGCCAGAAAGTTTTTTTGGCAAACAAAAAATAAAGCATACGGGAGGGGGGGGGGGGGGGTTGAGCGATCACCGACATCTCACATAAAGGTCGTCATCAATTTTTTTTTTTTTTTTTTTGCTAAACTTTTTTTTTTTTGGTGACGGCCAATGGGGGGGCGCGCGCCTGTTGCGCCCCCCTGGATACGCCCCTGGTTCCCCCTTCTCAACGACATATCACTTGCAATGTGTATTACGTGATTTCCATTCACGAATGCCACCGTACATGCAAACTGTTACGTAATGATCTATATGTTATGCAATATTCTATATATTTTATTATTGTGCAAATGCCATTGTGCAGCACCCCAACCAAATGTTTTTGTGAAAATTCGGGCAATATGCTGAGAACTTTTCGGGCACCTACTGAAAGATAAACAAATTATAATGTGTCTTTCAATGGCTAAACTTATATTATTATTATAATCATTATTGTTAAGACTTGCCCAAATATGATAACCAATATTGAAGGGTAATAACATGGCAAATGATTGAATGTAATTGGCACGCGATGTAATAACCGATGCATGCCTATATGATATGCACATTAACACGTTGAACGCGCGCCGAGCGTATTTCAATATGGTTATATTTTTCGGGCAAGTCGTTACAGCCCCCCCCCCCCCCCAAATCAAATTGGGCTCATATACGCCTATGACTGTATTGTTGTTGAGATGACTATATATCCATAGTTCCCAACACACTGCATATACATTAAATATGCGGTATCCGTAATATTAAGTTCAATTGAATTATTGTCTGTGTTAATATCTTGCTATTATAATGAGCCTTATTTTTATTCCATATAACTTCATTTCACTTAGTATATTACTGCAACACCTTATTTCTGACGTCACTGAACTTGATTATGGATGGAGTCAATGTGACAGAGAATAAAGGGCGAAGTATAATAGGCTAACTTATATCAAAAAATACAGAAACAGAAAAGGTGTGTCAAAGACGAAGATGAAAAAGAATAAATTGGATCTATCATACAAATAATCCCTATCATGTGTGGCTCATAATTGGCAAATACTTTAAGGTTTAAGCTGTAATGACTAAAGTAAAGTAATTTAATACATTTCATTTGAATTGTCACCTACAAGAGCTGATTATATTAATTACTTATTTTTACCGTGTTTTACACAATGTGAGTTTCCAGGAACGGAGGATAAATTTCCAGGTTGCGACCGTGCGGAATTATGGAAGTATTAAACTGGTGATGTTAAATCGACTGACGAGCCATACCACATGCAACATTTTCATTGTGAGTTTACCCACGCTTTATTATTGGTTGAGGTGTTTACGTGACGTTTCATACTAGCAAAATACGTTTTTGTCTTGTCAAATATGTTAAAACGAAGAGAACAAATACAAAGCTCGATTTTAGTGAATCTTTCTCCATAGTTTAGTTTTGTCTAATTCAATTCATCATAGACTTAGATCAAATATGAATTATGGAACGCAATATATATTTTAGTAGCGTTTGATTTCAACTTCAATCTTGGTCTGGCTCTAAATGCAGAGTTGACAATCATGTACATTATTCCCTTGACATAACATTTCTTTCAGTTCAAACGTCCTGGTCAAAATGTCTTTCAGTTTTGTTGTTTATTTTAAATTTGTAAAGACTCAAGCAAACACTTCAAAGAGTGGTCTGGGTAAGAGTTGTTGTTGCTTTAATGTGGCATTGCTAAATTAGTTTCAGGAAACGCTTTTCACGATAAAATAATCGAAACTGAAAATTTACATACTTTAAAGGCATTCAGTATCCGCACAAAGCCTACGTGTAATCAGAAAATAATAGTTGTGGATGATATGCGATTTACTTCCCATGAAAAGATGACATCAGACAAACTGTTTGCCATGATATGTCATAGTTCATGGAATAACTATTTCTGTGTTGAGTAACTTATAAAGCGCTAAAATCTACGAAGTATTCAATAGCGCTGTACAAACCTAATAGAACGCCAACTTGAAAAAAAAATGAGTCTTCAAGCAAGACTTGAACTGACTGAGAGTGGAAGAACTCCGCACAGATATGGGCAGACCATTCCAGAGCTTGGGCCCGGCTGATGGAAAGGCACGGTCGCCATAGGTTTTCAGTTTAGTCCTGGGAACAGTGAGAGTGAGTGTACTGCTAGAACGCAAGGTATAACGAGTATTGACCTGGAAGGACAGATCGTCTGACAAATAGGTGGGTGCCATTCCATGAATGCACTTATACACCAGGAGCAGTACTTTGAACTTAATTCTGAATTCAACAGGCAACCAGTGTAAAGAATGGAGGATACTCAACGATGGTGTGTTGAAGTCATAGCAGTCTACAACAAGCCTTGCTGCGCTGTTCTGCAGACGTTGTAGTCTTTGAATCAGATACCCTGGAATACCATGGAGCAAACTATTGCAATGATCCAAATGGCTATGAATGTATGAACCAATGTGCTCATAGTTCTAGAAGACATATGTTTCCTTATCTTCTTTAGATCATTCAGGGATAATCTAAACCACCAATGCACAAATTTTGTTATTAGCATAATCAGAACAGGGAGGAGTTGAACAAAGAAGAGATTAATGATCACCTTACTTTATACAGTGGATATACTTATTTCTATCATGAACGTTTATTAAAACAATACTACGATAAGGAAAGCAAGTCTTGACTTATGTACTACTGTAGATACATGTACAAACTATTAAACATATTACATGTTGCGATCATGTTTGTGATGGCGAAAGTAAACTACATTAGAACGCCATGTATAAAAGTTTGCATACTCTAAAATATCCACATGTCATCTCAACACTCCCATTGTCGAGAGTTTCTTTCGATTTTGTTTTGCAACAAACGACAGGGTCACTTCACAGTATTACCTGATTAGGTGTTCAACGCTCATTAGTATGTAATGCTATTTAACTAATGTTTGCAGGAAATGTTTTCCATGACAAAAACAAAACGACGCTTTGTCTATTTATCATATCAGTTATAAAGTGAATTACATGATTTACCTTCAAGTACTGTGTAACAAAGCCAGAATTTTAATATATAGTATAAATAATACTCTATTTTTGTGTAGTAGCCAAGTCATTTTTGCAATTCATTACTATATAATATATACTATGTATCATTCAGTCTGGCAGTCGGCCGTGTGTGGTAGTTCGCATTTGCTTAGTTCCAACAAATGTGACCAAGGGGAAATTGATTCGTTGTCGTCATGTGCGCAAATCAGTCATTCTGTGTGAGGTCACATGTGAGACTGTGGGTCTTACAAAAGGTCATTTAAAATGGAGGGAAAACGTAATGTGGATTGATTATGCCACACAGGCTCTCCGCACCGAGCATGATGGCGCTAACAAACGGACAATAGTACCCAGAGTTAATCACAGCATTGGTCACTCCCGCTGTATAAATTGCAGATATGTTAGTATAATACCTTTCAGGACAACTCGTATGCAAAGCATAGAAACCGACAGACATTCTTTCCTCGTACACACCAATTGATTCATTTTGGAATCAAACGCTTTGTTAAACATTATGTTACATCAGTTTAAGGGCGCTCGCATCATAATGCTGAATTTATAAGTAACTTTATTTCCATTGACGCCCGTTTCAGCTTCCTTAACATAAATACTGCATAGAAGGGAAGGATGTATTCAGACTCATACCACCAAAGTGACATGTTTTTTTAATGATATATTATACAAAAGTATAACTTCAGTGATTGACTGTTTTCGAGTATAACGGTATCTTGACAAATAGTTCTATGAGTACAGTATTCATCACAATTACACAAAAGCACCATAGCGAATAAAATACAAACATTAAAGATGAAGAATTGTTTTTGAGTGTAAAGAATAATCATTTAACAATATCATACTGTTCGTCGTCTTGTAAGGGTTCGCAGGGAGAGAGATAACCACCACTGTCATATGTAAATGAAGATGAATTTATGTTCACATGGTTCTCTGTTGGAAGAATTCCAGGTAAAAGGTCTACGGAAGCATAATAAATTTGAGTTGTGTCCTTCTTTTGTTGAGAGTTTGTCACATAAACGCGTCTAAGAAGAAACACAACAGCAACACAAACAACAACAATGATGATCACCAAGGTCAAATATATTGCTAGATTGGTTACTTGGAAAGACAGTGGTGAATATGATATATGTGCTGTTGTTGTGATGACTCTATCTCCATAGTAACCAACACATTGTATGTCAACCGAGTAGACGTCACTTCCGGTATCCGTAAAAATAAGTTCAATATATGTATCGCCTTCAATAATATCATATCTCCAGTGACTAGGGATGTTAGTCCAGGTTAGGTTAACTTCACTCACATTACTGGTACAACGTAATACTACATTCCTAACATCACTAAAGTTGACTATCGATGGATTCGCTGTGACAGAGAACAATGGGTGAAACAGAATAGGTCCGAAGGAGCAAGATCCTTGATAACTCTGATTATAAGGAGCTGGTAATTGTTGAGAGACATTGCAGACAAAGACACTATTGTTAAACGATGAGTTGAAGTACGTTGAGAATGATATAGTCTTAGAGGGATGCGGGTGAGAGGATGTTGTCTTGGTTGAGATGCTAGTGACATCTGTGGTTTTGTTTCTTAGTATGATATAGTTTGACATAGTCACGTGTGGAACTTCGTCCTCTGAAGTACAGTTTATCTCGATAAGGTCAATCTGATCCTCGAAAATATATGGTCCGATTTCAATGGAAGATTTACAAATAGGTTTACTGCTTATTAATGTGTAGACATTGCCAATCACAGCATATTTCTCATCAGCACCATCGCCACATTTATATGTATATTTTGTATATTCTTCAGTTGCTTGTTTTAATGTCAGCTTGCCCGTAGTGGAATTCAACATTTGAAAATCGAATATATCTAAAAACTCATCTTTTATCTGCTTATTCTCCACGATTACAATATTGCCTTTATATTTTATGTTAAATGTATTGTTGGCATTTTGTTCACAAATAAATTCAACTGTTTCATTCTTCAGAACGTTGATAGGGTCAGGAATAGCAGCAAAAGTTATAGTCGTCGTCCGCTGAGAAGAGGTAGGTTTTAAATATGTTGTAATTACCGCACACAATATAAGTGGCGGTAAAACATTCTCAAGTCTCATAAAAGCCATATCGGTCTTCGGCCATGTGATGTTACTAACATATAAGGCTATGTACCTACAGCAGAAAGAACAAAAATAACACACGATCAAGACTTATATCATATCTATAGTTTATTATTTTAAAGAGCTTTTCAATGTCTCAAATTGTAAAGTATTATATGCTACAGTTATTTCATTACCAACGGTGAGTTACGTACTTAAAAGTTCTCGATTACTAAAGCCTTTACTGCAATAATTTTATAGTTAATCCATTGCTTCACGCTTATGCATAATTCACATATCGATGGCAGATAAGTATGCATAACGCGTAGAAGCCGATCGAAGGTTGTGTTAGGGGTGGGACGGAAATCTGTTTTGAGTTGTAGAAGTTCCCTTGGCACTATTTCAGTTTTGCACAAGCTGCGATGACCTTAACGATACATTGGGTATTTCAACCTTTGATACACACATCTCGACTACCTCTTCTTGAAATTTAATTTCATCTTGTACCTTTTCCTGAGTTGCTGTCTGCTCTTGAAGTACCAACTTCTCGTACCAAAACTTTCAAAGTAATATCTCAGACAAGATTAGGAATATATCATCTCAAACTTCGATTACCATTACTTTTGCCTGAAATTTGATGATATACGAACATAATAAAATTTCGTTATCGCCTCAAGCTACTACATACTATTTACGTTCTTCTTTTCTCAAATTTGTTAAATCTAATTTTTGTCATTTATCTCAACATTTCTTCGTTCGGAATTTCTATTTGTAGAAATTAAGGCTTTCCATTCACGAACTTTCGACGTATTACAACTTTTTTTTTAACATTTTGGTATTAAACATTCAACTTTCTTTCAAATGATCCACCATTTAATGTAAAAACTGAGACTATTAACCTCCTCAAAGTCTTGAAAAGTTTCTCATGATTGCAATTGGATTATTGTAATTAGTTACTTGTTTTTGTATGCCGTAATTCCGACTGTTTAATTTTTCGATATTTTGAGCAAAAATATGGTGAATGATGCTATGCTGATATTAGAATGCAATGTGCCTCTTGTTCTGTTGTTATAAAATTGGAAGAGTGGGAAATGTCGAGAAAGCAACTCCTGCCTCTACTCTGATCAGTGCTAGCTCTCCTGCACCTAGTCCCTAAGCCTATACTATGTGATACTATACTATATGATGTGCCGTAGCGCTACATTATTGCTTCAAAGTGAAGCTAGCCTACAGGGCTTTTACAAACTTTCAACGAATAATTGATGCCCGTAAAGCTAGATTCCTTAATATTTACTGCATAGCTTGTTTAACAGTTATAGTAACATAAAGTGGACTTACCGAAGTAACGGTTGAAGCAGTATTTGTGTCTCTTTGAGCTTGACAATGTGGTATTGAATGGATATAGTTCAGTAACCAGAACCTCACTGATATCGTGGGCGGATGTGAGCTTACAACAGTTACAACTCCTTTCACTTTAACTTGTTATTTTCAACCCTGGATATGAATAGGAGTGTTACTTTTGCGATTATTTATGTTAATATATGAATAAAGATGTACAGATTGTACAGAACGCACCCTGGCGTTATTCTATGTAACAATGTGTTAAAATATTGTCAGACTCAAAGCGCCAGGGGTTCATTCTGTACAATCATAATACTTGGGTAATACGCCCTTAATGACAGTTAGTCAAAGCCAATTTATACGCTTTAACACATCAGTAGAATCACCGTGGTCGAGTGGTACGGGCTTAGGTTCGTGCCACAAAGATCCGGGGTTCGATTCCTACCTTCGCCTGATGAGTCCCAAACGGACGAAAACGGTCGTGAAGTGGAATTTTTCTGGTGTTTTATCCTTTATTGATTTACTATAGATCTGTCATACCACTTGCTACACATTCAATTCTTATTTACGTCTTGGCATGCCTATAAAGAGTGGTTTTTCTGTGTAACAATGTGTTAAAATATTGTCAGACTCAAAGCGCCAGGGGTACATTCTGTACAATCATAATACTTGGGTAATACGCCCTTAATGGCAGTTATATACGCTTTATTTATTTATACGCTTAAACACACCAGTAGAATCACTGTGGTCGAGTGGTACGGGCTTAGGTTCGTGACACGAAGATCCGGGGTTCGATTCCTACCTTCAACTGTTGAGTCCCAGAAGGACGAAACCGGTCTTGAAGTGGGATTTTTCTGGTGTGTCAATCTTTATATATATATATATATATGTATATATATATATATATATATATATATATATATATATATATATATATATATATATATATATATATATATATTTAGTACCACATGTATCAATATAACATCAGTTATGTGTATTACATGATTTCCCATCACGTACCACCATGCCTGCAATAATGCCAGTATGTTATATTAAATAACCCATTAATGTATCATTCTTTCTGGCAGTCGACAGTGCGTGGCGGTTCGCAATTGCAAAGTTTCAACAAATGAGACCAACGAGGGGGATATTAATTCGTTGTGTTTTTGTGCGCCCTTCTCCCATTCTGTTCGTGGAGGTAAGTTTTAAGGCTCTGGATCTTACAAAAGGTCATATAAAATAGAGGTTACGCCTGTCGAGGAAGCACGCCCCACCCCATGTGTCCTCCACGTCGGCTCCGCTCACCAGGCATGGTTGGTGTACTAACGAACAGACTGTAGTACCCAGAGTGAATCACAGAATGTTAATCCAAACGTAGGTCACCCCCGCAGTATAAATTGTACACATCTTATATATGTTACCTTTAGGAAAACGCGTTAACATTTTGTATTTTATGTATAGGAATGCTACGACTTCCACATCTATTTTATTCCATACACCTTTCCATATAGGCTTCATGACTGTCTTTAAACTTCGCAAACCAGAGACACTCCTCTGGTGCCAGACTTCCAAGACTATTAGGTTGAAGGGCGCCCGTATCATTGTACTGTATATGTAAATAGTCTATTACAGTAAGACGTCTCTTCAGCTGCAGAACACAAATGTCGCACTGGAAGGACGGATAAAATCCACCAATGTGTATCATGTTACATGATACAAGAGAATGTCGTCTGTCATTAACTTTTTTGGATGGTCACGGTAATTTGAAAATGAACTAATCAACACGGTATTCATCACAATTATAAACAAAATAATGAATCAAAACCAAAACGTCATATATAAATATTAGTTAATAAAAATAAAGAATACTCATTTAACAATATCATACTGTTCATATTCTTGTAAAGGTTCGCAGGGAGACAGATAACCACCACTGTCATAAGTAAATAAAGATGAATTGATGTTCGTATAGTTATCTGTGGGGAGATTAAATGCATTACTGTTATCAATCTGAATTTCAATCGGTGGGACTATGCCATCATTAATAGATGTATTTCTAGTATTAGCATTACTCGTACTAGAGTTCTCTCCGGCGGAAACATTTGAGCGATATTTATATACTATTATTACAATGAGACATATAAAACAGAAGCAGATGACCATGACAATTAATAAAACAGCTATACTCGACTTTGGTTATTGGTTGCACTGATTTGTATCGTCGATGTGATATTTCTATTTCTGTAGTGACCAACACATTGTATATTCACTGAGCAGACGTCACTTCCGGTATACAATACAGTGAGTTCAATGTATGCATCGCTTTCCTTAATATCATACTTCCAGTGAGTTGGAATCTTAGTCCAGGATAGGTTAACTTCACTCACATTACTGTTACACTTAAGAATATGATTCTTCACTTTACTGCAAATGATTTCTGATGGAGGCACCGCAACAGAGAACAAATGGAGAAGTAGTATAGGTCCTAATGAGCAAGATCCTTGATATCTCTGATAAGGTGCTTGTAATTGTTGAGAGACATTGCAGACGAAGGCACTATTGTTAAATGATGAGTTAAACGATGAGAATGATAGAGTCTTAGAGGGGTGCGGGTGAGAGGATATTGTCTTGATTGAGTTGCTAGTGACATCTGTGCTTTTATTACCCTGTATGATATGGTTTGACATAGTCACGTGTGGAATTCCGTCCTCTGAAGTACAGTTTATCTCGATAAGGTCAATCTGATCCTCGAAAATATATGATCCGATTTCAATGGAAGATTTACAAATAGGTTTACTGCTTATTAATGTGTAGACATCGATAATCGCAGCATATTTCTCATCAGCACCATCACCACATTTATATAATCCCCTATATTCTTCAGTTGCATGTTTTAATGTAAGCTTGCCCGTAGTGGGATTCAACATTTGAAAATCAAATATATCAAAAAATTCATTTTTTAAATGCTTATTCTCCACAATCACAATGTTGCCTTTAAATTTTATGTCAAATGGATTGTTGGCATTTTGTTCACAAATAAATTCAACTGTTTCATTCTTCAGAAAGTTGATAGGGTCAGGAATAACAGCAAATTTAGTAGTCGTCGTCCGCTGAGAAGAGGAAGGTTTCAAACATGTTGTAATAACCGCACACAGTAATAGCGGCGGTAAAACATTCTCAAGTCTCGCAAAAGCCATATCGGTCTTCAGCCGTGTGATGATATTAACAAATTAGATAATGTACCTACAGCAGAAAGGACAAACACTTTTAAGGTCACAATCACATGCAAATAAGTTCCGTTATTAGTCGCGTAATTTTGTCGTGCGACCTGTAGGACCGTCGTCGGACTACCAATCGGGAAATCGAACTTCCAACTTCCCAGTCGAGAAAAACAATTTCGTTACTATCATGTCCGACTGAAGGGTTGGCTACGAATTTTCAGTAGGAGCACACAGACAATGACTAATGTCCATTAATATATCTCCTACTTTTCGAAGGTTCAATTGATTTACGTTGTATTGAGTTAGATATTTTGTATCCAGCTATGTAAATCTGGAAGTGTTACAAGATGCATTGGCGTGCATATAGAGAGGTTGGCGGGGTAGCAAGGGGGAGGAAGAAATGGTTCAGTAGGAGGATTTTTTATTTGGACCACTACTACGGCTGTAGGCTACCCCGCCCCACCCCTTTCGTTTTCTACTATATACCTAAGTATTTATTACCAAAACCTTGCGTTTAGTGCTACATCAATAGATCTAACTGATGGCCTAAATATACACAACAGAATGCATCATTTGACATATAATTTATTCCGGTGATATCCCACAACTCAAGAAACACACGAGATTACCGCAGGACAATGCCCCATCCATTATAAAATCATTCCTCCGTCTCCAGCCCTCCCGTTATAAGGTTTAGGCTCATACCTTAATTAGTCGATGGCATTTTGAATTTATCATTACTGATTAACACGACCTTCCCTTTTGAGCTGCATATAGAAACTTATAACTAATAACCTTAACGTGCCACAGAATGCACCATTTGGTGTCTCATTAATTTGTGTCCGAGGAGGACCCAAAGACACCAAGGTTGTTGACTTCAATGACCCACATGAGCACATCAGCACTCCTTACTTTAAAGAATACTTCATTCACATCTGGCCCTGCCATAAAGGTTCATGTAACTATCTTAACCAGACAGGGAATTCTAGTGAGTCATTTATTAGCACAAGCTTGCATTGAGAGCAAATGTAGTGCATGTTACGAGATCATGATTACTAACTCAAAATCGCCACCCAACTGTCTTGGCTAAAAACTGCTGCTTATGATGGGGCTCTTTTGTAAAACTTTTCAATAATGGTTCGCTGGAATCAACATTAATATAATATAATATAAATGACCGGGTTATTTTGTAGATTGTCTGATAGTACAAACATGGTAGTTATTGATCTTTTTTGCTCATTGACAAGCAGAATGGTACATAATTTAAACTACATGGACTTAAAGAGAATAAGTAAAGGTATTCTAAATTATCTTTAGTATGTGAAACAGCCTTACTATGAATCATACATTCAAGTTGTCAAGTTGATAGAAAATATCACTTGAAAATGTATTATTAATGGCTGTAATGTTATTATATGATGTCCAACTAAACTACTTTTTTAGCTCTTGAATACCATACTGTACCACATAACATATGTATACAGCATGTTACATGCATACTCATGCCTCTTGTCACCGTGCCTTCTGCGCGGTAACTTCAAATACATTTCTTTAAGATTATATAAGTGTCTTGTCTTTATTTGAACAATTCCGATCGTCATTCTTCGTCAGTAACATAACAATGCCCAATGTCTTCAGTGTGTTTAGTGTGTTGTTTGTTTAATCTCAATTTGGTTGCAGTCGCCTCGTCAGTAGAAGAAAATAAAATGTTCATTTAATTTGCTGATTTAACAGTATGGCGTATTCGTTTTAGTTCAACGAAATATAACAGCGAACACAGTCCACTAACTGAATAACAGTGTAACATATGTCTAGATTTTGTTGGCTAGTGCGGCGTTAGCAAGGGGTGGAAGATGGGGTGGGGGACTGTCTTACAGAGAGAGCATTCATATAACAATGTCTTATGCTGTGTAGGTTCTAGCAAATCACATCGGACGAGAATCACGAGATCTTCCAATTCGTATGCGGTCGTTATGTATGTGTTATTTGCTTGGTCGCAACGCTAACGTCAGGTTCAAAGGTACGTGCATCAAGTAATATGTGCAGCATATAGAAATATCGTAAGAGTGCTAGCTTACATGCTACATGTCATGCAATAAAGATAGTAATGGTTCAACATAAGGAACCACTGTTGATGCAACATAGGCGTGTTAATTAAATGTCTATTAATACCCTGGGGCTATTTATGATATTGACGTTGTTTTGTTATCTTGTGGCATGAGGATTATAGTACAACAGTAGCTCTTACGCTTGTCGCAGGTATTTAATAGAAGACGGCACTGATAACAGAGGACCTATTTTAGATTCGCGAAACAAATAAGTTCACAACTTTCACGATTGACATGTCAGCTGATATATTGATTTCGCTAAGCAGGACCTATTAAATTTGGCATGAATAATATTTTCCAAGCAAAGATAACGCAGTTCGAAATAACCGAGACTTTGTCTGTCTTGTTCTCTATAGTTCCACCTTCTCAATGACATATCACTAACAATGTGTATTACGTGATTTCCCATCACGAATGCCACCGTGCATGCAAACTGTGATGTAATGATCAATAATTATATTTTATTATTGTGCAAAAGCCACTGTGCAGCACCCCCAACCAAATATTTTTATGACAATTCGGGCAATATGCACCAGGCTACTGAAAGAAAAATAAATTGCAATGTGTCTTTTAATGGCTAATCTTATATCATTATTTTCATTATTATTGTAACGACTTGCCCAAAAATGATAACCAATATGGAAGGGTAATAACACGGCAAATGATTGTATGTAATTGGCATGCGATGTAATAACCGATGCATGTCTACATGATATTCACATTAACACGTTGTACGCGCGCCGAGCGTATTTCAATATGGTAATATTTTTGGGTTAAGTCGTTACAGCCCCCAAATCAAATTGGGCTCCTATATGTGGCGACCGTGCGGAATTATGGAACTATTAAACTGGTGATGTTAAATCGACTGACGGAATCATGATACCACATGCAACATTTTCATTTCGAGTTAACCCACGTTATTCTATTGGTTGATGTGTTTACGTATCGTTTCATACTAGCAAAATACGTTTTTGTCTTGTCAAATATGTTAAAACGAAGAGAACAAATACAAAGCTCGATTTCAGTGAATCTTTCTCCATAGTTTAGTTTTGTCTAATTCAATTCATCATACACTAAGTGCAAATATGTATTATCGAATGCAATATAAACTTTAGTAGCGTTTGATCTCAAAAGTTTTCGACTCCAATCTTGGCCTTGCTCTAAATGCAGAGTTGACAATAATATTCATTATTTACTTGACATGATATTTCTTTCAGTTCAAACTTCCTGCTCAAAATATCTTTCAGTTTTAATGTTTATTTTACAATTTGTCACGACTCAAGCAAACACTACAAATAATGGTCTGGGCAAGAGTTGTACTATAGAGAGCAAATAGAAAGCTTGATTACAGTGAATATTTCTCCATACTTTAGGTTTGTCTAATTCAATGCATTATACACTTAGTGCAAATATGAATTATCGAACGCATTAAATTTAGTAGCGTTTGATCTCAAAAGTTTTCAACTTCAATCTTAGCCTCGCTCCAAATGCAGAGTTGACAATAATGTATACATTATTGACTTGATATGACATTTCCTTCAGTTCAAACTTCCTGCACAATATGTCAGTCTTTAGTTTTAATGTGTTTTTTTTTACAATTTGTCACGACTTGAGCAAACACTTCAAAGTATGGTCTGGGCAAGAGTTGAACTATAGAGAGCAAATAGAAAGCTTGATTACAGTGAATATTTCTCCATACTTTAGGTTTGTCTAATTCAATGCATTATACACTTAGTGCAAATATGAATTATCGAACGCATTAAATTTAGTAGCGTTTGATCTCAAAAGTTTTCAACTTCAATCTTAGCCTCGCTCCAAATGCAGAGTTGACAATAATGTATACATTATTGACTTGATATGACATTTCCTTCAGTTCAAACTTCCTGCACAAAATGTCAGTCTTTAGTTTTAATGTTTTTTTTTTTACAATTTGTCACGACTTGAGCAAACACTTCAAAGCATGGTCTGGGCAAGAGTTGAACTATAGAGAGCAAATAGAAAGCTTGATTTCAGTGAATATTTCTCCATAGTTAAGATTTGTTTAATTCAATGCATTATAGATTTAGTGAAAATATTAATTATCAAACGCGATGTATATTTTAGAAGCGTTTGATCTCAAAAGCTTTCTTTTACAATCTTGGCCTTGCTCTAAATGCAGAGTTGACAATAATGTACATTATTTACTTATACGTGACATGACAAGGACTTATATATGACATGACATTTCTTACAGTTCAAACTTCCTGATCAAAATGTCTTTCAGTTTTAATGTTTATTTTACAATTTGTCACTTCAAACACTTCGAAAAATGGTCTGGGAAAGAGTTGTACTTGCATTGCTCAATTAGTTTCAGGAAATGCTTTTCACGATAAAATAATCGAAACTGAACATTGACATACTTTAAACGCGTTCTGTATCCGCATAAAGCCTACGTGTAATGAGAACATATGTTGCCCTGTGATTTACTTTCCATTAAAAGATGACATCAGACAAACTGTTAGACATGACATGTCATAGTTCATGGGATAGCTATTTCTGTGTTGAGAACTTGAGAGTATTCATTATCCAGGGACAATCTCAACAAAGAAGAGATTAATGATCACCTTACTTTATACAGTGGATATACTTATTGTTATCATAAACGTAAATGAAAATCATGCGAGGATTGAAAATCAAGTCTTGACTCATGTACTACTGTTAATAAATGCACAAATTATTAGAGATATTATATATAGCGATCATGTTTGTGATGGCGAAAATAAACTACATTAGTACGCCGTGTATAAAATTATACATACTCTAAGTAATCCACATGTCATCTAAACACTCCCATTGTCGAGATTTTCTTTCGATTTAATTTTGCAACAAACGACAGGGTCACTTCACAGTATTACCTGATCAGGTGTTCAACGCTCATTACTGTGTAAAGCTTATTATCTGATGTTAGCAGGAAATGCTTTTCCATGACAAAAGAAAAAACGACGCTGTGTTAATCTATATCGCACTACATGTACCAACGTCAGATCAGTAGTGTATTACATGATTTCCCTTCACGTACTGTGTAACAAAGCCAGAATGTTAATATATACTATAGATAATATTCTATTTGTTTGTAGCAGCCAAGTCATATATTGCAATTCATTACTATATACTATGTATCATTCGGGGTAGTGTTCCCAACAAATGTGACCAAAGGGAAATAATTCGTTGTCGTCATGTGCGCCAATCAGTCAGTCATGAGACTGTGGGTCTTACAAAAGGTCATTTAAAATGGAGAGAAAACGTCATGTAGTTGAATCAGCTACACACTGGCTCTCCTCACCGAGCATGATGTCGCTAACAAACGGACTATAGTACCCAGAGTTAATCACAGCAATGGTCACTCCCGCAGTATAAATTGCAGATATGTTAATCTAATACCTTTCAGGGCAACTCGTCCAAATGTTGAATTTAGGAATGCTACGGCTTCAATTCCCATTTTATTCCTATCTCGGATAAACTTTCCCCTTTTCTAAAATAGGTTACATAAATTTCTTTATTAAAGTATGCAATGCAGAGACACCGACAGACAGTCTTCCCTCGTACACAACAATTGATTAATTTTGGAACCAAACGCTTTGTTAAACATTATGTTATCTCAGTTTAAGGGCGCTCGAATCATCATGATGTATTAACAGCTTCCTTAACACAAATACTGCATTGAAGGGACGGATGTATTCAGACTACCACCAAAGTAACATATTCAATAATGTATGATACATAAGAATAACTTCAGTGATTGACTGTTTTGGGGTGTAACGGTAACTTGAAAAATAGTAATATGAGTACAGTACTCATAAAAATTATTTATAAAATAACTGTAGAAAAACTAAATAAAAGATGAAGAAATGTTTTTAAGAGAAAAGGATACTCATTTAACAATATCATACTGTTCATCGTCTTGAAAACGTTCACATGGAGAGAGATAACCACCACTGTCATATGTAAGTGAAGATGAATTTATGTTCACGTATTTCTCCGTGGGAAGAATTCTCGGTAAAACGTCTACGGAAGCATCATCCATTTGAGTTGTGTCCTTACTATGTCGAGAGTTTATCACAAAAATGCGACTGAGAAGAAACGCAACAGCAACACAAGCAACAACAATGATGATGATCACCAAGGTCAAATATATTGCTACATTGTTTACTATGACACAATGTGGAAAATATAACACGTGTGCTGTTGATGCAATGACTCTATCTCCATAGTAACCAACGCATTGTATGTCAACTAAGTAGACGTCACTTCCGGTATCCGTTACATAAAGTTCAATGTATGTGTCGCCTTCCTTAATATCATATTTCCGGTGATTAGGGATGTTACTCCAGGTAAGGTTAACTTCACTCACATTACTGGTGCAACGTAATATTGCATTTCTAATATCACTGAAGTCGATAGTTGATGGATTCGCTGTGACAGAAAACAAAGGGAGAAACAGAATAGGTCCGAAGGAGCAAGATCCTTGATAACTCTGATAAGGTGCTGGTAATTGTTGAGAGACATTGCAGACAAAGACACTATTGTTAAATGATGAGTTGAAGTACGATGAGAATGATAGAGTCTTAGAGTGGTGCAGGTAAGAGGATACTGTTCTAGTTGAGATGCTAGTAACGTCATTGATTTCATCTCCATCTCTGATGTAAATTGACATCATCACTGGTGGGTCTCCTTCCTCTGAAGTACAATTCATCTCGATGTCACTTTGTACCGAATCCTCAAATATGAATCGAGATCCACATGATGATGAACAAAGAGGATTAACATCATTAATCGGATTAAAACCCACGATTGTAGCAGATAGTTCCTTTTGATTTCGACATCGAAACAATGTGCCGTTTATTTGACTTGTTAATTTATTTATTGTTAACAAAATAGTTGTTGAATTAATCATGTCCAATTGATAGGTGGTAGAAAATTCATCCTGCAGTTGCGAATTTATAGCTATATTAAAAATTTCCTTACTACTGCTTAAAGCCTGTACTTGTAAGATGTTTATCTCTTGTTCACAGTAAATCCCTACAGTACTTCCAAAAGGAAAGAACGCAATATAGTTTTCCGTCCTAAAGTTCGCATATTTAATCGTCTCTTCAGAAGCAAGAATAGTAAAGAAAGCAAAGATTGCTATCAATTTAAACGTCGCCTTTGTATTCATTTTAATGCTGCTTAATGTGCAAGTTATAGGAATAATGTTGGCTCTGGAACTAATCCGGTATAATTTATAGCTTGACAAATTTCAATCGAACTACCCCTTAATAGCGATTCAATTCATAAAAGTGAAGAATATTAGTTGATTTTCGTTCCCGAACTTGCAGAGAGTATCATATAATTCCATCGATTGTGGTTAGATTTTGGTGGAAGTAGGATCTTCATTGTTTTATATCAACATTTGAACTTGTCCTCCAAAAGTTCGAAAATGTACTCGAAATGTATTTGCTTTGTATTTTCATTATCAATCATATGAAAGAAATGTTGTCGTTTATTTTTCGTTGGACATTTCATCTGAGATTTCGATTATCGATATTATCTATTTTTTTATGGACGACGTTTGACTATCTTAATTGTATAAACTGACCGTAGCTGTCGAGTTTACGAGTACCATATGTCGTAAGTTTGACATGTCGATTTCTTCTTGAAAAGAAACGGCCGGACTTCTCATGTTGACTTCGTATCGAAATTATGATGCATTTCCTCCATTAACAGATATTTCGGAAGAGAAGGGGAAAAGTTGAATGACAATAATGATGCAAACGTAACCCTTCTTCCTCTCGTATCGATTTGATTCGTTTAGCATGATTACGCTAACCCGATATCACAGTCCCGATGGGCATGCTAGTGAAATCTAATGTGAAACGTACCTGCATCATTGAAATCCTTCAGAAATTACCCATGCAGCATAGCGTACTGTTCTAGAAAAATTAATCCATTTTCAAGATGAAAACTATAGTTAAATACAAACTAGAATTAACTCCAATGAAGGTCCTTTGCACCCTCAGGTCCATGTATGCCTTACTTATATGCGTCATTTGTCCATCAGACACAAATAAGTCGATAGACAACTTCCTCAACTTTTTTCTTTCCGATATTTGAATAATAATATAATTGTACTTGCAACTCGTGACTCCATTAGGAAAGAAATACTCCGTCCAGACACTTTTGTCTGAATGCTACAATTGGTTCATCGTAAGGGATATAGATTCATTTGGTTGTTTAATTGAAAGAGAGCGCTCGGGGCGGATCCAGGATTTTGCCATGGGAGGGGCTTATAACATATAACTATAACATTCAAGAAGAAACACGGACGCACTTTTTGTTTCATGTACTATTTCAGGCTCCTAGCCGTGTAGATAAGTCCGGTTTCTGTGTACACTCTCAGTGTAATTAAAATGAAGGTAGTAACTATAAAGCAAAGCGCCACAATTAGTTGGCGCGGAGCGCAGGAAATTTTACAACATGGCAACCCAATAGCAGCAAAATGGCAGCATCGGTGCCTCTGAAGATACCACCAACAGTCATAATTGCAAGGACACTGAGCAACAGAACCCCTAATGTTATTTAAGTGAATTTTTCGTGTTCACTCACAGCAAAATTGAAATGACTGGAATGGTAAACTTTGCAAGTTTGTTGTTGCTTTGGCGATTAGTGATTGCCGTTCCAGGGGAAAGGTCTACGGGGAGGGTGTTTTCTTGTGTCAAATCACTAAAATTACAATCTTCAACTCGATCCAGAGTAGATCTATCCTGGCCCTGTGTGGATCCTGCGGAATAGGAGGGCACTGCGTACAAGGGTAGTTTTTTTAGGTCAGAAAGCTCAAGGGGGTTAAAATCCCCACCCCCTTGATCCGCCCCTGGTGCTGTTCACGAAAGTCTAAAGGCACATACAGTGAATGATAAACCGCAATGGTGACCGAGTCATTTTAACAAATTAGTTATGACACGTATATGGTCACCCCTCCCCCTTGCGACATAACATCTTAGCATCATAACATTTTAGCATATAAGCATGACCAGACGCTAGTTGATATCAAAATTAAGGTGCAAATATCTGCACTTTTCATTGCGTGTGATGATAAGTTTACTCTAAAACTCTATAAAACGCAGGTTGGACCTTTTCGAATCTCGATTGTAACTACAATGCTGATATTCTTATGTGCTATGCAATATTTCTAGGGATTCCATGTCTGAATTGTCAATCTCTTGTTGCAAATATTGTTGTATGGAGCCAAAAACAAGTGTGAATCAGCTTATGGACTTCTCTCTCTGTGGGAATCACAGCGACTTCTCTTTATGTTTTGCCATTCAAAGAATACGGGAAATGAATGTGAAATGAAAATATTACAAGATACGCGTGGTAATTTTTATTATATCTTACTGCATTAATATGTTTTGTTTTGTTTTTTGCATTAATATCATTTTCTGTTGTTGATATTTTGCATATTTCGCTAAAAATAATTTAGGACCGGCGGTCAATTATAATGCGATTTCTTTTCAGCATTGTCATGGTTAGACGAAAGCCTCGCATTCTGATCATTTTTTTTGTCTATTTACCATTGCATTAAACTAATATTATTTTACACGGTTCGTAGGAGTTCAAAAGAGTGATAAAGTATAATGACTTTATCAGAGAAACTGAAAAGGAGGGGTGTGAGCATGAGGCCGTTGAAGCGTATTCCCATGTAGACGGAGATGGTTCTGCCTCCCACTCAAACGATAATATAAGGATTACATTGGCTATGAGTACGTTTTAAAGGTCTACATACATACTACTTTAAACCTATGGGTGGGGCTGAAGGGTGAGTTGGATGGGTATACACCTCAATCTCCTTTGTCGCTACCTGCGTTCCACGTCTCTTTTAAAACAAGGGACATTTGAAAACAAAATATATTTTAACTTTACCCTGGTACCAGCTATGCAAGATAGACGTCGTTTGAACATACTTATACACACATACTGAAAAAACCTTTAATGGATAAATAAAATAGTAAACTATATTATTACAGAAAACAGAACTTCCTCGCCCTCTCCATTCTATTATCTGGATTGTTGAAGGGATATAGTGTAACCCGGGTTACTGACGTAAAGGGCAATACGAGGCACCGTAAGGTTCTTACATTATACTGAAAAAAATAGTTGCGCCATCATTTTCTAATGACCACAAGTCGAAGAGTGTTAAGGATTAATTCGTCATTAGCCTTACGTAAAATGATACAAATTGGAGCCAGATAGCCTCAATGGGGCAAAATGACGCAGTCGTGGAGGATGAAATGATGCACACTTGAATGACGCTAATATTTCATACAGATACACTTGCAAAATACTGCTAGATTTTCTTGTCCATTTTTGGCATCAATATGTTTAGGATATAATTGGTAGTATTTGTTAAGCAATTGGCAGTTTTGACATATTACAGTTAGATTGTTATTTTGTTCACCATGGCCCAGAATTTCAAGTGTTAACAATGTTACCCTTCCGGATGTAAAATAAAAGACTTTTAAAAGAGAATTTTGTGTGTTTCATCGGTGACATTTTTTAATTTTGGTGAGTGACATGGTGTAGCCTTACTGTATCTTACTGTATCCTTTATGTGAAATAGGAAACTTTTAAAAGCATTTACAAATTATTAAAAACATGATTTGTTCTATATGATTTTGTTGCTTCAGGTTACCATCAAACTTTTTATATGTCTACCTCAAACTATGCTTTAAACTGTTTGCCACAATTATTACACCGTCATTGTTTCCAGCAAAAGGGGAATATGACACATTTCACTTTTGTCACTTTGAGTCACAAAATATAACTCTTGGACAACAATAACTAAAATTGTGTAAATACATTATGTAGCATGAAGGTTAATATCTCTATTGAACATAGTGAGTTTGAAATTGAATTCTACGTTTTTGAGAATTTGAAATTTTTTAACTTAGGTGCCTCATTTCCCCCTCCTCCCCCACCCGTGGTACCATGTACAATAGGAACCATCAAATGTGTTCTTTGTTACGAGTTGAAGATAGGCAGAATATCAAGATCTATGAAAGAAAATCATGTTATCTCAATCATCTATGTTTGTATAAATATATTCCTTCCAGTGGTACATTTGCAACAAAGGCTTTCCCAAACAAGTGAGAGTAATCTACAGTGAGCCCTTATGTGGATCAACGATAACTTCTACAGATATCTTGGTGGGATGGTAGGCCTACATCTGGTAGGTGATGTCCCGAATTAAGTTAAAAAGTGATCATCTTTAAAAACACTGAGGTACACAAATGCATCATGTATGACTGTATTGAAATTATTCATCATGCAGGGACAACCTCAACAACCAAAGCACACTTTTCGTTATTGGCAGAACAGGGAGGTACTAAAAAAAGAAGAAACTGATGTTCACGTGACATTACATTTTAACTATAGGCCTATTTAATATTTTCTTAGACGTAAATTCAAATCATGCAAACGCGTGGGAGAGTTAATCTCCACTTATGTATTACTGTAGCTACATACAATTATTCGACCTACGACACAAACTCATCTACCAGGATGGATGGACGGTTCGATATAATTAAATCACTGAGTCGCAATTTCAATGAGCAAGAGTTGTTCCAGGATGCAATCCCAGGTTTCTCTAAAGGGACATAAGGATGAGTGCTAAGAAGACTTTACTGTTCTATAAAGAGCAACTTTGTAAAAGTCTCTTCACATTTTAATCTCATCAAATCATAGTGGCTGTAAGACATGAATATTCACAAATTAAAACTGATGGAAGCAACATTTGTTAGCGGTTAGCGGAGTATTATGTCTACAATTGATTTTAATTACTAAAATAAAAACGTAACAACGCTGCTTGTCGCTGTTTACCAACGCAGCAAAGGGTTAATGACATTAAATGTAACGATAATTACACACAAAAATCTAGTGTCTCCAAATATGGCGCAAAACACTATACATGTAGCTTAGCTTAAAACAGATATTATCTCTTGTTTACACTTGGCTTAGGAGAAAATCATAATGTATACAGCACTGCACTTTTCACACCATCAGTATTGATTTAAACCGTTGTCACGCAACCATTTACATGCTGTATTGATAACATTAAAGAGCAAACCGACTCGCACTTTCTGTTTCGTGTAATATTTTATGCTCCGATGAAGTAAAAAAGCCACATTACAAAGCAAATATCAGAAAGAAGAAACAACATAAAATAAAAAGAGCTTTTGACCAAACACTGCTGTCTGACCATAGCAACAAAATAAACATGATGTGGAACGTTAAACACAGAATAAACTTAACCTTACGCAAAAGAGTCTTATTTTCAATTTAGAAGATGCGCACAATTGTATACGTGTTGAAACTTTGGTTGTAGGAGGCCTACGACTTACTTCTGATAATGAATTCAGGGATAAAATGGAATTCATTACCCACTATCTCTCCAAGCGTAGACAGAACCCACTTACAGAAGTAAGTATGGTAACTATAAATTACAGAAGATGCGGTGACATTGTCACACCTTACTTTACACATTGAGTTTTAATAGGCACAGTAACGTTATTGCTATTTTCAAACTATAGCCTTTTGATTAAAATTCTTAAAAACTGTAAACACATTGCAATTTGTATTGATTTCAGTCAATGATTTGTTTCATGAAGTTGTTGTTTAACAATTAACAGTTTCAGACAGTTCAGTATCACCGCAGCATTAACAAAATGCTTTCGTGAAGGCAGAATAAGCGGGAATATGTATATTACTGTATTGCTATATGGTGATCATTGTTTCACTGAAATAACTCTTTCAATATCATACATTTTAGCATTACAGGTACTGTGTTGCCGAAAACACTTCATTGTATTAGCAATAAAGTACACTATACCAGCTTTACAACTATTCACGTATATTTTCTATGAATTTTCCTCTTTGAATTTTTAAAAAGTGAAATGGTGTGAAACTGAAACTGAAAGAGAAACCCCCCACACCCACCCCCATCCCCGATGAAGAGACTTTGAAGAGAAACAAACTTGAGTATTAGTATTACACATCAATTAGTGCAAACGCCTAGAGTGATTTAAATAAATATTAATTGCGTACTTAGGAATGTTGAAAGGATTTTCCCCTAGAATTTGATGACACAACACCACAACGGCATGACCTTAAATTTTTCAATTGCTGAAAGTAACGTTTTGGACATTTGACGATCAAGATAAAACGCAAGTGGAAAACTGTTTTCTCACAAACAGTTATTATTTCGACAACTAATGACCGACTTCCACGTCCTTATTACGTCGAAGTCAGCAGAGCGGTAATGCGGTAACGTGTGTTGTAACTTGCTCCGTACTTTGTCTATTTTCCTTTTAATCAATGCCCTTCTCTTAAGACTCTAAAGCATATGATGATCAGGGTGTCTTCGATGAGTAACTTCAAATAGCACGCAACGTTTAAGTTGAACACTGAAAGTCAAGACCACATTAAGTGGTTCAAACCATTATTGCATAGGGTATTGAATTGTTTAACACATAATGTGTATTATCTATATCCAATGTCCCTTTCGTATTTTATTTAAATTACCACCTATTTTTTATGATATTGTAGCAGAAAACATATTTCCACTTGCTTTATTAATATGTGGGTTAGATCTACGACTCTGATCATTTGCCTATAGGTTCGTCCCTCCCTTGGCAAATTCTTCGCTACGTGTCTGCTCATATAGGCCTATATCTCACGCCCTGGGGCATTCCTTGACCAACTTGGTGCAATATTATGTGCCCATTTCGAGGTAAATTTATTCACAGATTGTTAGTTGTCATGAATTCGAACAAATGAGGGGTATATATATAATATAATATATAAATATAAATATATATATATATATATATATATATATATATATATATATATATATATATATATATATATATATATATATATATATATATATATATATATATATATGTATATGTATATATATATATATATATATATAGATATATATATATAGATATGTATAGATATATAAAGATATATAAAGATATATAAGGATATATATATATCTATATATATAGATAGATATATATAGATATATAAAGATATATAACGATATATAAGGATATATATATCTATATATATATATTTATATATATATATATATATATATACATATATATATATATATATTACAACATGTATCAACATTACATTATTGTAATGTATATTACATGATCACAACGTACCACCATGTGTGCAATAATGCCAGAAATTGTATTAAATAAAATTTTATCAATCCTCGAGTCATTATTCTATACTCTTAATGTATCATTTTTTCTGGCTGCTAGCTGTCGACAGTGCGTGGTGGTTCGCAATTGCATAGTTTCAACAAATGAGACCAACGAAGGGGAAATGAATTCGTTGTCGTCTTGTGCGCCCATCTCCCATTCTGTGCGTAGAAGTCAGTGTTAATTGACTCTGGGTTTTACAATAGGTTATATAAAATGAAGGAAACACCATGTAGTTAAATTATGCCTGTTGGGGTAGCACACCCCAGCCCCTGTGTCCTCCACTTCGCTAACCAGGTGTTGTGGTGTGCCAACAAACAGACTATTGTTCCAAAGTTCCCAGACTACTGTATATGTAAATACAAATGTCGCACTGGAAGGACGGATATATTCAGACTATTTCCACCAATGTGTATCACGTTAAATGATACAAAAGAATGCCGTCTGTCATTTTGGATGATAAAGTACTAAATATTGTATTAAACACAATTATAAAAGAAATAATGAATCAAAACCAAAACGTCATATATGAATATAAGTTAATAACATAAAGAATAATCATTTAACAATATCATACTGTTCATATTCTTGTAAAGGTTCGCAGGGAGACAGATAACCACCACTGTCATAATTAAATAAAGATGAATTGATGTTCGTATAGTTATCTGTGGGGATATTTAATGCATTACTATTATCAATCTGAGATTCAATCGGTGGGACTATGTCATCATTAGCATTATTCGTACTAGGGTTCTCTCCGGCGGAAACATTTGAGCGATATTTATATACTATAATTACAATGAGACATATTAAACAGAAGCTGATGACCATGACAACTAATAAAACAGCTATACTCGACTTTGGTTATTGGTTGCACTGATTTGTATCGTCGATGTGATATTTCTATTTCTGTAGTGACCAACACATTGTATATTCACTGAGCAGACGTCACTTCCGGTATCCAATACAGTGAGTTCAATGGATGCACCGCTTCCCTTAATATCATACTTCCAGTGAGTTGGAATCTTAGTCCAGGATAATCTAACTTCACTCACATTACTGGTACACTTAAGAATATGATTCTTCACTTTACTGCAAATTATTTCTGATGGAGTCACTGTGACAGAGAACAAAGGCAGAAACAGAATAGGTCCGAAGGAGCAAGATCCTTGATAACTCTGATTATAAGGAGCTGGTAATTGTTGAGAGACATTGCAGACAAAGACACTATTGTTAAGTGATGAGTTGAAGTACGATGAGAATGATAGAGTCTTAGAAGGATGCGGGTGAGATGATGTTGTCTTGGTTGAGATGCTAATGACATCTGTGGTTTCATTTCCTTGTATGATATGGTTTGACATAGTCACGTGTGGAATTCCGTCCTCTGAAGTACAGTTCATCTCGATGAGGTCAAACTGATCCTCGAAAATATATGGTCCGATTTCAATGGAAGATTTACAAATAGGTTTACTGCTTATTAATGTGAAGACATCGCCAATCGCAGCATATTTCTCATCAGCACCTTCACCACATTTATATAATCCTGCAAACTCTTCAGTTGCATGTGTTAATGTCAGCTTGCCCGTTGTGGGATTCAACATTTGAAAATCGAATAAATCTAAAAACTCCTCTTTTATCTGCTCATTCTCCACAATTACATTGTTGCCTTTATATTTTATGTTAAATGGATTGTTGGCATTTTGTTCACAAATAAATTCAACTGTTTCATTCTTCAGAACGTTGATAGGTTTAGGAATAGGAAAAAAATAAGTAGTCCTCGTCCGCTGAGAAGAGGAAGGTTTCAAACATGTTGAAATAACCGCACACAATAAAAGTGTCGGTAAAACATTCTCAAGTCTCATAAAAGCCATATCGGTCTTCGGCCATGTGATGATACTAACAACTTAGGTAATGTACCTACAGCAGAAAGGAGAAAAATAATACACGATCAAGAATTATATCATATCTGAACATTTAAAAAAAGGAGCTTTTCAGTGTCTAAAATTGAAAAGTACTATATGCTACAGTAGTCTACTAACAACGGTGAGTTACGTACTTTAAAAGTTCTCGATTACTAAAGTCTTTACTGCAATAATCTTATCGTCAATACGTTGCTTCGCACTTATGTAATTCACATGTCGATGGAAGTTAAGTATGCATGGGGCGTAGAAGCCGATCAAAAGTTATGTTAGTTGTGTTAGTGGTGGGACTGAAATCGGTTTTAAGTTGTAGAATGTCCCTTGGCACTATTTCAGTTTTGCACAAGCTGCGATGACCTAGGCTATACTTTGGGAATTTGAACTTTTCCTATCGACATCTCGACTACCTGTTCTTGATTTTATTTAATGTACTTTATCCTGAGTTACCGTCTCCTCTTGAAGTAACACTCCTCGTACCAAACATGGAAGTTATTATCTCAAAAGAGATTAGATGTATATCATCTCAAATTCGATTACCATTATTTTTTGCCTGAAATTTGATGATCTACCAACATAGTAAAATTTCGAGTTATCGCCTCAAACTACTTACTATTTCAGTTCTTCTTTTTCTCAATTTTTTTAAATCAAATTTTTGTCATTTATCTCAACATTTCTTCGTTTGGAATTTCTATTTGTAGAAATTAAGGCTTTCCATTCACGAACTTTCGACGTATTACTATGTTTTTTTTTTACATTTTTCATAAAACATACAACTTTCTTACAAATGATCCACTATTTGATCTTAACACTGAGACTATTTACCTCCTCAAAGTCTTGAAATGTTTCTCATGATTGCTACTGTGATATATGCAACAAAAATTCAATGATGAATGATGCTACACTGAATACCAGAAAGCAACTGCTGCCTTTACTCTGATCAGTGCTGGCTCTCCTGCACCTCGTCCCTAAGCCTATACTATGTGATGCTATAATATATGATGTGCTATAGCGCTACATCATTGCTTCAAAGTGAAGCTAGCCTACAGTGCTTTCACAAACTTTAAACGAAGAAATTATGCCCGTAAAGTTAGATTCCTTAATATTTTCCTCATAGCTTGTTTAACAGTTATAGTAACATAGAGTGGACTTACCGACGTAACGTTTAAAGCAGCATTTATGTCTCTTTGAGCTTGACAATGTGATATTGAATGGATATAGTTCAGCAACTAGAACCTCACTGATATCGTGGGCGGAAGAAACAATTTCTTGTATTAGCTATACAGTACACTATAACAGCTTTGCAACTATTCCCGTACATCTGTATATGAATTTCCCTGCATGTATGAATTGTTAAAAGTGAAATGATGTAAAACTGAAGCTAAAAGAGACCCCCCCCCTCATCTCCCCTTCCCGATGAAGAGACTTTGAAGAGAAAGAAACGTGAGTATTATCTTTATGAACCCAATAATTAGTGCAAAAGACTAGAGTGATTTATATACATATTCATTGTGTACTTAGGAATGTTGAAAGGATTTCCCGTAGGAGTAGATGACTCAACACCACAACGGCATGACCTTCAGTTTTTCAAGTGCTGAAACTGACGTTTTGGACATTTGACGAAAAAATATTTTCGCTTCCTTATTGATGTGTGTGTTAGTGGTGTTATGATTCCTTTATCGTGATTCTTTAAAAGGATGAAATACCCGTATGCAGATTACATTATCATGTTATCACGTGACAGCATGTCACTGACCATGGCCACAATTCACAGTATTACAATAACAAATAACGGTTTAACAAAATTTTGAATGGTTATTTGTGTTTCTTGAAATAGTAGTGGTGTTACAGATCAAATAATCCTCTAAAAGGAAACTGAAGAAGATTACTTTCTTTGCGCTTTAATTTTCACTGTAACTATTATTTGTACTTTGTAAAGTTGATCATCATATATCGCATGCATGTTGTCTCTGTCTAGATCGTTTTTAGGTAAATAACGACATCATCATCTTTTTCGTAAAGATCTTGTTTCTACTGACCTCATTCAGAGATGACTTTGTTATTTGCATATCATAACAAGGAGGTGTTAGAGAATGAAGACATAGATGTTCACGTGACATTATTTTGTGCATGTACCTATTTTTTCTTCTTAAACGTATATTCAGATCAAGCAATGAATGGTAAAGAAAGTCTTAACTTGCAAATACTGGACATGCTATATATAGATGTTATGTCATAAGAGTACTCTCATGATCTAGATTTCCTTTCGATAGTGCACCTCTTGATTTTGTAACAAACGACATGCTTGCTTCACAGTATAAACTGAGTAGGTGTTCAACGCTTATTAGCATTAGTGGAATCAGTCTGAATATACCGGTCCCTCCAGTGCGACATTTGTGTTCTTCAGCTGAGCAGACGTCTTACTATAATAACATACTATTTACATATACAATAGTCTGGGAACATTAGGACAATAGTCTGTTTGTTAGCACACCACCATGCCTGGTGAGCGGAGCCGATGTAAAGGACACAAGGTATGGGAGCGTGCTACCTCGACAGGCGTAATCTCCATTTTATATGACATATTGTAAGACCCAGAGCATTAACACTGACCTCTACACACATACTGGGAGATGGGCGCACAAGACGACAACGAATTAATTTCCCTTTCATTGGTCTCATTTATTGAGACTATGCAATTGCAAACCACCACGCACTGTCGACAGCCAGAAAGAATGATACATTCAGAGTATAGAATAATGAATCGAGATTGAAAAAAATCGTATTTAATACAACTGTCTGGCATTATTGTACGCATGGGTGTACGTGAAGGTAAATCAAGTAATATGCATTACAACTCATGTACAGTACAGTTGATACATGTGGTACTATATGTGTATGTGTGTATAGAGGGGCGGCGATTTGTTTCAAATATTGGAGGGGGGGGGGGGGACATTTGCTTGGGTACAGGCGCGTATCCAGGATTTTGTAACCGGTGAGCGCGAATTACTATCAAAGCGGAGCGCCACTTTTGGTTGGCGCGCAGCGTACAAGAAAATTTCTGGTTTTGATAGCCCCCCAGATCACCGGAAATGGCACTTCTCTGGCATTGAAAATGACCAACCAGATGTACACTATTGCCTGAGAAACCAAGTTTTTCCCAATAGTTTTTTTCCCATCCATAACCATTTTCAAGAGTGTCACACATCATGTTCGACCTCATCGCATCTTCTGTGGATCATTGCTTTCGTAGGTTATAACTACGTTACGGCCCACAATACCCGTCAGCCCCACTGTTCAAAGTTTTAAGCCCATTATTTTTTTTCCGAATTTGAATAATAAATTCACTTCAAACCCTACTTCAACCCCTAACAGACTGGCCAAAATTGCATGAGTAGAGGGTAGTATGATGAAGAATGTTGGTCAGGGAATTTTCAAAAATTCAGACATATTTAATTTATTGGTGTACAAATATTAAAACCTCTTAAAGGCTACTACAAAACTTCGATGATCATAAAAAATACAAAAAATATACTCTAGGGGCCTTCCACTTCGCCCCCCCCCCCCACCCCCTTGGCTACGCGGTTAGAAATCTTGTAGGAAACAGGCCAAATGGAAACCCAGAGAACCCATATCAATGTGGATCATTTATACGATCAGGGACGTAGCCAGGGAGTCGCCCCCCCCCCCCCTTCAGTGTCGAAAAAATGTTAAAAGCTGTTGTATTTTAGCATGGTAATTTGTCAGTGCTCTTTTGATCTTGAATACTCGTCAGCTCCGTTAACTCGATTATAATTGTAGTAACATTCAGGCCTACTGATTCAGCATTTACTTAGTTTGGCAGATGAAATTAGCTAATTTTAGCCTATAGCCTATTACAAGCCTACAGTTGGCCACTGCGTAATAAAATACATATTGCCTATTCCTAACCACACTTGATGGAGTGTCACGAACCGTATACACAACGACATCGACAACGTTCGTTCTCATCCTTTCTATGATTCATCCTTAGTTGTTGCACGAACAGCATGTTATGAAGCTGAGCTAGCAATCGTACTTGATACGCACTTCCTATAAATAATTATTACACTGCGATAACGACATTTGTTTTAGGCCACTGCACATCTGGCTGTCTTACAAAAGATAAAAGTTTATATTGTCCATCAGTAAAGTTCGTCAAATGTATTAAAGTCCAGACATTGGACAATAAACAAGAATCATCCTACTGGAAAATGTTTAAAGAGCGCTTTATTTTGGTTTTTCTGATATATTATGTAAATTAATCTGTAAAGGAATTCAAACAGGAAACAAAATCTGCTGATAATATGATTTCATATGAAAATGATGAAACTGGCAACACATTGCACCAGGTCGCAACTAAGGACCTTCAATTGTTCAAAATTATCTCAAAGGGGAGGGGACACCTCCTCTCCTTAGACCCCTCCCCCATATCAATCACAAAATGTGCTCCCCCCTTTCAAATTCCTGGCTACGTCGCTGTATACGATTGTACGTATTGACACTCATTCACAAGAGATGTACAGACATTATGATAATAATCATGAGTGACAACATGCTATACGTTCACAGAAACGACCACGAAGAGTCATTAACCTCATGCAGCATGTGTTGGATTGAGTTTTAGCCACCGCCAAATATGATTTGGATTAATAATCTCACGCATCATTTTCTGTTTATAGCAACAACAACAAAACTATGCCACCAAATACTGGGGGCATGTTAGATACTATATCCGCCGCCCATGTGTGTGTATATATATATATATATATATATATGTATATATATATATTTATATATATATATATATATATATATATATATATATATATATATATGTAGGCCGTTCATATTGGGTACAGCATAAGGTTAAACTTATAAGCAGGCGCGGAGAATATTGGGGAAGAGGGGGGGGGGGCTTAGAGGCAGTGTCGGGGACAAATTACTGGCCTATTCCGAAATGGTAGAGTAGACACACTGCAAATAATAATGCAAGATTCCATAAAAAAAATGGGTTCTTATTATCACAGTATCTAACAGTTTTAAATTTTCCTTAATTTAAAATAGATCGCATTGGTATTGCAATAAAATATCGATAAACAGTTAACACATTTTATAACAAATACTTACATAGTGTTACCACAAAACCCTCAGTCCGTCACGTAATTCTTTGGATATATCAATGAAATACCAATACGTCCAATGAAAAAACTTCTTGTCAACACTGTGCAACTATGAAGACTGGCCTATAGTTCAGTCGCCATTATCAATTTCCGAACATATATTAGCAATATGGAAGCTTGTTCGGAACATGAAGTAGTGTTCTACGGAAGCGTTCAAAGGAAATCCACATTGACAGCTTATACACATTGCAAAACGGTATATATCTGAAAAAAGACCACTTGCACACTATTTCTTGTACAAAAAGTTACAAAAATGAAAATAAATTTCTATACAGGCAAAGCAGTTAAATTGCCATTGACACACATGATTTCAAGTACTAGTTCCCAAAACGATAGTTGTTTATATAGATTTTGTGCCGTTTTGCAGAGTTAGTACATTTGTTCAGGACGGTAATGTTCAGAAAATTGAAATTTGGAAATATAATGTCCGGTCAACTCTTAGGTAGATTTCTATTAGCTTACGATACTTTTAAGGTCACAATCAAATGCAAATAATTTTCGTAATTTGTCGCGTAATTTTGTCGTGCGACCTGTAGGACCGTCGTCGGACTACCAATCGGGAAATCGAACTTCTAGCTTCCCAGTCGAGAAAAACAATTTCGCAACTATCATGTCCGACTGAAGGCTGGCTACAAATTTTCAGTAGGATCACACAGACAATGACTAATGTCCATTAATATATCTCCTATTTTTCGAAGGTTCAATTGATTAACGTTGTATTTAGTTAGATATTTTGTATCCAGCTATGTAAATCTGGAAGTGTTACAAAATGGGAGGAAGAAATGGTCCAGTAGGAGGATTTTTTATTTGGACCACTACTAGGGCTGTAGGCTACCCGCCCCACCCCTCTCGTTTTCTACTATTATGTATTACCAAAACCTTGCGTTTAGTGCTACATCAATAGACTTAACTGATGGCCTAAATATACACAACAGAATGCATCATTTGACATCTAATTTATTCCGGTGATTTCTCACAACTCACGAAACACACGAGATTACCGCAGGACAATGTTCCATCCATTATAAAATCATTCCTTCGTCTCTAGCCCTTCCATTATATGGTTTAGGCTCATACCTTAATCATTCGATGGCACATCTGGCCCTGCCAAGGCTGTCATAAATGTTCATGTCACTATCTTAACCAGACAGGTAATTCTAGTGAGTCATTTATTAGCACAAGCTTGCATTTCGAGCAAATGTAAAGCATGTTACAAGATCATGATTACTAACTCAAAATCGCCACCCAACTGTTTTGGCTAAAGATATAAATGACCGGGTTATTTTGTAGATGATCTGATAGTACAAACATGGTAGTTATTTGATCTTGTTTTGTTCATTGACAAGCAGAATGGTACATAATTTAAACTACATGGACTTGAAGAGAATAAGTAAAGGTATTCTAAATTATCTTTATTATGTGAAACAGCCTTACTATGAATCATACATTCAAGTTGTCAAGTTGATAGAAAATGTCACTTGAAAATGTATTATTAATGGCTGTAATGTTATTATATGATGTCCAACTAAACTACTTTTTTAGCTTTTGAATATCATATTACTGTACCACATGTATACAGCATGTTAGGCCTACATGCAAACTCCTGCCTCTTGCAACCATGCCTTCCGCGCGGTAACTTTAAATACAATTCTGTAAGACTATATAAGTGTCTTGTCTTTATTTGAACAATTCCGATCCTCATTCTTCGTCAGTAGCATAACAATGCCCAATGTCTTCAGTGTGTTTAGTATGTTGTTTGTTTAAGTCTCAATTTGGTTGCAGTCGTCTCGTCAGTAGACGAAAATAAAATGTCCATTTAAACTGCTGATTTAACAGTATGGCCTATTCGTTTTAGTTCAACGAAAAATAACAACGACCACAGTCCACTCACTGAATAACAGTGTAACATATGTCTAGATTTTGTTGGCTAATGTGGAGTAAGCAAGGGGTGGAAGATGGGGTGGGGGACTGTCTTTCAGAGAGAGCATTCATCCAAAATACAACAATGTGTTGTATTAATAAATGACTTATGTTGTGTAGGTTCTAGCAAATCACATCGGACAAGAATCACGAGATCTTTACTTGCTTGGTCGCAACGCTAACGTCAGGTTCAGAGGTACATGCATCAAGTAATATGTGCAGCATATAGACATAGCGTAAGAGTGCTAGCTTACATGCTACATGTCATGCAATAAAGTTAGTAATGTTTCAACATAAGGAGCCACTGTTGATGCAACATAGACGTGTTAATTAATGTCTATTAATACCCTGGGGCAATTTATGATATTGACGTTGTTTTCTTATCTTGTGACATGAGGATTATAGTACAGCAGTAGCTCTTACGCTTGTCGCAGGTATTTAATACAAGACGACACTGATAACAGAGGTCCTATTTTAGATTCGCGAAACAAATCAGTGCACAAATTTCACGATTGACAATAATTATATTTTATCATTGTGCAAAAGTCATTGTGCTGCACCCCAATCACTATGTATGACTATATATCCATAGTTCCCAATACATTGCATATACATTAAATAGGCGGTATCCGTAATATTAAATTCAATTGAGTTATTGTCTGTGTTAATATCTTATTATAATAATTAGCCTTATTTTACTTCCACATAACTTCATTTCACTTAGTACATTACTACAACACCTTATATCTGACGTCACTGAACTTGATTATGGATGGAGTCAATGTGAAAAAGAATAAAGGGCGAAGTATAATAGGCTAACTTATATCAAAAGATACAGAAACAGAAGGTGTGTCAAAGACGAAATGAAAAAGAATAAATAGGATCTATCATACAAATAAACCCTATCATGTGTGGCTCATAATTGGCAAATACTTTAAGTCTTAAGCTGTAATGAATAAAGGAAGGTAATTTAATGTATTTCATCTGAATCGTCACCTACAAGAAATGATTATATTAATTACTTATTTTTACTCGTGTTTTACACTTGTTTTATTAATAAAATGTGAGTTTCTTGGAACGGCGGATAAATTTCTAGGTTGCGACCGTGATGAATAATGGAACTATTAAACTGGTGATGCTAAATCGACTGACGGAATCATGATACCACATGCAACATTTTCATTTCGAGTTTACCCACGCTATATTATTGGCTGAGGTGTTTACGTGACGTTTCATACTAGCAAAAGACGTTTTTGTCTTGTCAAATATGTTAAAACGAAGAGAACAAATACAAAGCTTGATTTCAGTGAATCTTTCTCCATAGTTTACTTTCCATAAAAAGATGACATCAGAAAAAACTGTTTGCCATGATATGTCATAGTTCATGGAATAACTATTTCTGTGTTGAGAGTACTCATCATTCAGGGATAATCCCAACAACCAATGCACAAATATATTAATGGCTGAGGTGTTTACGTGACGTTTCATACTAGCAAAAGACGTTTTTGTCTTGTCAAATATGTTAAAACGAAGAGAACAAATACAAAGCTTTATTTCAGTGAATCTTTCTCCATAGTTTACTTTTGTCTAACGCAATGCATCATAGACTAAGAGCAAATATGAATTATGGAACGCAACATATATTTTAGTAGCGTTTGATGTCAAAAGTTTTCAACTTCAATCTTGGTCTTGCTCTAAATGCAGAGTTGACAATCATGTACATTATTCACTTGACATTACATTTCTTTCAGTTCGAACGTCCTGGTCAAAATGTCTCTCAGTTTTGATGTTTCTTTTTAAATATGTAACGACTCAAGCAAACACTTCAAAGACTGGTCTTGATAAGAGTTGTACTTGCTTTAATGTAGCATTGCTAAATTAGTTTCAGGAAATGCTTTTCACGATAAAATAATCGAAACTGAAGATTTACATGCTTTAAAGGCTTTGTGTGTCCGCACAAAGCCCACGTGTAATCAGAACATAATAGTTGTGGTTGCTGTGTGATTTACTTTCCATAAAAAGATGACATCAGAAAAAACTGTTTGCCATGATATGTCATAGTTCATGGAATAACTATTTCTGTGTTGGGAGTACTCATCATTCAGGGATAATCCCAACAACCAATGCACAAATTTCGTTATTAGCATAATCGGAACAGGGAGGAGTTGAACAAAGAAGAGATTAATGACGTTTTTGTCTTGTCAAATATGTTAAAACGAAGAGAACAAATACAAAGCTTTATTTCAGTGAATCTTTCTCCATAGTTTACTTTTGTCTAACGCAATGCATCATAGACTAAGAACAAATATGAATTATTCGCAGTATAAATTGCAGATATGTTAATCTAATACCTTTCATGACAACTTGTCCACATATTGAATTTACGTATAGGAATGCTACGGCTTCCATTCCAATTTTATTCCTATCTCGATTACACTTTCCCTTTTTCTATAATAGGTTACATAAATTTCTTTATTAAAGTATGCAAAGCATAGAAACCGACAGACATTCTTCCCTTGTACACACCAATTGATTAAGTTTGGAACCAAACGCTTTGTTAAACATTATGTTACATCAGTTTAAGGGCGCTCGAATCATAATGCTGAATTTATAAGTAATATTATATCGATTGACGCCCGTTTCAGCTTCCTTAACATAAATACTGCATAGAAGGGACGGATGTATTCAGACTCATACCACCAAAGTGACATGTTTTTTTAATGATATATGATACAAAAGTATACCTTCAGGGATTGACTGTTTTCGACAAATCTTGACAAATAGTACTATGAGTACAGTATTCATCACAATTACACAAAAGCACCATAGCGAATAAAATGCAAACATTAAAGATGAAGAATTGTTTTTGAGTGTAAAGAATACTCATTTTACAATATCATACTGTTCATCGTCTTGTAAAGGTTCGCAGGGAGAGAGATAACCACCACTGTCATATGTAAATGAAGATGAATTTATGTTGTCTTGGTTCTCTGTGGGAAGAATTCTCGGTAAAACGTCTACGGAAGCATAATACATTTGAGTTGTTTCCTTGTTTTGTTGAGAGTTTGTCACATAAACGCGTCTAAGAAGAAACACAACAGCAACACAAACAACAACAATGATGATCACCAAGGTTAAATATATTGCTAAATTGGTTACTTGGAAAGACAGAGGTGAATATGATATATGTGCTGTTGTTGTGATGACTCTATCTCCATAGTAACCAACACATTGTATGTCAACTGAGTAGACGTCACTTCCGGTATCCGTAAAAATAAGTTCAATATATGTATCGCCTTCATTAATATCATATATCCAGTGACTAGGGATGTTACTCCAGGTTAGGTTAACTTCACTCACATTACTGGTACAACGTAATACTGCATTCCTAACATCACTAAAGTTTATATTTGATGGATTCACTGTGACAGAGAACAATGGGTGAAACAGAATAGGTCTGAACGAGCAAGATCCTTGATAACTCTGATAAGGTGCTGGTAATTGCTGAGAGACATTGCAGACAAAGACACTATTGTTGAATGATGAGTTGAAGTACGATGAGAATGATAGAGTCTTAGAGGGGTGCGGGTGAGAGGATGTTGTCTTGGTTGAGATGCTAGTGACATCTGTGGTATAATTACCCTGTATGATATGGTTTGACATAGTCACTTGTGGAATTCCTTCCTCTGAAGTACAATTCATCTCTATAAGGTCAATCTGATCCTCGAAAATATATGGTCCGATTTCAATGGAAGATTTACAAATAGTTTGACCGCTTATTAATGTGTAGACATCGCCAATCACAGCATATTTCTCATCAACACCTTCACCACATTTATATGTTCCTTTATATTCTTCAGTTGCATGTTTTAATGTCAGCTTGACCGTAGTGGAATTCAACATTTGAAAACCGAATACATCTAAAAATCCTTCTTTTATCTGCTTATTCTCCACAATCACGATGTTGCCTTTAAAATTTATGTTAAATGGATTGTTGGCATTTTGTTCACAAATAAATTCAATTGTTTCATCCTTCAGAACGTTGATACGGTCAGGAATAGCAGCAAATTTAATATTCGTCGTCCGCTGAGAAGAGGAAGGTTTCAAACATGTTGTCATAACCGCACACAATAAAAGTGCCGGTAAAACATTCTCAAGTCTCATAAAAGCCATATCGGTCTTCAGCCGTGTGATGATACTAACAAATCAGGCTATGTACCTACAGCAGAAAGGACAAAAAAAATATACACGATCATGACTTATATCATATCTATAGTTGACCATTTAAAAAGAAGGCGCTTTTTAGTGCCTAAAATGGAAAAGTATTATATGCTGCAGTGATTCCATTACCAACGATGAGTTACGTACTTTAAAAGTACTCGATGTCTAAAGCCTTTACTGCAATCTTTTTATCTCCATTCGCTGCTTCGAACTTCGAATTAAAGTATGCATGAGGCGCAGAAGCCAATCAAAAGTTGTGTTAGGGGTGGGACAGAAGTCGGTTTTGAGTTGTAGAAGTTCCCTTGGCACTATTTCAGTTTTGCACAAACTGCGATGGCCTAGACGATATATTGGGAATTTCAACTTTTCCTATCCACATCTCGAATACCTGTTCTTGAAAATTAAGTCTTGTCCCTTTCCCTGAGTTACTGTCTGCTCATGAAGTATCAACTTCTCGTAACAAACATTCAAAGTATTCTCTCAGACAAGCTTGACGTTTATCATCTCCAAATTCGATTAGCAATGTCCTCTTACAATTTTAATCACCTATTTAAAATCAGCTATATAGCTGCAATCAAAAGACTTGATTGCTAAAATTGAGTCTTGAATGGTTATTCTAATGCACTAAATAAAAGTTAATAAAGTTCAATACTAGTCTGACCCTTTATGGATGTAAATTGCAGCACTATTTCTCGCAGAGGTGTGTATAGTGCACTGCTAAGGCGCTGTTAAGTTGGTATACAGTTGAAAACTAACTGCTTTAGATATTTTTACACACACCATGATCATGAAAAAAATTCTTTACGATACGCTATGAAAAATTGATGTATCCGTAGTCCAATAAAAACAAGAAAACAAATCAAATGCTTCGCAGCCAAGCACTGAATCCCAGAAGAAACAGCAGGAATATGTTAGTAAGATCTCTCCGTGTCACAAACAATGATATGCTGCATTCATACATAATCACTGGCGATACAACGTACTCACTGCAGAAGGTGTGTACAGTTTATGGCAGTGCAATAAAATGTACAGGATTAAGAGGGCGTTCACGGGATATTGCGTCAGTTGCAATTTATGGAACTTACAATAGCACTTAAGGCCATCGTTTGAAAATCGAGCTCACGTCCAGATACCTTTTCGGAGGTTTTTCGCAGACCTGCTAGAACTCCCTGTCAGTGAGGCCCTCGTCCACCGACCTAAAACAGATTTGATGTGCATTTTGTTCTTCCATTCAGTCTTGTTCAATCCGTGTTGATTGATACGAGGCATGATACTGATTATCGATATTACATAATTTGAGTCCATTGAAGGCAATGCGACTCTCAAACAATTGAGATATGGAACAAAAATTACACAGTATAAAATATAAAGCACGCCACTGTTTTCCGATACCGTTAGCATTGTTTTATTTGTTATAAATTCTTAAGGTGTTCTTTCCAGTGCAGTTTATCATCTATAAGTAGCCTACACCAAGAAACTTCGCCACATAAATATTTCAATGTTAAATCGATTTATACAGTAACTTCCAGATTAGCATTTAAAGGGCTATTGGAAAATAGCATGTAACTTGTTTTGCTAACACCGACAGATAGCTTGTTAACTGGGAAACATTCATTAAGGTGTAGGAGTTCGTTGCTTATAATTGTGAATAGTACCCCGATGTCGTCATTGGAGACAAGTAATATTAGTAGCAAAAGGTAAAAATCTAATAATTTATATACATTATATATGCCCTTTTATATACAGCATAATTTGTTAACATGCCGTCAACAAGTATGAAACATTCAAATAAGATATCGACTAATTTATTTGAGTAATTAATTCATTAGGGCTTATTACACTTATCTCAGACAAATACATTATTAGACACTAGGTCAGATAATGTAATTATCTAATAAGTACGTATATGGAATTATATTGAAAATAGATCAGGAGGACCGGGATCGAATTCTTGCTGGGAATGGACGTTTTTCTACTGTTATTTCTAGCCTTTTTCCATTTCAAACGCGTTACAACTTATTTACCCCGGCTGTTCGTTTCAAAAGTATTGATATCTCTATGCAGAATAGTAGATGTCCATATAAAATACATTCAAAATTGATATTATACTTCTGTCATTGGTAGTTTCAATAACTTCAATCTGGATAAAACATACATAGAAAAATGTAGCACACAAGACAATTCTACGCGTGTCGTACAAAAAGGTGCACACTTTGTAAAAGCGGCTCCCAGCACACGATGCTGAAACTCTAAGTTAACAAGAAAGGTATGCAGTGCATGCATTCCCAGGTGAAGTGAGGTCCTCCCTCTACCAAGACAAATGGTCAACTGAGCTGGCAAGACAATGAGCATCTCATGTTCAACCGAAGTGAGTGTGATGGTATATGTAGAATTAAAGCCATCGTGTGAATATCTTTCGTAGCTTTCTTCGCAGACCTGAAAAATACGTTCAACCGTACATTGATCAGCGTCATGTGAACACGAATATTAATCCCATGAAGGATGTTTCTACCATTACCAGTTTGTCAGATGATGCAGAGGATTTCGATGAATTTTCAATTCATTCCTAGATACAGACTACTGGTACATCTACTGGATTGCTAAATTCAATTTTACATCCTATTAATGTTTATTAAATGATTTGTCAACAACGAGTAGCAATTTCAATGACTCAGAGCTGATCCATGGTGTCGTTTCACTGTACAATGAAGGGACAGAAGCAGGGGCGCACTGGCCCATCGAGAAGCCGGGAAATTTCCCGGAGGCCTACTTTTATTGGGGGCCTCGGGGTCCCTTCTTATGCTTTTACCATAATATTCATACAGCACAGTTGAGAGGGCACCTGTTCAATGCACAAAATTTATGGTTATTTTCAGATGAGATAATACTGATATAGATGTTCGTTGCAATACACATATGCCCAGCATAGGAAACCAATATTTGACAATAAGAGGCCCCAATAAAGGGGCTCTTTTAATCAGTTCTAGAAATGAGGTCAATTTTCATATTCCTCCTTTCAAATGCATATACGATTTGAGCATTTCTACTTTACACCATGTCATATGTTGGAATCAACACCTGTAAGTTTATTCTTGTCAATTACTTTTTTTGTTCCAAATTATCTCAATTGCATGGTTTTTATGTAGTTGAGGGGGCTCTTTCAATATGATGAACATTCGCAGTGACAATATTGATAGCAGACCACCCCTGGATAGAAGGATGAGTGCAAAGATGACTTAACTGCTTTAAAAAAGAACAAGTCAACTTTAATAACGTCTCTTCACTATTTAATCGCATTATATCATGCATAGTTGCTGTAAGCCATTAATATTCTCAACTTAAAACTGTTGGTAAGCAGCATTTGTTGGCGGTTAGCCGGATAGTTTGCATACAATAATTGATGTTATTTTTAAGATAGAACGTATTACGATGATTTTGCACTGTTCAACAACGTTCAACGAAACGTCTGTTAGCAAAAGGTGAAGGACATTAAATGTAATGCTACTCATACACAATTAAAACTCTAGTGTCTCCCTTTTTAACGCAAAATATTGCATATGTAACTTAGTTTGAAACAGATATTATCTCATGTTTACCCTTGGCTTAGGTGAAAGGATTAATGAATACAGGAATATAAATGTACTTTTATGCAATCTGTTTTAATTTGAACAATTGCCAGGCAACCATTTGCAGGCTGTATAGATAACATTCAACAGAAAACCGACTCGCACTTTGTGTCACAGATTCTTGTACTATTTTATGCTCCGAGGAAGTAAAAGAGCCACATGAAAAAGAAATTATCAGTTATCAATTACAATATGAAAAACAGTTGTTGAGCAAACCCTGTAATCTGACCATAGCAACAAAATAAAAATGCCGTGGAACGTTAAACACAGAATAAACTTAACCTTACGCAAAAAGAATTCCTTATTTTAGAAGATGCGCTCAGTTGTATACGTGCTGAGACTTTGGCTATAGTAGGCCTACGACTTACTATCAACATTTAGGTGTTCTGCAAATGAATCCAGGGATAAAATGGAATTATTTACCTGATATGTCTCCAAAGCGTAGACAGAACCAACTTTCATAAGTAAGTATTATTGTAACTGTACATTACAGAAGATGCGGTGACATTATCAAACCTTACTTTACACACTGAGTTTTAATAGGTACAGTAACGTTATTGCTATATTCAAACTATAGCCTTTTGCTTAAAATTCTTACAAACTGTAAACCCGTTACAATTTGTATTGATTTCAGTCAATGATTGTGTCATGAAGTTGTTGCTTAACAATTAACAGTTTAAGACAGTTCAGTATCACCGCATCATTATCAAAATGCTCTCGTGAAGGCAGAATAAGCGGAAATACTATATGTGACTGTATATATTGCTATATGATGATTATTGTTTCACTGAAATATCTCTTTAAATATCATACATTTAAGCATAGCAGGTACTGCGTTGCCGAAAACACTTCCTTGTATTAGCAATAAAGTACACTATACCAGCTTTACAACTATTCACGTACATCTTCCTATGAATTTCCCTCTTTGAATTGTTAAAAAGTGAAATGGTGTGAAACTGAAACTGAAAGAGACCCACCCCCATCCCCGATGAAGAGACTTTGAAGAGAAACAAACTTGAGTATTAGTATCACACATCAATTAGTGCAAACGCTTAGAGTGATTTAAATAAATATTAATTGCATACTTAGGAATGTTGAAAGGATTTCCCCTAGAATTTGATGACACAACACCACAACGGCATGACCTTAACTTTTTCAATTGCTGAAAGTAACGTTTTGGACATTTGATAAAACAAGATAAAACGCAAGTGGAAAACTGTTTTCTCACAAACAGTTATAATTTCGACAACTAATGACCGACTTCCACGTCCTTATTACGTTGAAGTCAGAAGAGCGGTAATGCGGTAACGTGTGTTGTAACTTGCTCCGTACTTTGTCTACTTTCCATTTAATCAATGCCCTTCTCTTAAGAATCTATAGCCTATGGTGATCAGGGTGTCTTCGATGAGTAAATTCAAATAGCACGCAACGTTTAAATAGAACACTGAAAGTCAAGACCACACATGTGGTTCAAACCATTATGGCATAGGGTATTGTGTATTATCTATAATTAATGTCCCTTTCGTATTTTGTTTAAATTACCACCTATTTTTATGATATTGTAGCAGAAAACATATTTCCACTTGCTTTATTGATATGTGGGTTAGGAGTGTTGTGGTTCCTTTATTGTGATTCTTGAAAGGATGAAATACCCGTATGCAGATGAAAATATCACGTTATCACGTGACAACATGTAAGTGACCAAGGCCACAATTTATATTACAATAAGAAAAATCGATTTGATAAAAATAGTTTTTATGGTTCTTTGTGTTTCTTGAAAAAAAGTAGTGGTGTTACGGACCAAATAATCCTCTATAACGTAAACTGAGGAAGATTCTTTGTATTTTTGCTTTCATTTATTTTTATTTTTATTTTGTGCTTTTAGTTTCACTGTAAATATTATTTGTACTGTGTAAAGTTGATCATCATAAGCATGCTGCTCTCTATCTAGATCGTGTTTACGTAAATAACGACATCATCATCTCTATCGTAAAGATCTTGTGTTACTGACCTCATTCAGAGATGACTTCGTTATTTGCATATCATAACAAGGAGGTGTTAGAGAATGAAGACATAGATGTTCACGTGACATTATATTGTGCATCTACTTATATTTTTCTTCTTAAACGTATATTCAGATCCTGCAATAAATGGTAAAGAAAGTCTTTACATATGTTCTATGGTAGGTACATATAAAAAATACTGGAGATACTCAATATATGTGTTATATCGAAAGTAAACTACGTTCAAACGCCTTGTATTAAAGTATACTGAATATATATATTATGTCATAAAAATGCTCTTATGATCTAGATTTTCCTTCGATTCGATTGTGAATCGCTTGACTTTATAACAATCGACATGCTTGCTTCACAGTATAAACTGAGTAGGTGTTCAACGCTTATTAGTATATATATATATATATATATATATTTATTTGTATATGTATATATATATATATATATATATGTATATATATATCTATATATGTATATGTATATGTATATATATGCGAAAGGGAGATTAATTGGTTGTCGTCTGTGCGCCCAGCTGCCATTCTGTGCGTGGAGGTCAGTGTTAAGGCTCTGGCTCTTGCAATAGGTCATATGAAATGGAGGAAACACTATGTAGTTAAATAACCCCTGTTGGGGTAGCACCCCACCCCTGTGTCCTCCACATCGACTCCGCTCACCAGACATGGTGGTGTGCTAACAAACAGACTATTGTCCCAAAGTTCCCAGACTACTGTATATGTGAACAGTCTATTATAATAGACGTCTGTTCAGCTGCATAACACAAATGTCGCATAGGAGGGACGGATATATTCACACAAAATCCACCAATGTGTATCACGTTACATGATACAAAAGAATGCCGTCTGTCATTAACTCTTTTTGGATTGTCACGGTAATTTGATGATAAAGTACTAAATACTGTATTTAACACAATTATAAAAAAATAATGAATCAAAACCAAAACGTAATATATGAATATGAGTTAATAACATAAAGAATAATCAGTTAACAATATCATATTGTTCATATTCTTGTAAATGTTCGCAGGGAGACAGATAACCACCATTGTCATAAGTAAATAACGTAGAATTGATGTTCGTATAGTTATCTGTGGGGATATTTAGTGCATTACTATTATCAATCTGAGATTCATTCGTTGGGACTATGTCATCATTCATGGATGTATTTCTATCTTTAGCATTATTCGTACTAGGGTTCTCTCCGGCGGAAACATTTAAGCGATATTTATATACTATTATTACAATGAGACATATTAAACAGAAGCAGATGACCATGACAACTAATAAAACAGCTATTACTCGACCTGGGTTATTGGTTGCACTGATTTCGATCATTGATATGATATTTCTATTTCTGTAGTTACCAACACATTGTATATTCACTGAGCAGACGTCACTACCGGTATCCAATACAGTGAGTTCAATGGATGCATCGCTTTCCTTAATATCATACTTCCAGTGAGTTGGAATCTTTGTCCAGGATAGGTTAACTTCACTCACATTACTGGTACACTTAAAAATATGATTCTTCACTTTACTGCAAATGATTTCTGATGGAGTCACCGCCACAGAGAACAAAGGCAGAAACAGAATAGGTCCGAAGGAGCAAGATCCTTGATAACTCTGATAAGGTGCTGGTAATTGTTGAGAGACATTGCAGACAAAGACACTACTGTTAAATGATGAGTTGAAGTTCGGTGAGAATGATAGAGTCTTAGAAGGATGCGGGTGAGATGATGTTGTCTTGGTTGAGATGCTAGTGACATCTGTGGTTTTAGTTCCCTGTATGATATGGTTTGAAATAGTCACTTGTGGAATTCCGTCCTCTGAAGTACAGTTCATCTCGATGAGGTCAATCTGATCCTCGAAAATATATGGTCCGATTTCAATGGAAGATTTACAAATAGGTTTACTGCTTATTAATGTGTAGACATCGCCAATCACAGCATATTTCTCATCAACACCTTCACCACATTTATATGTTCCTTTATATTCTTCAGTTGCATGTTTTAATGTCAGGTTGCCCGTAGTGAGACCAATAATTTGAAAATCGAATATATTTGAAAATTTATTTATTACCTGCTTATTTTGCACAACTACAATGTCTTTAAATCTTATGTTAAATGGATTGTTGGCATTCTGTTTACAAATAAATTCAACTGTTTCATTCTTCAGAACGTTGATAGGGATAGCAATATCATCAAATTTTGTAGTCATACGCCGAGGAGAGGAAGGTTCCAAACATGTTGTTATAACCGCACACAATAAAAATGTCGATAAAATATTCTCAAGTTTCATTGAATCCATATTGATCTTCAGCCGTGTGATGATACTTACAACTAAGGCTATGTACCTACAACAGAAATGACAAAAGTAATACACGATCAAGACTTATATCATATCTATAGTTGATCATTTAAAAAAGCTTTTTAATGTCTCAAATTGAATAGATATCTTCAATGAATGTATGTATGTTATGCATTATTCGCATATCGATGGAAGTAAAATATGCAAGAGTAGGAGAAGCCGATTGAAAGTTGTGTTAGGGGTGGGACAGAAGTCGGTTTTGAGTTGTAGAAGTTCCCTTGGCACTATTTCAGTTTTTCACAAGCTGCGATGACCTGTAGACGATATATTGAGAATTTCAACTTTTCCTATCCACATCTCGAATATACGTGTTCTTGGAATTAAGTTATCTTGTCCTTTTCCCTGAGTAACTGCCTCCTCTTGAAGTAGAACTTCTCCTACCAAAAATTAGTATTATCTCAGACAAGATTAGAAGTATATCATCTCAAACTTTGATTAGCATTATTTTTGGCATGAAATTTAATAATTTTTGTGAAAAGACGAAAGTTCTACGAACATTTAAAAATTTTGAATTATCGCCCGACACTACTACTTGCTATTTCAGTTCCTCTTTTTCTCAACTTATGATATTTTTTAACTCTAATTTTTGACATTTATCTCAACATTTCTACTACTTCGTTCGGAATTTCTATTTGTAGAAATTAAGGTATTTCATTCACAAACTGTCGACGTATTACTCATATTTTACATTTTTTATTAAATATCTAACTTTCTTTCAAATGTTCCACTATTCAATGTAAAAACTGAGACTGTTTACCTCCTCAAAGTCTTGAAATGTTTCTCATGATTGCAATTGGAGTATTGCAATTAGTTACTTGTTTTTGTATGCCGTAATTTCGTCTGTTTAATTTTTCGACATTTTGAGCAAAAAAATGGTGAATGATGCAATGCTGATATTAGAATGCAATGTGCCTCTTGTTCTGTTGTTATAAAATTGGAAGAGTGGGAAATGTCGTCGAGAAAGCAACTCGTGCCTTTACTCTGATCAGTGCTAGCTCCCCTGCACCTAGTCCCTAAGCCTATACTATGTGATGCTATACTATCTGATGTGCCGTTGCGCTACATTATTGCTTCAAAGTGAAGCTAGCCTACAGTGCTTTTACAAACTTTCAACGAATAATTTATGCCCGTACAGCTAGATTCCTTAATATTTTCCTCATAGCTTTTTTAACAGTTATAGTAACATTAAGTGGACTTACCGACATAACGTTTGAAGCAGTATTTGTGTCTCTTTGAGCTTGACAATGTGATACTGAATGTATATAGTTCAGTAACTAGAACCTCACTGATATCGTAGGCGGAAGTGAGCTTATTACAGTTACAATCTCCTAGCCGGCTTGCCCATGTTTACTGAAAAGTTGGCAGATGAAGCCGTTTTCAATTTGGGAAGATGGTCTTTCCTTCAAGGGATGAACAGCAGATCGATGTTGGGACCGATTAGCTTTCTTTAGACCGACTGCAGTGAATGGCCGACAACGTTTAAAATATTAATCCAACAAAGTGACAATTTCTGTTATAATTACAGCTTTATATTCTGATATCACAACTCGTATTATAAAATGATATTTTCTATTTGAAGTTGGACGTGATTGTTATTCTGTTTCAAATGTGTAATGTGGCGCTGTTTAAGTAATGAAAAAATATGTAATGGATTTTCCAAGACGTTCTCAAGAGGTCAAATTGGTTGAAGAAACATTTAATTAAGTTCAATGGTAGCTATTAAACATTGTGGGTCGCCCTAGTGTCAATCCGTTCAATGCAAATCATTCAGACTTAATTCAAACGTAATTTAGTTTCAAAGAGACCTTAAAAGTGAATAATATTTTATCCATTATATACTGAGCCTTGAAATAACGAATCGGAAGCCCGATAGATTGAAATTTGTGAAGAACAACTGGCAACAGAAGGATCAATAGTTGGCACTAACAATCTCTTTGAATAATCAAAAGTGACTACATATGCTGAAGAGAGGGCTAGATCTGTGGGGGGGGGGGGGCAGTAGTACATATGGAGTGAAGTTGGGAAAAAAGGAACTGCAATTCACCTCAATGCGTCCACAACTGAATGCACCAACTGACAGGGACGTCGATTTGTTTCAGGGTTAGCAAGGCAAACTTACCGATTCAAGTAAATGTAGGAAAATACAGTGGGACACAAGCATACTCATATTGGCTGTACGATGTAACTACTTCTTTTTGTTATATCTTTATGACGAAAATTAGATTAGTTGCATTTATTTTAATAATTCATGAACACGATTAATAAGCCAGTTCAGAGTTTCTAATGCACATGGATGTACGTCACTCTGCTCGTTGGGAATACCTTGCAGATGTAACTCAAAATCAGTAAGGTAAAGTTGCGCTGAGGTCAGTTAGCGCTTTGTACAACTCAATTACTAAGTTTATGATAACATGTGCTTCATAATTTAAGGTAATCCTTGCCGCATATGACTAAATATGTCAGAAAGACTCGAAAATGAACTTAAAAATGAAACTTGGAACTACAACTGATTTAAACTCCTTTTTTATTTCTAACAACAGTTAACAGACTGTTACAGCAATCATATAATCAATCGATCCATCCATCGATCGATCCATCGATCCATGATCCATCGACCCATCGATCCATCGATTCATCGACCCATCCATCCAACGATTCATCGATCCATCGAACCATCCATCGCGATCCATCCATCGATCAGTTCATCCATCCATCCATCCATCCATCCATCCATCCGTCCGTCCGTCCGTCCGTCCGTCCGTCCGTCCGTCCGTCCGTCCGTCCGTCCGTCCGTCCGTCCGTCCGTCCGTCCGTCCGTCCGTCCGTCCGTCCGTCCGTCCGTCCGTCCGTCCGTCCGTCCGTCCGTCCGTCCGTCCGTCCGTCCGTCCGTCCGTCCGTCCGTCCGTCCGTCCGTCCGTCCGTCCGTCCGTCCGTCCGTCCGTCCGTCCGTCCGTCCGTCCGTCCGTCCGTCCGTCCGTCCGTCCGTCCGTCCGTCCGTCCGTCCGTCCGTCCGTCCGTCCGTCCGTCCGTCCGTCCGTCCGTCCATCCATCCATCCATGCATCCATCCATCCATCCATCCATCCATCGAACCATCCTTTCATCCATCCATCCATCCATCCATCCATCCATCCATCCATCCATCCATCCATCCATCCATCCATCCATCCATCCATCCATCCATCCATCCATCCATCCATCCATCCATCCATCCATCCATCCATCCATCCATCCATCCATCCATCCATCCATCCACCCATCCACCCATCCATCCATCCATCCATCCATCCACCCATCCATCCATCCATCCATCCATCCATCCATCCATCCATCCATCCATGCATCCATCCATCCATCCATCCATCCATCGAACCATCCTTTCATCCTTCCATCCTTCCATCCTTCCATCCATCCATTCATTAATCCATCCATTTATCTATCCATCCATCTATGGATAGATTAAGTTCCCTAAATCAATGCGTTATCGACTAAGCACACATTTGGCCTAATGACTAATACTAACAATATATTTGTTAGTAGCATTTGATCTCAAATTTAAGTTTTCATCCAAATGGCTAGGATATTGGTTTTGCTCTAAATAGAGAGTTGGTACTACTGTACAGTATTTACATGACATGATATTACACACAGTTAAAACTTAGCGATTGAACGGTCCTTCAATTTTGATTTAATCCCTTGTGTTTGTAATGGTTGAAACAATAACACATCGGAAAATGTCTTGTGCGGGAGTTGTACTTACTATAATGTTTATATATAATGTTAATTAATTCCAGTATATGCTTTTCACAGAAGATTACCTGAAACTTCCATTAGTTCAGTGTGCGGATGACACGTTAACGAATATGGGTCATAACGACAATTATCGAAAAGTCGTGATGAGATGCGTCGCTTTCAATATTTCTCACACGGTAAGTGTAGCTGGTTCTCGATGTATCAAGGATGTTAAATAAAACTGTACATAGGATCATTAAATGTGTTTTTTTTTGTTAGTTTCGCTGCGTTGAATATAATAAAAGCAGAAATTCAAGATAAATGGCTGTTGATCATGGTAATACAACCTCAATCAATTGTACATGTATAGCCTGCAATATCTTCCTTCCAGTGGTAAATTAGCAATTTTTTCCCAAACAGGTAATCTATAATGAACCCTTGGTCTTTGTGGTTCATTGATAACTTGTACAAATATAGGCAGGTGATTTCCCGAATTAAGCACAAACGGGATCATCTGTACAATAATTGTGGTATACATTAGTGTGCTGAGAGTATTCATCATTCATCATCGTTGGCATATCCGAACAGGAAGATTGTCGTCCACGTGACATTATATTGTTTTTATATCAAATTTTGCATAAACGTAAATTCAAATCATGTCATGAATGGTAAAGCAAGTCTTAATTTATGTATAGGCCTACTTTTGTAACTATATGTACACATTACTGGACATATTCATTATTGCGATTATGTGTGTTGTATCGAAAGTAAACTACATTTTTACGCATAGTATAAAAGTTTACTTAATCTATGTTCTATACTGCCATCTAAACGCTCTCATGATCGAGACTTTCTTTCGATTTTAGTTTGCATCTCTTGACTTTGCAACTGTAAAGGTAGGGTCGCTTCGCAGTATAACATGAGCATTTGATCAACGTTTTTAAGTGTGTAACGTTTGTTAACTGACGTGAGCAGGAAATGCTTTCCCATGAAAATTACGACACTTTAGTTATCAGTATAGTACAACATGTACATATCAATATCGTATCAGTTGTAATGTGTATTACTTGATTTTCCTCCACGTACCACCATACGTGTAGCAACCCAAGAAAATTATAATTTTGTGTAGGGCGTTCTTGACGTCCAAAATTGCAAATCATTACTTTATGCCCTATTAATGTATAATATTGTCTGGCAGTCAGCAGTCTGTAGTGTTTTACAAGTGCACTGTCTCAACAACTGTGATCAAATAAGTAGATATTACATGTAACGTAAACGAGTGCAGATCGTTAATGCGGTTTCGCCGGGTGCTCCCGTCAGCCATTCCGTATTAAGAGGTACGTTGTAAAGATGTGGGTTTTACAATGAGCCATATAATAAGCAGGAAACCATCATGTGGTTAAACTATGCATTTTGAGGTAGCACACCTCCTAACATGTGTCGGCCACACGGGCTCTCCTCGCCTGGCATGTCAGTGCGCTAATAAACAGATTGTAGTACAGTGGCGTAGCCAGAGGGGGCCAGGGGGCAACCCCCACCAAATTTGCTTTGTGCTACAGTCTTGCCTCCACCCATGAAATCCAGTGATGTATTCAAAATACTTCTTTTTTACATTTTTTCGAGTTCTAATCACAAGTATCCATACCTAAGGGCTCATGTTCATACTTCATATAAGGTCAGAACTTGGTAGTCAGACCGAGATGTTACACATTTTGGGCCTTCATTATACCCACATACGGAGACCGTTGATCAATATCGTCCTACAGAATAAGCGCCAATAATTTGGCCGGTTGTATAACCATTACAAACTAGCGCTAGCAACCCATGTGCATTTTCAGCGACCAATGATGTCACTCGTGGAGAATTTTCACTGCACGTATAGGCCCCATAAAACTAGTGAAACTTGTTTGTGTGGAAATCTGGGCTTGTAGTGAATTAGAGTAGCTAATTTTTTCATTGTATCCTTTTCATAATGTGCGGAATTATTTTTCATTTACACACGCTGCTTTACTGTTATTTATTAAACCATAGGCCCCTATAGCGTATTCCGAAACGAGGTACCCATTAATACATATATTTTTTGGTAATTCCTACCATCAACCATCACGGGGGTGCCCCCCTTAAGACAAATCTTGCCCTCCTAACAATAGAATGCTGACTACGCCACTGCTGTAGTACCCAGTGTCAATCACATGAATGCTAACCCAAAGGTATGTCACCTCTGATATTATAAATTGCAGACATGTTATATGTTAACTTCAGGACAACTCGTCCACATATCGGATATTAAATATAGTAACGCAGCGACCTCCACTTTTATTATATTCCGTATCTCGATTTAATATAGTTTACACCTTTTCTATATATTAGGCTTCATGTAGCCTATGTCATTAACAATTGCAAAACAGAGACTTTGAAAGTAAACTTTCTCTTGTCCCAGACTCCATAAAAGTCCTCTCTAGTACAAACCAATGATCAATTTGGAACGTTATTTTTGCTTAAGGGCGAGCGCATCGTTGTGCTGTAGTTATAAATAGTATACTATTTTAAGACGTCTGATCAGCTGTCAAATGCAAATGTCGCATTAAAGAGACGGATATATTCCGACTAATGCAACCAATGTGTATGTGTTACATAATACAAAAGAAATACCGCCTGTCATTCACTTTCCTTTACTGTGCAAGGGTAACTTGACAAATAATAGTAAATACAAAAATCAAAAACAGAATGAATAAAAAACGGAGGTAAAATAAGAATATTTAATTAACAATATCATATTGTTCATATTCCTGCAAAGGTTCGCAGGGAGACAGATAACCACCACTGTCATAAGTAAATAAAGATGAATTGATGTTCGTATAGTTATCTGAGGGTAGATTTAATGCATTACTATTATCAATCTGAGATTCAATCGGTGGGACTATGCCATCATTATTGGATGTATTTCTATCATTAGCATTACTCGTACTAGAGTTCTCTCCGGCGGAAACAGTTAAGCGATATTTATATACCATAGGTACAATGAGACATATTAAACAGAAGCAGATGACCATGACAACTAATAAAACAGCTATTACTCGACCTGGGTTATTGGTTGCCCTGATGCGGATCGTCGATGTGATATTTTTATTTCTGTAGTTACCAACACATTGTATATCCGCTGAGCCGACGTCACTTCCGGTATCCGTAACATTCAGTTCAATGTATGTAACGCCTTCATTAATATTATATATCCAGTGATTAGGGATGTTAGACCAGGTTAGGTTAACTTCACTCACATTACTGGTACAATTAAAAATAGTAATCTTGACATCACTGAACATAACACGTGGTGGAGTCACCGCAACAGAGAAAAAAGGGAGAAACAGAATAGGTCCGAAGAAGCAAGATCCTTGGTAACTCGGATAAGGTGCTGGTAATTGTTGAGAGACATTGCAGACAAAGACACTATTGTTAAATGATGAGTTGAAGTACGATGAGAATGATAGAGTCTTAGAGGGGTGCGGGTAAGAGGATACTGTCCTGGTTGAGATGCTAGTGACGTCATTGATTTCATCTCCATCTCTGATGTAAGTTGACATCATCACTGGTGGGTCCCCTTCCTCTGAAGTACAGATCATCTCGATGTCATTTTTTACCGAATCCTCAAATATGAATCGAGATCCATATGATGATGAACACAGAGGATTAACATCGTTAATCGGATTAAAACCCACGACAGTGGCAAGTAGCAGCTTTGGATTCTGACATATGAAGGTGCTGCCATTTATTTGAGTCGTTAAATTCTTGATCTTAAACAAAGCAGTCGTTGCATTAATCACTTGAAACTGATACGTGTTGGAGAATTCCTGTTGTAATGTTGAATTTTTCACTATTTTATTAGCAGTGTTATCATTGTTAAAGACTTCAATCCCTTTGTTTGTTCCCTGTACACAGTACAAGCCTACAATACTGCCAAAAGGGAAGCCGATAGCAGCATTTCCCGTTTCAAATGGTTTAAACTCTCCATATTTGATCTCCTCTTGAGATGAATTAATGACAAATAAAGCAATGATGACACTAAGTTTGAAAGCTACATTCATTTCCATTTATTTTACAAGGTAAATGAAAGATCGGCAACCAAAGGATACAATAGTCACTTATTTGATCTCCACCAATCTCACTGAGTCTTCTTTGTGAGATTCAATTCACTACTCATTTAAGAGTGATTAATGGTTTCCTTCATAATATAAATGTCGCTGTAACACAAAGATAATGAATGTAAATATTGATTTCTCAAACCAGCGACATCTATGATTTTTTTCAAGTTGTATTAAAGTGTTTGATGTCATTCTCCTATCGTTTAATCCGGAGGATGCACTCCAACCTTCAGTTTTACTTCAACATCCAGTAAGGATAAAACTGAAATAAAGGAAAGATGAATAAGTGAACGTGTGCACTGCGATGATCAAAATGAACTTGTAAGTGTCGTTTGTGTTGGATAAAGCAATCTTTGCAAGACTTCTTTTTCTGACAGTAAACCTTTCACTAATAGCTACGCAAAGTGTAAAGCAAGTGAAGACGTTAATCCTTAACAGGAATTTCAATGTAAGTTCTTGTCATCATTTTAATTGTTTATGAGGTCAAATATCTCTAATGCTGTTAGTTGACGTTCACTTTGCTAAACTGGCCGTTCATTTTAATTATAAACAGGCGGGGGTCTTAGAGGCAGTGTCGGACACATAAACCCTCTGAAAAAGTGTGCTCACTAAGAGCGGAATCATTCGGTTTTCAGTTATCAACTTATCTTTCGCTGTTCAATGTAAACACCTGGGTTCTCCCGATCATTGCGATTTGACAGATACATGATTCAAATTACTGGCCTATTCCGAAATGGTAGAGTAGACACACTGCATAATAATGCACGATTCCATAAAGAATGGGTTCTTGTTATAACATTATCTTACAACTTTAAAGTTTCCTTAATTTAATATAGGTCGCATTGGTATTGTAAATGCAACAAAATATCGATAAACAGTGAATCATTTTACGACAAATACTTACATTGTGTCAGCAAAAACACTCCGTCCGTCACGACATACTTTAGATAAATCAATGAAATACCAATACGTCCAATGAAAAAACTTCTTGTCAACACTGTGCAACTATGAATACTGGCCTATAGCTCAGTCGCCATAATCAATTTCCGAACATATATATAAGCAATATGGAAGCTTGTTCGGAGCATGTAGTAGTGTTCTACGGAAGCGTTCAAAGAACATCCACATTATGAGCTTATACACATTGCATCTGAAAAAGACCGTTTGCACACTATTTTTGTAAAAACCTTACAAAAATGAAAATTAATTTCTATATCGGGAAAGCATTAAAATTGTCATTTACACACATGATTCCAAGTACTGGTTCGCAAACGATAGTTTTTTTTTATAGATTTTGTGCCGTTTTGCAGAGTTAGTACATCTATTCATGGCGGTAATATTTAGAAAATTGAAATTTGGTAATATGATGTCCGTTCCACTCTTAGGTAGATTTCTATTAACTAATGATACTTTTAAGGTCACAATCACATGCAAATAAGTTCCGTGATTAGTCGCGTAATTTTGTCGTGTGAACTGTAGGACCGTCGTCGGTCTACCAATCGGGAAAACGAACTTCCAAATTCCCAGTCGAGAAAAAACAATTTCGCAACTACCATGTCCAACTGAAGGCCTGGCTAAGGCTTTTCAGTAGGAGCACACATACAACGACTAATGTCCATTTATAAGCTCCTACTTTTCGAAGGTTCCATTGATTTACGTTGCTTTTAGTTAGATATTATGTATCCAGCTATGTAAATCTGGAAGTGTTACAAAGATGCATTGGCGTGCATATAGAGAGGTTGGCGGGGTTAGGGGGGAAGGGGGACGATGAAATGGATCAGTAGGAAGATTTTTTATTTGGACCACTACTACGGCTGTACCTACCCCAGCCCCCTCTAGTTTTCTTCTGCATACCTAAGTATTTATTACCAAAACCTTGCGTTTAGTGCTACATCAATATACCTAACTGATGGCCTAAATATACACAACAGAATGCATTATTTGACGACTAATTTATTCCGGTGATTTCGCACAACTCAAGAAACACACTAGATTACCGCAGGACAATGCCCCATCCATTATAAATCATTCCTTCGTCTTTAGCCCTCCCATTATATGGTTTCGGCTCATACCTTAATCAGTCGATATCATTATTGATTAACACGACCTTCCGTTTTGAGCTGCATATAGAAACTTATAACTAATAACCTTAATGTGCCTCATGATGCACCATTTGGTGTCTCATTTGTGTCCGAGGAGGACCCAAAGACACCAAGGTTGTTGACTTCAATGGCCCACATCAGCACTCCTTACTTTATAGAATACTTCATTCACATCATAAAGGTTTATGTAACTATCTTTACCACACAGGGAATTCTAGTGAGTCATTTATTAGCACAAGCTTGCATTGAGAGCAAATGTAATACATGTTATGAGATCATGATTACTAACTCAAAATCGCCACCCAACTGTCTTGGCTAAAAACTGCTGCTTATGATGGCGCTCTTTTGTAAAAGTTTTCAATAATGGTTCGCTGGAATCAACATTAATATAACATAATATAAATGACCGGGTTATTTTGTAGATTGACTGATAGTACAAACATGGTAGTTATTGATCTTTTTCGATCATTGGAAATCAGAATGGTACTTAATTTAAACACCATGGACTTAAAGAGAATAAGTAAATTTATTCTAAATTATCTTACGTGAAACAGCCTTACTATGAATCATACATTCAAGTTGTCAAGTTGATAGAAAATGTCACTTGAAAATGTAATATTAATGGCTGTAATGTTATTATATGATGTCCAACTAAACTACTTTGTTAGCTCTTGAATACCATATTACTGTACCACATAACATATGTATACAGCATGTTAGGCCTACATGCAAACTCCTGCATCTTGCAACCATCCCTTCCGCGCGGTAACTTCAAATACATTTCTGTAAGACTATATAAGTGTCTTGTCTTTATTTGAACAATTCCGATCCTCATTCTTCGTCAGTAACATAACAATGCCCAATGTCTTCAGTGTGTTTAGTATGTTGTTAGTTTAGCCTCAATTTGGTTGCAGTCGTCTCGTCAGTAGAAGAAAATAAAATGTCCAGTATGGCCTATTCGTTTTAGTTTAACGAAAAATAACAGCGAACACAGTTCATTAACGGATTAACAGTGTAACATATGTCTAGATTTTTGGGCTATTGTGACTTGTAAGCAAGGGGTGGAATATGGGGTGGGGGGGACTTTCTAACAAAGAGAGCATTCATATAAGATACAACAGTGTGCTGTATTAATACATTACTTATGTTGTGAGAGTTCTAGCAAATCACATCTGACGAGAATCACGAGATCTTCAAATTCGTATGCGATTGCTATATATGTGTTACTTGCTTGGTCGCAACGTTAACGTCAGGTTCAGAGGTACGTGCATCAAGTAATATGTGCAGCATAAAGACATATCGTAAGAGTGCTAGCTTAATTACATGCTACATGTCATGCAATAAAGGTAGTAATGATTCAACATTAGGAGCCACTGTTGATGCAACATAGGCGTGTTAATTAAATGTCTATTAATACCCTGGGCCAATTTATGATATTGACGTTGTTTTGTTATCTTGTGGCATGAGGATTATAGAACAGCAGTAGCTCTAACGCTTGTCGCAGGTATTTAATAGAAGACTGCACTGATAACAGGAGGTCCTATTTTAGATTCGCGAAACAAATCAGTGCACAACTTTCACAATTGACATGTCAGCTGATATATTGATTTCGCTAAGCAGGTCCTATTAAATTCGGCATGAATAATCTTTTCCAAACAAAGATAACGCAGGTCGAAATAACCGAGACTTTGTCTGTCTTGTTCTCTGTAGTTCCCCCTTCTCAACGACATATCACTTGTAATGTGTATTACGTGATTTCCCATCACGAATGCCACCGTGCATGCAAACTGTTATGTAATGATCAATAATTCTATATATTTTATTATTGTGCAAATGCCATTGTGCAGCATCCCAACCAAATATTTTTGTGAAAATTCGGGCAATATGCTGAGAACTTTTCGGGCACCTACTGAAAGATAAAGAAATTATAATGTGTCTTTCAATGGTTAAACTTATATTACAATTATCATCATTATTGTAAAGACTTGAAATGATAACCAATATGGAAGGGTAATAACATGGCAAATGATTTTATGTAATTGGCACGCGATGTAATAACTGATGCATGCCTAAATGATATGCACATTAACACGTCAAGCGCGCGCCGAGCGTATTTCAATATGGTTATATTTTTCGGGCAAGTCGTTACAGCCCCCCCAATCAAATAGGGCTCAAATACGCCTATGACTGTGCTGTTGTTGAGATGACTATATATCCACAGTTCCCAACACATTGCATATACATTAAATAGGCGGAATCCGTAATATTAAGTTCAATTGAGTTATTGTCTGTGTTGATATCTTATTATAATAATGAGCCTTATTTTTCTTCCATATAACTTCATTTCACTTAGTACATTACTGCAACACCTTATTCCTGACGTCACTGAACTTGATTATGGATGGAGTCAATGTGACAAAGAATAAAGGGCGAAGTATAATAGGCTTACTTATATCAAAAGATACAGAAACAGAAGGTGTGTCAAAGACGAAATGAAAAAGAATAAATAGGATCTATCATACAAATAAACCCTATCATGTGTGGCTCATAATTGGCAAATAGTTTAAGCTGTAATGAATAAAGGAAGGTAATTTAATGCATTTTATCTGAATCGTCACCTACAAGAACTGATTATATTAATTACTTATTTTTACTCGTGTTTTACACTTGTTATATTATCAAAATGTGAGTTTCTTGGAACGGCGGATAAATTTCCAGGTTGCGACCGTGCGGAATAATGGAACTATTAAACTGGTGATGTTAAATCGACTGACGGAATCATGATACTACATGCAACATTTTCATTTCGAGTTTACCCACGCTATATTATTGGCTGAGGTGTTTACGTGACGTTTCGTACTAGCAAAATACGTTTTTGTCTTGTCAAATATGTTAAAACGAAGAGAACAAATACAAAGCTCGATTTTAGTGAATCTTTCTCCATAGTTTAGTTTTGGCTAACGCAAATGCATCATAGACTACTAGCAAATATGAATTATGCAACGCAATATATATTTTGGTAGCGTTTGATCTCAAAAGTTTTCAACTTCAATCTTGGTCTTGCTCTGAATGCAGCGTTGACAATCATGTACATTATTCCCTTGACATAACATTTCTTTCAGTTCAAACGTCCTGGTCAAAATGTCTTTCAGTTTTGATGTTTATTTTAAATTTGTAAAGACTCAAGCAAACACTTCAAAGACTGGTCTGGGTAAGAGTTGTACTTGCTTTAATGTGGCATTGCTAAATTAGTTTCAGGAAATGCTTTTCACGATAAAATAATCGAAACTGAAAATTTACATACTTTAAAGGCATTCAGTATCCGCACAAAGCGTACGTTTAATCAGAACATAATAGTTGTGGTTGCTATGCGATTTACTTTCCATGAAAAGATGACATCAGACAAACTGTTTGCCATGATATGTCATAGTTCATGGAATAACTATTTCTGTGTTGAGAGTATTCATCATAATAATAAAAATGATAATAAAATGAACTTATAAAGCGCTAAAATCTACGAAGTATTCAATAGCGCTGTACAAACCTAATAGAACGCCAACTTGAAAAAATGAGTCTTCAAGCAAGACTTGAACTGACTGAGAGTGGGAGAACTCCGCACAGATATGGGCAGACCATTCCAGAGCTTGGGCCGGGCTGATGGAAAGGCACGGTCGCCATAGGTTTTCAGTTTAGTTCTGGGAACAGTGAGAGTGAGTGTATTGCTAGAACGCAAGGTATAACGAGGATTGACCTGGAAGGACAGATCGTCTGACAAATAGGCGGGTGCCATTCCATGAATGCACTTTTACACCAGGAGCAGTACTTTTAACTTAATTCTGAATTCAACAGTCGGCCGTGTGTGGTAGTTCGCATTTGCTTAGTCCCAATAAATGCGACCAAGGGGAAATTAATTCGTTGTCGTCATGTGCGCCAATCAGTCATTCTGTGTGTGGAGGTCATATGTGAGACTGTGGGTCTTACAAAAGGTCATTTAAATGGAGGGAAATCGTAATGTGGTTTGATTATGCCACACAGGCTCTCCGCACCGAGCATGGTGGCGCTAACAAACGGACAATAGTACCCAGAGTTAATCTCAGCAATGGTCACTCCCGCAGTATAAATTGCAGATATATTAATATAATACCTTTCAGGACAACTCGTCCACATATTGAATTTAAGTATAGGAATGCTACGGCTTCCATTCCAATTTTATTCCTATCTCGATTACACTTTCCCCTTTTCTATAATAGGTTACATAAATTTCTTTATTAAAGTATGAAAAGCATAGAAACCGACAGACAGTCGTCCCTCGTACACACCAATTGATTAATTTTGGAACCAAACACTACATCAGTTTAAGGGCGCTCGAATCATAATGCTGAATTTATAAGTAATATTATATCGATTGACGCCCGTTTCAGCTTCCTTTACATAAATACTGCATAGAAGGGACGGATGTATTCAGACTCATACCACCAAAGTGACATGTTTTTTAATGATATATGATACAAAAGTATTCCTTCAGTGATTGACTGTTTTCGAGTGTAACGGTAACTTGACAAATAGTACTATGAGTACAGTATTCATCACAATTACACAAAAGCACCATAGCGAATAAAATACAAACATTAGAGATGAAGAATTGTTTTTGAGTGTAAAGAATACTCATTTAACAATATCATACTGTTCATCGTCTTGTAAAGGTTCGCAGGGAGAGAGATAACAACCACTGTCATATGTAAATGAAAATGAATTTATGTTCACATGGTTCTGTGGGGAGAATTCTCGGTAAAACGTCTACGGAAGCATAATACATTTGAGTTGTGTCCTTGTTTTGTTGAGAGTTTGTCACATAAACGCGTCTTAGAAGAAACACAACAGCAACACAAACAACAACAATGATGATCACCAAGGTTAAATATATTGCTAGATTGGTTACTTGGAAAGACAGTGGTGAATATGATATATGTGCTGTTGTTGTGATGACTCTGTCTCCATAGTAACCAACACATTGTATGTCAACCGAGTAGACGTCACTTCCGGTATCCGTAAAAATAAGTTCAATATATGTATCGCCTTCATTAATATCATATATCCAGTGACTAGGGATGTTAGTCCAGGTTAGGTTAACTTCACTCACATTACTGGTACAACGTAATACTGCATTCCTAACATCACTAAAGTTGATATTTGATGGATTCGCTGTGACAGAGAACAATGGGAGAAACAGAATAGGTCCGAAGGAGCAAGATCCTTGATAACTCTGATAAGGTGCTGGTAATTGTTGAGAGACATTGCAGATAAAGACACTATTGTTAAATGATGAGTTGAAGTACGATGAGAATGATAGAGTCCTAGAGGGGTGCGGGTGAGAGGATACTGTCCTGGTTGAGCTGCTAGTGACGTCATTGATTTCATCTCCATCTCTGATGTAAGTTGACATCATCACTGGTGGGTCTCCTTCCTCTGAAGTACAATTCATCTCGATGTTACTTTGTACCGAATCCTCAAATATGATTCGAGATGGATATGATGACGAACATATAGAATTAACATCATTAATCGGATTAAAGCCTCTGATTCTGGCATTTCTTTGCAAATCGCTCTGACTTGTGCAAATGGTGTTATTTAATTCACGGGTTAGGTTTTTTTTATTGTAAACAGAGAATTCGTTAAATTAATCACTTCAAACTGATAACGGTCTGAGAAGTTATACTGTAAAACCGAAATTTTAACTATGTATATTAAAACGTTATCGTACATAGTGATGTCTGTCTTGCTGCTTGTCTTCTGCTCACAGTAAATCCCTACCTTACTACCGAACGGGAAGTATTGTACAACGCTCGTTTCTTCTAATTCTCGAAATTGTGCATCTTTAATCTCCACTTGAGAAGAATAAGCAATCAAGAAAGCAAAGATCAGCATGATGACAAAAATAAGCTTTATTGCCATTTTAAAGCAGTATTTTTCTAGCTTTTCATAAATACAGTATGCTAATGTCTTTCTGCAATGTTCGCTTACAATTTTAATCAACTATATAGCTGTAATCAAGGGCGTCATGGCTAATATGTAGTCTGGAATGGTTATTTTAATGCAATAAAATAAAATGTAATAACTGCATTCGAAACTAGTTTGATCCGTAGTGAATTAAATAGTGCAGAACATATTTCTCGTAGAGGTGTGTATAGTCGACTAGAAATATTTTTGCGCCGGTGAGCTGGTATACAGTTAAATACTAACTTTCTTAGATATTGTTGCACATAACATGAATCAAATCCTTGTCAATACGCCATGTAAGTATTGATGTATCCTTGGTCCATAAAAACAAGAAATAAATCAAATGCTTGGCAGTCAAACACTGAAATCCTAAAAGAAAGCAGGAATATGTTAGTAAGATCCCTGATTCATCAATGAAACATACAATTATATGCTGCATTTATACTTCACCACTTGGTTTACCATGTACTCACCGCCATGGTGAAAAACTTAATGACAGTGATACACTTTGTAAAGGTTACAATTGATATATTTAGAGGGCGTTTTCGAAATTGCGAAAGTTGCCATGCATGGCACTTACAGCAGCTATTAAAGGCAGCGTTTGAAATCTTTCGGAGCTTTGTTCGCAGACCTGCTAGTTGGGCTCTCGTCCATCGACCTGATACAGATTCGATGTGCATTTTGTTCTTCCAGGGTGAGCCAGTCTAGTTCAATCCAATTCCCCATGCCGGAAACAAAACTAAGTAAACAATAACCTGCGTAATATGGTAGAAAAATAGCACGAGGCATGATACATGAGGATCGATTACATAATTTGAATCCAATCAAAGGCTATGCGACCCTCAACAAAATGGCAATGAGTTTCTCACTATCAATCGATAACTATGACTGGCCCGCGAATGACCAAGCTATATACATCAGGTTACGAGCCAGTACTCACACGACAGATACAGTTGCTACACCGGTCCCTCCGTTTCTTCGTTCAGTTATTTATATAGGTGCTATATATATATATATATATATATAGATATATATATATATATATTTATATATATATATATATGAATGAAATAAAAACCATCACAGAATCATAATAAACAGAGACTAATGTGTACATATACAGGTGATATTTACATATCCACATGCTCCTGTTATTGTACTATTCCTTTATTGCATTGAAAAGGAGAAAACAGAAGTGCAATAACTTATTATATCGTTTTTCCCTACGCTCTCTCAATAATTCTTAGGAAAAGACTATACACAATTCAAGGAATGTACACTGGCAAACAACAATGAGATCAATGAGAAAAGACAGAATACGACAAAAAACATTAACACATATAGTTCACCTGTATGAAAGTTACTTATTAACAAGAATCTTAATTTGAAACCATCTGGGGTTTGTACGTTGTTTTTATTTCTATAAAATTACATGATATTTACAATTTTAATATTCAATAGTATAATCAAGGAAATTTCAAAGTTTGAACCTGAAGTAAAAATACAAAGTTGTTTTTCCTTGTATGCATATCTTTATTTTATTATTTCCCTATACTTCAGCACAATAGTTGAGATATGGAACAAAAATTGCACAGTATAAATGTAAAGCACGCCACTCTTTTCCCGATGCCTTTAGAAAGTTTTTTTTTTAATTGTTAAATTCTTAAGGTGTTCTTTCAGTTCAGTTTATGGTCTATGAGTACAACAAGAAACGTCGTCACATAAACTCCTTCTATGTGAACTCCATTTATAATAACTTCCAGATCAGCATTTAAAGGGCGATTGGTAAATAGCATGCAACTTATTTAGCTAACACCGAGAGATAGTTTGTTAACCATACAGAGTTCATTGTTTATAACTCTGTACAGTATCGCGATGTCGTCACTTGGAGACAAAAAACATCAGCAAAAAGTACAAATCGAATAATTTGGATAAATTACACATGTCTTTTTAAATGCAGCATAAGTTGTTCACATGTCGTCAACAAGTATGAAATATTCAAATAAGACATTCGACTAATGTATTTGAGCCATTTAGTCATTAGGGCTTATTATACTAACCTCAGACAAATACATTATTAGGCACTAGGTCAGATCATGTAATTATCTAATTAGTACGTATATGGCAATGCCAATCGTCGTTAATTCATTATACACAAATACAGTTTAAAAATAGATCAGGAGGACCGGGATCGAATCCTTGCTAAGAGGGGGTCGTCTTGCCAATGTTATTTTTAACTTTCTTTTCCATTTCAAAGCGTTATAACTTATTTGCCCGACAGTTCGTTTCTAATGTTTCTCTATGTCTCTATGCAGAATTGTAGATATCGATATGCAATACATTCCAATTGATATGATACTTCCGTCATTGGTAGATTCAAAATCTCCACTCTGGATAAAACATTATGTAAGAAAATAACATTCAACCGTATATTGATTTCAGCGTCACGTGAAGACGAATCTTAAACCTATGAAGGATGTTTCTACCATTACCAGTTTGTCAGATGATGCAGAGGATGTCGATGAACTTTCAATTCATTCCTAGATACAGTCTACTGGTACATCTACTGGATTGTTGAATTCAAATTCACATCTTAAAAATGTTTATTAAATGATTTGACAGTTCATCCGTTCAGGTACGTCATTAAGATTCGATGTTAGGGGAAGGTGTTGCACAAACTGACATTTTATGAGATGAAATTATTTGATTGTCCACACAAAACTGGCAAACATGAATCTATAGACTGAATGGATCAACGGATTGGACCATATATATAGTAGTTACATCATAATATCACTAATCTACCAGGAATTGTGGTTCTATATATTTACAACGCTGAGTAGCAAATTTCAATGAGTCAGAATTGATCCATGGCGTGATTTCACTGTACTATAAAGGCACAGAAGCAGGGGCGGTCTGGCCCATCGAGAAGCCGGGAAATTTCCCGGGGGCCCACTAATATCGGGGGCCTCGGGGTCCCTTCTTATGCTATTACCATAATATTCTTACAGCACAGTTGAAAGGGCACCTGGTCAATGCACAAACTTTATGGTTCATTTCAGATGAGATAATAATGATATAGATGTTCGTTGCAATACACCTATGCCTAGCATAGGAAACCAATATTTGACAATTAGAGGCCCCGATAAAGGTGCTCTTTTAATCAGTTCTAGAAATGAGGTCAATTTTCATATTCCTCCTTTCAAATGCATATACGATTTTGGCACTTCTACTTTACACCATGTCATATGTTGGAATCAACACCTGTAAGTTTATTCTTGTCAATTACTTTTTTGTTCCAAATTATCTCTATTGCATTGTTTTTACGTGGTTGAGGGGGCTCTTTCAATATGATGAACAGTCCCAGTGACAATATTCAAAATAGAATGTTAAAAACCATTACTTTAAACATCGACGTTATCCTACCAGTACTTTGCACAAAGACCTTGGTATTCGTAAGGTCAGCGACATTCATGTTCTCAAGATGTGTTCTTTTATTTATAAGTATATCAACAATATTCTCCCCCGTGTCTTTAGTGATATTGTTAATCCCTGTAATTCCGCGTATATTCGTAACAGTACGAGGAATAATACCCATTTTTATGTTAGCAGACATCACACGAAACACGGTAAATTACACTTGAATAACTATTGCTATAAAACCTGGAAAGTGCTTCCAAATGATATAAAAACTGTAAAATCTTATTTAACGTTTAAGCGAAAACTTAAAGCCCACCTAATTGAAAACTACGCTGACTGAGTATTGATTATCTCATGTTTATTTATCTCTACTCTTAATTGTTACCTTCTTTCTTTTGTTTTGTTGTTGTTGTTATTTTTGGTCGCTAGCTCGATAAACTACTATTGTTTTTCTAGTGTCCTGTTAAACTATACCACTTTGTTCTATTGTTCTTATGTATAGACGAAATAAATGAAATGAAATGAAATATTGATAGCAGACCACCTGGAAAGAAGGTTGAGTGCAAAGATGACTTAACTGCTTTAAAAAAGAACAAGTCAACTTAAATAACGTCTCTTAACATTTTAATCGCATTATATCATGCATAGTGGCCGAAAGCCATTAATATCCTTAACTTAAAACTGTTGGTAAGCAGCATTTGTTGGCGGTTAGCCGCATAGTTTGCCTACAATAATTGATTGTTATTTTTAAGATAGAACGTATTACGATGATTTTGCACTGTTCAACAACGTTCAATGAAACGTCTGTTAGCAAAAGGTGAAGGACATTAAATGTAACGCTACTCATACACAATTAAAACTCCAGTGTCTCCCTTTTTAACGCAAAATATTGCATATGTAACTTAGTTTGAAACAGATATTATCTCATGTTTACCCTTGGCTTAGGAGAAAGGATTAATGAATACAGGAATATAAATGTACTTTTATGCAATCTGTTTTAAATTGAACAATTGCCAGGCAACCATTTACAGGCTGTATAGATAACATTCAACAGAAAACCGACTCGCACTTTCTGTCACAGATTCTTGAACTATTTTATGCTCCGAGGAAGTAAAAGAGCCACATGAAAAAGAAATTATCAGTTATCAATTACAATATGAAAAACGGTTGTTGAGCAAACCCTGTAATCTGACCATAGCAACAAAATAAAAATGCCGTGGAACGTTAAACACAGAATAAACTTAACCTTACGCAAAAGAATTCCTCATTATCGAAGATGCGCTCAGTTGTATACGTGTTGAGACTTTGGCTATAGTAGGCCTACGACTTACTATCAACATTTAGGTGTTCTGCAAATGAATTCAGGGATAAAATAGAATTTCTTACCCGATATGTCTCCAAAGCGGAGACAGAATCCACTTACAGAAGTAAGTATGATTGTAATTATAAATTACAGAAGATGCTGTGACATTATGACACATTACTTTACACACTGAGTTTTAATAGGTCCAGTAACGTTATTGCTATATTCAAACTATAGCGTTTTGATTAAAATTCTTTAAAATTGTAAACAAATTGCAATTCGTATTAATTTCAGTTTTTTTTTTACTTAATGAAGTCGTTGATTAACAATTAACAGTTTAAGGCAGATCAGTATCACTGTAGCATTATCAAAATGCTCTCGTGAAGGAAGAATTAGCAGAATAATATATTACTGCAAGGGCGTAGGGACCGGGGGGGCTGGGCCCAGTGAAAAATATGGAGGGGCGGAAGTATCATTCCGCCCCCCCCCCCCGCTTCGCAAGTCAGAAACCCCTTTTTCATTTCCAGATGAGAAAAAAATCTCATTTGGAACACCAAATTGCATCTGAGGCCAGGTTAAAATGCAAAATTATATACAAAATGGATTGGGTGGGTTGAAGTGTGCTATATTGCACCAAAATGCATCTGAGGCCACCTGGAAATGCAAAAAAAAAACAAAGGGGAGGGGGACACCCCCTCCCCTTAGACCCCTCCCCCAGGCCGGCGATCAGTCTTCAGCCCCCCCCCCCCGCTCAAAAGTACCTTCCTACGCCGCTGTATTACTGTATTGCTATATGAAAATCATTGTTTCACTGAGATATCTCTTTCATTAGCATACATTTTAACACTGTAGTTACTGTGTCAAAACATTTCCTTGTATTAGCTATAAAGTACATTATAACAGCTTTGCAACTATTCACGTGCATCTGTATATGAGTTTCCCTGTATGTATCAATCGTTAAAAGTGAAATTGTGTACAACTAAAACTGAAAGTGAAACCCCCTCTCCCGATGAAGAGACTTTGTGGAGAAACAAACGTGAGTATTATTATTATAAACGTGAGTATTATTATTATAAGTGCAAAAGCCTAGAGTGATTTAAATAAATATTCATTGTGTACTTAGGAATGTTGAAAGGATTTCCCCTAGAAGTAGATGACTCAACACTACAATAGCATGACCTTTAGTTTTTCAAGTGCTGAAACTGACGTCTTGGACACGTGACGAGATATATATTCGCTTCCTTATTGATGTGTATGTTTGTGGGGTTATGATTCCTTTATCGTGATTCTTTAAAAGGATGAAATACCCGTATGCAGATTTAATGATCATGTTATCACGTGAAAACATCTAAGTGACAAAGGCCACAATTCACAGTATTGCAATAAGAAATATCGATTTAAAATAAAGTTTTAATGGTTCTTTGTGTTTCTTAAACTAGTAGTGGTGTTACGGATCAAATAATCCTCTATAACGTAAACTGAAGAAGATTAATTAGTATTTTGTGCTTTCATTTATTTGTATTTTAAGCTTTCATTTTCACTGTAAATATTATTTATACTTTGTAAAGTTGATCATCATACGCACGTTTGCTTACTGTCTTGATAGTGTTTAGGTGAATACCGATATCATCATCTTAATTGTAAGGATCTTGTGTTACTGACCTCATTCAGAGATGACTTCGTTATATGCATATCATAACAAGGAGATGTTAGAGAATGAAGACTTAGATGTTCACGTGACATTATATTGTGCATCTACTTATTTTTTTCTTCTTAAACGTACATTCAGATTATGCAATGAATTGTAAAAAAGTCTTAACGTATGTTCTAGGGTAGGCACATATAAAAAACATTGGACATACTTATTATATGTGTTATATCGAAATACTCGATTCAAACGCCTTGTATTAAAGTATACTGAATATAAGTTATGTCATAAAAATGCTATTATGATGTAGATTTTCTTTCGATTCGATTGTGAACCGTTGGACTTTATAACAAACGACATGCTTGCTTTCACAGTATAAACAGAGTAGGTGTTCAACGCTTATAAATGCATGTATATATATATATATATATATATATATATATATATATATATATATATATATATATATATATATAAAGCCAGAAAGTTGTATTAAATCATTATTTAATGCTCTTAATGTATCATTCTTTCTGGCTGTCGACAGTGCGTGGTGGTTTGCAATTGCATAGTCTCAACAAATGAGACCAACGAAAGGGAAATTCATTCGTTGTCGTCTTGCGCGCCCATCTCCCAGTATGTGCGTGGAGGTCAGTGTTAAGGCTCTGGGTCTTATGTAAACAGTCTATTACAGTAAGACGTCTGTTCAGCTGCAGAATACAAATGTCGCACTGGAGGGACGGATATATTCAGACTTATTCCACTAATGTGTATCATGTTACGTAATACAAAATAATGCCGTCTGTCATTAAATAAATTTTAAAAATAAAGTACTTAATACGGTATACATCATAATTATAAAAAAGTGACGAATCAATAACCGAAACGTATATGAAGATAAGTTTCGAACAAAAAAGAATAATCAATTAACAATATCGTATTGTTCATCTTCTTGTAAAGGTTCGCAGGGAGACAGATAACCACCACTGTCATAAGTAAATAAAGATGAATTAATGTTCGTATAGTTATCCGTGGGGAGATTTAATGCATTGCTATTATCAATCTGAGATTCAATCGGTGGGAATATGTCATCGTTCATGGATGTATTTCTATCATTAGCATTATTTGCACTAGGGTTCTCTCCGGCGGAAACATTTAAGTGATATTTACATAATATTATCACAATGAGACATATAAAACATAAGCAGATGACCATGACAACTAATAAAACAGCTACTACTCGACCTGGGTTATTGGCTGCACTGATTTCGACCATTGATGTGATATTTCTATCTCCATAGTAACCATTGCATTGAATATCCCCTGAGTAGACGCCTCTTCCGGTATCCGATACAGTGAGTTCAATGGATGCATCGCTTTCCCTAATATCGTATTTCCAGTGAGTTGGTATTTGAGTCCAGGATAGTCTAACTTCACTCACATTACTGGTACAACGAAATACTGCATTCCTAACATCACTAAAATCGATAGTTGCAGGTGTCGCTGTAACAGAGAACAAAGGGAGAAACAGAATAGGTCCGAAGGAGCAAGATCCTTGATAACTCTGATAAGGTGCTGGTAAATGTTGAGAGACATTGCAGACAAAGACACTATTGTTAAACGATGAGTTGAAGGGCGATGATAGAGTCTTAGAGGGGTGCGGGTGAGAGGATACTGTTCTGGTTGAGATGTTAGTGACGTCATTGATTTTATCTCCATCTCTGAAGTAAGTTGACATCATCACTGGTGGGTCTCCTTCCTCTGAAGTACAATTCATCTCGATGTCACTTTGTACCGAATCCTCAAATATGAATCGAGATGGATATGATGACGAACACAAAGGATTAACAACATTTATCGGATTAAAGCCTCTGGTAACGGCATATAATTTAAGTTCGCTCTGACATGTAAAAAGTGTGTCATTTAACTGACGGGTTAGGTTATTTATTTTCAAGAGAGAAGTTGTTGAATTAATCACTTCGAACTGATAAGTGTCTGAGAACCCATCCTGTAAAACCGACTTTTCAACTATGTTTGTAAAACCTTTATCGACGATAGAGATGTATGTTGTGTTGCTTGTCTTCTGCACACAGTAAATCCCTACCTTACTACTGAACGTGAAGTATTGTATAGCGTCATCTATATTTTCAAATTGTGCATATTTTATCTTCGCTTGAGAAGAATAAGCAACCAAGAAATCAAAGATCAGCATAAGGACAAAAGTAACCTTTATAGCCATTTTAAAGCTGTATTTTTCTACCTTCTCATGAATGTACCAATGTCCGCTTACAATTTTAATCACCTTTTCATGATCAGCTATAAAGCTGCAATCAAAAGACGTATGGCTAAAAGTGAGTCTTGAATGGTAAAGTTCTGATGCATTAAATAAAATGTAGTAAATTAAGTTCAATACTAGTCTGATCCGTAGTAAACAAATAGTGCAGAACATATATATTTCTCGCAGAGGTGTGTATAATCGACTAGAACTATTTTTTCCCCGGTAAGCTGGTATACAGTTGAATACTAACTTTTCATTGATATTGTTACACATAACATGACCATGAACAATTCCTTGTCGATACGGCGTATAAATATTGGTACAATAAAAACAAGAAATAAATCACATGCTTGGCAGTCAAGCACTGAATCCCAAAAGAAAGCAGGAATTTGTTAGTAAGATCCCTGATCCCTCAGTGAACACAAACAATTGTATGCTGCTTTTATAAATCAACACTTGCTTTATAACGTACTCACTGCCGGTTCGTAAATGGTTAATGACAGTGATACACTATGTGCAGGGTACAGGTTATATTTAGAGGGCGTTTTCGAAAAATTGCGGCAGTTGCAATGCATGGAACACAAGAGCAGTTAAAGCCATCGTTTGCAAATCGAGCTCCTGTCCAGAGACCTTTAAGAAGTTTTTACGCAGACCTGCTAGAGCTTTTGTGCATTTATTTCTTCCTTCCAGTCTCGTTCAATTCGTGTCGATGGCACGAGGCATGATACATGATGATCGATTATCTAATTTGATTCCAATCAAAGTCAATGCGACCCTCAAAAAATAACAATGATTATCTCACTTTCAATCGAAAACTATGACTGGCCGCGAGATTTTTTTCCCAGCGCGGAAAAGGCCATTATTTGCATACCTCGCTTCTCATTGACTGGGTCTTGCACTTTTGATGCTGAATTGAGAAGTTCTTGCTAACGCTATGCGTGTGTGTATGCAGCCTACATGAACATACACGTGCACGCACACGATCGTGATTCGCTTCAAAACTGCATAAAAACATTGAACAGCTTGACCGTTTCTGGTTGACTATTTACTTGAGATGCTTTAAACTTTAAACTGATAGACTCTTAGTTTCAGCATAGACATTGATTTGATTTTCAAAATTATGACCCTTTGAAACGGTTTAGATTTGATCTTTAACGGACAGCAGTTCTAACGTCGTGGGCGATTTATCATCGAGAATCACTCTACTTATTATGAATTGGGATGTTTTATCTTTATAACATTGAATTCATCTTAATGTTTTCCATACATACCGAGTAGAGTATATCCTTTTAACTCTATAATAACCAACGACGTTAATAAAACTTAATCTAAACTCTCCTTGGAGGCAAATTGGCGCCCAATCTGGGCAGTATAAGATCTGCGAAATTCAGTGCTCAGATTCCTGTGTAGGCTATGTGTATACATGTACTATAGCTACTGTGTAGTACTGTATTATGTTTAAGCATGTCTGAATGCAATCCAAAAAAACGGACATAGTAATAAGTGAGCTGTTGTGCTTCGTTGTTAATAAATGAGACACATTGTCTACTGATGAGATCGTCAAGATTTGTGAAGACTTCTACAATGACAGAGACATCGAACTGGCGAAATAGAGTCTTTTTTTTTCACTGTCGCTATTCAAGAGGAAGGAAACGACCCTAAAATATGTTACGAGAAAAGGAAAGGAGCCAATAAGAAGCAGAAAAATGTCGAAGACATTGTTACCAATTGTTTCTGACAATTCCACAATTGTAAGAAACATATCGGAAATTCAAACAAATGTTTCTGGCATCAACTCAGCCATTAATTCTCATAAAAGTCCGATGACCAGCTTCAACCAAAGTTCCTTAATCTGGAGGAAAGATTAGCGTCCCTCGAAAATGGACTTCAAACTGGAAGCAGGACACTTCGCCCAACAACCATTTCGTCCAACTGCCATTTCGCCCAACCTTACCATTTCGCCCAACCAGCCTGGTCATTTCGCCCAACCAGCCTGGTCATTTCGCCCAACCAGCCTGGTCATTTCGCCCAACCAGCCTGGTCATTTCGCCAAACTAGTCTGGTCATTTCGCCCAACCTTGATTAAATATGATATTTCAAAAGAAAACGTTCTGGAATTGTTAACGTTACAGGATACGAACCGAATATTAAGGAAACTTGAGGATTGATCAGTGTGTTAGGGGTTAGGTTTGATAGTAAACGTTCGAATATTAAGGAATATTAAGGAAACTTGAAGTCCTTTACTTTGTATAACTTTAGTAAGGAAACGTTCGGGAATTTTTAACGTTACAGGATACGAACCGAATATTAAGGAATCTTGAGGATGGATCAGTGTTTTAGGGGTTAGGTTTGATAGGTTTGATATAGTAAACGTTCGGGAATTGTTAAAGTTACGGGATACGAACCGAGTATTAAGGAAACTTGAAGTCGTGGTTAAATTGATTACATATGTGATTACATATGTGTTTACATTGATTAAATATAGTAATTCAATATTACGGACGGGTTTTATATATATTTTTTCAATTTAATAAGGAAACGCTCGGGAATTGTTAGTCAGTAGGATGGATCAGTGTTTTAGGGGTTAGGTTTGATAGGTTTTTATGAAGACCGATTCCCCTGTGTTTGTAAAATAATATAACTTCCATTGTATGCGTAAACGCCTAAAGTGGTGTAATCCTCCCATTATACACGGAATAACTGCTCAGACTCCGATCGATATCGAGCGGACCTCACTTTTTTATTTACCTATTACGAAGTAACCTAACCCAAAATAAATCAAATTGAACTAGTGGAATAGAAAAAGTAATATTATTCTGACTGAATATTAGTAAAAATAAGGTTGGGCGAAATGACTATGATGGTTGGGCGAAATGACCATGCTGGTTGGGCGAAATGACCAGGCTGGTTGGGCGAAATGGCAGTTGGGCGAAATGGTTGTTGGGCGAAGTGACTAGAAAGCCTTCAAACTGATGAGAGACCTCAACAATTGCGACACACTTGCCTGAAAGAAAATGCCCCTCGGCTCAAGAGCGATGAAGGAAACAACAAGCGAAACAACAAGCGCTTTTTGGAAGACTTCCTTCACACTGTAAATTTACACGTGAAAAACAAATAAATAAATCAAATCAAATCAAATTATCCAGGGGAAACTGAAAGAGATTAAAACCACGTCTCCTTGGAAACCAACGTAAACACAATTGCAATTGCAATGCTGAGAACGATCCAAGTTTGTCAACAATTGTCCGTGAAGGAGGTAAGCGGAGGTTTGTGCAGGGCAGTACCAAACAAGCATCGACCTAGCAAAAATCTAGGAAAGAACCGTTGGTGGGCAAGGCTAGCGAAACTGGAATTGCAGCAGCAAAGCAACAACGAATCGCAAATGTTTTGCTGCAATGATCCTGAGGAACTAAAGACCTATCTTGAGGAAAAACTTAGTCTCAAAGTTGCTTGTACACGGCTCAAGAGCAAATACGCTGACTATTATAGTTCGTTTTTTTATCAGAGCTGAATGTGATGATCCATCATACTTTATGAATCATGATATTTGGCTTGAGGGCATTTATTTCCGCTGGTACAGACCAAATCGCAACGTAAGGAAACCTGATGATGTCACGCAGCCCGAGGAAGCTGTCAACTAAGGTGTCACCTATGGCTAATGGACATACACAAAACTTTGGTAATGAAGAGTCGTTTGTTCACCTTTCAACTGCCTAACAAACTCTCACCTTAATAACATTTTCAATGATACTAAAGCCCGTATTGAACATTGCCTAAAAAACAACAATTTTAAGTCCTATTTAGATGGCATTGATGACCATCATACCCTAAATTCAAATTGTGGTTACCATGATCAAACCTCATTTTTTAATACTGTCAGTGGTTAAAACATAATTTGTCTGTTTTCCTCATAAATATAAGAAGCCTTTCTAAGCATTACACTGAACTTATTGCATATCTTGAATGTCTATCCCACGACTTTGATGTTATAATGCTAACTGAAGTAGGAAAATGTCACTCACAGTCCTTCCCCAACTTATTACTTGATTATGCTTTTGAGTTTGTTTCGTCTGATTCCAAATGAGGTGGTGTTGGAATTTTCATTAAAAAGAAGTTCGTGAACAACATCACAATCAGGAAAAAACAACTATATAATTCGAGTTGTCAATGTCTCAATTGCCAAATCGAAGATATCTGTTTGGATGTTGCATGTAATAGCCAGTGTTATACTTTCATAGTATGTTATCGGCATCCCAAAGGCAACATTAAACACTTTGTTGAGGCCCTAGAGGCTACAATGCTGTCTGTAGAACGTAATGCACTGTTTGTTTTTGCTGGAGATCTAAATATTGACCTCCTAAAAATCAACACTATCCGTGCAGTTAATGACTACCTAAATCTTATGAGATGTAGTTTGTTTACCCCTACCATTACACTTCCAACTAGAGTTACTGGAATACTATATCTCTTATTGACCATATTTTCGTCCGTTTGCCAGCTGATCGCTTCACTGTAAACATTACCTCCGGCAACCTGTATTGTGACATAAGTGATCACTTACCAAATTTCTGTTTTATCAGCAATACTGTCAAAAACACAAATAAGTTAAGACCAATGGTTAGACTAAACACCAATAGAAATTATTATTACTTTGTTCAGTTAGTTGAATCTACTGACTTTTCGTAGATAATATGCTCTTTCAAATGTTAACGGTGCCTATAACGCTTTTATTCTTCAACTTACACGTACTTTACATGACGCCAGTTTTTCTAAAGTTAAACTCTCTAGAAAGAAGTTAAGGGATAAACCATGGGTAACAGCGGGTCTATTTTCACAAAAATATTCTCTATCGTAAGTATATTGATCATCCGTCTCCTGAAAGACGTGCAAATCTTTCAAAGTATAGATGCATCCTTAACAAATCTATTCGATATGCTAAGTCTTCCTATTACAGAAGTATTCTTGATGCTAATAAGTTCTCTCTCGAAAAACATGGGCTACACTAAACGAACTCCTAAATATGAAAAGGAAGAATAGTCCAGTTATTAATAACCTTGTCCACAACAATACATCGAATCTTAGTGATGACGCTGGTAGTGCCAACGCTTTCAACGACTACTTCATAAATGTAGGAAAAAAACTTGGAGAAAATATTCATTGCAACTCTGACGCTAACCAGTTTATGGATACTGGTTCGCCGCAAACCATTTTCCTTTCACCTGTTACCGATGAAGAAATACTCAAAGGGATCAACTCCTTGAAAGATGGTAAATCTCCCGGTGTTGATGGAATCACTCCTTATGTCTTGAAATCAGTTTGTCCCCATTTTGTGTTATATTTTCAATCTTGTGCTCTCTTCTGGTATCTACCCTGATGGCCTTAAAGTAGCTAAGGTTGTCCCGATTTTTAAAAAGGGTGATCACAAACTTCCTGAATATATTGCCCTATTAGCTTATTACCCTGTTTCAACAAATTACTTGAAAGAATAATTGAACAAGAGCCCAAGGGCACTGTGGTTCCTTGCGTAGGGGTATATGACAATACACATAATATTATAATAGCAAGATTGGGCTCAAATAGTCCCAGTAATTGTGGTCCTGCATGTACCCATAAAGTAACCAACACTATAGCCAACACTTTTGTGATCACAAATTGTGATCGGATTTTTGATCGGAAGGCACTTTTGAGATCTGAATATGGCGTCGAAAATGTAAGAAATATAAGGTCACCTACAAGCGGGTCAACAGATATGATAACATTGTTGACCTCAGATCACATGACTGTTAAGTTTGAAAATGTTCCACCACCCCATTCACAACGTGTCCCAAAGTATCAATTGTGTCCGACCTTGGCACTGGGAGTTAATTGCATTCAATGTCTAAACATTAACTTTGAAATTGCATAACTTCACACACAAAGCTCACCCGGGTGTCAACCCATTGACATTTTTGATCGGATGGTACCTTTGATATCCAAATCTAGCATCAAAACCAAACATTTTCTTATTCGCCCGTTTTCTCCCAAAATAAGCAAATTTTTTCTAATGTGACCTTTGACCTTTTGACCTTGGTTTCAGATGTAGTTTGATCTTCTGATTCCAAAAATGAACACGACAAGTCTATACAGCCATTCTAACTCCGACCGAAAACTCTGACCCCATTATAACTTCACACACAAAGGTCACACGGGGTCAACCTATTGACATTTATGATCAGAAGGTACCTTTGACATCTGAAAATAGCATCGAAACTGTAAAAATCTCCAAAACACTTAAAGGTCACCAGAGGTCAAATTGAGGTGAAGGGTGACTCAGATGCGGGTCGACAATTGGATTACATTAAAACAACTTCCATCCCTAACGGACAATTCGTTCTCAAGTTATTGCAAAAATACTTTTTTGAACATTAATTGACCTTTGGCAACTTTTGATCGGTGAGACGTGAATATAGCATCAAAACTATAAAAATTCAAACATTTTTTCTTTTTCCAATTTCTCCCCCCAAAATACTAGTTTTTTAACATTAATTGACCTTTGGTGATCTCGGATCACATCACCGTTAAGTTTGTAAATATACCCCTATATCATTTGCAACTTGTCCCAGAATATCAACCGTGTCACACATTGGCACTGTGAGTTTAAATGTCTGAAAATTAACTTTGACCCTGGGAGTTATTGTAGTTTCAATATTTTGGGTTTTTGGCCTCTAACTGACCTTTAGTGACCTTCACAGGCACCACAAACAATAGGGCACACCTTCTCACTATGGCGGATCTATAAACCAAGTTTGTCATCAATCCAACATTCCCTTATGTTGAGTTACAATGTACCCAAGCAAGTGTCACAGACGCACACACACACGCACACACAAACCTGACTACATAGGTTCCTTTTGCTAAAGCAAGGAACCAAAAACGTCTACGTGAATATTGGGATAAGAATGATATCCTCTCTGATTTTCAGTTTGGCTTCAGGAAAGGTCATGACCCTAGTCATGCTATTCTTGAAACGTTACATTGTATTCGCTCATACTTAGGCTAGGGCGAAACTGTTCTTTGTCTTTACTTAGATTTGAAGAAGGCGTTTGACACCGTCAATCATAAATTTCTCCTTAAAAAGATTTATGCATACGGCTTTCGTGGGAATGCATATGATGTCATGTCCAGCTACCTATCCAATAGAAGACAGGGTATGTATGTTAATGGTATTTGATCTGACCAGTGTATTATCAATACTGGCGTTCCTCAGGGGTCAGTGTTGGGACCATTGTTATTTCTTATTTATGTTAACGATATTGGTAACGTAATTCCTAACGATCATCTGAGGCCCTTTGCTGACGCCACCAACGTGCTTGTCCATGACAAGAATTGTGTAAACCTTCAGTCCAAGGCCAAATCGACTTTAGGGAAACTAAAATATTGGTTTTACGCAAACAAGCTTACACTACACCTTGGCAAAACCAACTACACAGCATTTCACTGTAGAGAGCACGATTTCCATCCATGCCCAGATTCCTTTACTCTTAACAATACTCAGATCTGTAGAACAACTTTTGCCACATACTTGGGGGTTCTTATTGATGATAAATTGACCTTCAAGCCACATATAGATAACCTTTGCAACAGCCTTATCAAGTACACAGGCATTTTCTATAGATGTTCACTTTCACTCACCGTCGCTCTCCAGATTAACTATGCACTAGTCCATGGGCGGCGATCATAAGGGGGGGGGGGGGGTTGGGGACACGTCCCCCAATATTTTAGGTGGGGGGATATAGTATCTAATATTCCCCCAATATTGGTGGCATAGGTTTTTTTGTGGCTATAAGAGCATATTTTTCATGATATCGCTAGTAATTTTAAAATAGAAAATGCTTAGATGCAACTTACAAGGCCTAGGAAGTGCCATTTCCAGCGATCTGGGAGGCATTTTCGGCCAAAATTATCTTTTACGCTTCGCGCCAACTCATGGTGGCGCCACGCTTAGATAGTTTGTCTACAAGGTCCGCCCCTCCCTGGCAAATTCCTCGCTACGCGCCTGTCTAACCGAGCCACAATTTGTTACTAAATATCACCAAAAAAACGACACAGACTTTCACCGAGAGTAGTTTTTACTTATTTTCTAAATTAATTAGCTAGACGGACCATGGGCGCAGATCCTGGTGGGACAGCGGGACGCGTCCCCACCAACTTTTTCAGTGGTGGGGACATGATATACCGTGTCCCCACCAATTTGTCTTGACCAAACGCTGCATTGCAAATTTTCCTGTATTGAACCTTGGCGCAGTTTGATCCAGCATTGTGCAAATGACATGCAGCAGTTCTCACTTTATTGCATTTATCCACAGTTGTTAAATTTTGGAAGGAAATCGCATTTGCGGCAGTCTATAATAGTTTTCTGGGAGAGAACGCAGACCCATCGTATACAAAGTTTACTTGGATTATTTGTTCCCTGATTTTTTTTCTTCAGACGCCCATGTGTTTCCCCCAACTTAAATTTCTAAGCCATGAGATCTCAAATTTAAGGAGGTTTTGGAGCATTGTTGGGTCTGGGAGGTATATTTGCCAACATTTTTTTGTAAGCTACGCGCGAAGCAATGGTAGCGCTTCCACTTAGATAATATCAGAGAACATATACGCATCCCCGCCATATCCAAGAACGATCTGCACCCATGAGACGGACCGCATCCGTAATGAAATTTGGTATATATACAAAATATCACGAAGCGCGCGAACAATTTTGTAGTTGCTACGCGCCTGCACCCAAGCAATGTCCCCCAATATTTTAAACAAATCGCCGCCCCCTGCACTAGTCTACTCCAGAATAACCTACGGTGTGGATACGTATGGTGTGACCAATATTTCCGTTCTAAAGCCTTTACTAGTTCTACAAAATAGAATTCTAAAAACGATCACGTTCAACCACTGGCGTTTTCCTACTAATACTCTGCACCGTACTCTTGGTGTCCTCAAAGTCAACGATGTTCATATTTTCAAAATGTGTACTTTTGCTTACAAATACGTTAACAATGCACTGCCTCGTGTCTTTCGAAATATTGTACACCCAAGATTTGGGTCAGATATCCCAAACGTCACGAGAACAAATGTACTATTCTGTATCACTAGACACCGCTCTAAACATGGAAAGTTTCTGCTAAACAATCACTGTTATAAAATATGGAATAACCTCCCAGCTGGTAATAGACATTCGAAATCATTTGCTTCATTTGAGTATAAACTAAAGAGTTATCTAACTTCCAAGTACCGTGATTGATATTATTGTCAATTTTGTTTTGTACATTTTGTTTTTCTTTCTCATTTTGTTCTGTTATTTTCTTTCTTTTTCTTTAGGGTTACTAGCTTTGATAAACATTTTATGTTTTTTCTTGTATCCTGTATATGCCATTACTGCACTGTTTTGTATGTCTATGTATATGCGAAATATATTGACTGAACTGAACTGAACAGATAATGACCCTTTGGCACGGGTTTCAGATAATATGATACGAAAGATATAGGCCCAGTATTTAGTCATGCATGTTAGTAGTACCGCTGCCACTGTGGATTATAGTTATTGAACACAGAAATTGTCTACGTTTATATTATATGGTGATTTTTTTATCATCTTCAAACTGTTTCGGTTTGATTTAACTTCTGTAAATTTACAGCAACAGAGTTGTGCGTTACATAACCACACACCCTCTACACCCGTGGCATATCACACCGACAAATAAATTAACTATACTCAAACGCGTACCATTGTATATTCTGCTGCTAGACTGTTTTCTTTTTTGAGTGTAGCAAGGTATCCTTGTGAAATGTGGTGATGAGCGATTCAGTGCAGCAGCTGCTAGTTGATATTGTAACGAATCCTATGTATACGGATCCCAGCCAATGGGAGCGAGGTATGCTAATCTTGGCCTTTACCGCGCTGGGGGAAAAATGCTGACTGCTGCCCCCGAATGATCAAGCTACATTGGGTTCCGAACCCGTACTCACACGACAGATGCAATTGCTACAGCAGATCCACGAAAATAGGTTTCAAATATGCCACGAAGAGGGGTCCGTAACGAGCCCACGAACAAAAAACAAGAACAGGCAGACAGTCCACAGTTTCCCTTACTGCTACACTAGTTCCCCAAATCATATATCAACCGGTACATAGAATATAATTGATATTGTTCCGCGAAGTAGACGATCCATCCATCCATCCATCCATCCATCCGTCCATCCGTCCATCCGTCCATCCGTCCATCCGTCCATCCGTCCATCCGTCCATCCGTCCATCCGTCCATCCGTCCATCCGTCCATCCGTCCATCCGTCCATCCGTCCATCCGTCCCTCCGTCCCTCCGTCCCTCCGTCCCTCCGTCCCTCCGTCCCTCCGTCCCTCCGTCCCTCCGTCCCTCCGTCCCTCCGTCCCTCCGTCCCTCCGTCCATCCGTCCATCCGTCCATCCGTCCATCCGTCCATCCGTCCATCCGTCCATCCGTCCATCCGTCCATCCGTCCACCCGTCCATCCGTCCATCCGTCCCTCCGTCCCTCCGTCCCTCCGTCCCTCCGTACCTCCGCCCCTCCGCCCCTCCGTCCATCCGTCCCTCCGTCCCTCCGTCCCTCCGTCCCTCCGTCCATCCATCCGTCCATCCGTCCATCCGTCCGTCCGTCCGTCCGTCCATCCGTCCGTCACTCCATCCGTCCATCCGTCCGTCCGTCCGTCCGTCCGTCCGTCCGTCCGTCCCTCCGTCCATCCGTCCCTTCGTCCTTCGGTCCCTCCGTCCCTCCGTCCCTTCGTCCTTCGGTCCCTCCGTCCCTCCGTCCCTCCGTCCCCCCGTCACTCCGTCCATCCGTCCATCCGTCTCTCCGTCAAAAATTAGATCGATGGGAAAAGAAAGAATACAACAAGAAACATTAACACATACATTTCACTTGTATTAAAGTTACTTATTAAATGAATCTTAACTTGAACCCACCAGAGGTTCTAATAACTTTTGTTTGTATGTTTTTTTTTAAATGAAAGAACGACATATTTATAATCAAGGATCTTCAAAGTTTGACCCTGAAGTATTGTATTTTTTTTTATTATTATCATTTCCCTGTACAATAGTTAAGATATGTAACAAAATTTACACAGTATGAAATATAAAGCAAGCCACTGTTTTTCCGATACCGTAAGAATTTATTTTTTATTTCTTATAAATTCTTAAGGTGTTCTTACCAGTACAGTTCATGATCTATAAGTACACCAAGAAACTTCGTCACATAAACTCCTTATATGAGAACTCCATTTATAGTAACTTCCAGATCAGCATTGAAAAGGGCAATTGGAAAATAGCACGCAACTTATTTAGCTAACACTGAGAGATAAGTTGTTAACCATACATTAAGGTTTAGGAGTTAATTGTTTATAATTCTGAAGAGTACCTCGATGTCGTCCTCTGGAGACGAAAAATCATCCGCATAGGTACAAATCTTATAATTTGGGTACATCTTTTTATATGCAGCATAAATTGTTAACATGTCGTCAACAAGTATGAAATATTCAAATAAGACATTCGACTAATGTATTTGAGTCATTTAGTCATTAGGGCTTATTACACTAACCTCAGACAAATACATTATTAGGCACTAGGTCAGATCATGTAATTATCTAATTAGTACGTATATGGCAATGCCAATCGTCGTTAATTCATAATACAAAAATACAGTTTAAAAATAGATCAGGAGGACCAGGAACAAATCCATGCTAAGAGTGAGTCGTTTTGAAACTCTTATTTCTAACTTTTTCCCATTTCAAAGCGTTATAACTTATTGCCCCGACTGTTCGTTTCAAATATATTGAAATCTCTATGCAGAATTGTAGATGTCCATATGCAATACATTCCAATTGATATAATACCGTCATTTGTAGATTCAATACCTTTATTCTGGATAAAACAAACAAAGTCTACAGAAGGATGCAGTAAACAAGACAATTCTACACGTGTCGTACAAAAAGGTGCACACTTTGTAAAAGCGGCTCCCAGCAGACGAGGCTGAAACTCTAAGCTAACAAGGAATGTATGCAGTGCCTGCATTCCCAGGTGAAGTGAGGTCTTCACTCCACAAGACAAATGGTAGACTGCGCTGGCAAGACAATGCGCATCTCATGTTCAACCGAAGTGAGTGTGATGGTATATGTAGAATTAAAGCAATCGTTTGAATATCTTCCGGAGCTTTGATCCTCTGTTCCTGGAAAATACGTTCAACTGTATATTGATTTCAGCTTCACGTGAACACGAATCTTAAACCTATGAAGGATGTTTCCACCATTACCATTTTGTCAGATGATGCAGAGGATGTCGATGAACTTTCAATTCATTCCTAGATACAGTCTACTGGTACATCTACTGGATTGTTGAATTCAATTTCACATCTTAATAATGTTTATTAAATGATTTGTCAACAACGAGTAGCAATTTCAATGAGTCAGAGTTGATCCATAGTGTCGTTTCACTGTACAATGAAGTGACAGAAGCAGGGGCGGACTGGCCCATCGAGAAGCCGGGAAATTTCCCGGAGGCCTACTTTTACTGGGGGCCTCGGGGTCCCTTCTTATGCTTTTACCATAATAATCATAAAGCACAGTTGAGAGAGCACCTGGTCAATGCACAAAATTTATGGTTAATTTCAGATGAGATAATACTGATAGAGATTTTCGTTGCAATACACATATGCCCAGCATCGGAAACCAATATTTGACAATAAGAGGCCCCAATAAAGGGGCTCTTTTAATCAGTTCTAGAAATGAGGTCAATTTTCATATTCCTCCTTTCAAATGCATATACGATTTGAGCATTTCTACTCTGCACCATGTCATATGTTGGAATCAACACCTGTAAGTTTATTCTTGTCAATTACTTTTTTTGTTCCAAATTACCTCTATTGCATGGTTTTTACGTGGTTGAGGGGGCTCTTTCAATATGATGAACATTCGCAGTGACAATAATGATAGCAGACCGCCCCTGGATAGAAGGATGAGTGCAAAGATGACTTAACTGCTTTAAAAAAGAACAAGTCAACTTAAATAACGTCTCTTTACAATTTAATCGCATTATGTCATGCATAGTGGGTGAAAGCTATTAATATTAACAACTTAAAACTGTTGGTAAGCAGCATTTGTTGGCGGTAAGCCGCATATTTTGCCTACAATTGATTTTAATTATTAAGATAACACATATTACGCTGATTTTGCACTGTTCAACAACGCACAACAAAACGTCTGTTAGCAAAAGGTGAAGGACATTAAATGTAACGATACTTATACTGTGACAATTAAAACTGCAGTGTCTCCATTGCAGAAGCTTGTAACAGATACTATCTCATGTTTACCCATGGCTTAGGAGAAAATAATAATGAATACAGGAATATAACTGTACTTTCTATGCAATCTGTTTTAATTCGAAACGTTGTCAGGCAATCATTTATTTGCTGTACGGATAAAACTCAACAGACAACCGACTCGCACTTTCTGTTACAGATTCTTTTTTTGTGTACTATTTTATGCTCCGAGGAAGTAAAAGATCGACATTACAAAGCAGGTATCAGTAAGAAGGAACAATATGAAAAATAGTTATTTACCAAACCCTGTAATCTGACTATAAGCAACAAAATAAAAATGCCGTGGAACGTTTAACACACAATAAACATAACCTTACGCAAAAAGAGTCTTATTTTCAATTTAGAAGATGCGTTCAATGTTATACCTTAACATGTTGGGACTTTGGCTGTAGTAGGCATATAACTTACTATCCACATCGATGTGTTCTGCAAACGAATTTCAATGATACAATGGAATTCATGACCCACTATTGCTCTTATGCGTAGACACAACCCTCTTACGGAAGTAAGTATGATTTTGAACCATAATTTAAAGAAGATGCTCTGACATTATTACACCTTACTTTACAGACTACGTTCGATTAGGTCCAGTGACTTAATTGCTATATATATAGTAGTGTTCAAACTATATCTTTTTTATTTAAATTCTTAAAAACTCTAAACACATTGCCATGGGAATTTGTAGTGATCTCAGTCAACAACTTTTGAAGTCGATGCTTACGATTAACAGTTTAAAACAGTTCAGTATGACTGAAGCATTATCAAAATGCTCTCGTGAAGGCAGAATTAGCGGAAATAATATATGACTGTATTGCTGTATAATGATCATCATCTAACTGATATATATATATTTCATCTGCAGCTTTAAAACTATTCACGTACATCTCTCTATGAATTTGCCTGTATGAATTGTTTTAAAAGTGAATTGGTTTAAACTAAAACTGAAAGAAAACTACCTCGATGAAGAGACTTTGGATTAAGAGAAATATGAGTATTGTTATCATAAACACTTTAATTAGTCCAAGAGTGATTTAAATTAATAGGCATTGCGTACTTAGGAGTCAATAGCAATAACGGTATGACCTTTAGCTTTTTAAGTGATGACGCTGACTTTTTGGACATTTGACGATCAAGGTTGAAAGTTTTTATCTCAAATGCAATTTTAATTTCGACAACCAATGAGAAAATTACAAGTGCTGAATACGTTCAAATATGTATGGCGGTAATGATGTGTTGCTACTTGCTATATACTTGCTACGTGTTTTGTTGATTTTCCTTCTAATCAATGCCCTTCTCTTTAGACCCTAGCCTATGGTGTTCAGTGTGTCTTCGATGAGTAACTTCAAATAGCATGCAACGCCATACAGAACACTAAAACTCAAGACTACGTATGGTAAACAATTGGGTCATTATTGTCTAGGGCATTGAATTGTTTAACGCACAATGCTGAATATCTACAACCAATGTTCCGTTGGTATTTGTTTAAATTATCACCTATTTTATGATATTGTATCAGAGAAATATTTCCACTTGCTTTATTGATATGTGGGTTAGTGTTGTTATAATTCCTTTTCCGTGATTCTTGGAAAGGAATGAAATACCCGTATGCAGATGAAAATATCACGTTATCACGTGTCACCATGTAAGTAACCAAGGCCACAATGCACAATTTCTTTAGAAAAGAAATCTCAATTTGTAAAAAAAATATAGTTTTAATGTTCTTTTTAAGTTTCTTTAATATAACTGGATCAAACAATCCTATATTACGTAAAACCAAGAGAATGTTAACTTGTATTTTGTGCTTTCATTTCAGTGTGAATATTATTTGTATTTTGTAAGTCATACGCTTGTTGCTCTCCGTCTCGATCGTGTTTAGTTAAATACCTATATCATCTCTATAGATGCTTCCTAAACGAATCATGAATTCCACAATAGAAAATGTTTATAAGGATTATGATGTTAGCTTTGTTTAGCTTTGAGCTAAAGATGCCGAAAAAAAAGACAAAAAAAGTAGAAAACCTATCGATATTTTGTTTCAATGTAGGGTCACAACAGAAACATAAAAGTCGTAGTCTACTTGTTATTTTTCTCTTACAATCTCCACTATGTTTACCAAATTACCGGTGTTGTCCGTCTCACATTACAATATTTGCACGAGAAGAACGTTAAGAGATCTTAGTAGACTGTCGCCATGGTATCTTAACACTAAGCCAATGAGGATTTACGGTGCACTTGGCCCTTGGTACCATTAGTATCGTTAATTTGTCGCTACGAATCCATGGCATCGTTTGGATAGAGTCATATTTTCAAGATTTCTGGCTCTGAATCTTTCTTTAAAGCTACGAAGTCAATGAGTGTAAAGCAATTGAAGACATTAATCCTAAGTAGTAAGTTCATTATAACCTTTTCTCATGATTTTTAAGATAAAATATCTTCAATTCTGCTACGATTACGTATATTTTACTGAACTTGCCATTCATACTGTGTGCGCAGCATATGGTTAAACTTATTAGTTTTTTAAAGGTTACTAAACATCAATTTGATTTAATAAAAAAAAGAGTCTGTACTGGTATTTTAAATAAAATCCAGTTTACTATCTATTTATCGATAAATGTATTTTAATAAGCATGAGAAATAAATGGTTATACATCAAACACGCAGTCTCTTACGTCATACTTTGGAAATATATCAATGAAATATCAATTTATCAAATAAAACAAAACTACTTGAATCAGCGCTCTCCAATTAAAGAAGACTATCCCAGCTAATTTCGACGGTCACCATGACCAATTGCAGAAGAACTGGTTCAGCAGTCTGAACGAGGAAGGGACATCCACAATGACAACTTATTAATAATGCAATACGGTATATGCCTGCAAATGACCGTTTTGCATTTCGCACACTATTGCTTGAAAACCTCACAAATGTGACAATAACGAGAGGTTCTTTAGCTGCAAAGTAATAAATTATAAAATTGATAATTTACCCACTTGATACCAAGTACTAGTTTGAAAATTTCGCATAGTTTTCAGATTTTGAACCGTTTAGTAAATCTGTTTACAGCGGTAATGCACATGTATTTGTAGTTTGGTAATGTGATGTCCCTTCTACGCTTGGGTAGATTGCCATTAACTAATGATACTCATTAATGTCACATGCAAAACATTTTTCCGTGATTGGCTATACGTAAGCTGAAATATTAAGTTGGTCGTGCGTACTGTAGAACCACTATTGTCTACTCGTGTTTTTATAACATGCAGCCCGACGGAGACGGAAAAAATAACAACATTAATAACAACAACAATGATATTGTTGATCAACGTAAAATATATTGCTAGACTGGTTGCAAAGAAAGAAACTGGTGACTAATGGATTGTGCTGTTGATGAGATGACAATGTATCCATAAGAACCAACACATTGCATATACATTGAATAAGCGGTAACCGTAATATTATTGTGAGAAATTGTTCGTGTTAATATCATAATTCTAGTGATTAGTTATTTTCTTTCATATAACTTCACTTCAAGTAGTACATTATTGCAACACCTTATTTCTGACATAACTGAACTTGATTCTGGAGTCAATGTGACAGAGAATAAAGGGAGAAGTATAATACGCTAACTTATATCAAATGATCTCGGAACAGACGGTGTGTCAAAGACGAAGATGAAAAAAATAGGATCTGTCATACAAATAAACCCTATCATGTGTGGCTTATAATAACAAATACTTTAAGTCTTTAGCTGTAATGACTAGATAACGGTAATTAAATTATTTTGATTATATCGTCACGTACAAGGGCTGATTATATTAATTACATTTTTTATCACTTGTTATGTTAAGAAATGTTAGTTTCTTGGGAAACGTCGGTTAAATTCCCAGGCTTCGAACTGTTGGAATAATGCAACAGACAGACGGAGTCATGATAACAAATTGCAACATTTTCATTTCTAGTTCACCCACGTTATTCTATTGACTGATGGGTTTACGTATCGTTCATATTAGCAGAAGACGTTCCTGTCTTGTCAATATGTTAAGGAAGATGTTAAAACGAAGAAAACAAATAGAAAGCGTCATTGCAGTGAATCTTTCTCCATATTTTAGTTTTGTCTAGTTTAATGCATCATAGACTTTGTGCACGTATAATGAATTATTAAACGCAATATAGCGTTTGATCCCAAAATCAAGTTTTTCTTGGCCTTGCTCTAAATTCATGACTTGACAATTTTAATGTAAATTATTTTCTGATCAAAATGTCTTTCAGTTTTAATGTCATTTTTTACAATTTGTCACGACTCAAGCAAACACTTCAAAGAATGGTCTGGACAAGAGTTGTACTTGCTTTAATGTAGCATTGCTAAATTAGTTTCAGGAAATGCTTTTCACGATAAAATAATCGAAACTGAAAATTAACATACTTTAAAGGCTTTGTGTGTCCGCACAAAGCCTACGTGTAATCAGAACATAACATTTGTGGTTGCTTTGTGATTTACTTTGAATGAATAGATGACTTCAGACAAACTGTTTGCCATGATATGTCATAGATCATGGAATAATTATTTCTATGTTGATAGTATTCATTATCCAGGGATAATCTCAACAATCAATGCACAAATTTCGTTATTAGCATATAAGTACAGGGAGGAGTTGAACAAAGAAGTGATTAATGATCAACTTACTTTATACGGTGGATATGCTTATTTCTATCATAATCGTAAATTAAAATTATGCGAGGATTAGGAGAGCAAGTCTTGACTTATGTAGATACTTGTACAAATTATTGTACATCAATCATGTTTGGGATGGCGAAAGTAAACTACTAAGTGTCTATATTGTGTATAAAATGACAGTACCATGGTTATTCTTTCCCCTCTCTTTAAACTTTGACCATGATGGTGCATGGTCCTTTTTTTTGGGAACTACAATTCCTCTTGCTACTAGGAAGCTAACGCCAAACTGTCAAATGATGTTGTTCAGTGCCACCATCATTATTAGAGCTTGTGCTAGATATATTACTGTGGTGAACAACCTCTCCAAATAGCTAAGCAATATCTCAATCCGTTTGGGAGATTTCAAAGAGCATTTTTCCTTTCACCCAAGGCTGAAGACACGATCGAATCGAAGAAGGACATCACTGAGCCACATGTGCTACAATTGTGTTGATTTTTATCTGTATCTCTTGACCATTTCTATTTAATGTAAATAGAGATGGGTTTTTGTAAATGTTGAATTGAAAACATTGAAGTTTTTAACATGACCTAATCATGGTAGTTTGCTTCACACAGATTTAGAAAACAAATTCAAAGAGAAAGTAAAATGTTTCAGATCCTAGTGGCATTATGACATCGCAGATTAAACAAAGTAACAAGCCACACACAGATGAATGCTTTTCTTAGTTGTATGTGACAGTTTTTCTCTTCAAAAGTCTTTTTCAGATGATCGGCTAAAGATGATGGTAAGGTTTGCATCTACTTTCAGGTCACACCTCTTGTTTTAGTCTCATCTTGCAGATGTTATGAGGCTATTTCTGAAAGCTTTGAAACATTCAGTTCTTGTCATCTCATTAATTCTCCTGCCAATGTGGTACTATGTTACTTTTACATTTACAGTTGAAAAACATCATCCATCTCTTTTGTGAGGTTTAATGCAGCTTTCTACATTGTTTTTGTCTGTATTTAGATGACGTTGCACTGCTACAGTGATGCTGGACGAATCTGTTCTCCCACTAAACTGCTCTACCGTTGAACTTTGTATGACTGTGGAATCTCTTTTCCCATTTGCTATATATAAATATATAAATATATATATATATATATATATATATATATATATATATATATATATATATATATATATATAAATAAATATATATATATTTATATTTATATATATATATATATATATATACATATATTAAAATCATAATTTCTTTTGGTGAGAACCATTTATCATGCAACCAACCCTCACCTCAAATAATCTAATGGCATAATGGATACCATGTGTTATTAAACAGTGTTTTTAATATGTTTGAATTCATACTTAAAGGTGAAGCTATGATTTCTACTATCTGTTGAGAATTCTAGGTTGACTTCACTTCATCTCTGTGGACTTACCAAGGAGTCATATATGTTCCATGAAAGGATTTATACCTTGGTCTTAGACTATTAAAACGAGTTATCACGTTCACAAAGCATGCATCTCTTTGTGGTTCTCGAAAGGGGAAACTATGGAGTTACTCTTACTGAACTTGCAAAGTTTTGAAGGGGACCGTGGAGTGCAAAGTTGGCAATGGATACAACGCGGAATAGCAAAAGCCAGTAATTACTATCACAGTTAGACTCGTCCAACACGGCAGCATTCAGAAACGATGTACTCCAAGCTGAAACGAAAGTGCATTAATCAGGTCACATACCCGGAGTCGATGCATACTAAGTTCCAGTGGCGTTGGAAGGTACTTTTGAGTGGGGGGGGGGGGGGGGGCTGAAGACTGATGGCCGGTCTGGGGAGGGGTCTTTTTTTTGGGCATTTCCAGGTGGCCTCAGATGCAATGTGGTGCAATGTAGCACACTTCAACACCCACTCCATTTTGTAAAAATTTTTGCATTTTCACCTGGCCTTAGATGCAATTTGGTGCTCCAAATGAGATTTTTTCTCATTTGGAAATGAAAAAGGGGTTTTCTGACTTGCGAAGCGGGGGGGGGGGGCGGAATGATAATTCCGCCCCTCCATATTTTTCACTGGGGGGCTGGCGCCCCCAGCACCCCGGTTCCTACGCCCTTGCTAAGTTCTTCAATACCGACTTCATTACTTTTCAGGTAACATTTCATACTGTAGTTTTGATTCATAATTGCACTGTAACATGAGATGACATAAACGGTATGACACATCTACGCAAAAGTGCATTTCTCAACCAGAATTTACTTTATCATCCTATTACAAGCAGATGATGTTACTTTTTTACTTCTAAAGTCATTGTTTCGATAACCTAGGGTGTTTGTAAGAGCAAAAAAGAAAGTACCATTAAAACAAAATTATGTCCTGGATAATTTATCCTTTCCCTTTTAAACCTTTTCAGTTTCATTGAACTTATCCAATAAAAAGTGCTTTTTAAACAGAAAGGTGGTGCATGAAACGTGCTACAGTACTTCTCTTAACAACCTTTTGATAGGTAGTTAAGGAGACAAAAACCTTTGTAGTTATATTTAGAAACAATTAGTTTTCAGATTGTTATGAGGTACTCTTGATACTTGTATTGACACATGACAATTTTGTTATTCAGTTTTTATTTTATTTGAAATATAAATACCTTAAAGTAATACAACACAATCCTTCTTTGCCATATTTTGCTTTTCATGTAAATGACCCTAGGCTACAACATTGCTAGACAAGCATTTCTATAAAGAACTTTTTAAGTTCAATCATTTTCAAATTTTCTAGCAAGAATACACAGAGAAGTGGAATTGCTTCAAACAATGTTTGATTGTTAGTTTCCAGTTAGTTTACCAATAATCACTCAAGATAAGATAACAAACTGATGATTCCATGACAACTTGCTTTATTTTATGCATAGTATGAAAGTTCAAACAATACAAACAACCCGAGAGAAATGACATAATGTATCCGTTTGGCAGATCACCTGCAAAGCTTGTCATATGGCCAAGATGGCAGGATTAAGGATTGCATGCTGTTGCTAATGGGCACTTCCCTTGTATGAGGATTTCATTTGCTCAACCAATGACACCATGCTTGAATGATTCATGGTTGTTAGCCAATGCATAATTATCCACTGTTTTTAATTCTGAAACTTTCAGTCAGTGTAAAAGAGGTTTAACACATATAGCTGCAATTGAGGGCCCAAATTGGATCCATTGATGGGCTTTGTTTCGCAATCAAAAAAATAGGACTGCAAATAATATTTTAGAGAGTCCCCAAAATTGTTGCTATTGCACAGATTTTTATGAAATAATATACAGAGCTTCCAGTGCCTCAGTGTACCTCTTTGCAACTACATCATAATAGAAGAGGAACCCAATGAAGTTTGTTAATCGTGACTGCTGCTTTCAGAAATCACAAGAGGAAATGTATCAAGCTGAAAGTGAAACTATTTTAAACAGAATAACAATATCAATACCTGGAGGAGTTTATTACTCAATTCCCATCCAGGATATTGGCAATTTGTTACTTCCTGATGCTGCGCTATACTGTAGCTTGTTGAAACAGTCATTGAACACGGTACACAAAGCATGTAGTCTCAATGTACAGGCCAATCTGTTACATATACACAGTATGAGGTATTATGAGGAAGATCATCAGGGTCCTAATCAAATTCATCTGCCTTCTAGGATGTCAAGGTCATATCCAGGGTCCTACTCCTCAAAGTCCTCTGCTCCCTAGATGATCTGACTCTGATCTCACAGAGTGCTAGCTCAGTAGTTAACGTCGGTGCCTTCCAATCATAAGGTCCGTGGTTCGAGTCACTCCAAGATTAATGTATGTCGTCCAGTTACAGAGTTGTTGACAATTCATAATCATGGTCGTTAAATATGCATCTAAGAGACTGACTTCGGTCAGCTTGCGGCTTTGATTTAAGCCAATTATGGTTTCTTCGCGAGTTCCTGCTTGCAGGAGGATCTAAAAAATACATACATCTCCTTCAGATGTCAAGGTCATCATCAGGGTCCTCCTCATCAAAGTAATCTGCCTCATCTGGTTCATAGAAGATCTGACTCTGACCTCCATCAGATGACCTATAATAAAAAAGAAGATTAATTTAAAGGTGCAACAAAGCTGGAAATAATGCATCTGTCATAACTTAGCAAATTGCATATGCAAACCAGAAATAAAAGAACAGACTGCATAGTGGTTTTGATGACGTTTTAATTAAACTGTGGACAAATTAACACAGGTCTTTTGCCTCTATCATATGCAATCCTATTTTGTACAATAGTTTGTTTTGTAATAACTTAATACATCTTCATTTTAGCTTCTTTAACCGACAAGGAAGCTGAGATACTTACTTATCTTGTCTTGAGGTGTACGGTAAGACCACATTCTCCTTAGCTTTCCTTTCCGAACCTTTCAAAGCTAGGTTAAAAGTCAGGTTGGCTGTTGGATCAGGATGAAAAAAAGTAAATTAACCTTGAAAATTAGGAAAACAATATGCATACTGCTGATCCTACGGTAGTATTTGAAAGGTCATCAGCATGAAAATATGAATGAAACAAAACTGTTTCTCATGACACAGTAATCATTTAGGATCATTGTTATGAGTTTTATACTGGTATTTTAAATTTGTCTAAAACATTTAAATTTGTAGAAGGCAGAAAATGGAAAGAAGGGGGTGGGGAAAGAAAGGGGAGGGGTGGAGGAGGATAGGGGCATATGGTGACAGTTATACTTCTGAAGTTCAATTCATTTTATATTGTAGGACACTTACCTTAACTTCTTCAAATGGAGTTGATGCTTGCTGACCAACTTGCAGCACTGAACAAACATTAGATCTGTCATTTACTATGTAGGATTCTTTCTAAAACAAAGATATGAAATGAAAAGTGAAACAGTAGCATTACAGAAATCATATTCTTTGTCTCAAAACTGAACAATCAACGACAAAATGAACAACAATAGTACAGCAATATATTCATGATTGCTATACACATGCTATAACTACAACTAGAGCACCAACGGTGCAGAAGCTTATACCTTTTCGAGCTTAAAAATGTAGGGCCCACAAAACTTTATGGCCCTACCAAATTTCACGCCATTTTTCAGATTCCACCACTTTTTGGCCCATGAGGCCAAACATTTTAGGTTCAAAGACAATTTTGAGCTCCCCCCGTTCCTCCTCCATAAACAATATATAGTACCAGCTTGCATCTAAGGACTCTTAATTATTCAAAATTTTCTCAAATTTATACCCCTAGCTCAAAACGGCGATAACCCCCCCCCCCCCTCCGTTAGCAGAAGCCTGGCCACACCACTGGTTATAATGCCTATTTTCCCCCTTTAAATTCTATTTTACACACTCTCTCAAACAATTCCACTGACCTACCATATTAACTTTCTCCCCTCTACCCGAGAAGTCATAACTTCACAAGCACTCCTTCCCAAAAGTTTGGCTGGCTGCCTACATACCTCAGGCTCAAAGACTTCTAAGAATCGGCAAGTGCTGATTGGCTATAGGGCTCTCATGCCTTACAGTTCAACAGTTAATAAAAACTCTCAATCCTGCTTTAATTCCACTAGCAGCCTCTGCAGAGCTCAACCACAAATGTAAACAAACACTGCAGAGACTGGGAGAGCTTTGGAAGAAGGTGAAGGCTCAGATTTTTTTAAACAATGGGGATTAATTGTAATTAATTAATTTTTGACCAAAAATTATTAGGCATCACCTTATATATACTCAATACAACAATCATCAGTTCAACTTTGAATATTATCCATCAAAATCTTGAGATGAAAATATTACAAAGAATGACCCCCGATGACCCCCTAAATGACATTTGACCTCAATTTTTCGAACACCCCTCGTAACCCTCATCCCGAGGAACGTTGTGACCAAGTTTCATTATAACTGGCCATACACTGTACGAACGGAAGCAATTTGAAAATAAAGGGCCGTGGCCCGGGCCACAAAAGACCCCTAGTTGATCTTTGATCTCAAATTCATGAACACCCTGAAGGTAAAACTTCCATAGTACTATCGTGACAAACCCTCAACATCGTACCATGGAATCTGTAGGAGAAGAAGCATTTTGCGTATTTCCACAAAATGGCCCATTACTGCCCACAGGTGACCTTTGACCCCAAATTTCAGACCATCTCTGATAGCCCTATACCCAATGGTCCTTATGTCCAAGTTTCATGAAATTCCATCAAACACAGTGGGAGCGGTTTTACCAATTGTTGACCGATAGAGTGATAGACGCCGCACTGTAACAATAGCTCACACCAGCATGCTGGTATGAGCTAAAACGTACAGGATCATAACAACAGAACAGCGATTTCTAACTAAATTATCAATACTTATCAAGCAACAAAATTCAGTAGCACATCCCAATACTTCGTGTATACAACACACAGACATGAATACAGTGGTGTCAAGGGCCAGTTAAGGCTGCAACAGTCTCCCTTTAGAAGGCTTCATATTTCCCCACTTATGAAGAAAAATAAACTATATACTTTACCCCTTATTTCCTAGGTCCCCTAATTGACCTATGGTCATGGGGTGTCCCCCACCCCCCGCCTCCCCCGCCCTCACAAACTTGTATGTTGTCATTACCTGTCTCTTCACTTTTCCACTTTTCTTGTTTACGATAATTTCAAAACTTCCACCAGCTTCATCTGATGCTGACAAGGTTGGTCTGATGGGTAAATCATCTGATTTGTACGTTAGCTAGATGTCTCAGAGCATTCAGTGTTTTCTCTGTATGTAAGTCGGCATGAATTAAGCCCAGCACACAGACACTCTGAATCTCTGTCGAGGAAGATGGAGAGGAGATTAAAACATCTATTTCAAAATTGCAACAGTTTGTCAAGCCGTCTAAACATTCACATCTGATCGGATAATGGACTTACCATCAGTCTATCTACTTTATAAGAGACATGTACTATGTATGCTGTTTCAACCACTTGTCTGCATGTAATCTACAAGTTACTAATCATTTCACCTAACATAGACATTTTGACTGACATTTTATGGCAATAAACATCTTTGTGACTTTTGTTGACTACTGAGGATGCTATTGTGATACTGTATATCTTTGCTAGTGTTGCTACAGCAAATGGCAGTATAATCCATAACATAAGGCTTGGTTTTTACAATTCCCAAATAATCCAGGGCAAATTAGTGTAAATCATTTGTGAAAATTTAGCAATCAGAAATAGAAAGTGTTGCACATATGGAAGGCATGCCATACACATGTGATAAAATTACTATTCAAAACTGTGTCAAACAAGGAATGCATTTTACATGAAACATAAAAGGGAAAGACAATGGTCTATAAAATGAGCAAAGCCTCTGAAAATATTTAACTTCGGTAACAAACAAATGTATGTACTTGTCGTAAACTTATTACTAAAATAACAAAATAAGCACAAAATTCCATATATTTCCCTAACGTATGTAGTCATGTTACCTGGAATGTCTTTGGTAGCATGTAAGAGAGACCATATAGATGTGGAAATGACAGAGTCAGTCTGATATGGCAGGAATATACTGATGGCATCAACTACTACAGCAATCTTTGAGGATGATGAGGCCCTTGGTGTGGACCAGATCCCCGAGAAGAGATCTTCATCTGAACTTACTCTCAAAGTGTCATCTTCAGAAACATTCCTTCAGGATAGTATTGAAGGAAAAAAGAAAGTTCAAACAATGCATGCACTGGTGATTGTTAAAACATCATGAATGCAAAGGTTACGATTATCATCGAACCTTTTTGTGTTACTTACCATCCAAGAGGGTTTGCCCAGTAGTCATGAACAACTACTTTGCTGAAGGCTTCAGGTTCAAAGCATTTCTTTACTTCATCTGGTTCCACTTCTGATATTATAACGTGAATTTCATCCACTCTGCAAAGACAACAATAGTACTGTAGTTTATTTTTGTCTTTACTGTACATTATGTACTGTACTTTTGTCTGCATCAGGTTTCAAGCTTAACCCTGCTACATTGGCTATTGTCATTTACAGAAAATGTCAACACAAATGGTAAAAAACTCTTTTACTTCATTTCTTACAGCCTGGACATGATTAGCTTTTACCATAGCAACAGGGCTAATAAGCTAAAAATGAACAATTGACTATTTACTGATTCACACATCTAAAGCAGGATTCTCATAAGACATATATGCAAGGTAGTTGCCAAGAATAAAGATCTCTTTTGTTCACCAAGAATATTGCATACAAACACGATAGATAAAGGTATCACTTTTAAGTGTCAATGGTTAACAAAGATTATCTTTTAAATCTTGCAATATGATCAGACATAATTTGATAGTGATTTGTTCAATAAAGTAGGATAGTACTCTAACTCTTTCTGTAATTCATATGCAAATGTGAGGAGCATAGTTTAGTATACTAGTTATAGTAAGCTTGATAACTTACCATAGTTTCTTTTGTGATATTAGAATAAGTAGTACAGTATTGTACTTGTACTAACAAGGCTGCACAGGGATTTATCCCTATACATGACCTTTGACACACTGCAACGCCATTGTTATCAACTGTTCACTTTCGCTTGATTTTAACATACGTAATTGTACTGTTCTCAATTTACATCCTGTATACAAAGCTATGTGGGTTTTTAGTGTTGGAAATACATAATACTTTTATGTACTACAGGTACAGTATAATATTGGTACAGTGTTGTTTTATGGTTTTCTGCTTAGAATTTCAGAAAGTTGCTGTTACTATCATATGTCTATATTACAAATTCTATGAAAAAAACTGTCCATAGCTAAGTACTACTCATATCCAATGAACAAACTACAGTATAGAACATTGTATGCCTGCAAATATACATGTAAAATATACTAGAGCATGACAGAAAACAGCTCAACAAATCAACCTCATCCAACATGCATAATTCAAAGAGAGAAAACAAAATGACCATCTGTACAAAGATTCCATACCTGTCCAGTACATGGTTCGCTAAGGCAAATAGCAACTGCTTGCCAATATGATTAAGTGAGTCTGTGAAATAAACAAAACAGAAATGTCCTCAGAGCAGAGTTGGGTAAATTGTGTTAACCAAAAATATGTTCCTTGTTTGAAAGCGAATACTCCAGTCTAGTGTAATGTATTCACAGTATCATTCTACACAACAGTAATTTAGTTAAAAGTACAATTTACTTTACCACTATTTTCAGTGTGAGGAGATGTTCATATTGTATTTACGATTGTGCAACATATTTTGAAGGTGTTTCCACCATATGAAAAATATTATTGCATATAATTTCCCAGAATTGTTGTTAGGATTTTAAAAAGTGTCCTATGGAAGAACATCTCAACCTGTGGTTTGAAATGATTGAAAGTTGGCCTGGGAGTTACAAATTCATATACATTTTTCGTGCAAGGAGAGTGCTGCAGTAAGTATTACCAATTTGTCTGGTGGTGAAGGGGGGGGGGGGCGGCTATGTCATTGCCCGATGGGGCACACTGTCTTTTTATTGCCCTAGAGCCAAAATTACTGTCAGTCTCCAAAAGGCATTTAACTTTTGAATGTAAGTTTTGCTTTTATGTGCAGTAGAAAAAATTGTACTTTCATTATTTGGATTTTTACTCCAAAACTGCAGTTTAACAAAACATGAATTTTCTTCTGAAAAAAATATCAGCACAAGTTTGTATTTTACACTCCGGACCCTACTAATGTTATCAGAAACAAGTTCAGATATTATTTTACTCTTACTTGTGTGATCTTGTTCCAGTTTGTGTGGAATTACCGGTTACATTCAATTTGAAGGAGTGCTGCAAAAGTTAGGCAATAAATTACTGTGGCTTGAATCCACAATGTTCTATTTGGCGCTCAATCCTCAAGAGCTGCTCTAAAGAACTAACATGCTTTTGAAATCAAAAGCATCTACTCTATGAAATATCATAGTTTATGTAAAAGTTTCCTATGTTAAAAATACCTCATTTAACATTTGTGATGAAAGCAACAAGTCAATAGAACATAGTCTCTAACACAACAATGACAGCTTCCTACCATGAGTATATTTCTTTTCAGATATGAAAAAGGCCTGATGTTATGATTTTTGTTTCAATTTGCATATGATAACATAAAACATATATATTATTGGCTATCATAGGCATTATTATCCATTATACGACTTGTAACTGTCATTGTGGAAGCCCATTGTAAATTTTTTCCATCAATGTCATTTGGTTTCAAACATTTGACTTCTAAGTTCGAACGAGCCAATCGGGAGACCACAAATATTCATGTGATAAACCAAAGTCTGGACAGTTTCAAATTGTCAGTGTTCCACAAAATACTGAAGGAGTTGATCTGGTAATGTTTAGTTTCGTAAGTTTTCACAATTGTCCTGCCTTAGTAAGTTCCCTATTTGTGTAAAGATTTAAACACTGCTTACTTTTGACATAACTGCAGGTTGGTGTCTGGTTGTATTGTGGTGTTAATAGCTATATAGTACAACTGTTTGTTTTTTATCATAATATCATTGTAGGTTCCTGATGTTTCAGAGGGTCGTTTACGAGAAGCGTCTCATTACAATGTACCTACATTAAAGTAGTCTACCTGTTTGTGGTCGGGTGAGTTGAGAGTGTCATGTCAGGGCATATCCTGATGTGTTTGCATTTTTATGTCATTTAACTGTTATCTTGTTAAGCTTAAGTTTAATGAAAGAAATTGCAACAAATGTCGATGTTTTTCTGACTCTAGTTGAGCCATTATTCCTGTATTGTTCTGAAACATGGACTATTACCAAGCAACTGGAAAGAAACATAGACGGTTGTTACACAGGATTATTGAGGGCTGCCCTTGATATTAGTTGGAAACAGAAGATACCCAACACACAGCTTTATGGGGATCAGTTGGTATAGGTACTTGTATAGCATTGTACACAATACTCTCACACTCAAACCAGTTCATAACTGTTCCTCGAAATTGCTGAAATAAACTTCACAGATTCACAGTATTTACGGAACTTGTAAAGTATTTGGAACACCAGAAGATAAAACTTGGCGGAATCGATGTCAGAGCAGAATGTAGTGCCGAGAAGCTTAGGCTTCGCAAAACTGTTGGATTGTAAACGTTAGAGTAGCCTACATGCGAACATTCTTCGCATTGGAGCTGAACATTGCAATGTAAACAACAAAGAGTCGGAGTGGTTTTGAGAATCAGCATAAAACGTAATGTTTCCGACTTTGAACAATATTTGTGGCTAACAAATCGAATATGTAACCCAGTCTCATGTGTGTGCTCGTTTTAGCTGAAATGACACTCTATCACCTCTTGCCAACCGATCTCCTGGGACGTTGTGGGGGGGGGGGGGTGATTCAGCATAAGAGTCTTTAAAACATATCTAATTTATAAGAAATTTCACTGAAAATTAAGGAAGAAATTAATCTGTATACAAACGCGGTTTTTGTTGTGATTACTATAGGTAATGTACAGAGCGTGGGTTATGTTGCAATCTGCATTTGCAAAGATGACTTCACGTTTGTCACTGTTAAAATCATATTTGAAATGTCCATCCTTAACGATTAAAAAATTGTTCCTCTGTCAAACGCAACATTAGCGTTCTCATACTTTGAAAACATGCTTGGAAAATTATTTATCGTTCTTTAAGGTAAGTTCTTAGGGCTACCAGACAATCCTTTTAACTATTTAATTACAGAGTGTGCAAGGAAGCATATTTATATATTATTTTTTATCATTATTATTTTTTATTCATGTTTATTTTATCTTGTTTAGGGGCTGCTCCATTACTGCCCCATTATTGCTCCGTTATTGCTCCATTACTGTTTTGTATGTTGCCAGTTCATCCTGGTCCGTGCGTGTTGGGTTGTGGAATATATTGCAGCTAAACCACTTGGACAGTTTTCTGTTGTCATTTGCTTGGCTTGTCCCACCCAAGGTCGCCCCGCCAGGCCCCCAAATAGTGCTTTACAACACTACTACATTAGTACTGTATAGCTCGTGAATGCACTGCCCTGACCAAATCACTGTAATATTAATCGGTAAGCTACAGTACATGTACTGTACAGTATATCGGTACAGCTGACAGCTTGTCACATGAACAAATGTTATGCCAAACTTGCGATTAAATTCCTCTAGTTTATTTCATCCCAAGACAACAAATCTTATGATTTAATCATACAATGGTATTTCTCACACAGCAAAGAACAATACAGATAAGACCTTGAGCAAGAACTGCAGATTTCCCGTCATTCCTCAATATAACATGTTTGCTCAGATATTATTACTTTCACCATCTTAATTTCTATCAGTACTGGCCATTCTTCATACCGTACGTATAGCATTTCTACGAACAAATGATCTTAATACTTACTTATCAGTTATGACTGACCTTTCACAAATAGCTAATACTTTATATCTGTATTGTGACATTGCTAGACATTTATAACAGACCTACTTTACAAATTGAAACATGACACTAAGTACAGTTTTGTTGGACTGCTGTGTATAACAAACATGAGATGCACTGTGCATTATGGGCTATAGGCGTAGGAGCCTCATTTGATTTGGGGGGGCTGTAACGACTTGCCCGAAAAATATAACCAAAATTTTTCGCGCGCTCCGCGCACGATTCGCATGTTAATGTGCTTATCATATAGGCATTCTTCGGTTATTACATCACATGCCAATAACAAACAATCATTTTCCGTGTTTTTACCCTTCCATATTGGTTAGAATTATTGGGGAAGTCGTTACAACAATAATGATAATAATATAAGTTTAACCATTGAAAAACACATTGCAAATTCTTCTTCTTTCCAGTAGGTGCCAGTGGCGGAGCTATAGGGGTAGTGGTCAGGGGGGGGAGAGAATGGTCGGTAGGGGCGCTTTTTCGACACTATCTAAGCGGAGCGCCACCACAGGTTGGCGCGGAGCGTACAGAAATTTTTTGAGTAAAGATACTCCCTAGATCGCCGGAAATGACCCTTTCCAGGCCTTGCTAATTTCAAGATAAACGAAGAATAAATAGGTGTCATCGCCATTTGTCAGAAAATTGCACCAACAAAATGTGACAAATGTCAAAGGTATTTGAGAGCGCAATAAAAAAGTCAATAATCGCGAATAAGTAAAAAGTGGTAAAAAGCTGAAAAGGGCACCAGCAGTCCATTTGAGTCCGTCAGAGGGGCATCCGCCCCCTCTGACTGTATATGGACGCTCCGCCACTGGTAGGTGCCCGAAAGATTCTCAGCTTATTGCCCGAATTTTCACCAAAAAACTTGAAAAACACATTGCAAATTATTTTCTTTCAGTAGGTGCTGGAAAATTCTCAGAATATTGCCGAATTTTACCCCCCCAAAAATGAAAAACACACTGCAAATTATTATTCTTCCAGTAGGTGCCCGAAAAATTCTCAGCATATTGCCCGAATTTTCACCAAAAATTATGGTTGGGGGGGCTGCAGCCCCCCAGCCCCCCGCATCCTACGCCTATGATTATGGGTCAATATCCTTTGTCATGACAACTTCAGCCCTGTGTCAGTAGCTCCTTTTCTTTATAGGTATGCTGTATTAGCCCCAAATATGCTAAATATTCATGGTCACCTCTGGTCACAATTCTTAAACTGTTTTTATTGCAACCTTTGAGGAAATTGTCCTCACTGGGACATTCAGTCATCTTGTGTGTTCCTTAAAAATGTCTGAGAACAATTGAAGAGTAAAGACCTCCAGGAAAGTACTTTTTGAAACTTCTTGCAATTATAACATGCTATAGTTTGGGGCCTATACTGACTACCTTTAAACTAGATAGGAAGGTCTCAGAAGACCTATGTTCACATTGTTGTTGAAAAGGATGACATATTACCAAAAATAGTTTTTAAATTTAATTACCATTATAGTTTACCACTTTGCACTGGCAAACCGAACATCAAGCAAGGCTCTGCAAGACAATAACTAGGCTTCCAACGATACCATTAATGTTTTAGTCACAAGCTCCTCCTTGGACCTCACATACTTGTGCAAATTATTTTAACTCCAATAGAAAGGGTAATTTTCGCTTATTATAATCACAAGAAAGATTAATTTGAAAAGATTTTGAACTAACAGTTAAATAATTAAAGAATAGACCGAAGTGTCCTTGAACATGAAATTTCTGAAACTTACTTTCTTTAGTAGTAGTAGTAGTAATAGTACTAGTAGTAGAGTATTATTATTATTATTATTATTAGTAGTAGTGGAAGTAGTAGTAGTGGCAGTAGTGGTAGTGGTGGTAGTGGTGATAGTGGTGGTAGTGGTAGTAGTGGTGGCAGTGTTGGCAGTGGTGGCAGATGTGACAGTGGTGGTAGTGGTGGTAGTAGTGGTAGCGGTAGCAGTAGTAGTAGTAGTAGAAGTAGTAGAAATTTACAAAAATAACTGTACACAAAATGATCATATATAAACAGTAATGGTTCACATAGAATTTTCACTCAAAGCCACTGAAAGAGTGGCTTTCATAAATTTCATTTTCAACCATCTAAATTTCTTGTCCCTTTTCAAGTCTCTCAGTTTCGGATAATGCTTGATTTTGACAATCTTTTTCCTTATATGTTTCATAGATAGTATTATCTATCATAGCTGGTACATCTAATGCACTAATCTCAGTATGGGATATCATGGATGACACTACGTCATCAGTTATCGTTGTATTTCTAACGTTTGCATTATTCGTACTAGAGTTCTGCTTAGCTAACTCTGGGTTTCGGTTGCAGAAGGATACATTTAAGCGAAAGTAAAGTACTACAATTACAATCATGACGAATATCAAACACAAGCTGATGGCCGTGATAACCAGTGCAAGAGTTATGTCTGGGCCCGAGTCATTTATCTCATTATAATCCATCTTTGATGTGATATTTCTATCTCCGTAGGAAACGTCTGTTCCTGTTACGAAGAAAATAAGTTCAATGAAGTTATCTTTTGCCATAATATAATATTCCCAGTGATTGGGGATGTTACGTCAGGTTAGGATAACTTTACTGAAATTACTTTTATAACTTTATTTTATAAGAGCGCAACCCCACAAGGCTGTCTGAACCCCTTAATTGTATTTTGAGGAGATAAAGGCCCGTAGATAAATACATAATTGCGCCACTTATATCGTAAACTTATCGTTAGAAAAGATTACTTTTGTGATAAAAATTAATGATAAATATTTTGATGCAAACGATGCGTGAGTAAAATAAATAAAACTAATATAAAATATCAGTACAAAATTTCATTTTTCATCGAATATAGATTAAAAGTCCCATTCTACTTTCGAATGGAAAGTTTTCTTCAAAATCAAAAATTAAACGTTCATACTACAAGGGGGAGAAAGGGTTAACATTGCTATGGATTAAAATCTAACCGGCTACAACGGTACCGCTCAACACTTCTGCCTGTATGGTTCATAGAAGATAGGCTTGATAGTATGTGTTGGAACCGTGGATTCAACCCTTTAAATGTTAGATTAATGTGTAACAACTCTTATACAATGACTAAACGATGTTCATTTGATATAACCTAACAATTTCAATGCTAAAACAAATGTTTTTAACTATTGAAGTATTCAACCCCTATGTTAATACATGTTAACACTTATAAATTAACGTGCATTTATAGTAATTTTGAATTACCCTGGTGCTTATAGTGTTGCAACGAGAGCAGTCAACCTTTAAAGGCATAGACTTGCGCTGCAAATGCGTTAAATTGTAAAAAGTTAGCTGAAAGTGTTGTTTTGAGGGAAAATGCTGTTTCTATTACTATTCTCTATACACAGGGTGAAGGCGGAGAAACAAGTTTTCTGTTTTCCTCGAATGAAATCCCTTTTAAATTTGATTGCTATTTGCTTATCCACATTGGGGCGATATGCTATCATATAAAGGATTCACGGCATCTGGTATGCCTGGTTGAATTTACCTCTCCGGGAACAGATTGAATTTCATAAGTTTCATTTTCAATCATCTCAATTTTTTTTTCTTTTCTTTTTCCCTTTTCTGCTTTTACAGTTACTGGTGTTGTTTCATTTTGATCATCTTTTTCAGTATATGTTTCATAGATAGTACTATCTATCATACCTGGCACATCTAATACATTACTTCTTTCAGTCTGAGATTCAATCATTGGGACTCTGCCATCATTAATGGTTGTATTCCTATCATTAGCATTATTCTTATTAGAGTTTCCTCCGTCGGAAACATTTCTATTGCAGTATGGTATATTAAAGCGATATTTATATACCATTATTACAATGAGAAATATAAAACATAAGAGGATAACCATGACAACTAATAAAACAGTCAGTACTCGACCTGGGTCATTGGCTGCCCTGATTTGGATCGTTGATGTGATATTTCTATCTCCGTAGTAACCAATGCATTGTATATCCCCGGAGTAGACGCCTCTTCCGGTATCTGATACATTGAATTCAATGGATGCATCGCTTCCCATATTATCATATTTCCAGTGAGCTGGGATTTTAGTCCAGGATAGTCTAACTTCACTCACATTACTGGTACAACGAAATAATACATTCCTAATATCACTAAAGTTGATATTTGAAGGTGTCGCTGTGACAGAGAACAATGGGAGAAACAGAATAGGTCCGAGGGAGCAAGATTCTTGATAACTCTGATAAGGTGCTGGTAATTGTTGAGAGACATTGCAGACGAAGGCACTATTGTTAAATGATGAGTTGAAGTACGATGAGAATGACAGTGTCTTAGAAGGATGCGGGTGAGAGGATGTTGTCTTGGTTGAGATGCTAGTGACATTTGTTGTTTTATTTCCTAGTATGATATGGTTTGACATAGTCACGTGTGGAACTCCGTCCTCTGAAGTACAGTTTATCTCGATAAGGTCAATCTGATCCTCGAAAATATATGGTCCGATTTCAATGGAAGATTTACAAATAGGTCTACTGCTTATTAATGTGTAGACATTGACAATCACAGCATATTTCTCATTACCACCTTCACCACATCTATATGTTCCTTTATATTCTTCAGTTGCATGTTTTAATGTCAGCTTGCCCGTAGTGAGACCAAAAATTTGAAAATCAAATATATTTGAAAATTCCTCTACTACCTGCTTATTTTGCACAAGTACAATGCCTTTAAATATTATGTTAAATGGATTGTTGGCATTCTGTTCACAAATAAATTCAACTGTTTCATTCTTCAGAACGTTGATAGGGACAGCAATATATTCAAATTTTGTAGTCATACGCCGAGGAGAGGAAGGCTCCAAACATGTTGTTATAACCGCACACAATAAAAGTGTCGATAAAATATTCTCAAGTCTCATTGAATCCATATTGGTCTTCAGCCGTGTCGGTTTTGAGTTGTAGAAGTTCCCTTGGCACTATTTCAGTTTTGCACAAGCTGCGATGACCTAGACGATAAATTGGGAATTTCAACTTTTCCTATCCACATCTCGAATATACCTGTTCTTTGGAATTAATTTATCTTGTCCTTTTTCCTGAGTTACTGCCTCCTCTTGAAGTAGCACTTCTCCTATCAAGAAATTAGTATTATCTCAGACAAGATTAGGAGTATATCATCTCAAACTTCGATTAGCATTATTTTTTAAATGAAATTTAATATTTTTTGTGAAAAGAATTTCGAATTATCGCCCCAAACTACTACGTACTATTTCAGTTCCTCTTTTTCTCAACCTATGATATTTTTTAACTCTAATTTTTGACATTTATCTCAACATTTCTACTACTTCGTTTGGAATTTTTATTTGTAGAAATTAAGGCATTTCATTCACAAACTGTCGACGTATTACTCATATTTTACATGTTTTATTAAACATCAAACTTTCTTTCAAATGTTCCACTATTCAATGTAAAAACTGAGACTATTAACCTCCTCAAAGTCTTAAAATGTTTCTCATGATTGCAATTGGATTATTGCAATTAGTTACTTGTTTTTTAATGCCGTAATTTCGACTCTTGATGTGCTCGAAATTTTGCGCAAAACAAAATCATTGGTGAATGATGCTATGCTGATAGTAGAATGCCTCTTGTTCTGTTGTTATAAAATTGGAAGAGTGGGAAATGTCGAGAAAGCAACTCCTGCCTTTACTCTGATCAGTGCTGGCTCCCCTGCACCCGTCCCTATACTAGCCTATACTATGTGATGCTAAACTATCTGATATAGCCCTACAATATTGCTTCAAAGTGAAGCTAGCCTACAGTGCTTTTAAAAAAAATCAACGAAACATTGATGCCCATAGCTTGTTTAACAGTTATAGTAACATAAAGTGGACTTACCGACGTAACGGTTGAAGCAGTATTTGTGTCTTTTTGAGCTTGACAATATGATATTGAATGTATATAGTTCAGTAACTAGAACCACACTAAAATCGTAGGCGGAAGTAAGCTTATAACAGTTACAACCTTCTAGCCGGCTTGCCCATGTTTTCTGCAAAGTTGACAGATGAAGTCATTTCAACTTAGGACAGCTTCTTTCCTTCAAGGGATGAACAGCAGATCGATGTTGGGACCGATTAGCTTTCTTTAGACCCACTGCAGTGACTGGCTGACAACGTTTGAAATATTAATTCAACAAAGTGACAATTTCTGTTATAATTTCAGTTTTATATTCTGATATCACAACTCGTATTATAAAATGATATTTTCTATTTGGAGTTGGACGTGATTGTTATTCGGTTCCAAATGTGCAGTGTGGCGCTGTTTAAGTAATGAAAAAATATGTAATGGATTTTCCCAAGACGTTCTCAAGAGGTCAAAGTGGTCGAAGATACATTTAATTAAGTTTTATGGAGCTATTAAACATTGTGGGTCGCCCTAGTGTCTCTCCGTTCAATGCAAATCATTCAGACTTAACTCAAACGTAATTTAATTTCAAAGAGACCTTAAAAGTGAATAATATTTTATCTATTACACACTGAGCCTTGAAAATAACGAATCGAAATCCCGATAGATTACCATTTGTGAAGAACAACTGGCAACAGAAGGATCAATAGTTGGCCCTAACAATCTCTTTGAATAATCATAAGTGACTGCATATGCTGAATAGAGGGCTAGTTCTGTGGGGGGGGGGGGGGGGGGAGAGAGCAGTAGTACATCTGGAGTTAAGTTGGGAAAAAGGAACTGCAATTCACCTCAATGCGTCCACAACTGAATGCACCAACTGACAGGGACTTCGATTTGTTTCCAGGGTTAGCAGGGCAAACTTACCGATTCAAGTAAATGTAGGAAAGTACAATGGGACACAAGCATACTCAAATTGGCTGTACGATGTAACTACTTCTTTCTGTTATATCTTCATGACGAAAATTAGATTAGTTGCATTTATTTTAATAATTCATCAACACGATTAATAAGCCAGTTCAGAGTTTCTAATGCACATGGATGTACGTCGCTCTGCTCGTTGGGAATACCTTTGCAGATGTAACTCAAAATCAGTTAAGTAAAGTTGCGCTGAGGTCAGTTAGCGCTTTGTGCAACTCAATTACTAAGTTTATGATAACATGTGATTCATAATTTAAGGTAATCCTTGCCGCACATGACTAAATATGTCAGAAAAACTCGAAGAAGAACTTAAAAATGAAACTTAGAGCTGCAATTGATTTAAACTCATTTTTTTTATTGCTAACTACAGTTAACAGACTTTTACAGCAATCATATAATCAATCGATCCATCCATCCATCGATCGATCGATTCATCGATCGATCCATCGATTCATCGAACCATCAATCGATCCATCCATCGATCCATCCATCCATCGATCCATCCATCGATCGATCCATCCATCGATCGATCAGTTCATCCATCGATCCATCCATCCATCCATCCATCCATCCATCCATCCATCCATCCATCCATCCATCCATCCATCCATCCATCCATCCATCCATCCATCCATCCATCCATCCATCCATCCATCCATCCATCCATCCATCCATCCATCCATCCATCCATCCATCCATCCATCCATCCATCCATCCATCCATCCATCCATCCATCCATCCATCCATCCATCCATCCATCCATCCATCCATCCATCCATCCATCCATCCATCCATCCATCCATCCATCCATCCATCCATCCATCCATCCATCCATCCATCCATCCATCCATCCATCCATCCATCCATCCATCCATCCATCCATCCATCCATCCATCCATCCATCCATCCATCCATCCATCCATCCATCCATCCATCCATCCATCCATCCATCCATCCATCCATCCATCCATCCATCCATCCATCCATCCATCCATCCATCCATCCATCCATCCATCCATCCATCCATCCATCCATCCATCCATCCATCCATCCATCCATCCATCCATCCATCCATCCATCCATCCATCCATCCATCCATCCATCCATCCATCCATCCATCCATCCATCCATCCATCCATCCATCCATCCATCCATCCATCCATCCATCCATCCATCCATCCATCCATCCATCCATCCATCCATCCATCCATCCATCCATCCATCCATCCATCCATCCATCCATCCATCCATCCATCCATCCATCCATCCATCCATCCATCCATCCATCCATCCATCCATCCATCCATCCATCCATCCATCCATCCATCCATCCATCCATCCATCCATCCATCCATCCATCCATCCATCCATCCATCCATCCATCCATCCATCCATCCATCCATCCATCCATCCATCCATCCATCCATCCATCCACCCATCCACCCATCCACCCATCCACCCACCCAATTAGCAATATTTTTCCCCAAACAGGTAATCTATAACGAACCCTTGTTCTTTGTGGTTCATTGATAACTTGTACAAATGTAGGAAGGTGATTTCCCGAATTAAGCACAAACGGGATCATCTGTACAATAATTGTAGTACACAAAAGCATCATATATTACTGTGCTGAGAGTATTCATCATTCAGGGATTATCTCAATAATCAATGCATAATTTCATTATTGGCATATCCGAACAGGGAGATTGTCGTCCACGTGACATTATATTGTTCCTATATCAACTTTTGCATAAACGTAAATTCAAATTATGTCATGAATGATAAAGCAAGTCTTAATTTATGTATATTCCTAATTTTGTAACTATATGTACACATTCCTGGATATATTCATTATTGCGATTATGTGTGTTATATCGAAAGTAAACTACATTTTTACGCCTAGTATAAAAGTTTACTTAATCTATGTTCTATACTGCCATCTAAACGCTCTCATGATCGAGACTTTCTTTCGATTTTAGTTTGCATCTCTTGACTTTGCAACTATAAAGATAGGGTCACTTCGCAGTATAACATGCGATCAACGTTTATAAGTGTGTAACGCTTGTTAACGTGAGCAGGAAATGCTTTCCCATGAAAAATAATATACCTCAGTCATCAGTATAGTACAACATGTACATATCAATATCGTATATCGGTTGTAATGTGTATTACTTGATTTTCCTCCACGTATACCACCATACGTGCAGCAACCCAAGAAAATTATAATTTTGTGTAGGACGTACTTGACGTCCAAAATTGCAATTCTTTGCTCTATGCTCAATTAACGTATATAATTTTGTCTGGCAGTCAGCAGTTTGTAGTGGTTCACAAGTGCATTGTCTCAACAACTGTGACCAAATAAGTAGATTTTACATGTGACGTAAACGAGTGCAGATCGTTAATGCGGTTTCCACGGGTGCTCCCGTCAGTCATTCTGTATTAAGAGGTTAGTTGTAAGGTTGTATAGGTCTAACAATGAGCCATATAAAATACAGGAAACCATCATGTGTGTAAACTATATATTCATTTTGATGTAGCAAACCTCCTAACATGGGTCGGCCACACGGGCTCTCCTAACTTGTACAGATCGTAGTACAGTGGCGTAGCCAGATAGGGCTAGGGGGGGGGGCACCCCCTTAAATTTGCTTTTTGCTTCAGTCTTGCCCCCGCCCCCCCCCCCCCCCCCCCCATGAAATCCAGTGATGTATTCAAAAATCTTTACATTTTTTTCGAGTTCTAATCACAAGTATCCATACCTCAGGGCTCATGTTCATACTTCATATAAGGTCAGAACTTGGTAATCAGACCGAGATATTACACATTTTGGGCCTTTATTATACCCACATACGGAGATCGTTGATCAATACCGTCCTACAGAATAAGCGCCAATAATTTGGCCGGTTGTATAACCATTACAAACTAGCGATAGAATCCCGTGTGCATTTTCAGCGACCAATGATGTCACTCGTGGAGAATTTTCAATGCACGTATAGGCCCTAAAGACCTAGTGAAACTTGTTTGTGTGGAAATCTGGGCAATTAGTGAATTAGAGTAGCTAATTTATTCATTGTATCCATTTCATAATGTGCGGAATTATTTATTCATTTACACACGCTGCATTAATAATTCCTACGATCAACCATCACGGGGGAAAATCTTGCCCTCCTAACAATAGAATGCTGACTACGCCACTGCTGTAGTACCCAGGGTCAATGACATGAATGCTAACCCAAATGTATGTCACCTCTGACATTATAAATTGCAGACATGTTATATGTTACCTTCAGGACAACTCGTCCACATATCGGATATTAAATATAGTAACGCAATGACCTCCACTTATATTATATTCAGTATCTCGATTTAATATAGTTTACACCTTTTCTATATATTAGGCTTCATGTAGCCTTTGTCATTAAACAATTGCAAAACAGAGAATTTGAAAGTAAACTTCCTCTTATCCCAGACTCCATAAAAGTCCTCTCTAGTACAAACCAATGATCCATTTGGAACGTTATTTTTGCTTAAGGGCGAGCGCATCGTTGTGATGTAGTTATAAATAGTATATTATTTTAAGACGTCTGATCAGCTGTCAAATGCAAATGTCGAATTAAAAGGACGGATATATTCCGACTAATGCAGCCAATGTGCATGTGTTACATAATACAAAAGAAATATCGCCTGTCATTCACTTTCCTTTACTGTGCAAGGGTAACTTGACAAATAGTAGTAAATACAATAATCCAAAACAGAATGAATAAAAAACGGAGGTAAAATTAGAATATTTAATTAACAATATCATATTGTTCATCTACTTGTAAAGGTTCGCAGGGAGACAGATAGCCACCACTGTCATAAGTAAATAAAGATGAATTGATGTTCGTATAGTTATCTGTGGGTAGATATAATGCATTACTATTATCAATCTGAGATTCAATCGGTGGGACTATGCCATCATTAATGAATGTATTTCTATCATTGGAATTACTCGTACTAGAGTTCTCTCCGGAGGAAACATTTGAGCGATATTTACATACTATTATTACAATGAGACATATTAAACAGAAGCAGATGACCATGACAAGTAATAACACAGGTATTACTCGACCTGGGTTATTGGTTGCACTGATTTGGATCGTTGATGTGATATTTCTATTTCTGTAGTTACCAACACATGGTATATTCACTGAGTAGACGTCACTTCCGGTATCCGTAACATAAAGTTGAATGTATGTGTCGCCTTCACTAATATTATATTTCCAATGACTAGGGATGTTAGCCCAGGATAGGTTAACTTCACTCACATTACTGGTACAAATAAAAATATTATTCTTCACTTTACTGAAAATGATTTCTGATGGAGCCACCGCAACAGAGAACAAATGGAGAAGAAGTATAGGTCCAAATGAGCAAGATCCTTGATAACTCTGATAATAAGGAGCTGGTAATTGTTGAGAGACATTGCAGACAAAGACACTATTGTTAAATGATGAGTTGAAGTACGATGAGAATGAGAGGGTTTTAGAGGGATGCGGGTGAGAGGATGTTGTCTTGGTTGAGATGCTAGTGACATCTGTGGTTTTATTTCCTTGTATGATATGGTTTGACATCATCACTTGTGGAATTCCTTCCTCTGAAGTACAACTCATCTCGATGTCACGTTGTACAGAATCCTCAAATATGAATCGAGATTGATATGATGACGTACAAATAGGAAGAGCTTTAACATCAATCGGATTAAAGCCCAAGATTGTAACAGATAGTTCCTTTTGATTGCGACATCGAAACAGTGTACCGTTTATTTGATTCGTTAATTTCTTTATTGTTAACAAAATAGTCGTTGAATTAATCACTTCCAACTGATAGGTGGTAAAATATTCATCCAGCAGTTGCGAATCTTTAACTATATTCATAATGTCTTTATCAACGTTTAAAGCCTCCACTTGTGAGATGTTTGTCACTTGTTCACAGTAAATTCCTACGGTACTTCCAAAAGGAAAGAACGCATCATAGTTTTTCGTCCTAAAGTTCGCATATTTAATCGTCTCTTCAGAAACAAGAATAGTAAAGAAAGCAAAGATTGCTATCAATTTAAACGTCGCCTTTGTATTCATTTTAAAGCTGCCTAATGTGCGAGTTATAGAAACAATGGCTGGCTCTGAAATAATCCCGAAAATAATCCCGTATAATTTATAGCTTGACAAATTTCAATCGAACTACCCCTTATGAGTGATTCTATTCATAAAGTGTGGAATAAACGTCGAATGTCGTTCCCGAACATGGAGAGATTATCACATAATTCCATCGCTTGAGGTTAAACTTTGGTGAAAGTAGTATTTTCAGGTGTCATTGCTTTACATCAACATTTGAACTTGTATCTGGAAAGTTCGAAAATTTACTCGAAATATATTTGTTTTTAATTTTCAGTATTTAATCATATGAAAGAAATGTCGGTTTTGATTCATTTACCATGATTACGTAACCTGATATCAGTTTCCCGCTAGGCATACTAGTGAAGTCTAATTCGAAACGTACCTGCGCCATTCAAATCCTGTATAAATTACTCAGCGTAACGTACTGGTCTAGAAGAATCAATCCATTTTTGAAGATGAAAACTAGAATTAACTACAAACTAGAATTAAATCCAATAGGATGATCATTTGTACCTTCAGGTTCATACATGCCTTACTTAAATTCGTCATCTGTCCATCAGACACAAATTGGTAAATAGACAACTTCTTCAACATTTTTCCATCCGATATTTGAATAATAATAATATAATTGTACTTGCAGGCTTCGGCTTTTCAACTCGTGACTCCATCAGTAAAGGAATGCTCCGTCCAGACACTTTCGATGGAATGCCTTGATTGATTTATCGTGAGGGATATATATATATTCATTTGGTTAATAATTGAATGAGAGCGCTATTTACGAAAGACTAAAGGCACATACAGTGAATGATAAACCGCATATGGTGACCGAGTCATTTTTGCATAGTAGTATAGAAATGACACGTAGGCCTACATGGTCACCGCTCCCACTTGCGACATAACATCTTAGCATCGTAACATTTTAGCATATTAACATCACCAGACGCTAGTCGATATCAAACGTAAGATGCAAATATCTGCACTTTTACTTTGCTGGCTATGATAAGTTTACTCTAAAACTCTATAAAACACAGGTTGGACCTTTTAGAATCTCGAGTGTAACTTCAATGCTGATATTCTTATGTGCTATCACAAATCTGAAGCAAACCTTGTTGACAAGAGGTTCTCTACCTGCAAAGTAATACAATTATCAAATTGCCATTTTACAAACTAGAGACCAAGTTTTAGTTTGCAAAACGTTATAGTTTTCAGATTTTGTACCGTTTAGTACATCCGTTCACAACGTAATGTACAGATATTTGAAGTTTCGTAATGTGATGTCCTTCTACGCTTAGGTAGATTTCCATTAACTAATGATGCTCATTAATGTCACATGCAAAATAATTTTCCGTGATTTGCTATACGTAAGCTGAAAGATTAAGTTGGTAGTGCGAACGGTAGAACCACTACTTTGTTTTACTCGTGTTTTTATCAAATAAGCCCGACGGAGACGTGACAAATAAAATAAATAACAATTACAATGATATGATGATCAACATCAAACATATTGCTAGACTGGTGAAAATGACTGGTGACGAATGTGAATTGAAAACATTACAAGGAACCATTTACAGTGCTAATTTTCCATCATATCATACTGCATTATATCCTCTGTTTTGTTTTTTGCATTAATATCATTTGATGTTTTAGTTTATAATTTTTTATTTCACTAATAATAATTTAGGACAGATGGTTAATTATAATTAAATTTCTTAAGAGCATTGTCATGGTTAGACGAAGGCCTCGGAAAATGATTCTGATCATGTTTTGCCTATTTATCATTGCATTACAACTAATATTATTTTATACGGTTCGTAGGAGGCCGAAGAAGTGATAAAGTATTACTTTATCAGAGAAACTTAAAAGGAGGGGTATGAAGAATATATAGGCAGGCGCGGCGGAACGGGAAATTATTGGGGGGGGGGGGGGCTAATGTGTGGAGACTATCTAAGCGGAGCGCCACCATCGGTTGGCGCGGAGCGCACAATAAAATTTTGGGTTTTTCAAACCCCCAGATGGCCGGAAACGGCACTTCCCGAGCGTTTTATGCTGCGAATACCTAGCCCTAAAATATGGTTCTCAAACCTGCAAGTTCTCAGATTGCACGTAAAAATCTGTAAAAACATTGTAATTTGTATATTCGACGGTGTTTTAAGAGAGTAGCTATTACTCGTAGTGTACTCGCAAAGACGTTTTTGAGTGCACTCTTAAAACAGTTGTGTAAATATTTCTACACAGGCTCTGTGTAAACGTAATTTTACACAATTGTGATTGGAACTAGTACTTGGTTGTGTAGTTCGAGCTATGTTCGTCGGTTACACAACCACTTTCCAGCTTTAATTTTAATGTATAATTTATTCAGTATTGTAAGCAGATTATCAAATTTAAATCAGTTTATAATTTCATTTTCACTTTACTTTTAATTTTTCCTGGATTTTTTAGCTAAGTAAAAATGTTTTTTTAAGATTTTGTAGCTTTATCTGGCAATATACTGCCGCGCGGGAATTTTATATATCACTGCACTGCACTTTACCGACGCCGTTCTATCAGTCATGAATACTTACGTTGGTAACCGTCTGCTGTTATAATTACCTATTTTTTACCTGTCAACGATGAACTTTGTCCAAGAAAAACTTACAGAATGGGGTCTTTCTCATATGCAGGACATATTTGAAGGTTAGTTGAAAATATTTCTTGAAATTAATTTGGTTTGCCAACGCAACTTCGTGCAAATCATCTCGTAGTCGTACAGTATAGTATACAGACTAGTAATAGGCCTAGTACTATTTAGTAGTAATACTAGAACAAGTAATTATTACTAACGTTAGACCTAACTTTACACAGTATAGGCCTAGGCTATATCTAGTACAGTAGTACTAGTATGCATATATAGCCTAGGCATAGTTTGTTTATCAACGAAAGCGTTTTATTTATCAAAATAAACGGCTGCTCCGACTCTCTTGCACTTGTTTATCACCTTTTAAAATATCATAGGATATTTCTAAAATCCTGCATTAAAATAGGCTTTTTGATTTTGATTTGAAAAAGAAAATTACTCATGACTAGAGTAGAGGCTACAATTTAAATACAATCCTAGAAATCATGAAGATAGACCTATCCTGATTTGATGTCTTACTTCTAAATCTAAGCCTAAACAAAACAAACCAGGGTTGTTAATTCCCAGGAATTTCTCCCCTTAGTTTGAAAAACTGATGTTGCTCAGATGCCAGGTTTAATACTTAAGTTATGCTTCTTATACTAGGCCTAGTACTAAGCCCTTGGACTTGGACTTGGAGCTGATGATGTCGTTGAATATTTCCCCTGTGACGGCCTTTTTATAAAGTTTAGGCCTATAATTCTACATTATTTTTAATGAAAAGGACAACTAAGTTTTCTAAAATTGCTAAGTATTATGAGTGCATGTCTGCTTCATTTTCTGACCCATTTTCATCCTGTAGGCCTATAGGCATATAGTCTTTTCCTAGGATGCTGATTCATTGAAATTTGGTGTACAGAAGACTCTTTATTAATTTTTGTTTAGTCGCAACATGATTCATAATTGTCACGATTGATCATGTATTGTAAAGATACAGTAGCAACGTACATGCACTCGTTAGGAAGTAGCCTTTGTCGTGCGTAGTACAATAGAACCAGACTATCACTGCGGTAACACTGATCAAGACAACGTTAGTTCTCTGATCACTACATGAACTGGCACCAGCTTCGGAAGTATGTATTCTTCAGTGGCACCAGCTAAACAGCTTTCAAGTTTGAAGCTAGCCACTAACAGCGGTCATTCATCTACGTAGTTGATCATATTTTACTATTATCAGCTGCATTATGCAATGGCACTTTGTGGCCGCTAGCGTCAACGATGCTGACACCTTGCGCAATCATAAATGCAGTGATCAGATCACATTCGTTAATAGGATATAGTCAATCAAAGTCCCAACCAACTATGTACAGCAGTTTTGCTGTTTAGCTGTACATCTAGCCTAAACTACCAAGCACAGCACTAAATTGGTTACTGTATTCAAATCAAACTTGGATTATACTTCAGCAGAACTTTTTATAGAGCATTATGAATCTGCTGTGCACTACAGTAAGTTTAAATTACGTAAGTCGCATGCAAAGCGTAGTGTAGGCTAGGCCTATGTAGTGAACTATATGAACCGATGCTTTTGGCATGTTTGCTGTTGAAGTTTGCATAACTAACTATCACAATAGAAAGTCACATAGATTAGGCAATTGCTATTGTAACCCAAGAATGCTAATGTTAATACTGTACAGCAAAGGCTAGAAGCCTCAACCTATTTCTTCAATATAGAAATCATTGATTAATTACTGCAGCTTTCCCTTGAAGGGGATATTGAATGCCATAGGGCAATCTTGTGTGCATTTGCACTAAAGGCTGAGTGTTTTCAGTTTGTGCCTCTGTCATTGTGATGGTGCAGTCTGATTTCAGTTTGGATATGAAGATAAAAAAGACTCTCAAACAGCTTGAATATTGGGTGTAAACTTATATAGACTGTTTAATTGTTAATGCTGGCACAAAATCTTATCAAAGCTTATCCGTCTGTGTAGTTTTGTCATGCACTCTGACCATCTGTAAGTGCAGAAGTTACAGTATAACTTTTAATTAATGACAATGAAAGGGTAGGTCACAGATTTGCAAAAGAAACAATTTCCATGTTCTGATAGTAACAGGGAATACCTCCAAAGTCATGAATGGCATGTGGATGTTCCAGCATACACACCTTTAGTACCAGTTCAGTTTATAACTGTCATTTTGACTAATGTCCATTTCCTTTCCATATCTTGTTTGTAACACTTCAAGTAAATCATCTTTTTCTTTTAATTTTAGAAAATGAGATTGACAGAGACAATTTCCTGTTGCTGGGAAAGGAAGAAATAAAGGAACTGTTCCCTAAAGTTGGACCGAGAATCAGGTTTATGAGGAACTTGGAGGCCCTGAAGAATGAAGGAAAAGAAATGGTGATGATTTTTTTTTAAGTGGATGTGCAGTAAGGGTTTGAACAAAATCAAACAAGACAAATAATAAAGCTCTCTCTGATCCCACAAATTTTGATGAGGAAGCTGTTGTTACTGCCAGGGAGTTAGCAAAACACGTAAACACTGCAAAGAAACATATAATTTTGTATTAACAATGGCGCTAGAGTGTTTCCACTGTCAAACTGAAGTTGATGGCATAAAGGGGCTCTTTGCACATTTCAAGGCCTTTTCTTTGCTTACAGGAAGTGATTTTAGATGGATGTCAGCAAAGCTTCCGGAAAAGTTACAGCTTCAAAAGGCACATCATTAAACAACACACAATGCCTAATATTTGTAATGGAGAACATATCCAAGAGCAAGATGATGATTTGCCTGTGGAGGCTGTGGTAGGAAACATACAGCAAGATGACATTTGCATTGATGACATGGTTGAAGATAGTGATGATGATGCATATAATGAAGAGTGGGATCACCTTGATGAACAGCAAGTTAAGGAACGAGCTCTCATGCTAATTTGCAAACTTAAATCTTTCAGTGGTGTGTCTCAAAGTTCAGTGTCAACTATGGTGCAAGATGTGTCTCAGCTTTTTGATGACCTTGTTGGAAGTCTAAAAGAAAACACAAAAGCATATTTGCATAGCCAGAATGTTGATACTAACAGTGAGCTTGCCCTTGAGCTCTTTGAGAAGTTTTTACTTTGTCAAAAACCGTTTTATGACATAGAGACAGATTACAAGCAACTGCAGTATCTGCTGGCATCAAAGAATTTTATCCAACCTATTGAGAAAGAGATAACATTAGGGTATGCACCAAGAACTGATACAACTAATGGGAATGTGATGCAGGTGCCAACCCCTCGTGTTTTCCACTATGTTCCTATCAAGAGAAGAGAAGCTCAGCTTTTGCAACGTGATTTCATAATCTACCGTATCTCCCATCGGCCAGCCTATAAATAGATCACATTGGTGATTCGCCTTATAAGAATAGGAGAGCCTATTGACAATTGAAAATTATCTTACGGGGCATCCGTGGATTTGAATCTGAACTCGCGACCATATCTCCATAGACTTAAGTGTGTGTAACGGTGCCCTCCTTATGTAATGCTTGCTTGAAGTCCATAGAAATATAAAAGTACTAGAGCTACTGCATAATGAAGGTTCCACATAACGCTTATCACACATCCTTATGGATATTCTTGCTCAAGAGTTGATGTGATTGTGATGGAATAGTGCACTTGAATGGCGAACATGCCTTCTCTAGAAAATATTTGCCAAACTGTTGAGCAGTAATTGCGAACCAAAACACGTTATCTGAAGAAGAAAAGCTTGGGCAGATCTCATATTTGGTGTGTAGGTGAACTACATTGAGTACAGGAAGTCTATTGTTTTTGGTAGATGTCAAAAGTCATTTAGGGTCATCAGAGGTCAAATTGTAAAAACCTTGTAAACACGATATCCCAAGAAGGGAAGCTTGGACAAATCTCATACTTAGAATGTAGATGTAACACATTAGGTTCAAGAAGCATATTGTTTGAGTGGAGGTTAAAGGTCATTTAGGGTTACCAGGGGTCAAATTGCGAAAACCTTGCAAACACTATATGTAGCTCAATAAGGGAAGATTAGATTGATCTCATATTTGGTATGTAAGTGAACCCCTTTAAGTACAATAAGCTTATCGTTTGTGGTCATTTAGTGTCATCAGGTGTCAAATTGTGAAAATTTTGTAAACACAATATCTCAAGAAGGGAAGCTTGGACAAATGTCATATGTAGTGTGTAGGTGTAATAGATTAGTTGCAAGTAGCCTTTTTATTTTGGTGGAGGTTAAAGGTCATTTAGGGTCAACAGCAGTCAAATTGTGAAAACCTTGTAAACACAATCTCAAGAAGGGAAGCTTGGACAGATCTCATGTTTGGTATGTAGGTGTACCACTATGAGTAGCCTGGGGACCATGTTGTCTTTGGTAGAGATCAAGGGTAATTTGCGGTCAACAGGGTCAAAATGTGAAAAAGGTGTACACGCAATATCTTTATACTAATGTATCATACTGAGTACAAGAAGACTATAAGTGTCCAATTAGTCATCAGCTTACATTGTGATTATCGTGTCACATTTCAATGCTTTTTGCTGTTCTATTAAGATTTAAGAGTATTGTTCGTTCAGGCTGTAGCATACAGTATGTCACATTCATATAAGATTATGAATTTAACATCATCAAAACCACAATGTAGTTTTGCATTCTTGTTAAATTTTGGTAGCTGGTTAATTGGATCTGGTAACCTAAGGCTATGATCATATTGCAGACTGTAGACACTAAGAGCTAATCACCCTAATGTGTGATATGTGTCTACTTCTGTGGAATGGAGGTGCAAATGTCCTTAGTAGTAGTCATACAAGCCTGTCATACAAGCAAATTCACTTTTATTTGTTACAGTCAGGTGATGGGCAATTCTCCAAATGGGATTGTCTTATTGGTTGCAATTGAGCATTTTCCATGCAGGGTGTTTCCTGACCAGTTAAGGGTTCTTAAATTTGACAATGATTCAAACAATTTTATCATACAATAGTTCTGAAAATTTTCACAGATTTTAGGGGGCAATCTAGATAGTTCTAGATTTTCAGCATAATTTCTGACAAGTGATCTTTAAGCTGAGGTATATTTGAATAGTTTATATCCTCATTTTTGCAAAAGCAATATATTATGTGACATGCATTAGTTATTTAAAAAAAATAAAACTTTGGCTGCAATAATTGTTAACAGCAACCAACACCAAGGCACATTCTGTAGTATTTTAGTGCTATCATTGTAGTTGTTACAACCTAGAAAGCCTGAACAGGTCCCCTTTACCAATTTATGAGAGTGATTTTTCAATCACCTGGGTTTTTCGACCCTTCAAGAACCGTATCAACATATGATACTCATATGTGTTACTTTTTGTACATAAATATGATCCTTTTGATGTGATGTTCATATGAACTCAATTCCGTCCACTGCCTTCTTCAGGTGAGATGTTCTAGTTTAATAAAGGACATTTTACTGTTTTAATTCTTATTATGTAATGTACATACCAACTGTTTTCCATGCAGAGCCATTAACACAGTCGAGATATTCGATTTCTGCCTTGCCGCCAAGTTTAGGCCAAACATGTTTCAACAAAAACTCATGATTTATATTTTATATCTATTAAAGTACATATTTCTGTTTTGTTTCTTGTTATGTGACGTAAGTCGCTGAATTCCATCCACTTTTCTTTTCTTTATTATATGTTTTACGGTTTTATTCATTGTAATGGAGAGCATTTGTTTTGATCCCCCCAAAATAAATATATATTCCAAGAAAATTTATATCCTTTTTTGTATCGTGAATAGTGTCCTACTGTGCATCTATAGTTAAGCAATTTGCATTTAAGTTTAACACAGGTTTCACTGTAGAATTAACACAATTAGCAAGCTACTATTTATAACACCCAAAGCTATGTAAAGCACAACAGGAGAACTGATAACCTGATTCCTGGACATGGTTTTTACATACCAAAACATTGAGGCTGTGTATAGTCTATACTGGATATTATTTTTCAATTGATACTTTTGCTCTGTGCTATGAACTATAGCTACAGAATGTGTTAAGACTGCACAAAGTCTGTGTAGTATGTACTCATAGTTGTGTGCATTACACTAATCAATTGTAAAAAGGGTGTGTAGAATTAACACAACTGTTGTGTATGTTTTTACACAAGGTGTGCTGAAATTGCAAACTGGTTGTGTACAATTTACACAATTATTGTGTATTGGGATGTACACAACTGTGAGTAGTTTTAACAAAACTGTTGTGTAAATGATCACTTACACAACAGTTGTGTAGTTTCTACACAAGGTTGATAGGTGCACTAGTTACACAGCGGTTGTGTAGAATTTTACACAACCTATGTAAATTTTTTTTAGAGTGTGTAGTAAATTACTACTTGCAATTAAATGCAATAATTTAATAAATGTCATTAGAAAAAAGAGAAAGCATTTCTTGATGTCAAAAAATGGGTAATTCCAAAACCATGTGCAGTTGCCAACAAATTTCTATGAACCAAGCACTGTCACGAATGCATGTACCCTATACAGTACATGGAAATAATATTGTGTTTTTGTTCGTTTAATAACTGATTGCGTTTAAACATAGAACCATGTTCCACGCCTTGCGTGTATTCGTAGTGTAAACGCACATTTTGATGAGTGTAGCGCTTAGCTTATTACGCTCTTATTTAAAACACTAATATTCGATGAGGCATGATACAGACAATCAATTATCATATCGTTTAAATGCTCTGGCTGCAATGCTCCGCACCTACCCCCCCCCCATGTTCGCCCTGCTCCCCACCACTCAGAATATATAACTCTTGGACACAAATCACTGAAATTGTGTAAATACATTATGTAGCATGAAGGTCAATATCTCTACTGGACAAAGTGAGTTTGAAATTGAATTCTACGTTTTTGAGAATTTTGAGATATTTTTTGCTAAGTTGCCTCATCCCCCCCCCCACACCCAGGGGTACCATGTACAACAGGAATCATCAAATGTGTTCTTTGTTAAGACTTGTAGATAGGCAGAAAATCAAGATCTATGAAAGAAATTCATGTTATCTCAATTATCTATATTTGTATAAATATATTTCTTCCAGTGGTAAATTTGCAACACAGGCTTTCCCAAACAAGTGAGAGTAATCTACAGTGAGCCCTTATGCGGATCAACGATAACTTCTACAGATATCTTGGTGGGATGGTAGGCCTACATCTGGTAGGTGATGTCCCGAATTAAGTTAAAAAGTGATCATCTTTAAAAACACTGAGGTACACAAATGCAACATGTATGACTGTATTGAAATTATTCATCATGCAGGGACATCCTCAACAGCCAAAGCACACTTTTCGTTATTGGCAGAACAGGGAGGTACTAAAAAAAGAAGAGATTGATGTTCACGTGACATTACATTTTAACTATACTTATTATTTTTCTTAGACGTAACTTCAGATCATGCAACGCGTGGGAGAGTAAATCTTCACTTATGTAGTACTGTAGCTACATAAAATAATTCGGCCTGAGACACAACCTCATCTACCAGGATGGATGGACGGTTCGATATAACTAAATCACTGAGTCGCAATTTCAATGAAAAGGAGTTGTTCCAGGATGCAATCCCAGGTTTCTCTAAAGGGACATAATGATGAGTGCTAAGAAGACTTTACTGGTCTATAAAGAGCAACTTTGTAAAAGTCTCTTCACATTTTAATCTCATCAAATCATAGTGGCTGTAAGACATGAATATTCACAAATTAAAACTGTTGGAAGCAACATTTGTAGGCGGTTAGCCGAGTATTATGTCTACAATTGATTTGAATTATTAAGATAAAAAAGTATTAACGCTTGGCGCTGTTTAACAACGCAACAAAGGGTAAATGACATTAAATGAAACGATAATTATACACAATTAAAGCTCTAGTGACTCCAAATTTGGCCCAAAACATTATACATGTAGCTTAGCTGAAACAGATATTATCTCATGTTTACACTTGGCTTAAGAGAAAATATTAATATATACAAGAATATAACTGCACTTTTTACACGATCTGTATTAATTTAAACCGTTGTTAGGCAACCATTTACATGATGTATAGATTCAAGAGGAAACCGACTCGCACTTTCTGTTTCTCGTACTATTTTATGCTCTGAGGAAGTAAAAGAGCCACATTATAAAGCAATTATCAGAAAGAAGAAACAACGTAACATTAAAGGAGTTGTTGACCAAACCTTGCAGTCTGACCATAACAACCAAATAAACATGCGGTGGCACGTTAAACGCAGAATAAATTTAACCTTACGCAAAAGATACCTAGTTTCAATTTAGAAGATGCGCTCAATTTGATATGTGTTGAAACTTTGGGAGTAGTAGGCCGACGACTTACTATCAACTTTGTTGTGTTCTGCAAATGAATTCAGGGATACAATGGAATTCATTACTCACTATTTCTCCAAAGCGTAGACAGAACCCACTTACAGAAGTAAGTATGGTAACTTTAAGTACAGAAGATGATGTGACATTATGACACATTACTTTACACACTGAGTTTTAATAGGTCCAGTAACGTTATTGCTATATTCAAACTATAGCGTTTTGATTAAAATTCTTTAAAATTGTAAACAAATATGATGATCATTGTTTCACTGAAATATCTCTTTCATTAGCATACATTTTAACACTACAGTTACTGCGTCAAAAACACTTCCTTGTATTAGCTATAAAGTACACTGTAACAGCTTTGCAACTATTCACGTGCATCTATATATGAATTTCCCTGTATGTATGAATTGTCAAAAGTGATATGGTGTACAACTAAAACTGAAAGTGAACACCCCTTCCCGATGAAGAGACTTTGAGGAGAAACAAACGTGAGTATTATTAATATAAACCCAATAATGAGTGCAAAAGTATAGAGTGATTTAAATAAATATTCATTGTGTACTTAGGAATGTTGAAAGGATTTCCCCTAGGAGTAGATGACTCAACACTACAATAGCATGACAATTTTTTCTGCTGAAACTGACGTCTTGGACACGTGACGAGAAATATTTTCGCTTCCTTAATGATGTGTGTGTTTGTGGTGTGATGATTCCTTTATCATGATTCTTTAAAAGGATGAAATACCCGTATGCAGATTTAATGATCACGTTATCACGTGACAACATCTAAGTGACAAAGGCCACAATTCTCAGTATTGCAATAAGAAATATCGATTTAAAATAAAGTTTTAATGGTTCTTTGTGTTTCTTAAACTAGTAGTGGTGTTACGGATCAAATAATCCTCTATAACGTAAACTGAAGAAGATTAATTAGTATTTGGTGCTTTCATTTATTTGTATTTTAAGCTTTCATTTTCACTGTAAATATTATTTATACTTTGTAAAGTTGATCATCATACGCACGTTTGCTTTCTGTCTTGATCGTGTTTAGGTGAATACCGATATCATCATCTTTATCGTAAGGATCTTGTGTTACTGACCTCATTCAGAGATGACTTCGTTATTGGCATATCAGAACAGGGAGGTTTTAGAGAATGAAGACTTAGATGTTCACGTGACATTATATTGTGCATCTACTTATATTTTTTTCTTAAACGTACATTCAGATCATGCAATGAATTGTAAAGAAGTCTTAACGTATGTTCTATGGTAGGTACATATAAAAAACATTGGACATACTAATTATATGTGTTATATCGAAAGTTAACGCCATTCAAACGCCTTGTATTAAAGTATACTGAACATAAGTTATGTCATAAAAGTGCTATTATGATCTAGATTTTCTTTCGATTCGATTGTGAACCGTTGGACTTTTTAACAAACGACATGCTTGCGTTCACAGTATAAACAGAGTAGGTGTTCAACGCTTATAAATGCATGTATATATATATATATATATATATATATATATATATATATATATATATATACCACATGTATCAACATTACATGAGTTGTAATGTATATTACATGATTTATCTTCACGTACCACCACGTGTGCAATAATGCCAGAAAGTTGTATTAAATCATTATTTAATGCTCTTAATGTATCATTCTTTCGGGCAGTCGACAGTGCGTGGTGGTTCGCAATTGCATACTTTCAACAAATGAGACCAACCAAGGGGAAATTAATTCGTTGTCGTCTTGTGCGCCCATCTCCCATTCTGTGCGTGGAGGTCAGTGTTAATGCTCTGGGTCTTATGTAAACAGTATATTATAGTAAGACGTCTGTTCAGCTGCAGAACCTAAATGTCGCACTGGAGGGACGGATATATTCAGACTAATTCCACTAATGTGTATCATGCTACATAATACAAAAGAATGCCGTCTGTCATTAAATAAATTTGAAAATAAAGTACTAAATACGGTATACGTCATAATTATAAAAAAGTAACGATTCAATAACCGAAACGTATATGAAGTTTCTAATCAATTAACAATATCATATTGTTCATCTTCTTGTAAAGGTTCGCAGGGAGACAGATAACCTCCACTGTCATAAGTAAATAAAGATGAAGAAATGTTCGTATAGTTATCTGTGGGGATATTTAGTTCATTACTATTATTATTCCGAGATTCATTCGGTGGGACTATGTCATCATTCATGGATGCATTTCTATCATTAGCATTACTCGTACTAGGGTTCTTTCCTGCGGAAACATTTAAGCGATATTTATACACTATAATTACAATGATACATATTAAACAGAAGCAGATGACCATAACAACTAACAAAACAGCTTTTACTCGACCTGGGTCATTGGTTGCCCTGATTTGGATCGTTGATGTGATATTTCTATCTCCATGGTAGCCAATGCACTGTATATCCCCGGAGTAGACGCCTCTTCCGGTATCTGATACATTGAGTTCAATGGATGCATCGCTTTCCCTAATATCGTATTTCCAGTGAGTTGGGATTTTAGTCCAGGATAGACTAACTTCACTCACATTACTGGTACAACGAAATACTGCATTTCTAATATCACTAAAGTCGATAGTTGAAGGTGTCGCTGTGACAGAGAACAATGGGAGAAACAGACTAGGTCCGAAGGAGCAAGATCCTTGATAACTCTGATAAGGTGCTGGTAATTGTTGAGAGACATAGCAGACAAATACACTATTGTTAAATGATGAGTTGAAGTACAATGAGAATGATAGAGTCTTGGAGGGATGCGGGTGAGAAGATGCTGTCTTGGTTGAGAAGCTAGTGACATCTGTGGTATAATTACCCTGTATGATATGGCTTGACATAGTCACGTGTGGAATTCCGTCCTCTGAAGTACAGTTCATCTCGATGAGGTCAATCTGATCCTCGAAAATATATGGTCCGATGTCAATGGAAGATTTACAAATAGGTTTACTGCTTATTAATGTGTAGACATCGCCAATCGCAGCATATTTCTCATTAACACCTTCACCACATTTATATGTTCCGTTATATTCTTCAGTTGCATGTTTTAATTTCAGCTTGCCCGTAGTGGAATTCAACATCTGAAAATCGAATATATCTAAAAATTCTTCTTTAATTTGCTTATTCTCCACAATCACAATGTTGCCTTTATATTTTATCTTTAATGGATTGTTAGCATTTTGTTCACAAATAAATTCAACTGTTTCATTCCTCAGAACGTTGATAGGGACAGGAATAGCAGCAAAAGTAATAGTCGTCGTCCGCTGAGAAGAGGAAGGTTTCAAACATGTTGTAAAAACCGCACACAGTAAAAGTGGCGGAAAAACATTCTCAAGTCTCACAAAAGCCATATCGGTCTTCAGCTGTGGGATGAAACTAATAAATTAGGCGATAAACCTACAGCAGGGAAGGAGAAAAATAATGCACGATCAAGACTTATATCATATCTATAGTTGATTATTTAGAGAGCTTTTCAATGTCTCAAATTGTAAAGTATTATATGCTACCGATACTTCATTACCAACGGTGAGTTACCTACTTTAAAAGTTCTCGATTACTAAAGCCTTTACTGCAATCATTTTATAGTTATCCATTGCTTCGCGCTTATGCATAATTCACATATCGATGGAAGATAAGCATGCATGAGGCGTAGAAGCCGATCGAAAGATGTTTTAGGGGTGGGACAGAAGTCTGTTTTGAGTTGTAGAAGTTCCCTTGGCACTATTTCAGTTTTTGCACAAGCTGCGATGACCTTAACGATACATTGGGTATTTCAACTTTTCATACGCACATCTCGACTACCACTTCTTGAAATTTAATTTCATCTTGTACTCTTTACTGAGTTACTGTCTGCTCTTCCGTACCAACATTTTCAAAATATTATCTCAGACAAGATTAGAAGTATATCATCTCAAACTTCAATTACTATTTTTTGCCTGAAATTTTGATCTACGAACATACTAAAATTTCGAGTTATCGCCTCAAGCTACTACTACTACTTTTAAAACAATTACAGTAACATAGAGTGGACTTACCGTCGCGACGTTTAAAGCAGTATTTGTGTCTCTTTGAGCGTGGCTATGTGATATTGAATGGATATAGTTCAGTAGCAAGAACCTCACTGATATCGTGGGAAGAAGAAACACTTCCTTGTGTTAGCTATGCAGTACACTATAACAGCTTTGCAACTATTCCCGTACATCTGTATATGAATTTCCCTGCATCTATGAATTGTTAAAAGTGAAATGGTGTGAAACTGAAAGAGACCCCCCCCCCCAACCTGCCCCTCCCCGTTGACGAGACTTTGAAGAGAAACAAACGTGAGTATTGTCACTATAAACCCAATCATTAGTGCAAAAGACTAAAGTGATTTAAATAAATATTCATAGGAATGTTGAAGGATTTCCCGTAGGAATAGATGACTCAACATTGACTCCTTATTGATGTGTGTGTTAGTGGTGTTATGATTCCTTTATCGTGATTCTTTGAAAGGATGAAATACTCGTATGCAGATTAAATTATCATGGTATCACGTAACAACATGTCAGTGACCGTGGCCACAATTTACAGTATTACAATAAGGAATATCGACTTAAAAAAATAGTTTGAATGGTTCTTTGTGTTCCTTGAAATAGTAGTGGTGTTACAGATCAAATAATCCTTTATAACTTAAACTGAAGAAGATTAATTTTTATTTAGTGCTTTAATTTTCACTGAAAATATTATTTGTACTTTGTAAATTTGATCATCATCGTTTTAAGGTAAATACCGACATCATCATCTCTATCGTAAAGATCTTGTGTTACTGACCTCATTCAGAGATGACTTCGTTATTGGCATATCAGTACAGGGAGATGTTAGAGATCGAAGACATAGATGTTCACGTGACATTATTTTGTGCATCTACTTATTGTTTTCTTCTTAAACGTATAGTAAGATCATGCAATATGGTAAGAAAGTCTTAACTTATGTTCTACGGTATAGAAACATAATGGACATCATATATATATGTGTTATATCGAAAGTAAACTCCATTCAAACACCTTGTTTAAAAGTATACTGAATATAAGTTATGTCATAAGAGTGCTCTCATGATCTATATAGATTTCCTTTCGATTGTGAACCTCTTGATTTTGTAACAAACGACATGCTTGCTTCGCAGTATAAACTGAGTAGGTGTTTAACGCTTATTTAGCATTAGTGGAATCAGTCTGAATATACCCGTCCCTCCAATGCGACATTTGTGTTCTTCAGCTGAGCAGATGTCTTACTATAATATGCTATTTACATATACAGTAGTCTAGGAACATTGGAACAATAGTCTGTTTGTTAACACACCACCATGCCTGGTGAGCGGAGCCGATGTAAAGGACACAGGGGGTGGGAGCGTGCTACCTCGACAGGCGTAATCACCATTTTATATGACATATTGTAAGACCCAGAGCATTAACACTGACCTCTACACACATACTGGGAGATGGGCGCACAAGACGACAACGAATTAATTTCCCTTTCATTGGTCTCACTTACTGAGACTATGCAATTGCAAACCACCACGCACTGTCGACAGCCAGAGAGAATGATACATTCAGAGTATAGAATAATGAATCGAGATTGAAAAAAATCGTATTTAATACAACTGTCTGGCATTATTGCACGCATGGTTGTACGTGAAGGTAAATCAAGTAATATGCATTACAACTCATGTACAGTACAGTTGATACATGTGGTACTATATGTGTATGTGTGTATAGAGGGGCGGCGATTTGTTTCAAATATTGGGGGGGGGGGACATTTGCTTGGGTACAGGCGCGTATCCAGGATTTTGTAACCGGTGAGCGCGAATTACTATCAAAGCGGAGCGCCACCTTTGGTTGGCGCGCAGCGTACAAGAAAATTTCTGGTTTTGATAGCCCCCCAGATCACCGGAAATGGCACTTCTCGGCATTGAAAATGACCAACCAGATGTACACTATTGCCTGAGAACCAAGTTTTTCCCAATAGTTTTTTTTTCCATCCATAACCATTTTCAAGAGTGTCACACATCATGTTCGACCTCATCGCATCTCCTGTGGATCATTGCTTTCGTAGGTTATAACTACGTTACGGCCCACAATACCCGTCAGCCCCACTGTTCAAAGTTTTAAGCCCATTAGTTTTTTTAGAATTTGAATAATAAATTCACTTCAAAACATATCCATAATGTTGCACAAAATGTCATCTATGAACAACCAATATAGAAAAACCTCCTTCAACCCCTAACAGACTGGCCAAAATTGCATGAGTAGAGGGTAGTATGATGAAGAATGTTGGTCAGGGAATTTCCAAAAATTCAGACATAGTTAATTTATCGGTGTACAAATATTAAAACCTCTTATAAAGACTACTATAAAACTTCGATGATCATAAAAAATACAAAAAATATACTTGAGGGGCCTTCCCCTTAGCGCCCCCCACCCCCTTGGCTACGCGCCTGCGGTTAGAAATCTTGTAGGAAACAGGCCAAATGGAAACCCAGAGAACCCATATCGATGTGGATCATTTATACGATCAGGGACGTAGCCAGGGGGTCGCTCCCCCCCCCCCCCCCCTTCAGTGTCGAAAAAATGTTAAAAGCTGTTGTATTTTAGCATGGTAATTTGTCAGTGCTCTTTTGATCTTGAATACTCATCAGCTCCGTTAACTCGATTATAATCGTAGTAACATTCAGGCCTACAGATTCAGCATTTACTTAGTTTGGCAGATGAAATTAGCTAATTTTAGCCTATAGCCTATTACAAGCCTACATTTGGCCACTGCGTAATAAAATACATATTGCCTATTCCTAACCGCACTTGATGGAGTGTCACGAACCGTATACACAACGACGTCGACAACGTTCGTTCTCATCCTTTCTATGATTCATCCTTAGTTGTTGCACGAACAGCATGTTATGAAGCTGAGCTAGCAATCGTACTTGATAGGCACTTCCTATAAATAATTATTACACTGCGATAATAATGCTATACGGTAACAGAAACGACCACGAAGAGTCATTAACCTCATGCAGCATGTGTTGGATTGAGTTTTAGCCACCGCCGAATATGATTTGGATTCATAATCCCACGCATCATTTTCTATTTATAGCAACACAAAAAAACTATGCCAACAAATATGGGGGGCATATTAGATACTATATCCGCAGCCCATGTGTGTGTATATATATATATATATATATATATATATATATATATATATATATATATATATATATATATATATATATATATATATATATATATATATATAGGCCGTTCATATTGGGTACAGCATAAGGTTAAACTTATAAGCAGGCGCGGAGAATATTGGGGGGAGGGGGGGGGGGGGCTTAGAGGCAGTGTCGGAAACAAATTACTGGCCTATTCCGAAATGGTAGAGTGGACACACCGCATAATAATGCAAGATTCCATAAAAAATGGGTTCTTATTCTCACAGTATCTAACGGTTTTAAATTTTCCTTAATTTAAAATAGATCGCATTGGTATCGCAATAAAATATCGATAAACAGTTAACACATTTTACGACAAATACTTACATAGTGTTACCACAAAACCTCAGTCCGTCACGTAATTCTTTGGATATACCAATGAAATACCAATACGTCCAATGAAAATCCCTTCTTGTCAAAACTGTGCATTTATGAAGACTGGCCTATAGCTCAGTCGCCATTATCAATTTCCGAACATATATTAGCAGTATGGAAGCTTGTTCGGAACATGCAGTAGTGTTCTACGGAAGCGTTCAAAGGAAATCCACATTGACAGCTTATACACATTGCAAAACGGTATATATCTGAAAAAGATCGTTTGCACACTATTGTCTCGTAAAAACGTTAAAAAATAAAAATAATTTCTATACCGGCAAAGCATTAAAATTGCCATTTACACACATGCTTCCAAGTAGTAGTTCGCAAAACGATAGTTTTTTATGAATGATTTTGTGCCGATTTGCAGAGTTAGTACATCTGTTCATAACGGTAATGATCAGAAAATTAAAATTTGGTAATATGATGTTCGTTCCACTCTTAGGTAGATTTCTAATAACTAATTATACTTTTAAGGTTATAATAACATGCAAATTAATATGTATACAGTATGTTAGGCCTACATGCAAACTCCTGCCTCTTGCAACCATGCCTTCCGCGTGGTAACTTTCTTCAAATACATTTCTGTAAGACTATACAAGTGTCTTGTCTTTATATGAACAATTCGATCCTCATTCTTCGTCAGTAACATAACAATGCCCAATGTCTTCAGTGTGTTTAGTATGTTGTTTGTTTAAGCCTCAATTTGGTTGCAGTCGTCTCGTCAGTAGAAGAAAATAAAATGTCCATTTAAAATGCTGATTTAACAGTATGGCCTATTCGTTTTAGTTCAACGAAAAATAACAGCGAACACAGTCCACTATCTGAATAACAGTGTAACATATGTCTAGATTTTGTTGGCTAGTGTGGAGTAAGCAAGGGGTGGAAGTTGGGGTGGGGACTGTCTTACAGAGAGAGCATTCATATAAGATATAACAATGTGTTGTATTAATAAATGACTTATATTGTGTAGGTTCTAGCAAATCACATCGGACGAGAATCACGAGATCCTTACTTGCTTGGTCGCAACGCTAACGTCAGGTTCAGAGGTACGTGCACCAAGTAATATGGGCAGCATATAGACATATCATAAGAGTGCTAGCTTACATGCTATATGTCATGCGATAAAGGTAATGATGGTTCAACATAAGGAGCCACTGTTGATGCAACATAGGCGTGTTAATTAAATGTCTATTAATACCCTGGGGCAATTTATGATATTGACGTTGTTTTGTTATCTTGTGGCATGAGGATTATAGTACAGCAGTAGCTGTAACGCTTTTCGCAGGTATTTAATAGAAGACGGCACTGATAACAGAGGTCCTATTTTAGATTCGCGACTTGAACAAATCAGTGCACAACTTTCACAATTGACATGTCAGCTGATATATTGATTTCGCTAAGCAGGACCTATTAAATTCGGCATGAATAATCTTTTCCAAACATAGAAAACGCAGGTCGAAATAACCAAGACTTTGTCTGTCTTGTTCTCTATAGTTCCCCCTTCTCAACGACATATCACTAACAATGTGTATTACGTGATTTACCATCACGAATGCCACCGTGCATGCAAACTGTGATGTAATGATCAATAATTATATTTTATTATTGTGCAAAAGCCACTGGGCAGCACCCCCAATCAAATATTTTTTATGACAATTCGGGCAATATGCACCAAGCTACTGAAAGAAAAAATATTGCAATGTGTCTTTTAATAGCTAAACTTATATCATTATTTTCATTATTATTGTAACGACTTGCCCAAAAATGATAACCAATATGGAAAGGTAATAACACGGCAAATGATTGTATGTAATTGGCATGCGATGTAATAACCGATGCATGTCTACATGATATTCACATGAACACGTTGTACGCGCGCCGAGCGTATTTCAGTATGGTAATATTTTCGGGTTAAGTCGTTACAGCCCCCCCCCCCCCTCCCATATCAAATTGGGCTCCAATAGGTGGCGACCGTGCAGAATTATGGAAGTATTAAACTGGTGATGTTTAAATCGATTGACGGAATCATGATACCACATGCAACATTTGCACTTCGATTTTACTTACGTTTTTCTATTGACTGAGGTGTTTACGTATCGTTCATATTAGCAAAAGATGTTTCAGTAAATTCAGTCTTGTCAATATGTTAAGGAAGATGTTAAAACGAAGAGAACAAATAAAGCTTGATTTCAGTGAATCTTGCTCCATAGTTTAGTTTTGTTTAATTCAATGCATCATAGACTCCGTGCTCGTATGAATTTTTCGTAGCGTTTTGATCCTCAAATCAAGTTTTCAACTTCAATCTTGGCCTTGCTCTAAATGAAGAGTTGACAATAATGTACATTATTTACATGACATAAACTTTCTTTCAGTTTAAATCCTGGTAAAAATGTCCTTCAGTTTTCGTGTTTATTTTTTAAATTTGAAACGACTCAAGCAAACACTTCACAGAATGGTCTGGGCAAGAGTTGTACTTGCTTTAATATAGCATTGCTAAATTAGTTTCAGGAAACGCTTTTCACGATAAAATAATCGAAACTGAAAATTTACATACTTTAAAGGCTTTGTGTGTCCGCACAAAGCCTACGTGTAATCAGAACATAATATTTGTGGTTGCTGTGTGATTTACTTTCCCTGAAAAGATGACTTCAGACAAACTGTTAGCCTTGATATGTCATAGTTCATGGAATAACTATTTCTGTGTTGAGAGTATTCATCATTCAGGGATAATCTAAACAACCAATGCACAAATTTCGTTATTAGCATTATCGGAACAGGGAGGAGTTGAACAAAGAAGAGATTAATGATCACCATACTTTATACAGTGGATATACTTATTGTTAACATAGACGTAAATTAAAATCATGCGAGGATTGAAAAACAAGTCTTGACTCATGTACTACTGTAGATCCATGTACAAATTATTGGAGATATTATATACAGCGATCATGTTTGTGATGGCGAAAGTAAACTACATTAGTACGTCGAGTATAAAAGCATGCATACCCTAAGTTATCCACATGTCATCTAAACACTCCCATTTTCGAGATTTTCTTTCGATTTGATATTATTCCTCTTGACTTTGTACGAACGACACGGTCACTTCACATTACAACCAATTATGGTGTTCAACGCTTATTAGTGTGTACAGCTTGTTAACTGATGTTAACAAGAAATGCTTTTCCATGAAAACAAAACGACGCTTTGTTAATCTATATTGCACCACATGTACCAACGTCACATCAGTTATAAAGTGTATTACATGATTTCCCTTCACGTACTGTGTAACAAAGCCAGAACGTTAATATATACTATAAATAACATTTTATTTATGTGTATATATGGCAATTCATTGCAATATACTATGTATCATTCGTGGTAGTGCTCGCAGTTGCTTAGTCCCAAAAAATGCGACCAAGGGGAAATTAAATCGTTGTCGTCATGTGCGCCAATCAGTCAGTTCTGAGACTGTGGGTCTTACAAAAGGTCATTAAATATGGAGGGAAAACGTCATGTAGGTGAATCAGCTACACACTGGCTCTCCTCAGCGAGCATGATGGCGCTAACAAACGGACAATAGTACCCAGAGTTAATCCCAGCAATGGTCACTCCCGCAGTATAAATTGCAGATAATCTAATACCTTTCAGGGCAACTCGTCCACATATTGAATTTAAGTATAGGAATGCTACGGCTTCCATTCCAAATTTATTCCTATCTCGATTACACTTTCCCCTTTTCTATAATAGGTTACATAAATTTCTGTATTAAAGTATTCAAAGCATAGAAACCGACAGACAGTCTTCCCTCGTACACACCAATTGATTAATTTTGGAACCAAACGCTTTGTTAAACATTATGTTACATCAGTTTAAGGGCGCTCGAATCATAATGCTGAATTTATAAGTAATATTATATCGATTGACGCCCGTTTCAGCTTCCTTAACATAAATACTGCATAGAAAGAACGGATGTATTCAGACTCATACCACCAAATGAAATGTTTTTTAATGATATATGATACAAAAGTATACCTTCAGTGATTGACTGTTTTCGAGTGTAACGGTATGTTGACAAATAGTTCTATGAGTACAGTATTCATCACAATTACACAAAAGCACCATAGCGAATAAAATACAAATATTAAAGATGAAGAATTGTTTTTGAGTGTAAAGAATACTCATTTAACAATATCATACTGTTCATCGTCTTGTAAAGGTTCGCAGGGAGAGAGATAACCACCACTGTCATATGTAAATGAAGATGAATTTATGTTCACATGGTTCTCTGTGGGAAGAATTCTCGGTAAAACGTCTACGGAAGCATAATACATTTGAGTTGTGTCCTTGTTTTGTTGAGAGTTTGTCACATAAACGCGTCTAAGGAGAAACACAACAGCAACACAAACAACAACAATGATGATCACCAAGGTCAAATATATTGCTAGATTGGTTACTTGGAAAGACAGAGGTTAATATGATATATGTGCTGTTGTTGTGATGACTCTATCTCCATAGAAACCAACACATTGTATGTCAACTGAGTATTCGTCACTTCCGGTATCCGTAAAAATAAGTTCGCCTTCATTAATATCATATATCCAGTGACTAGGGATGCTAGTCCAGGTTAGGTTAACTTCACTCACATTACTGGTACAACGTAATACTGCATTCCTAACATCACTAAAGTTTCTATTTGATGGATTCACTGTGACAGAGAACAATGGGAGGAACAGAATATGTCCGAAGGAGCAAGATCCTTGATAACGCTGATAAGGTGCTGGTAATTGTTGAGAGACATTGCAGACAAAGACACTATTATTAAATGATGAGTTGAAGTACGATGAGAATGATAGAGTCTTAGAGGGATGCGGGTGAGAGGATACTGTCCTGGTTGAGTTGTTAGTGACGTCATTGATTTCATCTCCATCTCTGATGTAAGTTGACATCATCACTGGTGGGTCTCCTTCCTCTGAAGTACAATTCATCTCGAGGTCACTTTGTACCGAATCCTCAAATATGAATCGAGATGGATATGATGACGTACACATAGGTTTTGCTTTAACATCAATCGGATTAAAGCCCAATATTGTAACAGATCTTTCAATTTGATTCCTACATTGAAACAGTGTACCGTTTATTTGACTCGTTAATTTATTTATAGTCAACAAAATAGTTGTTGAATTAATCACTTTAAGCTGATAGGTGGTAGAAAATTTACCCTGCAGTTGCGAATCTATAACTAGTTTAGTAATTTTCTTATCAACGGTTAAAGCCTCCACTTGTGAGATGTTTGTCTCCTGTTCACAGTAAATCCCTACTTTACTTCCAAAAGGAAAGAACGCATCATAATTTTTCCTCTGAAAGTCTGCATATGTAATATTTTCTTCGGAAGCATGAATAGTAGAGAAAGCAAAGATTGCTATCAATATAAACGTTGCCTTTGTATTCATTTTAAAGCATAATGTGCCAGTCATATAAACAATGGTTGGCTCTGAAAATAGTCCCGTATAATTTATAGCTTGACAAACTTCAATAGAACTCCTTATTACCCCCTTATAAGTGATTCCATTAATAAATATGGGATATACGTCGAATTTCTTTCCCGAACTTGGAGAGATTATCACATAATTCCATCGCTTCTAGTTAGCTTTTGGTGAAAGTAGTATCTCCAGGTGTCATTGCTTTACATTACTGCTTTACATCAACATTTGCACTTGTAACTCAAAAGTTCGAAATTTACTCGAAAAGTATTTGCTTTCATTTTCAATCATATGAAAGAAATGTTGTCTTTTCATTTCCGCTCGACATTTCATCTGAGAACTCGATTATCGCCAAAACTCGAAAAACGATCTACTTTGCATGGAAGACGTTTGACTTTATTATGAAAACTGACCGTTGCTGTCGTGTTTGCGAGTACCATATATGTTTGACATGTCGACTTTTAATTAAAAAGAAAACGGTCGGACTTCTCATGTTGACTTCTTATCGATATTGTGATGAATATCCTCTATTAACTGGTGGTTTGGAAGAGAGAGGGAAGAGTTCAATGACAATAATGTTAATAACGGAACCCTTCTTCATCTCGTATCGGTTTGATTCGTTTAGTATGATAGGCATGCTAGTGAAATCTAATGCGAAACGTACCTGCGTCATTAAAATCCTTCAGAAATTACCCACCATAGCGTACTGGTCTAGAATAATTAATCCATTTTTAAAGATGATAACTAGAATTAAAAGCAAAATAGGATTAACTCCATTGGGATGAGTCCTTTGCACATTCACTTGTTATGTTTGGAAATGTTAGTTTCGTCGGAAACGTCGGTTAAATTTCCAGGCTTTCCTGACATGTTAAAGAAGATGTCAAAACGTATATTGAGCAATTACAAAGCTTGATTTCAGTGAATCTTTCTCCATAGTTTAGGTACTTTGTCTAATTCAATGCATCATAGACTTATTGCAAATATGAATTATCGAACGCAATATATATTTTAGTAGCGTTTGATCTCAAAAGTTTTCAACTTCAATTTTAGCGTCGCTCTAAATGCAGATTTGGCGATAATTTATACATTAATTTCGTGACATGACATTTCTTTCAGTTCAAACTTCCTGCTCAAAATGTCAGTCTTTCAGTTTTAATGTTTATTTTACAATTTGTCACGAATCAAGCAAAATATGGTCTGGGCAAGAGTTGCACTTGCATTGCTCAATAAGTTTCAAGAATTGCTTTTCACGATAAAATAATCGAAACTGAAAATGTACATACTTTAAACTTACTTTAAACGAAAGTAAGTTGACATCATCACTGTTGGGTCTCTTTCCTCTGAAGTACAATTCATATCAATGTCACTCTGTACCAAATCCTCAAATATGAATCGAGATTGATATGATGACGTACACATAGGATTAACATTATCATTTATCCTATCAAAGCCCAAGATAGTGGCAAATAATTGCTGGTCGCTCAGACATGCAAAAATTATGTCATTTAACTGACGGGTTAGGTTATTTATTGTTAACAGAGAAGTCGTTGAATTAATCACTTCAAACTGATATGTGTCTGAGAACCTATCCAGTAAAAGCGAATTTTCAACTATGTTGATAGTACCTTTATCGTAGATTTTGATGTATGTCCAGTTTCTTGTCTTCTGCACACAGTAAACCTCTACCTTACTACCGAAAGGGAATTGTTGTACGGGATCATCTCATATCTTTCGAAATTGTGCATATTTTATCTCCGCTTGAGAAGAATAAGCAATCAAGAAAACAAAGATACGTATAATGAACAAAATAACCTTTATTGCCATTTTAAAGCTGTACTTTTTTAAATCTTTATAAGTGTGCCAATGTGTTTTAGCAATGTTCGCTTACAATTTTAATCACCTATTTATAATCAGCTATAAAGCTGCGATCAAAAGACGTTATAGCTAAAAGTGAGTCTTGAATGGTTATTCTGATGCACTAAATAAAATGTAATAACTTAATTTCCAATACTAATCTGGTCCTTTGTGAATAAAGAGTGCAGCACATATTTCTTGCAGAGGTGAAGGTGTGTATAGTCGACTAGAATATTTATTGCGCTGTTAAGCTAGTACACGCTAAGAACTGTTGGGCAAGTTTAGTTGGGTAATAATTTTTTTGGCAAAAATTGCCCAACTCCTGAGAGTCAATTACTATGTTTGTAAGCAAAATGTTGCTTCATGCACTTAGCAAAGGGTTTGTGCCAAATAGTTGAGCACAAAGAGTGTTGCGTGCAACAAATTCGTTTGGCCTTCATTGTTCTGCACTGCAATCGCGCCATACCGTACCTGTGCGCAGTCTCAAGCTCCGAAAAGCGAACGGTGATTTGTCGTAATACTTGCTCTATGGCCGTAATTCATCATGTCAGAGCCTGAAGTCAAAGCAATTCTCACCAGATGGGGAATGGATGAGCTAATAGAGACTTTTGAAGGTAGTTATTTGTAATTTCCTTCGCCAAAACCGTAAAACTATGCATGTGCGGCATACACGATTTTAACTTCCGTCCGTTGGCCTAACGCGAGGCTAGGTCGCCGTTACTATTTGTTGTAGGCATATACGTTAGCCTAGAAGTAGTAACAGTAACGTTTTAAATTTTAGCTTAGCAAGTAGGTATTATTAGTGTTAAGATGTAATGTGAAGTCTTATGTTATGAATATGATAATGGGCTAGGCTAGTACACAGAAACTGTGGTCACGCTCCACCGAAAGTATGCACCAAGGGCCTAGTCTTGGCCAGACATTTCGTACTCATTCTTTGTGATAGTGATGATTTGGTGAGCCTAACACCATGATTAGCCTAGGCCTAGGCCTAGTTACAGAGTTTTTACCAGTTGAAATGTTGCTTAGGCCTAGGTTGCAATTGAGACCTGTAATAGGCTAGCTATGCTGGATTACTGGAGGTCCAACATAGGACCAGGCCTTAGCCCAGCCTACCGCAAGTATGCTATATCACCACTCAGTTATGGTTTAGTTATTTTCCTCTAGTCTTATTGGGAAGTTGCTGCCACTGGGGGAGGGGGTGTCCCATGCATGACCACTTTGTAAAGCTCAAGCCTGTATAAAATTTGACCTAGGCCGACATTCTGTGAATGAAAAGGACAATTACCTGTTCTTTGAGTTCTTTAAGGAAAATCTGTAAGTTTAAGAATAAATCATGTACTTATTTGAAAACCGTTAAGTATTGTGAGTTGCTACAGTATTTCAATTCCCAATCCGTTTTCATCCTGTATGGCAGTCTGTTCCTCGATTTGATGTAAACATTTCTTTATTAAACTATCTAATTAGCAGCACAAATATAGTGTTTAGATTACATTAATAAATTGGCAAAATCAGTCAAAATCCAAACCTACTATGTACAGCAGTTTCTCTGTTGTACATCTAGCCTCAAAAGCGCAGTGCACAATAGGTATAGTGTAATCAAATAGAACTTGCATATTAAACTGAGATTGCTCTGTTTCATTGTTATGAATCTGCTGTGCGGCAAATAGTAACACGTACAATACTACAATAGCTGTAGGTTGGTTACGCGCAAAGTATGTTGGCGATTGTAGGCCTATGTAGGCTAACTATATGAACCGATGCATTATGAAAGTTTGTTATTGTATTATTTGCATGACTATCATGATAATAAGATTGGTTTTTGGAAAATTATAAGAAACTATTAAAAGTAGAATTTTGAATTTTCTATCAGGAATAGGCCTCTACGGTAGAGATTTGCCCGCACCAAGTAGATATAAAGCGCCGGGCGGGATTTTTTAATTATTGCCAGGCGGAAATTCCTAAGAAAAATGGACAGCTGACAAGTTTGCTTGTTTTGATTTTTTATTCAGGAGTTGGCTTGTGCTTTGTTAGTATTTACAGGAATGGTGGTCTATGTTTTCTTTAATTTGCATTCAGTTGGTCTTTTAAGCCACCTAGGTTACCAATTTCAAACATTGGTCAGTAGTTTTCTCAAATTGTTTTGATCACATTATTCACATAAATATGAATAGGTTTTAAAGTAATATTGTTTTCTTTCTTGTTTGTTGTTTCTTTCAGACAATGAGATCGACCTTGAATCATTCAAACTTCTTGATGAAACTTCACTGAAAGAGCTGATTCCAAAAGTTGGGCTCCGTGTCAAGTTTGCCTACAGATTGAAAAGCTATGTTAGTATTATGACCACTGTTTCTGCATACTTTACTTTACTACATAGTTACTATCATGTTATTAGTATGCTTCAAGTGTCTGGCTACATTACAAGAGGCAAGTGTAGAAGCTCTTCTTGGTCATTTAAAATACATACATGGCATTCATTCCGGAACTGGAACAAAACTAGTGTGAGGGGGCCAATGGATGTGTGTGGATGGGGGGGGGGGGGGGTTATTATCTACTTATAAGCCAGAGTGACACTATCTGTTGGTGCATATTGTACCCCCTGTGCTGGATTTGCCACAGGAAATATCCAAATAGACTCAAATTTTGCACCAAATGTGGGCATACTTACAAAACATCAAGTAATATTTGATAACCAGTGTCAAGTAAAAAGGGAATTATTGTAGTAAACACATTATTGCAGATATGTTTAACTTTTTGAAGGGATTGGGATAGTTAATTGTGAAATTGGTGGTATTTCATTTCGCAGGAGGCATTTTACACTAAAGGCACCAGTGGGAGACCAGCGAGCGGTTGGTTGGAAGAGCATCTTAAATACAGTAGAAAACGAGTGAAGAAATACAGCACAACTGAAGAAGCAACATCACCAGAAGGCAAGCATGATAATGATGAAGACACTGGTGAGTGTGAAACACTTGAGTAACTTAGTCAACACTGAATTGAAGGGCCCCTCACCAGTGGAGGATAGGGGTGGGGGAATAAAGAAAGAACCTTGATAAGAAAGCATTATTGTACTGCAAACTTGGGATGTTCCATAGGTTTATGAAAGGTTTTGATCCCCTTGGGTTATAGGAGCTGTTAGGGAGTGTAGAGAATGAGAAAATTCACCCTCACTAGGCAGTTGAACAATTTCTAAATGTTTTTTGTATTCTCTTGGTAGATGGAAGGGGGTCCCAATTGGCTGGTCAATTTTTAGTGAACATGTTGATATGTAAGGAAAGATTCATTGTGCTGCAAGAATAATGTTTCACACTAACACAGTTTTTAATCCTGATGTTGATGTGAATGGGGGGGGGGGGGGAAGGGGTTCAAGGTGGACTTGGGGATTTGAATCTTGGCACTCCATTAATATCTGGAAAAAGCCTGGATGGATGAGCAAATAGGAGTAACCTGGTAGTGGGGTGTTAATATAAGAAAAATTTGTGCATTGAATTTCACTACATTCAGATCACATTGCTGTCTTCAAAATGTAGTGTTACAATAAGAAATGCTTTCCTCAACCAATAGTATCTGTCTATTTTGGTGCTAACATTAAGTTTCATCACAACTTAGTTTTATGGTTTCAATGTAAAGAGAAGCATATGCATTCATAGTGGCTTATGTGTGTGTGTGTGTATGTGTGGGTATATGCATGTGTGTATGTGCTCAAGACTAGAAACTTAGTCAGATCTCATATTTAGTTGTAGGTGGACCATAGAACCCTATTATTACCTAATTAAAACCGCTATGCATTTTTGCATTCTGATTTCAGATGATTCTGTGTCTGAGGAGGACACCCAAAAGATGAAGACGTGGCTTCAACATAATGAGCAGCCACGTGCTACTATGGAAGAGTACATGCTAAAGACAGCAAAGAGAAGACAGATACTGATCAAATCAAAAGGCTTCAAAGAAGCTCTTGTGGAGTATCCAAAGATACTACTTCCAGGCATGGTAAGTATTGAAAAGTCAGCATATTGTAAATGCTACTAGGATGAATGGGTTTGTTCATTAATTTCTACCTCTGCAGCTTATCTTTTGTGATGTTTTATGGAAGTAGCTGTTTTCTAAGTCACAGCTGTTGAGAATGGGAGGGTTCTTATGTCTCAATGACAGTGCTCTTGAATTAATTGTGCTTGGAGCATAGAAAGAATGCAACTTTAACATAACTTTTAAGAATATTGTGCTGAACAGTGATTGACTCAGAACATTCCTTGATAATAGCTGTTTGACCCATTTTGTAAGGTTTGTAGATGTTTCCAACATCTTGGAGCATTGATGACCTGATACCAGGTTTGTGCTTTTAATTCACAAATGGTAATGGTTGAGTTTGGAAGACAAATATATGTCTTATTGTAATACTTTACATTTTGGCTGCCCTTGCAAATTCATTCAGGCTTTATGCACATCATTACAGGGGTGGTAAATGAAGGATTAGATATAGGCCTACAGATATATGCAGTGTGACAAGCTGAAATAAGACTAACCGGTATTCTCCAAAAAGATGAATACACAGTTTTGCTGAGTCAAAGCTGAAAGATTAAATGCACCAATTCTGCAAGAAAATGCTGCAAACATATGTAGTTATGGTCTACTTTCTCCAATTTGTGATTTGAACGATTGGAACGAATGGCAAGTTATCCTTCTGGTGAAAAACGGTTTCTCACATGCCTAAATTCCTGATATGTGCTTTAACTAAAATTTCTTGTTTCTCAATGCCTTTTTGCATTGTGTCTTTCTAGTAGTTTTGTGTGATTGACATTGCACTAACCTCAGCATTACGTCAGTGCAATCAGTGATTTACCAAATTATTTCCCATTCCATTCTCCAAATGCTCTCCTTTAGTGAATAGTTTTCTTTACTCTCCCATCTTAATGTATATACAGATTGAACAAGATTTCCAAGTACTTCAACCAGAATCAGCAGAAAAATTGTATGAGAAGTGGCCATCTGTCTGCAAGGTCATTTTATCATATACGGAAAAGAACTTTCCAGGATGGATGAAAGAACTTCCTTGGGACTGCACACTTTGTAAGTTGGATTAAGCATCTCAAACCAGTAAAAAAGTTTTGTGTAATGTTACCAAAGGAGAAAAATTTAGACAAACAGCTTTTGACTAATAGTATGAAGTATGTGTGTGTTTGTGTGTGAAAAGAAGGATGTAATTGTCTATATTACCAATTGTAAAACCTTGGTAAATTCAAGGTTCATATGACACACACAGGAGACACACACATTGAGCAATTCCCTTAATCAACTGCCTTTGACTTATGTTTAAGCATATATTTTTCACCCCTAAAAATTTGGGCATCCCATCCCTGCAGTAAAATGGAAATGGCAACCCATGATTAAGGGCAGTGCACTCACGAGGGGTTTATGCAACTATTTATAAAACCCTGCAAGTTCGTATAACAGTCTATATGTACATTTTTATTTTCTGCGTTTTGACAGTGACAGAAGAGGAACTTGGATTTTTTGCTCTGCCATATGTATTTCAGAGTCGGCACAAGAGAAAGAAGGGCAGAGGATCTATGTCAGTTTCTGCCAGTGTAAAGGCATTCATAGACATCCGATCTGTAAGTATTGAATATTCATTCAGTTCATAGATGATGTAGGCTGGATATTTATGCAAATCTGCTGGCACCCTATTGACCATGTGAAGCTACACTTGTGATATGCCACAATATGCTGTTAAACCAAGATTTATTCACAATATTTGTAGCATTATTTGTTATGACACAGTTAGTAGATATTGATACTTCAAGGTCAGCATCAGAGGCTTTTTCATATCTTTGATGGTATCATCGGTCAACAGGGGATATCATGAATTTTGGTGTCACAAAATGTTTAGTATTGTCAATGTTTTTCATTACAGTGATGTCTACTCAGTTGCCAATATCAGTAAGCCATTTGTCTGATATGCATTCATTTATGCTAATAACAAAACTTTATTATGGTTATCGTGAAATAAATTATTTGCCTACACTTTTTCCATCGTTATATCTGCCATTAGTCTGTCTGTCTGTTGGTCAGCTGTGTCTCTCTTTCAGTCAGCATTTATGTGAATGATTTATACATCCTTTATCATTACAGAACGTGACAAACATCAAGTCCTTTTGTGGAGATATAGATGAAACGGTACATCCACAGCCATTTACTGTAGTTCTTTGGGACTTAAAGCAGAAGTCTCGTCAATTTTTTGTGCTGATTGAGAGAAAGGCTCTACCTGCAACCTCACTGTTGAAAGCCATTGACACATGCTTCAAGATGCACTTTGTGTTCGATATTGAGTATCAGCCTGACTGTGAGGCATCATGGCAATTTCTGCAAAGCATTATTTATGAGTTGAACACAGCTATCACAAAGGAAATAAGCTCTGTGAAGGCTTTCCGTGCCTATTACAACTCAATGTAAAGTATTAAACCACCAGCTGCTATACGTGTAACTGCCTGCATTGATAACCCTGTTCTACTGTGTTGGTTTGTAACTTTTCTGTTGTAAGTTCTATAATGGACTTTGTTTGCTGTAATGATTAAGTTCGCTTTTCATGAATATTATGTGTTAGTTTATCACTTTCATTCAACATGGCTTGACTAGTTTGATGGTTAAGATTGAATTGTTTACCTGAATAGTATTATTAATATAGCAGTTGATTATGATTGAATAGCTTGATTGTGATATTATGTATCATTGTTTATGACTGATTGGTTTGGTTACCATTGCCATGTTGGTACTGATTTATTATGTAAGCTACATGACTGACTAGTTTGACATCACAAATAGTATGATAGTTAATTACAATTAATTAGCTTGATCGACAGTCAGCATAAAGATATTTCATGGGTTATACATTGTAAGTTTGATCAACATAACATGTAATTACCATATAATGATTTATTAGTTCAACTACATGAATGATTCAAGTCTCTGACCATCAGGAATATGGTGGGTTTTGTTGGTCAACATTGTTGTTTAATTGATTGGTTTCTTAATTAGTATCGTGTGAAATCATATTGTTGTTGGGTTTTTTTAAGGCCTTAGATAGAGTGGTATTGATAAACCTGTTATTTTGATGAATTCTTTATTTAGGCATAGATACTTAATATGAGGTATGAAGTATATCATAAGTTGACATCAGCAGAGGCTATAAAAACTTAGGTACTCTGCCTGCACATGCAGGGATTGCAAAGTCAAGAAGCATTTGGATATATATAGCTCAATTTCAAAAGCCCTCCATGTATTGTGTTCCAGGCCCTGAGATTTTCCTGACCTAGCATTGCAATGAAAACTTAATTGTTAGATATGTTTGTTAAAACTGTCACTTAACATCTACCACCTCCTGAAAAACAAACAGTTATAATAATAGCAACAACAACGATATTAGGGTTTATATTACATTTTTCAATTAAATAGAGTAGTGAAAGGGATGACCTCACTATGAAAAGGAATTTCATTAACATCATCAAACTCTTGCCATGTTAGTCAAAGATTTCAGGCCTGGTTTACTTGCAAACTCTACAAAATTTACAGGCTACATTTTACAGTGAATGATAACAATTTTTAATTTTTTGGTATCACATTTTTGCTTGTTCAATTTAAACCCAAATGATAAATTCTTCTGGGGAATGTTTATGTAATCATATTATATATGTGCAGATGCACTTAAAACTTATATCACAAGATAGAAAACAAAAGAATAATTAACTGCAAGAGAAATTGTATAAATTGCAAAATGTTGCTTAAGAGAAAGTGAAAAATAAAGCAGTTTGCGAATCAGAAACTTACTTGGTCCATTCTGTGATTTGATTTGCATGTTTGTAATTGCTGTATAATCTAAAAATCAACTGTAGCAAAAAGTGACCAACATTGGAGAATATAATAGTGCTAGAAATTGGGGAAACATAGCACGTAAGAATTATTAGCACTTTTTGCTGAACTGTGTTTAGCACAGGTTTTTCCTAAACTTTTTGGTAAAACTTTTCATAAATATTGGGTAAATGTGACATTGCCCATAGTTTAGCAGCTCAAGTTTTGCCCAATTTTTAAGAAAAATGTTACCCAAAAGTTTAGGAAAAACCTGTGCTAAACACAGTTAAGCAAAAAATGCTAAAAAAGTTTCACGTGCTATGTTTCCCCAATTTCTAGTAATTATATTCTTCAATGTTGGGCAATTTTTGCTACATCGTTCTTAGCGTGTATACAGTTAAAACTAACTTGTTTAGATCATTTTTTACAGACAAAATGATCATGAACAAATCCCTTTCTATACGCCATGAAAATATTGATGTATCCTTGGTCCAAAGAAAACAAGAAATAAATCGTATGCTTAGCAGTCTCAAGCACTGAATCCCAGAAGAAACAGCAGGAAGTTGTTAGTAAGATCCCTAATCTCTCCGTGACACATAAAATTATATGCTGCATTCATACATCACCACTGGCGATACATCTTACTCACTAACTTGGCGTATAAAGTTTATGGCAGTGCGACACTATGTACAGGATAGAGTTTATATTTAGAAGGCGTTTCCGGAAAATTGCGGCAGTTACAATTTATGGAACTTACAACAGCACTTAAAGCAATCTTTTGCAAATCGAGCTATCGTCCATAAACCTTTTGGAGGTTTTTGCACATACCTGCTAGAGCTCCCTGTCAGTGATGTGCATTTTGTTCTTCCAGTCAGTCTCGTTCAATTCGTGTCGATGGCACGAGGCATGATACATGATGATCGAATACATAATTTGAATTCAATGAAAGCCAATGCGACCCTTAAAACATGACAATAAGTTTCTCACTATCAATCAAGAACTATATGACTGGGCCGCGAATGATCAAGAGATACTAGGGTGTCCGATAACAAAGCGGGAGGCCCGGGTTCGAATCCCGGTGGCCGCTGAAAGTTTTTTCACTGTTCTGGATTTTCCTTCTCATTACGTTTTCATTTATATATATTCATTTGCCTTTGTCGTTTACCTCAATTCCTTTAACATAAAGTCTGTTCAAATTATCTCTTTCGAGATCCGGCTTTAGGAATCACAAATGATTTTCGAGTTGGTTAGCATCATGTTTGATCTCTTGAGTAAGGCAAACTATGTCACCAAAAAAAGAAATAATATTGTTCGATACAGGTGTCAAACGCCTACAGTGAAATTACGACCTTCCTTACCGGTTTCGAACCTCTGGACATACAATCAGCGTCCATGGCCTAGTTGGTTAGGGTGTCCGCGTACAAAGCGGGAGGCCTGGGTTCGAATCCCGGTGGAGGCTGAAAGATTTTTCACTGTTCTGGATTTTCCTTCTCATTACGTTTTCATTTATATATATTCATTTGCCTTTGTCGTTTACCTCAATTCCTTTAACATAAAGTCTGTTCAAATTATCTCTTTCGAGATCCGGCTTTAGGAATCACAAATGATTTTCGAGTTGGTTAGCATCATGTTTGATCTCTTGAGTAAGGCAAACTATGTCACCAAAAAAAGAAATAATATTGTTCGATACAGGTGTCAAACGCCTACAGTGAAATTACGACCTTCCTTACCGGTTTCGAACCTCTGGACATACAATCAGCGTCCATGGCCTAGTTGGTTAGGGTGTCCGCGTACAAAGCGGGAGGCCTGGGTTCGAATCCCGGTGGAGGCTGAAAGATTTTTCACTGTTCTGGATTTTCCTTCTCATTACGTTTTCATTTATATATATTCATTTGCCTTTGTCGTTTACCTCCATTCTATTAACATAAAGTCTGTTTAAAGTATCTCTTTCGAGATCCGGCTTCAGGAATAACAAATGATTTTCGAGTTGGTTAGCATCATGTCTGATCTCTAGAGTAAGGCTAAATATGTCACCAACAACAGAACTAGTATTGTTCGATACAGGTGTCAAACGCCTACAGTGAAATTACGTCCTTCCTTACCGGTTTCGAACCTCTGGACATATAAATCAGCGTCCATGGCCTAGTTGGTTAGGGTGTCCGCGTACAAAGCGGGAGGCCTGGGTTCGAATCCCGGTGGAGGCTGAAAGTTTTTTCACTGTTCTGGATTTTCCTTCTCATTACGTTTTCATATATATATATATATATATATATATATATATATATATATATATATATATATATATATATATATATATACTTAACTTGAAACCATCCGAGGTTCTAATAACTTTTGTTTGTACGTTTTTTTTTAAATATAAAGGTACGATAAATTTACAATTTTAATATTATAATCAAGGAAATTTCAAAGTTTGACCCTGAGCAGAAATACGAATTTGATTTTCCTTGTATCTATATTTTTCCTTCATTATTTCCCAATACTTTTGCACAATAGTTGAAATATGGAACAAAAATTGCACAGTATAAATATAAAGCACGCCACTCTTTTTCCGATACCTTTAGAAAGTTTTTTTATTATTAAATTCTTAAGGTATTCTTTCAGTTCAGTTTATGATCTATACGTGCACCACGAAACTTCGTCACATAAACTCCTTGTATATGTGAACTCCATTTATAGTAACTTCCACATCAGCATTAAAAGGGCGATGGGGAATAGCCTGCAACTTATTTAGCTGACACTGAGGGATAGCTTGTTAACCATACATTAAGGTTTAGGAGTTCATTGCGGTAAGCTGTTTACCTACTTGATTAAGTTGTCATTGGTAGCTATAATAATAACAGTGTTGATGGTGACAAAGACGACGACAACAAAGATGACGGCAATAATACGAAGGAAGCCCTTGGCGATAAAAAAAAGAAAACAAGTTCTCAAATGGAACACTATGAAATACATTCAACAACCAATTAATTTAGGGACAGAAAAAGACTGTTATCAGACTGCTTAATACCCACTGCAATAAGCCTGTGCAGGTAAATATGTAAATGTTAGAGGGCATGACGTTTGCCCGACTATCACTGCTTTCCATGCGACAGCTCGTTAGTCAAGTCTAGTCAGGTGACGTTCGGCTACAGTGTGATGGGTCGTGGAGATTGGGTTAAATTGCCAAATGATAGCATGATATATATCCAACAGTAGGATAAGATTTCATACAGGAGAATCAAAATGGAAAAAAAAATATTTGTCTGTGAACAGTCTTTACCTAGAATTATAAAGCGAGTATTTTATTTAAAAAGTTTAAGAATTTTAGTCAATATGTTTCATAGTCAATTTGTTTTTGCAAATGTGGGGCAGTGGTTTAAGTTTCCGATGTATTTTAGAACATAGAAATACCAGTATGGAATTGTTGTGGAGATGTGTGTAATATTAGATAGGAATCAACAGAAGAAGGAGAAGTTGATTTCTGATTACTTCTCAATCTTTCTTGTTTCCACAGTGCACTATCCTAATGCAAGAGCCCTGAGTCTGTATCTAGAAGTAGTGACCAAACTATCCAGGCACAGAGGTTCACCGCGAGACCACCTTATAAACAGTGATGTAAGTATGATATCCTCCACAGAATCGATTAAATTGTGAAAACTGCCATCTATAGCAATGGCGTAAGTATGTCTTCCTCCACACACTTGATAAAAGTTTGAAGACTGCCCTCTATATTTTAATTTTGAAGACTGCCCTCTTTGAGCAATAGTGTAAGTATGACTTCCTCCACACAGTTGAATAAATTGTGAAGACTGCCATCTATATTTGAGTTGAAGAACAGGAACAGTAAAAGTAAACAAACTTACAAGGTATTCTGACAAACCTTCCAATGCTTCAACCTATCTCAATGGTAACAAATTAATCTTGAGTTTTGCTCCAAGCCAGATTGGTGCCAAGGCAGACTGATACAAGAGATGAATCCTCCCGGGCAAATTTCTGCGAAAATTTTCTGCGTTTTGGTCTTCTGCACAGGAAATTTGGTTGTTCGAAAAATGTAACACAATCACAAACATTGGAGGGAAGGGGAAGGGGATGGTTAAAATAGTCTTTGGGGAAAAACAAGTGAGTTAGTTGTTCCCTTCTTGAAACTTAGGCAAAAATATCAAATGGTGACAAGTGGTTCCATACAAGGTTTTTCCTGTTATTAACAGGGAACTGTATCACAGTGGATATGTAGATATTTAACGCCATGTAGAGTCATGTCGAATATAGCATAGTTAGAGAGGATGAAATTGTCTTTGTAACCTAATGTATTCCACAGATTTTTCAATACATTAGATTTAAGCAATGTGATAGGGAAATGCTAGTGTTCAAGCCCTTTGTCTTGCATAAGATAATTGGTCTGGAGAAAGAATGATCATTGTAAGGGGAAATTACTTCCTTCATGGCTTTGGTAAATTTGCTGGTCAGCTGTGTTTGTGTGTTCACTAGATGTCATTGTCCTTAGAAGAGTAGAAGGTTGAAGAATGAAACTTATCCGATGTTTATGTTCAAGGTTCTTACACAAACATTTGTATCCTGAGTAAGATGAAAGTACCATATAATGATTTCTTCAAATCTAAACATCAGTTCCTTTGTTACTTTCCTTCGCCTACACCTTCTTTATTGATCTTTATGTTGCACTGATTTAGTACTTTCCCCTTGTGCTATGTCATTTTGCCGTCCTTATATCAATATTTGAGGGAGCAAGAAGAAGGTTAAGGGCGGTGTGGGATGAGTGGGGTGTGGTTGTGGTGTTTGAGGAACTTAGGTAAAGAGGTAAAACTGTTATGAGGGTACCACACAACTCAGGATCATGTATGAGGACTGAGCCATGACCAACGCTACCCCCACTCCTTGAAATTGATGCTCAGAATGCATGAAAGCTAGCATTCCTTTTTGATCTGATAACAAAATAAGTTAAATAACTTGATAGATAGATCTCCTTTGGCATTCAAAAAGCTGTTGATGTTTTTACATCGTCTGCAATAATACTGTGAGCCTCGACCAAAAGGAAAACAAAATGTGATTTGTTTTTGGGTCGCACCGCATAGTCTGCAGACTGTCATGCTAGAGAATTGAATAGATGGAGGGAGATATGACCTGAGTACTAAGTCAAGTCTCCAGTAATATAAAGCAAACATTTTCATGTTTAAAGAAGTACACACATATGGTAATGTCCTGTTCTTTGTCTAGCTTCCTTTCTGTTAGCACTTTTCTTTCTAACATTGTGTGTTCTTGTTTGTTCAGCCATGAGAGCTTCTAAGAACACTTCATGTCACAACTATCAATGTGATACATTAAACTTGATAAGTTATGGGAGTGTATTGTGAAAAGACTATAAACTGAAAGGAATTGATAATTGATCATCAAAGCAGAATAGCTGGTTGTCATTATACCTTCCCTGTATTATTAACATACTAAACTGTGAATATGTTTGTTTAGTCAGCTTGTTATTAATGTTTAGCAAGCAAATGGCCAGGAAACTGAAAGTTGATCATCAAATTTTTCACTTCCTTATTAGGCTTGCCCTATGACTAAACTGTAATTTCATATCCTGCTTCATCTATTGGCAATGATTTATTAATATTCCCTATCTCATAGAATTGACATTGTAGCTCAAGATGGGCACTGATTAGAAATGTTCACCCCATCTGTGGGTCACAATGTCAGTCAAGGATGTAGCTACTCCTGTGAAATGGGAATCTTGCACTAGTTTAAAGTTCTACAAAGCTATTGCTTGACTGATGTGTTGAAATATCCTATCAAATGTAGGACCTGTAGGCTACACAGCCTACACAAACTCCCAAAGTACAGTTTACATATTTCATGTTTTACTTGCCATAAGGCTCTGAGGGCAGCATTAATAGAGTTTGATAGAGTTGGATAGAGTTGGATGTTTGAGTTCTGTGTAAAGGAGGCATTCAGAGTGTTCGGTAGCATTTCGAGTAACAAACGATAAACAAAACTGAGAACATTTAGATTGAACAGATCATTGAGCTTCAGTAAATTCACAGACTTCAATAACACGTTTGTGTGAATTTATTTAATTCATAAGATTAATGATGAACGGACATTCCCTTTGAGTAATTGAAGGTATCTCTTTCAACGAGGATAATATTCCAGGCAGCTTTACTAAGAATGTTCCCAACTTTCTGAGTTGACTGGAAAGTCACTTTACTAAACAGAACTTGTCGAATCATTGCAATGCATCAAACTTTGACTCCCAAGATGGAGATATTGCATTAAACTTGAAGAGATTCAATAAGAGAATAAAATCTGTTTAGGTTTTCAATCAGAAGCTCCATTGTTGCTGACAACCTGAAGCATTGAAGAGATTCATGTTACTGACCATAGTTTATTTGTCAGATGACAAGCCCTTTCATAAAACTACGTTTTGTGTCCAGTGCAATTTGGTGGTGTTTTACAATAAAGGAAAGACTGACAACCTTAAAGAACATCCTTTGATCATGTTATTTCACCTTCAAAAATGAAATTAGGTATATGATTTGAAATTGAAGGAAACCATTGTATCAACATTTTGTCAGATTTAACTCTATTGGATTAAATGGAAAGAATTTTGTCGATCTGTTAATATTATTTATTAATACCTTCGTCATAGTGACTTATAGTTACAAGCCACCACAAGGGTGGAACCAAATATAGGAAAAAGAACAGCTAAAATATAGAATACACAGAAATATTGGTAGTGCTTATGTGCATACAAATTGTCTGAGGTGACGAATTACGAAGAAAATGGAATCGACTTCATCAATCACCAACTCAGTAACCTTAACTGGGTGAAACCATCTAGCAGTGTGTCTTCGTTAAAGTATCACCTTGATTTTTAGAATTCTTAAGAAGTTTTCTCCCATTTCAGGTTTTTTGTCAAGCTGCCGTTCGTAGTCTGTATTCCGTAGAGGAGACGGTCAACGTCTTCGCGTTGGCTTTTCTTCAGATTTTAGCCGAGAGCGACGTCGGCCGATTCCTCAAACACTTTCCACCTCGTGAAATCGAACTCTTTAAAGAATTCTTCTTCGACAAGGTGAGGAAAGGATCGTCTGATTCAAGCTTGGGAAACTTCCCTGTTGCATCTTTTATTCTTCTTTATTGTGTTATTAATATTCCAGAGTTGCCCATCAACAAAAAATTTAAACTGACCAAGCATGTTTTTTAAGAGAAATTAATATGCACATATATTATCAGGGGTAATGGTTGTTGTGGTTAATGGTAACTGCCATGTTAAACTGAATGAGATATTTAGTTTCTATTGATCTAGAGTTATACAGCAAGCTGCAGTATGGTTTTGAGATGATCTCGTGAGTCATTCCCAATTCCTGTCGTTTCTATACACACTTGGAAAAATTGTGTCCTTGAAATTTCCTGTTTGAAAGCTGAAAACTTCCTGAGTTGGCCTGCCATTCCACTGGTTTTCTTGTTCTCTTTCTATGATGCTACTTACAAAGGAATATTTCTTTTCACTTGTTGCAAACGTATAAAGCCATTCATAGACCAGTGAAGTCTTTTGAACTTGTTTAGAGAAAGATATATTGAGGTAGATCTGACCTGTTTCTTTGTATATGTTTCCTTTATATGATACCCATTTGTACCAAACTGCAAGCACTTTCCACATATCTTTGTGACCTAGCTGATAGTCACCTCAATTTGACCTTTGACATTGATATCTATCAAGTTTTTCATTTTGCTTATCTCCCACAGACTGATTCTGGCTTGTGTATCTCTGACTTAGTTACAACCTGTAAAAGATTTGATAACAAGTAAGTAAGAGCTGTTCTATGTTCAGACGTCATATAACAAAGACTTGATAGGAAGTAAGGACTCAGTATATTAAGACTTGATACAGCAAAGATATCTCAGACTTAGTTACAACCTGTAAAAGATTTGATAAAAAGTAAGTAAGAGCTGCTGCCTATGTTCAGACTTCACATTGCAAAGACTTGATAGGAAGTGAGGACTCAGTATGTTAAGACTTGATAGAGCAAAGATTTGATAAGAGATATTAAAGGGAATTGATATGTTATGACTTTGTATTGCAAAGACTTGATAGGAGGTAAGGGACTCAGTATTTTAAGACTTGATACAGCCAAGTTTGATAAGAGATATTAAAGGGACTTTATATGCTATGACTTCATATTGCAAAGACTTGATAGGAGGTAAGAGACTCAGTATTTTAAGACTTGATACTGTACATCAAAGATTTGATAAGAAGTATTAAAGGGACTTGGTATGTTATGACGTCATTTGGCAAGGAGTTTACATATTGCATAGATTTAATTAAACGAAGAGAGTCAGCAACATTATACTTAGTATGTATTTAGTACTTGATAAAAACCAGTACTTGGCTAGTAATAATTCTTGTTGTAAATATTTAATAAAAGTACAGTATCAGCACTTTTAGATTTGATATTACAAACTTGATTCATTATTAAACATCCCACTTTTCTGTCTGATATATGTCTTGATTATTAATTTTCATCTGTTTGATTACCTAGACCCAGGCCTCATATATATATTATACTCTTGTAATTACAGGCTTCAAGTCCTACTTTAATTTTTTTAAATTATTATAAATGCTTTCATTAATTTTTTGATGATTGTCATCTTTAATGAGGGTAGTCGTGCTCAGTGCAGGAGCACTGCTTTCCAGAGGAGCACTCAATATTTAATTAGGGAAGAAATAAAGATAAATAACTACTTGCACAATTTGTGTATCCATGCATTTTCAACCGTGTTTACAGTGCAGTCTGAAAGCAAATTTTTATTCATTTGAAAAAGGACATAGAAATCTGTAAATTGGCTCTTACCTTTCTCCATGTACAAACACTGCTATACATATCTGCACTTGTATATAGCAATTTGCTCATTTTGTATAGCAATTTGCTCATTTTGTATAGCAATTTGGTCATTTTGTATAGCAATTTGCTCATTTTGTATAACAATTTTCTCAGTTTGTATAGCAATTTGCTAATTTTGTCTCATTTTGTACAGTAATTTGCTTATATTGTATAGTGTTTTGCTCATCTTGTAGAGCAATTTTCTCATTTTGTATAGCATTGTGATTATTTTGTATAGCATTTTGCTCATTTTAGCTCATTTTGCTCATTTTTATAGCACTTTGAAAAATGATTCCCTGTAAATGCAGGTGATTGTAATAATTAGTCTTAGTAAGTATATCGGATAGTAGATCTAGGGTGTGTCAAACATCATTACCATCTTTCTATTTGTTTTGCTGTTTCAATTTTCAGAAAGTATGATGCATGTTACAGAAATAGCCCTCCCCGGGTTCATTACAATATCGAAGAATCCTCCGCCCTGAAAGAGGAGGGCAACAGTTTCTTTAAACAGAATTTATTTAAGGAAGCTGTGCAGAAATACACTTTAGCAATTGAAAAATGCCCTCCAACAGTGAAAACAGATGGCAAAAAAATAAGTTGGTAAGCAGTCATGAAGATTTCTTGTGTTAGAGTTTGTGAATCACTTAGTTCTAAGAAAACAGAATTAAGAGATCAATACATTGCCTTTTGTGAGCATTCTTTGCAGAAAAGAGTTTTGCTTTGCAACATAAATGAAACTGTTACTGATGAGAGGTGAAACTGATCATACTAGGTCAGAAGATGAAATGTGCTTTTCATTAGATATAATCTCTGCTTGTTTTCCCATTGCGCCTAGCACGGTTTCTTTTCTGAATGTACTTTTGGTTTTTATTCTTTTACAGCTAGTATAGAAACTGAATTCTCTCTCTCTCTCTTTCTATATATATAAATATATATATATATATATATATATATATATATATATTTTCCTACAAACTTCAACTGTATACGTATATAACATCTATTAAGTTGATTCAGTTTAAAGTTTGAACTATTTAAACTGCAAATTTTCAGAATATTTCATACTTAATATAATAACTTCCTGTACGATTCCTGTAGTGACCGTACCTTCCTGTAGAATACCAAGAACAAAGACATTCCTGCAGATTGTTATCTTAATTGCTTTGTCTAGATGCTCGTTTGGGTGATATATGCAACAGAGTCAATAAACCTAGAATCTTACATTAAAAGTCGATTTTCTACAGTTGGTCTGTAATGTTTGTGTGGTTTTTCAAACATATGTTAACAAATTTCATCAGCACAAAAGCAGTTTTAGCAGTAACACCAGGATTTCCACAGACATGTCCTCATGTCAAAGATTGTAAGGTAGTTTTGACAAAGTTATAGTAAACATGATGGAAAATAAGAACTTTTAGGATTTTGCACTTTAGCTACTCCAAACTTTGAGCTGAGGAAGGAAATGACCTTTATTTTGTCTGCCATTCTTATTCTGACAAGGGGTATTCTAATGTTATTGTGTTGGATTTGGCAGCCCCCATCCTTCCCCACAGCTGGGGAGCAGAAACCCCTAATGTAGTCTACTCCTCAAGGATGAGACAACTTTGTCTCTCTTTCTTTCAGAGGAGTTACCCTTGCCATGTGAAGCCACAGAGCTAGCTTTTAATATGATTTATAATTTTATGATTTTATCCTCTGAATATTTTCTTGGACAGGAACAGTCTGATGGTAACTTTATATTGTAACAGAGCCCAGTGTTACTTAAAGGACAGACAGTACCAAAAAGCCGTTCACGACTGTGACATAGCTGTAGCGAGATGCTTAGGAGGTTGGTGGCGTGTTAACCTTTTTAGAATTTAAGTATTAAGTAAGTTGATGGTTTGCAGATATATGTTTGGTGTTAGTTTGTTGTAGTACTTTATCTTTGTGAGACCTTTTTAAATCGTTGACCTTCTGGAGTTGCAGTATTTAACACCTAGACCTGTATTTCAATTTGTTGCAATTATTATGTTTATTGTGAGAAGAAATTCTAGGAGACAATATCACAGTGTCTTACAAGATATTTACTGAATATACATAGCGTTGCAAAAAATATATATTAAAGCCAGTAGATTTCATTAAATCAAACCTTTTGAAAATGCATTGTTTTTATGATATCAATTATGAAATTTGACTGCAGTTTCTATTTTGCTTGTGATATATAAGGATGTTATAATTTATTAACTTTCCATTTCATCAATATATCTCTTCATGCATTCTATTCAAATGGTCTTTTCACAAGAATTGTAAGGAAAAATGAAGTAGACGTCTTTTCATGTATAATAATGGATGGTTTTGCATTGTGCTTAGTAGCGTTTTCTTGACTGGCAGTCATGCAGCCTGCAGTGTAGGGGCGTTCAGGACTGAATCTGTACAGTTTTACAGCCTTTGTGTGCACTGATCAGTAGGTCAGTGTGTGGGGTCAGTTGGGGTCAGAGTTGGAGTGAATGGAAAAATTCAAACAAAACCATCTCTGTTTTGTGTACCAAAACATTAACCAAACATATGGGTGAACAGATGCCTTTACCTCAATGTGGAGCCTAAAAGCAGTCTAAAACTCATAGCAAGAGATTTAACTTACTACTCAAAGTTATTTACTGAAATGTGTCCTTCGAACTGATCTCTATGTTGCTGGAACGTTGAGAGAGTGCTACATTACGTTTAAATGCTAGGCATGGTAAATGTGGATAATAGGTACAGGTAGCCCAGCATAGAGCCAGCACAGTTATGAATGGAACGGTCAATACATCCCCCTGGGCATGCGTCCTATTAATCTTGTCTTATCGGCCGAAACAATATAAACAATGACCGAACACTATGTTTCATTGTTTGACCATTTCATTCGACCGACATATTCAAGTTGGTAAAAAGTTTGCAAAGAAAGTCCATTTTCAGGCTGATGTGATTATTTACTATTCAGTCTTATCCTGCTATTGATCAGGTTTTAGTTTTATTTATCAATTTTAGTATTCAAGTCAAGAGTCAGACCTGCAATTCCCCCCCCCCCCACACCCCACCCTTAGGAAAAAGAAGGTAAGAAAGAAAGGAACCTAGTATTACCACTTAATAGTGCTGCTAAAAATCAAAGCTAGTCTAAATACAGTATTAATATTATTAATTTATATTAATTTTTTAATATTAGTTAGTATTAATATTCATGTTATAAGAAGAAGGTAAATCAGCAAAAAAGCAAACTATAACATAGACAAAAAAACAATGAACTAAAATCTTAATGAAAAAGTATGACGTCATCCTTCTTCTTTTCAAGCGGCTGAGCGACTCATAGACTTTGACAACGAATTATTCAAGAAAGCCGTTTAAAGACGATCCGTAGCACTCTTCCACTTGCAGGATTATGAAAGAGCTGCTCTAGATGTTGGAGAATGTGTGATTCTAGAACAAGAAAGGAAAGAATTCAGAGCCCATATGGATAAGGTAACAATATAAAATATGAACAGAAATAGTTATGTCACTTTATTTCATGGTTATAGTTTAGCATGCTTTTAGCAACATTGTTATTCACCTTTTATTTAGTTTTAATGTTGAAAGCAGTCTGTGAATATTTATGGAGCACTGTACATAGGGACGGACCATTTAAGACTTTTTGGTTCCTTGCTAAAAGCAAAGGAACCTACAGTATGTATTCAGGTTGGCGTGTGTGTGTGTTGCGTGAGTATGTGCGTGTGTGTGTGTGACGCTTTAGCTTGTATGCACGATAACTCAACAAGGGAATTACCGATCACTATCATACTTGGTGGGTGGGTGGCCCATAGTGACTAGATGAACCCTGTTGATTTTGGTGCTCATATCATGAATATTAATGAGGTCATGGGGTCAAACGTGAAATATGCCAAAAACCAATATATTAAAAACAGCAATAACTCCCATTGACAGGGTCCGACATAGTTGATATTTTGGGAGTAGTTGTGAATGGGGTAAGGGATCGTTTCCAAACATAACATTAATGTGATCGAAGGTCAACAAAGGTTAATTAAATATAAAAAACTAGTATTTTTGCGATAACTTCAGAACCAAATGTCCGTTAGGGTTGGGAGTTGCTTCAATGTAATCCAATTGTCGACCCGCATCTGGGTGACCCTTGACCTCAATTTGACCTCTGGTGACCTTTACGTGTTTTTGGGATTTTTACAGTTTCGATGCTATTTTCAGATGTCAAAGGTACCTTCTGATCATAAATGTCAATAGGTTGACCCCGTGTGACCTTTTTGTGCGAAGTTATATGGGGTCAAAGTTTTACGGTCGGAGTTAGGATGGCTGTACAGACTTTTCGTTTTGTTTTTTGGAATCAGGAAATAAAACTACATCTAAAACCAAGGTCAAAAGGTCAAAGGTCACATTAGAAAAAATGTGCTTATTTTGGGAGGAAACAAGCAAAAAAGGAAATGTTTGGTTTTGATGCTAGATTTGGATATCAAAGGTACCTTCCGATCAAAAATGTCAATGGGTTGACACCCGTGTGACCTTCGTGTGCGAAGTTATACAAGGTCAAAGTTAATTTTCAGACATTTAATGCAATAACTCCCAGTTCCAAGGTGTGACATGGTTGATATTTTCGGACAAGTTGCAAATAGTATAGGGGAATCTTTTCAAACATAACGGTCATGTGATCCGAGGTCACCAAAGGTCAATTAATGTTAAAAAACTAGTATTTGGGGGGGGGGGAATGGGCAAAGAAATAATGTTTGAATTTTTATAGTTTGATGCTATATTCACGTCTCACCGATCAAAAATGTGAATAAGGTGACCCAAGGTGACCTTTGTGTGTTAAGTTATATGAGGTCAAAGTTAATCTTCAGACATTTAGTGCAATAACTCCCAGTGCCAAGGTGTGACACGGTTGATATTTTGGGACAAGTTGCAAATAGTATAGGGGAATCTTTTCAAACATAACGGTCATGTGATCCGAGGTCACCAAAGGTCAATTAATGTTAAAAAACTAGTATTTGGGGGGGGGGGAATGGGCAAAGAAATAATGTTTGAATTTTTATAGTTTGATGCTATATTCACGTCTCACCGATCAAAAATGTGAATAAGGTGACCCAAGGTGACCTTTGTGTGTTAAGTTATATGAGGTCAAAGTTAATCTTCAGACATTTAGTGCAATAACTCCCAGTGCCAAGGTGTGACACGGTTGATATTTTGGGACAAGTTGCAAATGGTATAGGGGAATATTTTCAAACTTAAAGGTCATAAGATTCGAGGTCCCCAAAGGTCAATTAATGATAAAAAACTAGTAGTTTTGCGATAACTTGAGAAGAAATTGTCCATTAGGGTTGGGAGTTGCTTCAATGTAATCCAATTGTCGACTTGCATCTGGGTGACCCTTGACCTCAATTTGACCTCTGGTGACCTTTTCATGTTTTGGGGAGTTTTACAGTTTCGATGCTATTTTCAGATGTCAAAAGTACCTTCTGATCATAAATGTCAATAGGTTGACCCCCGTGTGACCTTCGTGTGCGGAGTTATACAAGGTCAAAGTTAATTTTCAGACATTTAATGCAATTATTCCCAGTTTCAAGGTGTGACACGGTTGATATTTTTGGACAAGTTGCAAATAGTATAGGGGAATATTTTCAAACTTAACGCTCATGTGATCCGAGTCACCAAAGGTCAATTAATGATAAAAAACTAGTAGTTTTGCGATAACTTGAGAAGAAATTGTCCATTAGGGTTGGGAGTTGCTTCAATGTAATCCAATTGTCGACTTGCATCTGGGTGACCCTTGACCTCAATTTGACCTCTGGTGACCTTTTCATGTTTTGGGGATTTTTACAGTTTCGATGCTATTTTCAGATGTCAAAAGTACCTTCTGATCATAAATGTCAATAGGTTGACCCCCGTGTGACCTTCGTGTGCGGAGTTATACAAGGTCAAAGTTAATTTTCAGACATTTAATGCAATTATTCCCAGTTTCAAGGTGTGACACGGTTGATATTTTTGGACAAGTTGCAAATAGTATAGGGGAATATTTTCAAACTTAACGCTCATGTGATCCGAGTCACCAAAGGTCAATTAATGATAAAAAAGTATTATTTTTGTGATAACTTGAGAACGAACTGTCCGTTAAGGTTGGGAGTTGCTTCAATGTAATCCAGTTGTCGACCCGCATCTGGGTGACCCTTGACCTCAATTTGACCTCTGGTGACCTTTTCGTGTTTTGGGGAATTTTACAGTTTCGATGCTATTTTCAGATGTCAAAGGTACCTTCTGATCATAAATGTCAATATGTTGACCCCGTGTGACCTTCATGTGCGAAGTTATACGAGGTCAAATTTAAAAAATATGAATGAGGTCACGGGTCAAACGTGAAAAACTCCCAAGTTGCAATAACTTGGCTACTATTTATTGGAATTTCGTCAAACTTGGTATGATGATATTGGTAGATAGTCTTCACACACTGATGTGTTTTGCAATTGATATCATGCATATTTGTGAGGGGGGGGGGGGCTTAGCAATATTTCGTTATGAAAAGTTTGTATGCATGATAACTCAACAAGGGAATGACCAATCATTACCATACTTGGTGGGTGGGTGGCCCATAGTGAGTAGATGAACCCTGTTGATTTTGGTGCTCATATCATGAATATTAATGAGGTCATGGGGTCAAACGTGAAATACTCCAAATTGCAATTACTTGGCTACTATTACTAGTCGGAATTTCGTCAAACTTGGTATGATGATAACGGTAAATAGCCTTCACACACTGATGTGTGTTGCAATTGATATCAGGGCTTAGCATTACTTTGGCAACAAAAGTTTGTGTGCATAAATTGCTGTTGTTGTATTAGGGCTTTGTTAGAAATTTCCCTATGAATGGAACTAATGAACAGCAGCAAGGAACCATGAAATGTTTTCATTCTGGTTAATGAGACCTCACAGGATGATGGGTTTAAACAGGAATATCCAACGGGTCGTAACTACGGAACAGATCATAAGTCATTAGATAGGAGTCTTCAATGGGTAGCAACCCCAGGACAGATAATGAGTCACTAGATAGGATTATCTAATGGGTTGTTACTACAAAACAAATAATAAGTTATTAGATAGGAGTATCCAATCGTAACTACATAGAAATATTAGATAGATCGAAAGCATATCTAATCATATGTTAATATTAAATGGCTTTGTCACTGTGACACAACGTTCAAGTCGGTGGAAAATGAAGTTTCCCCTATTTCTATTGCCATAGAACAATCATGGGTTTATTTTCATTTTCATCTAATTCTGAAAGATGGTGAAGTAGCCAGATCACGTTTATTGTGTTATTGTAATAAGGCTCGAGTATATTTCACTTTCATAACTGCAGCATTTAAAGTGATAACAAAGTTTAGAGGAGAAATAAACCCTGGGGTTTTGTAGTGACCTCATAGTAGAGACTAATATTTTAAGCCCTGCTAAGTGATTCATCCATTGTATATTGTTCATTGCACACTAACATGTGATGTCTTTCATTGTTCTATGTCACTGATCCAATTAGAACCCATTCAGAAGTATTAATCACTAGTACTTATTATTGATGGTCACTTGATAACTTCTTATCAACGTAGCATACTGTCACACAATTAAATTATTTGCAAAGGTTATTTGAAATTTTGTAAAATGTTAGGTGTCAGTGTAGTCCATATAATTATATCATATACCGCCTGTAAGATGTAGGCCATTCTAGTTAAGAAGACAAATTATGTCGTATATTACAGCTCAGCAAACTATCAAGCTTGGATTTGGATTATTCTGCTGCATCTGTGTGTTGAACATTTTCATATATCTCAGTTTGTTGTCTCTTTAAAGCCATTGTCCCTATTATGCACTATTAAGGGCATCCTTTGTTATTATGACCTAAAATTGTAATAATTTTACCATTAACGACATCCTGTCACAAGGTGAAACTAAAGCCCTATTATTCCCTTTGTTCTTAACAGGTAGTGATGATGTGTAGACAAAGACATGGATTTGAGCACATAAGAAAGTGCATAGAATGTGACGGAGCTAAAGGACTACCGTTGAAGAAGTGTCCAAATTGTCCAGCTTTGTACTGCTCTAGGGTCTGTCAGCTGGACGCCTGGAGGAACCATCACAAAGCAAACTGTACCTGGTTTATGAACCAAAAGAATCCTGAAATTGACTAAAAATAATGACACTTTACAAAATGTTTTGATTTGGTTCCATTCGTGACAGCATTTCATTTCCTTGAAGGTTAGAACGGTGGCCTGAAAGTGGTGATGGGTAAAGCAGGGGAAAAGTATTAATGACGGGTGACAGACAGGGGGAGGGGATCACCTGGTCAGATAATTAACTATCCGTTAAAGGAATTTAGCCTTAAATGTAGAGTGTTGATAAAGGTTCGCTATTACCAATTTTTGTAAAATGATGTATGAAAATGAACTTATTTTCATTGAGCATTATTGTAAAGAATAGTTTGTTGAGCTAAACCTGAAAAAAAAAACACCATCTCAACAATAGTTTGTGATACTGTATGCATCATACTATGTCTTCCTAAACTTGGAAAATGTGCAGAGAAACTCAATCCAGTATCATGAAGTGAATGTTTGGCTATGGCAATTGAAGACACAAACTTTCTGTGCAATTTATGTTGTTATTACGTGAGCCATTCTTTAGGGAGACAGAACCCCAACCATCAATATTGGTGCTTGTGATAGATACTGTATATAAGTGTGGTGAACAACATCTTCTAATAAGCTCAGCAAAATCTGACTCCGTTCGGGAGATTTCAAAGATGCATTTTTCTATTTTTTTATTATCAGGTCACACATCCGGAGTCTATGCATGCTAAGTTCTTCAATACCGACTTCATTACATTTCAGGAAACATCTCATACTGTAGTTTTGATTCATCATTGCACTGTAACATGAGATGATATGAACGATATGACACATCTACGCAAAAGTGCATTGCTCAACAAGTATTTAATTGAACATCCTATTACAAGCAGATGATGTAACGTTTTTACTTCTAAAGTCATGGTTTTGATAACCTAGGGCGTTTGTAAGAGCAAAACAGAAAGTACCATTGAAGCAAAATTATGTCCTGCATAATTTATCCTTTTCCCTTTTTTCCCTTTTAAACCTTTCAGTTTCATTGAACTTATCCAATAACAAAGTGCTTTATAAACAGAAAAATGTGCATGAAACGTGTGTACAGTACTTCTCTTAACAACCTTTTGATACGTAATCAATGAGACAAAAACCTTTGTAGTTATATTTAGAAACAATTAGTTTGTTATGAGTTGTATTCTTAATACTTGTATTTTGGCGCCTGACATTTTTCAGTTATTCAGTTTTCATTTACTTGAAATATAAATACATTAAAGAAATACAACACAATCCTTCTTTGCCATATTTTGCTTTTCATGTAAATGACCCTACAACATTGCAAGACAAGCATTTCTATAAAGAACTTTTTAAGTTCAATCATTTTCAAATTTCTAGCAAGAATACACAGAAATGTGGAATTGCTTGAAACAATGTTTGATTGTTAGTTTCCAGTTAGTTTACCAATAATCTCTCAAAATAAGATAAACTGATGATTTCATGACAACCTGCTTTATGTTATGCATATTATGAAAATTCAGAAAACACTTGACTTTACCCATGTCATCACACTGCCATTGTCTCACATGATTATATAAGGTATGTTTTCTGCAGTAATTGAAATAAGAATTAAAGCCTGGCATAAACTGGATAGCTGGCTAAGTTTGGGAGACCTGTTGAACTATTTTAATAATGTTATCTTCATGGGGCTACCCGTCATCTTTCTGCCAGATTTACTTGTCAAAGTTTCTCTTGTTTACACCAGTACAGTCATAACAAGCACTTCTGGAGTATTGTATTATGTTACAAAGTAAAGTCCAATACAAACAACCCGAGAGAAATGACACATATCCGTTTGGCAGATCACATGCAAAGCTTGTCATATGGCCAAGATAGATTAAGGTTTGCATGCTGTTGCTAATGGGCACTTCCCTTGTATGAGCATTACCTTTTCCTCAAACTATGACAATGTACTTTAATGTTTCACATAACGGTTGTTAGCTAATGCATAATTATCCACTGTTTTTAATTCTGAAACTTTCAGTCAATGTAAAAAGGTTTCACACATATAGCTGCAATTGAGGGCCAAATTGGATCCATACATGGGCTATTTTGGCAATCAAAATACAGGCCAGCATATATTTTAGGGAATCCCAAACATTGTTGCTGTTGCACAGATTTTAATGAATTGATACAAGGCGTAGGAACCAGGGGGGGGCTGGGGGCCCCCAGTGAAAAGTATGGAGTAGCAGAAGTATCATTCAACCCCCCCCCCCCTGCTTTGCAAGTCAGAAAACCCCTTGTTCATTTCCAAATGAGAAAAAAATCTCATTTGGAGCACCAAATTACATCTAAGGCCAGGTGAAAATGCAAAATTATAAAATATGGAGTGGGTGGGTTGAAGTGTGCTATATTGCACCAAATTGCATCTGAGGCCACCTGGAAATGCAAAAAAAAATCCAAAGGGGAGGGGGACACCCCCTTAGACCCCTCCCCAGGCCGGCCATCAGTCTTCAGCCTCCAAACTCAAAAGTACCTTCCTACGCCACTGAATTGATATACAGAGCTCCCAGCACCTCAGACTACCTCTTTGTACGTACATCATAATATAAGAGGAACTCAATAAAGGTTCATTAAGTATGTTTAACCTGACTGCTGCTTTAAAGGGGGTCTGCCTGATATTCATAAGGTCCGCTATTCATAAGGGTCACTATTTATAAGGTTTTTCATTCATAACGTGCATTTTTTCGATAAAAGGGTTCGCTTTTCATAATGGAAATAAAGGTTTGTTACTCTTAATAAAAAGGGATCAATTCATAAGGTCCAGTATTCAAAATGGAAACAAAGGTTCGATATTCGTTATGGGCAAAATGAACCTTTTTGTCTATTATGGATTACGAACCCTTTGGTCTATTATGAATATCAAACCCTTCGTCCTATTATGAATAACGAGCCTTTTTCACCATTATGAATATCGAACCATTTTAACAATTATGAACAACGAACCCTTTTCACCATTATGAATATCGAACCCTTTTACCAAATATCAACAACGAACCTTTTTTATTCATTATGAATAACAAACCTTATGAACAATGAACCCTTTTGCTCATTATGAATAGCGAACCTTATGAACAATGAACCTAATGCATGATGACCCTTATTAACAATGAACCTTATGAATATAGACCCTTATGAATATCGGGCTGTCACCCTTTAAAAAACTCGCAAGAGGAAATATATTGTGTGCAAGCTGAAAGTGAAAATAATACCTTGAACCAGGATATTGGAAATTTAATGACTTCCTGGTGCAACGTTATAGCATGTTGGAGAAAGTCATTGTACACAAAGCATGTACAGTCTCAATGTACAGGCCAATCTGTTACATATACACAGTATGAGGAATAACGGGGAAGATCATCAGGGTCCTAATCAAATTCATCTGCCTTCTGGAAAATCAGACTTTGATCTCCTTCAGATGTCAACATCATATCCAGGGTCCTACTCCTCAATGTACTCTGCTCCCTAGAAGATCAGACTTTAATCTCCTTCAGATGTCAACATCATATCCAGAGTACTACTAATCTACGTCCTCTGCTCCCTAGAAGATCAGACTTTGATCTCCTTTAGATGTCAACATCATATCCAGGGTCCTACTCCTCAATGTTCTCTGCTCCCTAGAAGATCAGACTTTGATCTCCTTCAGATGTCAACACCATATCCAGGGTCCTACTGCTCAATGTCCTCTGCTCCCTAGAAGATCAGACTTTTATCTCCTTCTGATGTCAACATCATATCCAGGGTCCTACTAATCTACGTCCTCTGCTCCCTAGAAGATCAGACTTTGATCTCCTTCAGATGTCAACATCATATCCAGGGTCCTACTCCTCAATGTCCTCTGCTCCCTAGAAGATCAGACTTTGATCTCCTTCAGATGTCAACACCATATCCAGGGTCCTACTGCTCAATGTCCTCTGCTCCCTAGAAGATCAGACTTTGATCTCCTTCAGATGGCAACATCATATCCAGGGTCCTACTAATCAACGTCCTCTGCTCCCTAGAAGATCAGACTCTGATCCCCTTCAGATGTCAACACCATATCCAGAGTCCTACTGCTCAATGTTCTCTGCTCCCTAGAAGATCAGACTTTGATCTCCTTCAGATGTCAACATCATATCCAGAGTCCTACTAATCAACGTCCTCTGCTCCCTAGAAGATCAGACTTTGATCTCCTTCAGATGTCAACCTCATATCCAGAGTCCTACTCCTCAACATCCTCTGCTCCCTAGAAGATCAGACTTTGATCTCCTTCAGATGTCAACATCATATCCAGGGTCCTACTCCTCAACGTCCTCTGCTCCCTAGAAGATCAGACTCTGATCTCCTTCAGATGTCAACATCATATCCAGGGTCCTACTACTCAACATCCTCTGCTCCCTAGATGGATCTGAATCTGATCCCCTTCAGATGTCAAGGTCATCATCAGGGTCCTCCTCATCAAAGTCATCTGGTTCATAGAAGATCTGACTCTGACCTCCATCAGATGACCTATAATAAATATGAATAATAATTTAAAGGTGCAACAAAGCTGGAAATAATGTATCTGTTATAACTTAGTAAATTCCAAATGCAAACCAGGAATAGGAAAACAGACTTCATTGTGGTTTTGATGACGCTTTAAAATAAACTGTGGACAAATGAACAGGGGTATTTTGGTTACATCATTTGCAATCCTATTTTGTACAATAGTTTGTAATAAATTAATACATTTTCATTTTAGCTACTTTAACCGACAAGGAAGCTGAGAAACTTACTTATCTTGTCTTGAAGTGTACGGTAAGACAACATTCTCCTTAGCTTTCCTTTCGGAATCTTTCAAAGTAAGGTTAAAAGTCAGGTTGGCTGTTGGATCAGGCTGAAAAAAAGTAAATTAACCTTGAAAATTAGGAAAACAATATGCATACAGCTGATCCTACGGTAGTATTTGAAAGGTCATCAGCATGATAAAATATATAAAACAAATCTGGCTCATAAAAATAATCATTTAGGATCCTTGTATTGTTTTATACCCTTTTAAATTTGTCTAAAACATTTAAAATTTGTAAAGGCAGAAAATGGGAAAAAGGGGGTGGGTGAATAAAGGGAGGGATGAAGGAGGGTAGGGGCATATGGTGACAGTTATACTTCTGAAGTTCAATTCAGTTTATGGTGTATCTTATCTGAGGACACCTACCTGAACTTCTTCAAATGGAGTTGATGCTTGCTGACCAACTTGCAGCACTGAACAAACAATAGATCTGTCATTTACTGTGTAGGATTCTTTCTAAAACAAAGATATTAAATGAAAAGTGAAAACAGTAGTATTACAGAAATCAGATTCTCAAACCTCTCAAACCTCAACAAAGCAACGACAAAATGTACAGCAATATATTCATGATTGCTATACACATGCTATTACATAAACGTGCAGGATCATAACAACAGAACAGCGATTTCTAACTAAATTATCAAAACTTATCAAGCAACATAATGCAGGAGCACATCCCACCACTTCCTGTTCACAACACACAGACATGAATACAGTGGTGTCACAAGCAGTTAAGGCTGCAGCAGTCCCCCTTTAGAAGGCTTCATATTTCCCCACTTATTAAGACAAATAAACTACTTTACCCCTTATTTTCTGGGTCCCCTAATTGACCCAGGGCTGTGAGGTGTCCCCATCCACCCTTCCCCCCACTACCCTCACAGACTCGTGTGTTGTCATTACCTGTCTCTTCACCTTTCCACTTTTCTTGTTTACGATAATTTCAAAACTTCCACCAGCTTCATCTGATGCTGACAAGGTTGGTCTAATGGGTAATAATCTGATTTGTATGTTAGCTAGATGTCTCAGAGCATTCAGTGTTTTCTCTGTATGTAAGTCTGCATGTATTAAGCCCAGCAGTGGCGGCGGAACCGGGGGGGGGGGCTTGGGGGGGGGCTCAGCCCCCCCAATAAAAAAGTTGAGGGGCAAATGCATGATAAGCCCGCCCAATATTTACCAAGGCTCCGAAACGTACATCTGCCCATTTTTCAATGCATATACTTGTCGATCTGTCCGATGCACACGTATACTCTATAGGTGTAATAATTTTAGTGATTGCTGGGGGACCCTCGGCCCGTCCCTTGGCTATAGACCACATTGTCACCCCAACCGCGTCTTCACGCCCCGTGAAAAGTGGAAGCAGTGAGTGTGAGTACCGGTAAGCGTAACACAACTTCGTCTTAGGCCAATTACTTGCCTCATTCCAGCCAGTTCTCCAACATCCCCTTACTTAGTGGTTGATCGAGCGTCCATATATACAGTCAGGGCGGATGCCCCCCCCCCCCCTGACGGACTCAAATGGACTGCTGGCGCCCTTTTCAGCTTTTCACTACTTTTTACGTATTCGCGATTTTTGACTATTTTATTGCGCTTTCATATACCTATTGACATTTGTCATATTCTGTCGGTGTAATTTTCCGACAAAATGGCGACGACACCTATTTATTCTCCGTTTATCTGCAAATTAGCAAGGCCCCGGAAAGGGTGATTTCCTGCAATCTCGGGAGTATCTTTACTCAAAAAGTTTCTGTACGCTCCGCGCCAACCTGTGGTGGCGCTCCGCTTAGATAGTGTCGAAAGCGCCCCTACACACCATTCTTGCCCCCCCCCCCGACCAATACCCCTAGCTCCGCCACTGCCCTTACTACACTCAAAAACGTCTTTGCGAGCACACTACGAGTAATAGCTACTCTCTTAAAACACCATCGAATATACATATTACAATGTTTTTACAGACTTTACGTGCAATCTGAGAAATTGCAGGCTTGAGACCCATATTTTAAGGCCAGGTATTCACAGCATAAAACACTCGGGAAGTGCCGTTTCCGGCCATCTGGGGGTTTGAAAAAAACCCAAATTTTCTTGTACGCTCCGCGCCAACCGATGGTGGCGCTCCGCTTAGATAGTCTCCACACATTAGCCCCCCCCCCCCAATAATTTTTCCGTTCCGCCGCGCCTGAAGCCCAGTACACAGACACTCTGAATCTCTGTCAAAGAAGATAGATAGAGAGAATATTTAAACATTTGGTGTTATTTAGAGTTTGCAACAGTGTGTCAAGCCGTCTAAACATTCACACCTGATAATGGACTTACCATCAGGTTGGTGCGTAGCGTATAGAAATTTTGTTGAGTAAAGATACTCCCTAGATCGCCGGAAATGACCCTTTCCGGGCCTTGCTAATTTGCAGAAGAACAGGTGTAATCGCCAAATTATACCAACAAAATGTGACAAATGTCAATATGTAGATGAGAGCGCAATAAAAAATTCAATAATCGCGAATAAGTAAAAAATGGTAAAGAGCTGAAAATGGGGCCAGCAGTCCATTTGAGTCCGTCAGGGGGTGGGGGCGAATATGGACGCTCTGCCACTGCTTGGGGGGTAAAGTGGGTAAAGTAGTGTGCATCATTGGTGAATAGCAACGAGAAATAGACGGTGTTGCACAAGGAAGGCATGTCATACACATGTCATAAACTAATACTATTCAAAACTGACCAGTGAATAGCAACAAGAAATGGTAATTGTCATACAAGGAATGTATTTTACATGAAACATGAAAGGTCATGAAAGGCAATGGTCTATAGAATGAGCAAAGCTTCTGAAAATAATTCCCATACAGCATGTATGTACTTGTTGTAAACTTATTATTAAAATAGCAAAATAAGCACAAAATTTCATATATGCCCTACAGTATTTAGACTTTTTACCTGGAATACCTTTGGTAGCATGTAAGAGAGACCATATAGATGTGGAAATGACAGAGTCAGTCTGATATGGCAGGAATGAACTGATGGCATCAACTACTACAGCAATCTTTGAGGATGATGAGGCCCTTGGTGTGGACCAGACCCCACAGAAGATATCTTCATCAGAATTTACTCTCAAAGTGTCATCTTTAGAAACATTCCTTCAGAATAGTATCGAAGCAAAAAAAAAAAAAAATAAATTTCAAACAATGCATTTACTGGTGATTGTTAAAACATCATAAATGCAAAGGTTAACATTATCATTGTAACTTTTTGTGTTACTTACCATCCAAGGGGGTTTGTCCAGTAGTCATGAACAACTACTTTGCTGAAGGCTTCAGGTTCAAAGAATTTCTTTACTTCATCTGGTTCAACTTCTGATATTATTACGTGAATTTCATCCACTCTGCAAAGACAAAAATAGTCTTGCTGTTATTTTAGTAAGTAGTTTATTTTTACGTCTTTACTGTACTTTTGTCTGCATCCGGTTTCAAACTTACAGTAACCCTGCTACATTGGCTATTGCCATTTACAGAAAATGTCATCAAAAGAGTAAAAAATACTATTCAAGAGTATTTTTAATTCATTTTGTCTGATAAGCTAGTATTCAAATGAAATGACTATTTATAGGGTGTTACTAAAACGAATGACAATTGCGTTACACATAACGAATGACAATATGTTGTACACACTAAAAAATTGCGTTGACTAAAACGAATGACAGTGAATGACAGCACAGACATTTTCTTCAACCATGGAGGTTTTACCTCCATGCTTCAACCGGATATCACGGTTCAGACTTTGTGGGTATATTAAAGCCACGCAAAACAAGTGGACGCGAAGTGCGTGGCTTAAACAGATATAGTAAAGTACGGACAAGATACAAACGCACCTTATAGTAAGCGAAATTGTAAGTCTGATTTTAAAAAGTAAATTTAACGTCATTTTACCGATATTAATTGTTAGAAACTAACAATACATAACTACTGTATATAAGTTGCCGGATGATTTTCGAACTGCAGCCAAACGTTCCTAGAAAATTTTCGAGAAATCCCAGCATACACAAAAACGTCACTTTTAAAACGATATTAAACGTTTCTTCTTTTGTTTTGATAACGTTATTTGTGGTGTAATAAGTATGTCACGTTTTCAGGCTATTATTGCAAAACAATTTTTCGTTAAAACATTAAAATAACATTAATATCTCATAAAAACGTTATGCCGACGTTTTTTTAACACCACAGTCCACATTTAACGTTATAAAAACATATTTTAGAGGCTGTTTTACAATTTTTATGATAACGTTTTGTGTTTGCTGCGGCCAGTCGTTGCTACTACAAATTTTATACTTTAATAATACCATATCATAGCATTTTCCACCAAAATTAATCGTGGATATAAGTTTCAAACATACCAATTAGCCAGCACCTAACAATTACTTCAGTTATCTTTCTATATAAATCTACAGAGGTAAATGTCAAAAGCACAGCACTCAAGCGCATTCTCACACAAAAACTTTCCATGTGGTTTCTATACGTAAATTACACCAAAACCCTGCAACCACGTAACATGCGATTTTCCTCAAATCATTTTTGCGCAGAAAACCAATAACCGCATTTACTCCACTCCGTTAATCATTCTATCTCCTACTGCGCAAATGCAAAGCATCCAACAGACCAGTCAACTGGTCCGTTTGATGCCCGTCAGCGCATTTGCTGGATCAAACGGACCAAAAACGCAGCCATGCAGCTGCCTCCACTCACCACCATCCTTCGTTGACTTTCGTTGTGTTTCGCTGTCCTTTGTTGTCATTCGCTGTCATTCGTGAATGATAATTAACCCTATACAAAGTCAATTGTCATTCGCTGTCATTCGTTTTAGTTTGTCCTTATTTATGGATTCACATGTCTACTATGAAGCGGGATTCTCATGAGACAGATACGCTTAGTACTTTGCAAAAGTATACATCTGTACATAGTTAATTATGAAACTATATACACACTAGTTAAGAGTATCACTTTGAAGTTTCAATGGTTCAAGCAATTTCCCTTTCTAAGCAAGCAGTACGAAAAGACATAATTTGATAATGATTTGATAAATAAAGTGGTCCTAGTACTGTACTCTTTCTATAATTCATATGCAAGTTGTGAGGAGCGTAGATTAGGATACCATTTATAGTAAGCTTGATAACTTTACAAGGTTTCTTTTGTGATATTAGACCTATACCTGTACTGGACCCTATACCTGTACCTGTACATGACCTTTGACACACTGCAACGCCATTGTTATCAACTGTTCACTTTCACTTGATTATAACATATGTAATATGATCTAAATGTACTGTACTCAATTTACATCCTGTACACTAGCCTATATGTGGGTTTTTAGTGTTGGAAAGACGATTACTTACATGTGCTTCAGGTACTGTATAATATTGTTACAGTACTCTTTTATGGTATCTCTGCTAGTCTGCTTAGAAAGTTGCTGGTACTATCATATTGTATATCAAACAATTACAAATTATATGATAAAAAACTATCCAAGTACTGTACTGCTTATACCCAACGAACAAGCTACAACTAGAACATTGTATGCCTGCATATACATGTGAAAAATACTAGAGCATGACAGAACACAGCTCAACAAATCAACCTCATCCAACATGCATAATTCAAAGAGAGAAAACAAAATGACAAACTGTACAAAGATTCCATACCTGTCCAGTACATGGTTCGCTAAGGCAAATAGCAACTGCTTGCCACTATGGTTAAGTGAGTCTGTAAGAAAAAAAACAAAAAACAAAATCAGAATATCCTCAAAGAGCAGAGTTGGGTAAATTGTGTTAACCAAAAAATACATTCCTTGCTTGAAAGTGAAAGTCTAGTGTACATACACAGTATCATTCTACACAACAATAATTTAGATGCCTCAATAGACACAATAGACAATTTGCATAATCTGATGTATTTGTATTTTTTATGATATTTAACTGTTATCTTGTAAAGCTTAAGTTTAATTAAAGGAGTTGCTCATTGGTTCTCATCACTCAAGCATTACCTTAAAGCAGTATGCAGTTCTGATACAAATTTGTATATAGAGAATTTCATGTGAACTCATGCAAGTGTCAGAGCAGAATGTCGTACTGAGAAGCTTAGGCTTCGCAGAACTGTCGGATTGTAAACGTTAGAGTAGCCTACATGCGAACATTCTTCGCATTGGAGCTGAACATCATAATTAATGTAAACAACAAAGAGTCTGCTGTTCAAAATTATCTTGTGTTACACAAAGACCACGAAACACCAGATCTACTAAATATATGGCAGCTTAAGGAGTTTTTAAAAACATATCTAATTTATAAGAAATTTCACCAAAAATTAAGGAAGAAATTAATCTGTATACAACCATGGTTTTTATTGTGATTACTGTAGGTACTGTACGGAAGGGTGGGTTATGTTGCAATCTGCATTTGCGAAGATGACGTCATGTTCATTACTGTTCAAATCATATTTGAAGTGTCCATCCTTAATGATTAAAAAATCGTTCCTCTGTCAAACTTTGACAACACGTTTAGAAAAATATTTATCGTGTTTTAAGGTAACTTCTTAGGGCTACCATACAATCCTTTTAACTATTTAATTACAGAGTGTGCAAGGAAGCATATTGTATATTGTTTAATTCATGTTTTAATTTTATCTTGTTTAGGGGCTGCTCCATTACTGCTCCGTTATTGCTCCATTACTACTCCATTACTGCTCTGTTATTGCTCCACTACTGCTCCATTATTGCTCTGTTATTGTTGCATTATTGCTGCATTATTGTTTTGTATGCTGCCACTGCCAGTTCATCTTAGTTCGTGCGTGTTGGGTTGTGGAATATATTGCAGCTAAACAACTTGGACAGTTTTCTGTTGTCATTTGCTTGGCTTGTCCCACCCAAGGTGGCCCCTCCAGGCCCCCAAATAGTGCTTTACAACACTACTAGTACTGTATAGCTTGTGAATTCACAGCCCTGAACAAATCACCGTAATATTAATCGGTAAGCTACAGTACATGTAAGTAGTACAGTATATCGGCCGGGTACAGCTGACAGTTTGTCACATGAACAAATGTTATGCCAAACTTGTGGTAATAAATTCCTCTACTTATTTGATCCCAAGACAACAAATCTTATGATTTAATCATACAATGGTATTTCTCACACAGCAAAGAACAATACAGATAAGAGCTTGAGCAAGAACTGCAGATCTCCAGTCATTCCTCAATATAACATGTTTACTCAGATATTATTACTTTCACCATCTTCAGTTTTATCAGTACTACTGGCTATGATTCTTCATATGTAAAGCATTTCTACAAACATATTATCTTAATACTTACTTATCAGTAATGACTGTCCTTTCATCTGAGCTAATAACGTTATATATCTGTATTGTGACATTGCTAGACATTTATAACAGACCTACTTTACAAATTGAAACATGCCACTACAGTTTTGTTGGACTACTGTACTTTGTAAACAAACATGAGATGCACTGTGCAGTATGGGTCACCGAATGTTTCGTACAATGAACATATGTTTCTGCTTCTGCAGGATACTCGTTAAAAAGTTAAAAACCCCTCTCGGGTATCACAACTAGGATGTTGGTGTGCAGCGCAGCAGAGCTAATAATAATGCGTGGGCAATCTTGTCTTAAACACCTCAAGACTAGAGCTCTCTTTTACAGTAGTCTTTTATGGTCCTAGGATAGAAGCTATACTGAAAAGCACAATGATTATATGGAATTTGAGTATAGCGACCACGCCACCCTGGTTTCAAGAAGGGATTAGTCTCGTTTGGGACTGCAATTAGGCCATTAATAATTTGGTAAAAGAGCATAAGTCTGGCCCTTTTCCTTCTTTCTGTGAGGGGTTCCCACTTCAAAGTCTTCAAGATCTCAGTGACGCTGGATTGCCTACGGAAATCTCGAGTTACAAAGCGTGCTGCCTTCCTTTGAATTTTATCTATTTTATCTTGGTCTGAGACCTTATAGGGGTCCCAAATGTGAGCTGAATAATCAAGAGTAGAACGACACATAGACATATATAGGCCAATTCCCGTAATTCAGGTGGGCAAGAGCGCAAATTCCTATTAAGGAAGCCAAGGGTTCTGCTGGTCCTAGAGCAAATCTTATCAATATGAGTAAAGAAAGATAAATTGTCACTAAACAGGACACCAAGATAAGGTTGCGCAGTGACGCACTCCAATATTTGATTGTATATGGAGTAAAAGAACACAGATTTTGCCTCGCTACACTTTGTAGACATCATGAAGCATTTAGAGGAATTTAATTTCATGTCCCAAAGCGTAACCCATTGTGCATATTGAATTCTAAGCCTAACCTTTAATGATCTTTAAAGCTGTTTTAAGTTGTTGATGATAAATGACATTTTCAGTACTTTACAAAACTGAGGAGGAAACATATTTCAATGCTCTCTGGAAATTTGCATATGTAGTCTAGGGCGCTAGGCCTAATTGAATGAAAAAGTTCAGTATATTTATATAATAGCAATTCACTTAGTCTAGAAATGATAGCGAAATGCAAGGGAAAGCTCTAGCCGTGTGATGCTAGGCCTAACGTATGTCAGTAGTCGGGCCATGTTTATACCATCGGTAATTTAGGCCTTGCTTAAAGAAATAAATCATTCAATTCGATGGTCTATACAATCGAATTATCACTGTCACCGGTTCCGCGAAACTAAAATTATTGAAGTTGTTATTGTACCTGCTAGGCCTACCTGGTGAGCCTAATATTAGGACGTTTTACGTCGAGACCATACCTTGCAATAAGACGAATGAATTTGCATCCTGGTTCGATAAATAAGGTAATAGCAAGGAAGGCATCATGTATAATTCTTAGTTTGTGTTGATATCCGAACTGATTGAGGCTAGAGAACAATAACTGCGACCAATTTCAAGCGACCTTATGGTACGCCGTTTTAAATATTTACCTCATTGTACTTAAGTAGAATCAATTCCACTTATTAAGTAGAAAAAACTTAAGCTTAAGTGAAATGATTGACTTCTAAGTTATAGTACCGTATTATAAATTCATTAGTTCTCATCCTTTCTATATATTTAATTGTTGGGCTCTGAATTTAAGTTTCTAAGTTATACCAGCCTCATTTGCAGACAGCAGACTATTTAAAGGCACTGGAGACTTGTCCCAAACAGCGTGCCGCCATCTTGCAAGTGATGGTTTATTTTGTCACTACAAAATGCTGACAGTAATGAAACGTGATACCTTGTTATCTATAGCTGGACCTTAGATGTCAATCGCTGTATCGTTTGTACACTGTGCTGTGGGTATTGACCGCAGCTGTATGTACTGACTGTACACTGGTGTGTAATTACAAACGTTAGCAAGCTGTGTTTGTATTTTCTGGGATCGATGGTGGTGTCTAACACTTCTGTTACACCTCATTCGAAACTAGGTCAGATTACCGGCATTAGACGTTTCTTTTTGCGCGAGTCTTCACACCCTTTATAATACAAGCCTATAAAAATAATATTCTGTTTCCTTTGTCATCCTCTACGATGTATATTTATTAACTTTACTGTAGTTGAAACATGCAGCCTCGATTGAAATGTCGAGCTTAAATTCTCAGCGACTTGAAGTATTAAAATGCATACTAACGTGTGGACTCTGTTGTTTCGACAACACCAACGTAATCGTTGTGCGGAGAAGTGGGTGGTCTGGGGGAAATGTTAACATGGGTACCATTCTTGGTGGTACTAATATTACAACTACTAATACTTCTACTATTTCTACTATTTCTACTACTACTACTACTACTACTACTACTACTACTACTACTACTACTACTATACTACTACTACTACTACTACTACTATACTACTACTACTACTACTACCACCACTACCACCACTACCACCACTTCCACCACTACCACCACTACCACCACTACCACCACTACCATCACTACCACCACCAACACCACGACTACTACCACTACCAACGCTACAACCACAACCACCACGACTACTTCTACTACTGATACCACTGCTTGATGGAACGTCGTGTTGTAGTTGTTTCCTTGCCCTCGAAAGTGCCCTTCCAACTGCAACATCAACAGTTCACGACGATTGATTGGCTGGCTGCATTATCCGAGTGTAAACGTAGTTCTGCTTCTTTTGCTAGGGGTAAGCATGGTGTTATGTTCGTACATACACAACGAATGATGGATAAGTATAGGGGAATGGCCGCACATATAGTAACGTAACTAGTACGTCTTGTAAGTCAGTATCATGGGGGTGCTCGACTGCTCGTTGTAGCTAAATTTTACCTCTATCACCCCATGCCAACCAACCTCGGAGCAGGCGAGTAGCGAGAAATTTGCCAAGGGAGGGGCGAAACTGTAAGCTAACTTTCAGAGCCGTAGATACGGCATTGCAAACTATCCAAGCGTAGCGCCACCTTAAGTTGGCGCGAAGCGTACAAGACAATTTTTGCTGAAAATGCATCACAGATCTCTGGAAATGGCACTACCCAGGCCTTGTAAGTTGCATCTGAGCATTTTCTCTTTGAAATTACAAGCGATATCATAAAAACTTCCCCAAAGAATATGCTCAAGGGTTGGGGGGTGGCCCCCTTCGCCCCCCCCCTTTGGTTACACGCCTGCCTCGGAGTCGTTTTTGGGAGGGGGTACTAATCCCCTAAATCAGGGGACAATGGCTAACAAATCGAATATGTAACCCAATAACAATGGGGGCGCTCATGGTAGCTGGCATCACATTTTATCATCCCATGCCAACCAAACTGTGGGACTATTGTGGGAGGGGGTTAGTATTCCCAAAATCAGCACAAAACGTAATGTTTCCGACTTTCAACACGGTTTGTGGGTATAAACCAAATCTGTAACTCAGTCTCATTTGTGTGCTCGTTGTAGATGAACTGACACTCTATCACCCCATGCCAACCGTTCTCCGGGGACGGTGGGTAGGGGGTTATTCACCCTAAACTCATCACAAAAGCGTATTGTTTCGTATTTTCCCTTTGACTTAAAATAATTTCGGCAAAGAAACCGTCGATATTTCAAATGATAGTGTAATCGCTTTTCACACGTATGCCTGGATGTGCAATAACTGGCGAAACTGACCCAAATTGTGCGAAAAAATTGTGTCGCGAGCTCCTCCTAGACCGTAAGTCTGATAAGTTCAACCTTTTAGGGAAGGTACCTGCATGTCATTTAAACTCGTGCCTTCGTGACCGATGACGTTATAGTTAAAAAGTCAGAGGTCAAATTCCCCAAAACTGATAACTAGCCGTTACCTGCTTGTCAGTATGTGGCGAAGTCATTACACCACAAGATATGCAGAGAATGAAACATTTTAATTGTACTTATGTGGTTGTTAAGGATCGAGGTCAAAGGTCAATGTAGTTCACAGGTCAAAGTGGCCTAAATTATGTGGACGGCAGGAGATGAGATCTGCAACCCCATTTATTACCCTCTTGTGTTAACTTGGATAAATACGGACACTAATGTATATCAAATATGGTGTACATGATACACATTCTTTTGAAATTCATTTTATTCAGAACTATTTGTCATTGGTTTTTTTTTCCAAGCTGTGTGGAATTTAATTACAGCTCCATTTGTATGCGTGTTACATCTTCGATTGTTACATCTAGCTCTCATGCCGGATTTGTTTGTACTATCAAATCAAAATATGACCAGGAAGGAAGAGATCTATTAAGATTTAAAAGGGGATATACTGAGTTGAGTCAGAGGATGCATCACCTTACATTACTTGCAGTGGATGTGTTTGGTATGTTGTACAAATGAGATCAATGTGCTTTACGACTACATATGAATGTTTTCAATAAAGACGGCTTTGACTTTAGCCAAGTCGTTCCGTTCTTTTAATTTATTGATCCCCAAAACTGTCTTTTTATGCATGACGAGACATTGTTCTTTACCAAAATTGATCAGAAGTGGAAACAAAAGATTGCTATCCATTAAGCTGCAAACTTTCATTTGCCAGTATACTGCAAAAGAACAGTTTAGTCGGACATTCACTGACATGTACCAAAGCATTTATAAGTTCATCATGCTCTCTTGTATTTCGTTGGGGACATATATTTATCATATACGGAATTAGTACAGCATATATGTGCCACGTATGTATACGTGTGTTAAAACTGTATAAAAGAGGTACTGGAATAGCGCTTAAAATGTTACCACCTTCTCGACTGAAGTATCGGTAGGCCGATAATAACTATATTTTGTGGCATAGATTCAGAGTGAAAACGAAGTTAACAATTGATATGTTTTCATTTCTAGAGGCATAAAATAATGCACCAAATTGTCTCACAAAATGATGTTCTTAATTTATTAAGGCAAGAACCACATGCATTTAAAGACATTAACTCAGAACAAATAAAATATAATAAATATACAATAAGATAATTTATCCATGATGAAATACATATGTAAAACGTATATAAGCTACAGCTATAGTGCATGGATGTGCCAATAATATAAAATGCACCCTTGCTGTGTTATAGAGTTGGAAGAAGTGTAAAGGAAGATGAGAGAATAGGTCACGCTTGTAATGATCACATATCAAATATGAAATAGCAATAGCTACAACAAATACCCTCCTACAACCTACACAATATTACAAACTCTAATTCCAATTTATAAATTTTTAAATCACTATACAAAAATATGGAAATATTAATAACTGTTTGTTACAAAAAGTTATCAATTTTCTTTAAGTTTGGAAGACATAACAACATGCATGGTAATTGTACATGGAATATATGAGGATCAGATATAAACAGTAACAGTCCGCATAATATATTCACTCATAGCCACTGAATGAGTGGAATAGCTATAAAAACAAATACTCTCCTACCACCTACAGAATATTTCAAACTTTAATTTAATTTAGAAATTTAAAAATAACTATACAAAAAATGAAAATAATTTTTACTGTTTGTTACAAAAAGTTAGCAATTCTCTATAAATTTGAAAGGCATAACAACCTGCATGGTAATTTTATATGAAAGATATGAGGATCAGATATATAAACAGTAAAAGTTCGCATAGAATGTTCACTCATAACCACTGAAAGAGCTGCTTTCATAAATTTCATTTTCAACCATCTCGATTTCTTGTTCCTTTTCGAGTCTCTCAGTTTCGGATAATGTTTGATTTTGACAATCTTTTTCCTTATATGTTTCATAGATAGCATTATCTATCATAGCTGGTACATCTAATGCACTATTCTCAGTCTGGGATCTCATGGATGACACTACGTCATCAGTTATCGTTGTATTTCTAACGTTTGCATTATTCGTACTAGAGTTCTGCTTAGCTAACTCTGGGTTTCGGTTGCAGAAGGATACATTTAAGCGAAAGTAAAGTACTACAATTACAATCATGACGAATATCAAACACAAGCTGATGGCCGTGATAACCAGTGCAACAGTTATGTCTGGGCCCGAGTCATTTATCTCATTATAATCCATCTTTGATGTGATATCTCTATCTCCGTAGGGAACGTCTGTTCCTGTTACAAAAAAAAAATAAGTTCAATAGAGTTATCTTTTACCATAATATCATATTCCCAGTTATTGGGGATGTCACTTCAGGTTAGGATAACTTTACTGAAATTGCTTTTATAACTAATATCTCATAATAGCGCAACCACATTTGGCTCTCTGAACCCCTTAATTGTATTTTGAGGAGAGTAAGGCTCTTAGAAAAATACATAATTGCGACACTAATATCGTAAACTAATCATTTGAAAATTTTACTTGGGTGATAAAAACATTCTGATGCAAAGGATGCGTGAGTAATATAAACAAAAAGTTATATAAAAAATCAGTACAAAATTCGATTACCGATCAAATATAGATTAAAAGTCCCATCAAACTTTCCAATGGAAAGTTTTCTGCCTCCTATTATATGAAAATAAAAAAATTAAACGTACGAACAGTTGACATTGACTAATATTTATCCGGCTACAACTGTTAACACTTCTGTCTGTTTGGTTCCTGTAAGATAGGCTTGACACTAAATGTGAAACTGTGATTGGAACCCTTTAAATGTTAGCTTAATGTGTAACAACTATTATATAATGACTAAACGATGTTTATTTGACAAAACCTAACTCTTTCAACGCTACAACAACTTTATTTAACTTTGGAAGTATTCAACTCTAATTTGTAATACATGTTAAAACTTATCAGTGCATTTATGGTAATTTCGAATTATCCTGGTACTGAGTTTTATAGTGTTGGTATGAGAAAGATAATTTTATAATCACTACTCCCTACATAAACAGGGTGCAGACGGAGAAACAAGTTTTCTGATTCCTTAAATAATAATCACTTTTAAATTTGATTGCAATTAACTTGTTTATGTTGAGGTGATATGCTATCATATAAAGTATTCACGTTATCTGGCCTGCTTGTTGAAGTTGTCTCATAAATTTCGTTTTCAACCATCTCAATCTCTTCTCCCTTCACTTGTTTGTCCGTTGTAGACGATTTTTTATGTTGATTCTCTCGTTCAGTATATGTTTCATACATAATATTATCTGTCATACCTGGTACATTTAATACATTATCATTGTCTGTCTGGGATACAATCGGTGACACAAGGTCATCATTTATGGTGATATCTCCATCATTTGCATTATTTGTACTAGAGTTCTCTAAGCCTGGAACATACCTCGTTGAACGTGAATTTCTGTTGCAGTTGCGTACAGTTAAATGTGATTACGTACTACAATTATGACACATATAAAAGAGCAGATGAAAATGACAACTAACAAAACAGCTATTACTCGACCTGGGTTATTGGTTGCACTGATTTGGATCATTGATGTGATATTTCTATCTCCATAGTAACCAATACATTGTATATCCTCTGAGTTGACGTCACTTCCGGTATCCGTAACATTCACTTCAATGTATGTGTCGCCTTCCTTAATATCATATTTCCAGTGATTAGGGATGTTACTCCAGGTAAGGTTAACTTCACTTACATTACTGGTGCAACGTAATACTGCTTTTCTAATATCACTGAAGTCGATAGTTGATGGATTCGCTGTGACAGAGAACAAAGGGAGAAACAGTATAGGTCCGAAGGAGCAAGATCCTTGATAACTCTGATAAGGTGCTGGTAATTGTTGAGAGACATTGCAGACAAAGACACTATTGTTAAATGATGAGTTGAAGTCCGATGAGAATGATAGAGTCTTAGAGGGGTGCAGGTAAGAGGATACTGTCCTGGTTGAGTTGTAAGTGACGATTTCATTTCCATCTCTGATGTAAGTTGACATCATCACTGGTGGGTCTCCTTCCTCTGAAGTACAACTCATCTCGATGTCACTTTGTACCGAATCCTCAAATATAAATCGAGATTGATACGATGACGTACACGTAGGATTAACATTATCATCAATCCGAGTAAAACCCACTATTCTAGCAGATAATTCTTTTTCATTTCTACATTCAAACAGTGTGCCGTTTATTTCATTCGTTAATTTCTTTATTGTAAACAAACCAGTTGTTAAATTAATCACTTCAAACTGATAGGTGGTAGCAAAATCATCTTGCAATTGCGAATCTTTAACTATTCTGTTAATTGTATAATCAAGGCTTTTATAATTGACTTCTATCGAGCTGTTTGTCACTTGTTCACAGTAAATTCCTACAGTACTTCCAAAAGGAAATAACCAATCATTCTCTTTTGCCCTAAAGTTTGCATATCGAATCGTCTCTTCAGAAGCAAGAATAGTAATGTAGGCAATGATTACTATCAATTTTAACGTCGCCTTTGTATTCATTTTAAAGCTGCGTAATGTGCGAGTTATAGGAACAATGTTTGGATCTGGAAAAAATCCCGTTTAATTTATAGCTTAACAAATTTCACTCGAACTACCCCTTAATTGGGATTCAATTCATAAGAGTGAAGGATATACGTTCGTTTTGTCCCGAACTTGCAGAGAGTATCACATAATTCCATTGATTGTGGTTAGATTTTGGTGGAAGTAGTATATCTATGCGTCATTGCTTTACATCAACATTTGAACTTGTACTTCAAAAGTTCGAAAATATACTCGAAATGTATTTGCTTTTCATTTATCAGTATTAATCATGCAAACGAAATGTTGTCCCATTATTTCTGTTCGACATTTCATCTGACAACTCGATCATCGCAAAATGTCAAAAAATTATATAGTTTGTATGAAAGACGTTTGACTATCTTAGTTGTAAAAAGTGACCGTTGCTGTCGAGTTTAGGAGTACCATTTGTCATAAGTTTGACATATCGACTTCTCATTAAAAAGAAAACGATCTGACCTCTCATTTTGACGTCTAATCGAAATAGTGATGAATATCCTCCATTAACATATTTCGGACGAGAGGGGAAGTGTTGAATGACAATAATGTTGCTAACAGAACCCTTCTTCCTCTCGTATCGATTTGATTCGTTTAGCATGATTACGCTAACCCGATATCACAGTCCCGGTAGGCAAGCTAGTGAATCTAATGCAAACTGTACCTGCGTCATTAAAATCCTTCAGAAATTACCCAGCATAGCGTACTGGTCTAGAAGAATTAATCCATTTTTAAAGATAATAACTAGAATTAAATCCAATGAGATGATTCCTTTGTATCTTCAGGTCCATAAATGCTTTACTTATATACGTCATCTGTCCATCATACACAAATTAGTCGATTGTCAACTCGTTCAACATTTTCCATCCGATATTTGAATAACAATATAATTGCAGGCTTCAGATTTTCAACTCGTGACTCCATCAGGAATGAAATGCTCCGTCCAGACACTTTCGATGGAATGCCTTGATCGTTTATCGTGAGGGATATATATCCATTTGGTTTTTTTACTGAATGAGAGCGCTATTTACGAAAGTCTCAAGACACATACAGTGAATGACAAAACGCATATGGTGACCGAGTCATTTTTGCACAGTAGTGTAGTAATGGCAAATATATTGTCACCCCTCTCGCGGTCGGCATCTTAGCACCTCCACAAGTGGTAAGTACGGCATTAGTTGATATTAAACTTAAGATAAAAACATATCATTCTGCATAATCATTCACTTTACTAGCTAACATAAGCCCACTTTACATCTCTATAAGAACAGGTTGGACCTTTTTCAATCTTGAGTACAACTACAATGCTGATATTTTATATATGCTATACCATTGGTCCCTTCTTATTACGGTCACTGAATTTTGGGTATAAAAACTATCTTTCTGTGACACAAAAGCATGGTGTAATTACCCTAATTCCGAAAGGTGGCAAACCACGTTATTACTTAAATAATTGGAGACCAATACCTCTGTTGAATGTTCCCTATAAAATTGCACCTTCATGTATTGCTAATCGTATGAAAAAAGTATTGCCCAATATTATTTCTCCAGACCAGAGTGGCTTTCTTGGTGGTAGGTACATTGGTGACAGTATTCGCACAGTGTATGGTATAATCCATTCCCTGGAGTTAGATAATACACCAGGTATTTTGTTTGGGGTTGATTTTGAAAAGGCCTTTGACAGAATATCAGTTACTTTCATTAGAAAAGTTCTTAATCTCTTTAACTTTGGGCCGTCTATTATTAGATGGTTTGATACTTTCTATAGTGATAATTACTCATCAGTGTTGGTAAATGGTTTTCTGTCAGAAAAATTTCCCATTGAGCGTGGTTGTAGGCAGGGTGACCCTCTGTCCCCTTATTTATTTATTCTTTCTGTTGAACTTTTGAATAGCCTCGTTAACAGTGATGATTTTATTCGTGGTATTGATATTGGGGGACAGGTTTTCAAAACTGTTCAATACGCAGACGATACAACCTTTTTCATGCATGGTGACAGTACTTCTTTCAATAGGATTATGGTACAACTTGACTATTTCAGAGATTTGTCTGGTCTCAAATTGAATTTGGACAAGTCCCTTTTAGTGGGACTGAGTAGTTTGAGAGGGCTTTCCATTCCACTTGATAAGAAGTATGCTATTCGTTGGAACACAGGTGAAGATTTCACTCTTTTAGGAATTGTTTTCAATACAGATTTGGGGGGCATGGTTAAACAAAATTACGATAAAGCATTGAATAAAGTTTCAAATGTGATAAAATTGTGGGAAAAGCGTTATCTTACAGCGCTTGGTCGTATAACAATTGTTAAGTCTCTCATGTTACAATGTTTCAACTATTATATCATGTCACTTCCGCTGCCTGACTTGGAGTATAGAAATAGGGTAAATTCTCTATTTTTCCGTTTCGTATGGAAAAATAAACCAGACCATATAAGCCGTAAACAGTTAAAGCTCAGTTATGCAGATGGAGGGTTGAATATGATAGATTTTTCTAAACACTGTGAGGCACTCAAAATAAGTACTTTTGGTCGTCTTCTGAAGAGTGATCATTTCAGCTTCAGCTCTTGTTATTTACGTAAATATAACATTTGCACCGACATGTTGAATGGGGATTTCTACATAAAATTAGCTAGTTTGAGATCTGCTAACCCCTTTTGGAGAAATCTCTTCGCAATAACATATATATTTATTCGAGATGAGCTATCTACCATTAATGATGATGCGACCATATTAACTTTGCCTCTCTGGAATAATGGGCTGATTGAAATTGGTAACAGTCCAGTGTATTACAAGCGCTGGTATGACAAAGGTATCCGTTTTGTTTGCGATTTTGTCACAGTTGATGGCAGGTTTTATAGTTTTGACAATTTCATCCAAAAGTATCTTGTTTCCACGAATTTTGTAGAATATTATGGTATTATTAACTCCATTAAAACTTTTTGGAATGGACCTGCTCTGGATGGGAATATGGATATTGCTTTTCCAAACAATTGCTACTTAAACAAAATGCTTTACAATGGTATGTTCCGTTCGAAAGATATTTACAACAAGTTACTACAGGAATCGAAGTTGATTCAGAAATCCTATACGAAATGGTGTGGTACCCTCGATATTACTGAGGAAGATTGTTTTTTTTTATTGTTCAGTGCCATTCAAGTGTTCTAGTGATGTTAATTTGAGGTGGTTTCAGTATAGGCTGCCTCAGAGGATTATCCCGTCCAATAAGTACTTGCATTTAATAAAAGCAATTACTCATGACACTTGTACTTTTTGTCATAGGTATGTTGAGACAACTGAACATTTGTTCTATTATTGCCCACTCTCAGTTAGGCTTTGGAATCATCTCCAAACTTTGTTAAACAATATAGATATTGGTATAGTACTAGACATTAAGACAGTGTTGTTTGGTGCGGACATTGCCAGAGAGCTGAATTTGATTATAATTTTAGTTAAGAAATTTATTTTCAACTGCAAAGTACGGAAAGAAATTCCACTGCAGAATAAGTTACTATTGTTTCTGAGGGACTATTTTCTATTACAAAACAACCTTTTGTTGCGTAATATGAAAAGCAGTCTTTGGAGGAAATATTGGTACCCTTGGTATAATTTTTTACAACTTCAGAATGTATTAAAATAAATACTTTTTAGTTTTTTCTAGGAATTTTCACTAAGTCACCATTAGAGTGCTATATTATGTTAAGTTATAGTTGCAAGAGAAATAAAAAAAAGAGAAAAAAATGTATGACTGTGTTGAAATTATTCATCATGTAGGGACAACCAAAGCACACTTTGCGTTATTGGCAGAACAGGGAGTTGTTAAAGAACGAAGACATTGATGTTCACGTGACATTACATTTTAACTATACTTATTTTTTTCTTAAGCGTAAATTCAAATCATGCAACGCGTGGGAGAGTAAATCTTCACTTATGTAGTACTGTAGCTATATACAATTATTCGACATAAGAAACAACCTCATCTACCAGGATGGATGGACGGATCGATATAACTAAATCACTGAGTCGCAATTTCAACACTGTAAAAAAAATGGGAAACCTTACACCCAAAATGTGAGGAATCCTGGTTTCCCGGTGTGGGTTATTTTGGTGTTACACCCGAAAAGAGCGTTAAGGTAATATCTTCTGTCGATGACCCAAATGAAGGGAAACCGAGAGGTCCAATGATGGTGATTGTTATATTCTCTGTACGAAACGTCATCACGACAAAGATTCTCGAGCAATGACACGGCTTCTAACATAACACACTAGCTCCGCCCCTTTGTTAATATTTCTCGCTTTGCGCGCGGGGGAATTAACAGACTGCACGTTGAAGTCATACGTACGTACGTATACCGTACCCGAAACGTACGTAGACTATAGACGCTACGATGTACAAGAAGCTCGCACGAAAAGGTAAGATCATTTGAATCTTTAATAATTTACCCTAAAAAATGAAGTCGGTGTTAAAATTCTTAACTGTCAACACATTGAAATGTGGTGTCATACACTGGTTGTGTTATATCTTGTTTAGCAAGCCGCATTATCACAAACTTGCCACTGAGAGATGCGATCAATTGCAAATCGACTAAACTATTAATGTCAACGTTAGGCTAGCCAGGCTATGCCTAAGCTAACTAAGGCTAGAGATAATTGCTACTAGTCTAGCCTGAGTTAGCTTAGGCCTAGCCTAATTGTAAAGACAGGTGCATTCTCCAATCAGGCTAAAAATATAAAAAAACATGGTGCCGAGCCCAGGCCGACTCATTTACTTTGTGGTCAACTAAGGAATGTGGGCCTTGGTCTAGGCTAATTAGGCCCCCTAGGCTATAGTATTAGCCTATAACTTATATAAGTATAAGTAATAATACTTGGGAGTATTAATGTCAACATTAGGCTAGCAAACTAGGCCAGCCTCGCCTAAATACTACTAATTGATAATGATAATGTTGGAGATATGTTAGCCTATCACATTGTTCAGGTTGTGTGTAATTTGTTAGGGTTTATCAAACATATGGGAAGACTAGGACTAGGCTGCTAGGCCTAAGTTAGGCATTGTAAGGCCAAATAATTTTTTTAATTGTTTAGCTTCTCCGCTTACTTCCTTTTCGGAGGCCGTCAGTTTTATTTCTCCAAAAACGACAAAATTCTAATAGCCTAACTGTTAAGTGTTAGGCCTAGCTTAACTTTTGTTTGGAAAAATTCATGGCTCACCCTAGCCTAAACCATGTGATATGCCTATAACTTAATGAATATCTAATTTGATATTTTCAAGGTTAATCTGGAGACAGGTATGCATTACTGAGTGAGGCCAAATTCATTTTTAGCCCAGAAAAAGCATGATAGACCTAGGGTAGAGTACCCAGAACTTGACCGCCACCCAGAACCTGACCGCTAATTAATAAATAACAATTAATTGAACAAACATTATACATTTATGTGATTTATGTATTCCACTATATTTTTTACATGTGTTGCTGATGATAACGACCAATATTTTAGCCATTTTGATTACTAATACTGGTAAAATACATAAATTCAAAAATGGAACTGATTTTTTTGGGGGAAAATTCTGTTTTCTTGAAAAGACCTTTAAGGATTTCACACTAATTAAAATGTGGTAAATATGTAAACGTAACTGAAATCTTTTGGATTTTCTGACTGCTACTATTTAATGTGAAATTATTGAACACTTTCATTAAGGCATAAATTATAAATTGATTGAAGTACATGAGATCTTTTTGGGAAAATTCTGTTTTCTTGAAAAGACCTTTAAGGATTTCACACTAATTAAAATGTGGTAAATATGTAAAAGTAACTGAAATCTTTTGGATTTTCTGACTGCTACTATTTAATGTGAAATTTTTGAACACTTTCATTAAGGCATAAATTATAAATTGATTGAAGTACATGAGATATGGGGTTGGTCATGTTCTGGAACTAGAACTAAATTTACATTGCAGTATTCAACCACTATATGGGAAATACACACTGTAGCTGTATTAGTACTGTTTTAACACCAATATGTGATCAATGTTTGAACACACAAATATGCCAAGATGTTGGTTCGTAAATTATAGAAAAATTATTACATAATAGCTTAATTCTTCAAATGTCAATATCAAACTTGGCAACCATACCGTATGTCTGATTTATTTAAACCTGTATTGGGATATATTTTTAGCAAGTCAACAGGTGCCAAACACTGAAACCTGATACTGAGTTAACAATGCAGTGTTTTCTGCCTAGTTAGATGTGGCAGCATGAAACAATAAATTAATGGTCATATCAGACTGAAACTGCACTTCAAAGAGGCAAGTAAATCACAAAACCTTGGTTTTCTGGTTATATTTGCATTCTCTTTCAGATTCATTTGTTATCCTCTGTCAAAACTGACACAGTTATTCACTGACCCAGTAGCTCAACAGTGTTGGCAGCTTAGTTTTATGCCATATGGTAGTGAGTACAATGCTCAGTATTACCAAATATCTCAAAACCTTTTGTATTCTCTTTTTGTATGATCAGGCAAAATGAGGAGAGGTCAACTGGAGTCCAATCATTCCTGATGGAGAAGACGACAAAACCCTTAAAGAACATACAGAGGTTATGGAGAAGGAATTTAAAAAAAAAACACTCCAAAAGTTGATCTAATCAAACAACGAATGGAAATAACTTATGCTCAAAGGCGTAAATTAATTAACTCCAAACCATTTATTGTTGAAGTTCAAGAGAATTACCCTGCATTGTTTTCGCCATGCGAAATTGGCAATGAATTCAAACGTCTAACAGATACAGAACTTCACAAAAACTTTGAAAGCTCTTTAAGCAAGGCTGCAAGTAAAATCTTATCAGAAGTAAAACTAAAGCCACAACTTTTGCCAATAGTGATGAAGTACCTGCAAATTGAGGACAAGACTGTTGCTGCACTTTTAGTCCTTCCAGTTGTGTTCGAAAACGAGAGAGAGTTCAAACTTTACGAGGTAAGTGATCAACAAAATCATTGCAACGTTAGGTGATTTGTTTCTTCTCTAATTTCTAGACTTGTTGAGAAGTTGCAAGAAACTAACACACTCATGTTGGCTTTTTACAATCTAAGGACAAAACATTCAAAATAGTATCTTAGGCAAGGTTTCTGCCAGAAAATTTGAAGGGGGGGGGGAGGGGGGGTGGTGAAGTCGGTGAACCACCTAAAAAAGAAAAATCAATAAAAAACAACAAATACCCGAGAAAAAAATCTGACTCGTGCTGACTCGCGAGGGTGATCGCCAAGTATAGGCGTAGAGTCAGTATGCGATTTAGTCCCAAAATTTACTGTAGCTATTTTCAGATTTTATATGTCATTTTGGTAAAAGCAAATAGATTATAAAGACTTGTTGATTCCTTGCCAGAGCCAAAAGGAATCTCAACCTATGCAGTCATGCTTGTGTGTGTGTCTGTGTTCAAGACTCAAAATAAGACCACACAAATGCGCCCCTCAAATGCGGGAAAAAACGGTTTGCGGGTGCACACAACAAAGGCAAACGAAAAGATTTGAGGGTAAAAAAAGAAATGTGTCCGAGAACAACTGACGGCTGCCTAGGCTCCTTATTGTACAAACTTGTAGGATGTTCCAGTACGGAGCCTAGTCACGTGTTGGGTGTTCTCGGACAAAGTTTATTTGCTGGTAAACAAACCTCTGTGCTGGCAGACAATGCTATTCCACCAGCAAAGTTTTGCGAGTAATAAAAACCTTAATTAGAGCTTTGGTGACACCGCTTGTAAACATAAGTGAACAATACAAGATCCAACCATTCTCATACTTGGTAGGTGGAATACCCCGAGTGAGTACATGATCCTTATTGTTTTTGGTCAAGGTCAAAAAACCTACACTGGGTATGTACATTGCTTGTAAACGCTAATAATAATAATGTATGCTTTTATATAGCGCATTACACATGAGTCTCAATGTGCTTTAAATCCATTACCACTGGTCATGGTATAACTCGTATGACCCACACATACAGTACGTGGGTACAAGGCTGCTGAGATCAGCACCAAATTCACAAGTTACACCTCTGCAATTACAATTAGTTTTTTTTTTTAAATCAACCAACTCAAAACCGAACATGGAAGCCAATGAATAAAATATCTTGCTAACATTTTCCTATCCCCACCTCTGATAAACAAACCCACTGAGTGTTTATAACTTGTGGTTTTGCTTTTCTATTAGCAGGAAGAGACATCTCGAGATCATGTTGTGGACGCAGCAGAAAATGCGGATTCATTTGTTGCAGTTATTGGGGACATGATGAAGCCAAAGTGCTGTTATACCGTTGTTGAAAAACACATTGTATTTGACACTGCAAATGTTGTTTCTGCGACCAGCTCTTTGTTCGGACTCCTGTACGCCTGCAACATTCACTACACCACGACTACGCTTGAAACATACACCTTCATTCAGAAATTCTGCATGAAATTGAGTGACAAACTGAAGACCCCAAGGAGAGTAAGGACATTCGTTGAAAAGATTAGAGAGTGAGTTACTCTTTCTTTATCATGACTGGAGTACTTGTGTGCTACTGTACTGTCGTACTATACTGTAGCAGCAATTCAGAAATTCTGCATGAAATTGAGTGACAAACTGAAGACCCCACGGAGAGTAAGGACATTTGATGAAAAGATTAGAGATTAGTGAGTTAGTCTTTCTTCATCATGACTGGAGTTCTTGTGTGCTACCTAACTATTGTATTATACTGTAGCAGCATCCTTCTTGTGTGATACTGTACGTCTCAATGCAAACTTAGTATCATATGACATGTGCTATAGCATCCTGGTTGTTGACTGACTGTCTTCCTATCCAAATAACATCACAAAATACTTTTCAATAAATCAGCATGTTTCCTAAACAATTCTACAGTATAGAGTGGAAGTTTATTAATGTGACAAATGAGTTTTGTATGCACATTACAATAAGTATCCTGGTGACCTAGGATATTCATTTTTTATCGTTCAGTTTATATTGATTGGGACGGCTTTATTTAAATTAATAAATGTTTGCATGCACGTCGGTATAAAAAAGCTTTATCAATCCTTATCATTTGTTGCCATCGGTAAATCAAATCTATGGCAGATACTGTACATGTATGTGCCTGAGTATATAATGTCATATCTATCGAATCCATGATTAACCCTTATCATGTTGAATTTATTAGAGGGCAGGCTCCATGTTGGCTT